>NC_135497.1:454210410-454810410 GCF_052857255.1 Amblyomma americanum | reverse complement strand
GAGGGTGGCGCTGGTGAACACTCTCAAGGTTCGCTTACACGCAAAACAAAGATACCCACGAAAGCAGCAGATTGGACAGCCGTCTCCATAGCTCAGTTGGTAAGAGCACCGGACGCGATATTCGGAGGTCGTGGGTTCGGATCCCACTGGCGGCATGGTTGTTTTTTCTGCTGCTTTATAAGTAACTTTCTTTAAAAAGAAAAAAAGCTAATTGATTGGTACTAGATATTAAAAAAAATAGAAACATTCCCCTGTGCACCTTGGTTTCGGTGACTGTTGGCTTCCTTAATACGTTTGTCAAACGAGCTTCTCACTTCATTTGCCTTGTCTGCTAATAGCTTAACGGGGGT
Organism: Amblyomma americanum; assembly: GCF_052857255.1. Taxonomy (NCBI): domain Eukaryota; kingdom Metazoa; phylum Arthropoda; class Arachnida; order Ixodida; family Ixodidae; genus Amblyomma; species Amblyomma americanum. The sequence continues at coordinate 454,810,060 of NC_135497.1, read as the reverse complement.
CCCGGTTCTGGCAGTCTTGATGCCATAGGTAGCGTAAGAGGGCTCTCGCACAGTTTCCGCCCTCGCCGTTAGATGAAGTTCTACGTCACACTTGCGGTATTACAGGACGTGCTACGTCCACCGCTATGGACGAGGGTGGAGCTGGCGAACACTCTCAAGGTTCGCTTACCCGCAAAACATAAATACCCACGAAAGCAGCAGATTGGACAGCCGTTGCTGTAGCTCAGTTGGTAAGAGCACCGGACGCGATATTCGAAAGTCGTGGGTTCGGATCCCACCGGCGGCATGGATATTTTTTCTGCTGCTTTATGAGTAATTTTCTTTAAAAAAGGAAAGAACTAATTGATTGGTACTAGATATTAAAAACAAATAGAAACATTCCCCTGTGCTCCTTGGTTTCGGTGACTGTTGGCTTCCTTAACACGTTTGTCAAACGAGCCCCTCACTTCATTTGCCTTGTCTGCTGATAGCTTAACGGGGGTCTCGGTTCTGGCAGTCTCGATGCCATAGGTAGCGTAATATGGCTCTCGTACAGTTTCCGCCGTCGCCGTTAGATGAAGTTCTACGTCGCACTTGCGGTATTACAGGAGGTGCTACGTCCACCGCTATGGACGAGGGTGGCGCTGGTGAACACTCTCAAGGCTCGCTTACAAGCAAAACATAAATACCCACGAAAGCAGCAGATTGGACAGCCGTCGCCGTAGCTCAGTTGGTAAGAGCACCGGACGCAATATTCGGTGGTCGTGGGTTCGGATCCCACTGGCGTCATGGTTGTTTTTCTGCTGCTTTATAGGTAATTTTCTTTAAAGAGAAAAGAACTAATTGATTGGTACTAGATATTTAAAAAAATAGAAACATTCCTCTGTGCTCCTTGGTTTCGGTGTCTGTTGGCTTCCTTAATATGTTTGTCTAACGAGCCCCTCATTTCATTTGTCTTGTCTGCTAATAGCTTAACGGGGGTCTAGGTTGTGGCAGTCTTGATGCCATAGGTAGCGTAAGAGGGCTCTCGCACAGTTTCCGCCCTCGCCGTTAGATGACGTTCTACGTCACACTTGCAGTATTACAAGACGTGTTACGTCCACCGCTATGGACGAGGGTGGCGCTGGTGAACACTCTCAAGGTTCGCTTACACGCAAAACATAAATACCCACGAAAGCAGCAGATTGGACAGCCGTCGCTGTAGCTCAGTTGGTAAGAGCACCGGACGTGATATTCGCAGGTCGTGGGTTCGGATCCACCGGCGGCATGGTTGTCTTTTCTGCTGCTTTATTAGTAATTTTCTTTTAAAGAAACAAATTGATTGGTACTAGATATTTAAAAAAATAGAAACATTCCCCTTTGCACCTTGGTTTCGGTGATTGTTGGCTTCCTTAATACGTTTGTAAACGAGCCCCTCACTTCATTCCTTGTCTGCTAATAGCTTAACGGGGGTCTCGGTTCTGGCAGTCTTGATGCCATAGGTAGCGTAAGAGGGCTCTCGCACAGTTTCCGCCTTCGCCGTTAGATGAGGTTCTACGCCACACTTGCGGTATTACAGGACGTGCAACGTCCACCGCTATGGACGAGGGTGGAGCTGGCGAACACTCTCAAGGTTCGCTTACACGCAAAACATAAATACCCACGAAAGCAGCAGATTGGACAGCCGTCGCCGTAGCTCAGTTGGTAAGAGCACCGGACGCGATATTCGAAAGTCGTGGGTTCGGATCCCACCGGCGGCATGGATATTTTTTCTGCTGCTTTATGAGTAATTTTCTTTAAAAAGGAAAGAACTAATTGATTGGTACTAGATATTAAAAACAAATAGAAACATTCCCCTGCGCTCCTTGGTTTCGGTGACTGTTGGCTTCCTTAACACGTTTGTCAAACGAGCCCCTCACTTCATTTGCCTTGTCTGCTAATAGCTTAACGGGGGTCTCGGTTCTGGCAGTCTCGATGCCATAGGTAGCGTAAGAGGGCTCTCGCACAGTTTCCGCCTTCGCCGTTAGATGAGGTTCTACGCCACACTTGCGGTATTACAGGACGTGCTACGTCCACCGCTATGGACGAGGGTGGAGCTGGCGAGCACTCTCAAGGTTCGCTTACACGCAAAACATAAATACCCACAAAAGCAGCAGATTGGACAGCCGTCGCCTTAGCTCAGTTGGTAAGAGTACCGGACGCGATATTCGGGGGTCCTGTGTTCGGATCCCAGCGGCGGCATGGTTTTTTTCTGCTGATTTATAAGTGTTTTCTTTAAAAAGAAAAAAAACTAATTGATTGGTACTAGATTTTAAAAAAAAATAGAAACATTCCTCTGTGCTCCTTGGTTTCGGTGACTGTTGGCTTCCTTAATATGTTTGTCAAACGAGCCCCTCATTTCATTTGCCTTGTCTGCTAATAGCTTAACGGGGGTCTCGGTTGTGGCAGTCTTGATGCCATAGGTAGCGTCAGAGGGCTCTCGCACAGTTTCCGCCCTCGCCGTTAGATGACGTTCTAGGTCACACTTGCGGTATTACAGGACGTGCTATGTCCACCGCTATAGACGAGGGTGGCGCTGGTGAACACTCTCAAAGTTCGCTTACACGCAAAACATAAATACCCACAAAAGCAGCAGATTGGACAGCTGTCGCCGTAGCTCAGTTGGTAAGAGCACCGGACGCGATATTCGGAGGTCGTGGGTTCGGATCCCAGTGGCGGCATGGTTATTTTTTCTGCTGCTTTATAAGTAATTTTCTTTAAAAAGGAAAAAAACTAATTGATTGGTACTAGATATTAAAAACAAATTGAAACATTCCCCTGTGCACCTTGGTTTCGGTGACTGTTGGCTTCCTAATACGTTTGTCAAACGAGCCCCTCACTTCATTTGCCTTGTCTGCTAATAGCTTAACGGGGGTCTCGGTTCTGGGTGTCTTGATGCCATAGGTAGCGTAAGAGGGCTCTCGCACAGTTTCCGCCCTCGCCGTTAGATGACGTTCTACGTCACACTTGCTGTATTACAGGACGTGTTACGTCCACCGCTATGGACGAGGGTGGCGCTGGTGAACACTCTCAAGGTTGGCTTACACGCAAAACAAAGATACCCATGAAAGCATCAGATTGGACAGCCGTCTCCATAGCTCAGTTGGTAAGAGCACCGGACGCGATATTCGGAGGTCGTGGGTTCGGATCCCACTGACGGCATGGTTGTTTTTTCTGCTGCTTTATAAGTAATTTTCTTTAAAAAGAAAAAAAGCTAATTGATTGGTACTAGATATTAAAAAAAAATAGAAACATTCCCCTGTGCACCTTGGTTTCGGTGACTGTTGGCTTCCTTAATACGTTTGTCAAACGAGCCCCTCACTTCATTTGCCTTGTCTGCTAATAGCTTAACGGGGGTCCCGGTTCTGGCAGTCTTGATGACATAGGTAGCGTAAGAGGGCTCTCGCACAGTTTCCGCCCTCGCCGTTAGATGACGTTCTACGTCACACTTGCGGTATTACAGGACGTGCTACGTCCACCGCTATGCACGAGAGTGGCGCTGGTGAACACTCTCAAGGTTCGCTTTCACGCAAAACAAAGATACCCACGAAAGCAGCAGATTGGACAGGGGTCGCCGTAGCTCAGTTGGTAAGAGCACCGAACACGATATACGGAGATAGTGGGTTCGGATCCCACCGGCGTCAAGGTTGTTTTTTCTGCTGCTTTATAAGTAATTTTCTTTAAAAAGAAAAGAACTAATTGATTGGTACTAGATATTTAAAAAAAATAGAAACATTCCTCTGTGCTCCTTGGTTTCGGTGTCTGTTGGCTTCCTTAATATGTTTGTCTAACGAGCCCCTCATTTCATTTGCCTTGTCTGCTAATAGCTTAACGGGGGTCTCGGTTCTGGCAGTCTTGATGACATAGGTAGCGTAAGAGGGCTCTCGCACAGTTTCCGCCCTCGCCGTTAGATGACGTTCTACGTCACACTTGCGGTATTAGAGGACGTGCTACGTCCACCGCTATGCACGAGAGTGGCGCTGGTGAACACTCTCAAGGTTCGCTTTCACGCAAAACAAAGATACCCACTAAAGCAGCAGATTGGACAGGGGTCGCCGTAGCTCAGATGGTAAGAGCACCGAACACGATATACGGAGATAGTGGGTTCGGATGCCACCGGTGTCATGGTTGTTTATTCTGCTGCTTTATAAGTACTTTCTTTAAAATGGTACTAGATATTTAAAAAAATAGAAACATTCCTCTGTGCTCCTTGGTTTCGGTGACTGTCGGCTTCCTTAATATGTTTGTCAAACGAGCCCCACACTTCATTTGCCTTGTCTGCTAATAGCTTAACGAGGGTAACGGTTCGGGCAGTCTTGATGCCATAGGTAGCGTAAGAGGGCTCTCGCACAGTTTCCGCCCTCGCCGTTAGATGACGTTCTACGTCACACTTGCAGTATTACAGGACGTGTTACGCCCACCGCTATGGCCGAGGGTGGCGCTGGTGAACACTCTCAAGATTCGCTTACACGCAAAACATAAATACCCACGAAAGCAGCAGATTGGACAGCCGTCGCTGTAGCTCAGTTGGTAAGAGCACCGGATGCGATATTCGGAGGTCGTGGGTTCGGATCCACCGGCGGCATGGTTGTTTTTTCTGCTGCTTTATAAGTAATTTTCTTTTAAAGAAAGAAATTGATTGGTACTAGATATTTGAAAAAATAGAAACATTCCTCTGTGCTCCTTGGTTTCGGTGACTGTTGGCTTCCTTAATACGTTTGTCAAACGAGGCCCTCACTTCATTTGCCTTGTCTGCTAATAGCTTAACGGGGGTCCCGGTTCTGGCAGTGTTGATGCCATAGGTAGCGTAAGAGGGCTCTCGTACAGTTTCCGCCGTCGCCGTTAGATGAAGTTCTACGTCACACTTGCGGTATTACAGGAGGTGCTACGTCCACCGCTATGGACGAGGGTGGCGCTGGTGAACACTCTCAAGGCTCGCTTACAAGCAAAACAAATACCCACGAAAGCAGCAGATTGGACAGCCGTCGCCGTAGCTCAGTTGGTAAGAGCACCGGACGCAATATTCGGTGGTCGTGGGTTCGGATCCCACTGGCGTCATGGTTGTTTTTCTGCTGCTTTATAAGTAATTTTCTTCAAAGAGAAAAGAACTAATTGATTATTACTAGATATTTAAAAAAATAGAAACATTCCTCTGTGCTCCTTGGTTTCGGTGACTGTTGGCTTCCTTAATATGTTTGTCTAACGAGCCCCTCATTTCATTTGCCTTGTCTGCTAATAGCTTAACGGGGGTCTCGGTTGTGGCAGTCTTGATGCCATAGGTAGCGTAAGAGGGCTCTCGCACAGTTTCCGCCCTCGCCGTTAGATCACGTTCTACGTCACAATTGCGGTATTACAGGACATGCTACGTCCACCGCTATGGACGAGGGTGGCGCTGGTGAACACTCTCAAGGTTCGCTTACAGGCAAAACATAAATACCCACGAAAGCAGCAGATTGGACAGGTGTCGCCGTAGCTCAGTTGGTAGCAGCACCGGACACGATATACGGAGATCGTGGGTTCGGATCCCACCGGTGTCATGGTTGTTTATTCTGCTGCTTTATAAGTACTTTTCTTTAAAAAGAAAAAAAACTAATTGATTGGTACTAGATATTTAAAAAAATAGAAACATTCCTCTGTGCTCCTTGGTTTCGGTGACTGTTGGCTTCCTTAATATGTTTGTCAAACGAGCCCCTCACTTCATTTGCCTTGTCTGCTAATAGCTTAACGAGGGTAACGGTTCTGGCAGTCTTGATGCCATAGGTAGCGTAAGAGGGCTCTCGCACAGTTTCCGCCCTCGCCGTTAGATGACGTGCTACGTCACACTTGCAGTATTACAAGACGTGTTACGTCCACCGCTATGGACGAGGGTGGCGCTGGTGAACACTCTCAAGGTTCGCTTACACGCAAAACATAAATACCCACGAATGCAGCAGATTGGACAGCCGTCGCTGTAGCTCAGTTGGTAAGAGCACCGGACGTGATATTCGCAGGTCGTGGGTTCGGATCCACCGGCGGCATGGTTGTTTTTTCTGGTGCTTTGTTAGTAATTTTATTTTAAAGAAACAAATTGATTGGTACTAGATATTTAAAAAAAATAGAAACATTCCCCTTTGCACCTTGGTTTCGGTGATTGTTGGCTTCCTTAATACGTTTGTAAACGAGCCCCTCACTTCATTCCTTGTCTGCTAATAGCTTAACGGGGGTCTCGGTTCTGGCAGTCTTGATGCCATAGGTAGCGTAAGAGGGCTCTCGCACAGTTTCCGCCTTCGCCGTTAGATGAGGTTCTACGCCACACTTGCGGTATTACAGGACGTGCAACGTCCACCGCTATGGACGAGGGTGGAGCTGGCGAACACTCTCAAGGTTCGCTTACACGCAAAACATAAATACCCACGAAAGCAGCAGATTGGACAGCCGTCGCCGTAGCTCAGTTGGTAAGAGCACCGGACGCGATATTCAGAGGTCGTGGGTTCGGATCCCACCGGCGTCATGGTTGTTTTTTCTGCTGCTTTATAAGTAATTTTCTTTAAAAAGAAAAGAACTAATTGATTGGTACTAGATATTTAAAAAAATAGAAACATTCCTCTGTGCTCCTTGGTTTCGGTGACTGTTGGCTTCCTTAATATGTTTGTCAAACGAGCCCCTCATTTCATTTGCCTTGTCTGCTAATAGCTTAACGGGGGTCTCGCTTGTGGCAGTCTTGATGCCATAGGTAGCGTCAGAGGGCTCTCGCACAGTTTCCGCCCTCGCCGTTAGATGACGTTCTAGGTCACACTTGCGGTATTACAGGACGTGCTACGTCCACCGCTATAGACGAGGGTGGCGCTGGTGAACACTCTCAAAGTTCGCTTACACGCAAAACATAAATACCCACAAAAGCAGCAGATTGGACAGCTGTCGCCGTAGCTCAGTTGGTAAGAGCACCGGACGCGATATTCGGAGGTCGTGGGTTCGGATCCCAGCGGCGGCATGGTTATTTTTTCTGCTGCTTTATAAGTAATTTTCTTTAAAAAGGAAAAAACTAATTGATTGGTACTAGATATTAAAAACAAATTGAAACATTCCCCTGTGCACCTTGGTTTCGGTGACTGTTGGCTTCCTTAATACGTTTGTCAAACGAGCCCCTCACTTCATTTGCCTTGTCTGCTAATAGCTTAACGGGGGTCTCGGTTCTGGCAGTCTTGATGCCATCGGTAGGGTAAGAGGGCTCTCGTACAGTTTCCGCCCTCGCCGTTAGATGACGTTCTACGTCACCCTTGCGGTATTACAGGAGGTGCTACGTCCACCGCTATGGACGAGGGTGCGCTGGTGAACACTCTCAAGGTTCGCTTACACGCAAAACATAAATACCCACGAAAGCAGCAGATTGGACAGGGGTCGCCGTAGCTCAGTTGGTAAGAGCACCGAACACGATATACGGAGATCGTGGGCTCGGATCCCACCGGTGTCATGGTTGTTTTTTCTGCTGCTTTATAAGTGCTTTTCTTTAAAAAAAAACTAATTGATTGGTACTAGATATTAAAAAAAATCAATCAATCAATCAGGTTTATTTCACATCATGGATGTGGGGAGCGGGGACAAAAAGCCTATAGAGGCTTGACGGAGGTCCCCGCCCCCTACAGCAACTACATTGTGCACAAAAACCCAAAATCACACAACCGTACATTATATGTTATGCCTGTGACATATTTAAAACAAAAGCACATTGCATCGAAAATAAAACACGTTCAGGGCATCAAAAAACACATAACCATCAAACATATCACGTAAAGAGGGAAGGCATAAAAGCAGGCTGAGTTAGTACACTAAAGAAAGAAACTATATGCTGTTACTCTCCACTAATTACAGTTTTTCACAAATTGTTTTAAAATGGACGGGATATTATAGGACAGCATTTGTCTGCCGTAGTTAGTTCGCGTTCGCGGTAAATACCAGTTGTATCCGATGCGCGTATTGTAGGGGCGTTCTCTGCATGTTAGTCGAGACAAATCAGCGAGAAATGCAGTTCCTTAATTAATATTTGATGTGTACTTTTTGCGGAGCATGACAGAGTACAATTGCACAATAGGTACAATGTGTAATGCCTCAAAGACAGGTTTGGTGTGTACATCATTTGGGATGTTGTTAATTGCACGAACTGCTTTTTTCTGTAGTGCATGGAGTTTTGTAATATTGGAGACAGTGGTTGTACCCCAGACTAAGAAACAATAAGTTATAACACTGGTGAACAAAGAGTCGTACAAAAGTTTTTTTATGCATTGTGGAAAGTAGTACCGAAACTTGGACAGGATACCTACTACTCTTGAAATTTTGGCAACTGTATTATCAACATGAACATCCCAAGATAAGTTGTCGTGGAATGTGACACCAAGGCTTTTAACGGAAGAGGAGAGGTGTATTTTTGATGAACCGATCGATAACGTTAACTCAGAAACAGACTTATTACGGGGTCTAAAAAGCACAGCTTTTGTTTTGCTTATATTGATATTCAGCGAATTGGAAAGTGACCAGTGGTGTAGCGAACGTAGGCACCTCGTAGCATTTACTTCCAGACTCGATACACATGGTGCCCTGAAAAATAGGCTGGTGTCATCAGCGTAGATAACAAAAGTTGTGTTAGGGTCAATGTTTACAATATCATTAATGTAGAGATTAAAAAGTAGCGGTCCGAGTATGCTACCCTGGGGTACGCCGGCAGCAATATGCTTGGGGTCAGATAGTGTGTTATCAATCACAACCTGCTGAAAACGGGCCTCTAAATATGATTTAATGATACTATAAAAACAACCTCGGAAGCCATATCTGTCTAGTTTTAGTAATAAGGTTTCGTGATTAACGCGATCGAACGCCTTAGAAAAATCTATAAAAATGCCTAGTGTTAGTTCTTTGTGTTCGAAAGATTCTAAAATCAGCTTCTTCTGTGTAAGAAGAGCGGTCTCAGTGGAGTGTAATTTCCTAAATCCATGCTGACTGGGTGTGATCAACTTATGCTTTTCGCAAAAACCTAGAATCCTGCTATGTAACAGCTTTTCTAAACATTTGGAAAATAACGGGAGTATAGATATCGGACGGTAATTGGATAAATTGTTAGTATCCCCTCCTTTATGAATTACGATGACCCTGAGAAACATTCCTCTGTGCTCCTTGGTTTCGGTGACTGTTGGCTTCCTTAATATGTTTGTCAAACGAGCCCCTCACTTCATTTGCCTTGTCTGCTAATAGCTTAACGGGGGTAACGGTTCTGGCAGTCTTGATGCCATAGATAGCGTAAGAGGGCTCTCGCACAGTTTCCTCCCTCGCCGTTAGATGACGTTCTACGTCACACTTGCAGTATTACAGGACGTGTTACGTCCACAGCTATGGACGAGGGTGGCGCTGGTGAACTCTCTCAAGGTTGGCTTACACGCAAAACATAAATACCCACGAAAGCAGCAGATTGGACAGCCGTCGCCGTAGCTCAGTTGGTAGCAGCACCGGACACGATATTCGGAGGTCGTGGGTTCGGATCTCACCGACGTCATGGTTGTTTTTTCTGCTGCTTTATAAATAATTTTCTTTAAAAAGAAAAGAACTAATTGATTGGTACTAGATATTTTAAAAAAAAGAAACATTCCTCTGTGCTCCTTAGTTTCGGTGACTGTTGGCTTCCTTAATACGTTTGTCAAACGAGCCCCTCACTTCATTTGCCTTGTCTGCTAATAGCTTAGCGGGGGTCTCGGTTGTGGCAGTCTTGAGGCCATAGGTAGCGTAAGAGGGCTCTCGCACAGTTTCCGCCCTCGCCGTTAGATCACGTTCTACGTCACACTTGCGATATTACAGGACGTGCTACGTCCACCGCTATGGACGAGGGTGGCGCTGGTGAACACTCTCAAGGTTCGCTTACACGCAAAACAAAGATACCCACGAAAGCAGCAGATTGGACAGCCGTCTCCATAGCTCAGTTGGTAAGAGCACCGGACGCGATATTCGGAGGTCGTGGGTTCGGATCCCACTGGCGGCATGGTTGTTTTTTCTGCTGCTTTATAAGTAACTTTCTTTAAAAAGAAAAAAAGCTAATTGATTGGTACTAGATATTAAAAAAAATAGAAACATTCCCCTGTGCACCTTGGTTTCGGTGACTGTTGGCTTCCTTAATACGTTTGTCAAACGAGCTTCTCACTTCATTTGCCTTGTCTGCTAATAGCTTAACGGGGGTCCCGGTTCTGGCAGTCTTGATGCCATAGGTAGCGTAAGAGGGCTCTCGCACAGTTTCCGCCCTCGCCGTTAGATGAAGTTCTACGTCACACTTGCGGTATTACAGGACGTGCTACGTCCACCGCTATGGACGAGGGTGGCGCTGGTGAACACTCTCAAGGTTCGCTTACACGCAAAACAAAGATACCCACGAAAGCAGCAGATTGGACAGCCGTCTCCATAGCTCAGTTGGTAAGAGCACCGGACGCGATATTCGGAGGTCGTGGGTTCGGATCCCACTGGCGGCATGGTTGTTTTTTCTGCTGCTTTATAAGTAACTTTCTTTAAAAAGAAAAAAAGCTAATTGATTGGTACTAGATATTAAAAAAAATAGAAACATTCCCCTGTGCACCTTGGTTTCTGTGACTGTTGGCTTCCTTAATATGTTTGTCAAACGAGCCCCTCACTTCATTTGCCTTGTCTGCTAATAGCTTAACGGGGGTCCCGGTTCTGGCAGTCTTGATGCCATAGGTAGCGTAAGAGGGCTCTCGCACAGTTTCCGCCCTCGCCGTTAGATGAAGTTCTACGTCACACTTGCGGTATTACAGGACGTGCTACGTCCACCGCTATGGACGAGGGTGGCGCTGGTGAACACACTCAAGGTTCGCTTACACGTAAAACATAAATACCCACGAAAGCAGCAGATTGGACAGCCGTCGCTGTAGCTCAGTTGGTAAGAGCACCGGACGCGATATTCGCAGGTCGTGGGTTCGGATCCACCGGCGGCATGGTTGTTTTTTCTGCTGCTTTATAAGTAATTTTCTATAAAAAGAAAAAAAGCTAATTGATTGGTACTAGATATTAAAAAAAATAGAATCATCCCCCTTTGCACCTTGGTTTCGGTGACTGTTGGCTTCCTTAATACGTTTGTCAAACGAGCCCCTCACTTCATTTGCCTTGTCTGCTAATAGCTTAACGGGGGTCCCGGTTCCGGCAGTCTTGATGCCATAGGTAGCGTAAGAGGGCTCCCGCACAGTTTCCGCTGGCGCCGTTAGATGAAGTTCTACGTCACACTTGCGGTATTACAGGAGGTGCTACGTCCACCGCTATGGATGAGGGTGGCGCTGGTGAATACTCTCAAGGCTCGCTTACACGCAAAACATAGATACCCACGAAAGCAGCAGATTGGACAGCCATCGCCGTAACTCAGTTGGTAAGAGCACCGGACGCGATATTCGGAGGTCGTGGGTTCGGATCCCACCGGCATCATAGTTGTTTTTCCTGCTGCTTTATAAGCAATTTTCTTTAAAAAGGAAAAAAACTAATTGATTGGTACTAGATTTAAAAAAAAATAGAAACATTCCCCTGTGCACCTTGGTTTCGGTGACTGTTGGCTTCCTTAATACGTTTGTCAAACGAGCCCCTCACTTCATTTGCCTTGTCTGCTAATAGCTCAACGGGGGTCTCGGTTCTGGCAGTCTTGATGCCACCGGTAGCGTAAGAGGGCTCTCGTACAGTGTCCGCCCTCGCCATTAGATGACGTTCTACGTCACACTTGCGGTATTACTGGACGTGCTACGTCCACCGCAATGGACGAGGGTGGAGCTGGCGAACACTCTCAAGGTTCGCTTGCACGCAAAACATAAATACCCACAAAAGCAGCAGATTGGACAGCCGTCGCCGTAGCTCAGTTGGTAAGAGCACCGGACGCGATATTCGGAGTTCGTGGGTTCGGATCCCGCCAGCAGCATGGTTGTTTTTTCTGCTGCTTTATAAGCAATTTTCTTTAAAAAGAAAAAAAACTAATTGATTGCTACTAGATTTAAAAAAATAGAAACATTCCTCTGTGCTCTTTGGTTTCGGTGACTGTTGGCTACCCTTAATATGTTTGCCAAACTAGCCCCTCACTTCATTTACCTTGTATGCTAATAGCTTAACGGGGGTCTCGGTTCTGGCATTCTTGATGCCATAGGTAGCGTAAGAGGGCTCTCGTACAGTTTCCGCCCTCGCCGTTAAATGACGTTCTACGTCACACTTGCGGTATTACAGGACGTGCTACGTCCACCGCTATGGACGAGGGTGGCGCTGGTGAACACTCTCAAGGTTCGCTTACACTCGAAACATAAATACCCACGAAAGCAGCAGATTGGACAGCCGTCGCCGTAGCTCAGTTGGTAAGAGCACCGGACGCGATATTCGGAGTTCGTGGGTTCGGATCCCGCCAGCAGCATGGTTGTTTTTTCTCCTGCTTTATAAGCAATTTTCTTTAAAAAGAAAAAAAAACTAATTGATTGGTACTAGATTTTAAAAAAAAAATAGAAACATTCCTCTGTGCTCTTTGGTTTCGGTGACTGTTGGCTACCCTTAATACGTTTGCCAAACGAGCCCCTCACTTCATTTACCTTGTCTGCTAATAGCTTAACGGGGGTCTCGGTTGTGGCAGTCTTGATGCCATAGGTAGCGTAAGAGGGCTCTCGCACAGTTTCCGCCCTCGCCGTTAGATCACGTTCTACGTCACAATTGCGGTATTACAGGACGTGCTACGTCCACCGCCATGGACGAGGGTGGCGCTGGTGAACACACTCAAGGTTCGCTTACACGTAAAACATAAATACCCACGAAAGCAGCAGATTGGACAGCCGTCGCTGTAGCTCAGTTGGTAAGAGCACCGGACGCGATATTCGCAGGTAGTGGGTTCGGATCCACCGGCGGCATGGTTGTTTTTTCTGCTGCTTTATAAGTAATTTTCTATAAAAAGAAAAAAAGCTAATTGATTGGTACTAGATTTAAAAAAAATAGAAACATTCCCCTGTGCACCTTGGTTTCGGTGACTGTTGGCTTCCTTAATACGTTTGTCAAACGAGCCCCTCACTTCATTTGCCTTGTCTGCTAATAGCTTAACGGGGGTCACGGTTCTGGCAGTCTTGATGCCATAGGTAGCGTAAGAGGGCTCTCGCACATGTTCCACCCTCGCCGTTAGATGACGTTCTACGTCACACTTGCAGTATTACAGGACCTGTTACGTCCACCGCTATGGATGAGGGTGGCGCTGGTGAATACTCTCAAGGCTCGCTTACACGCAAAACATAAATACCCACGAAAGCAGCAGATTGGACAGCCATCGCCGTAGCTCAGTTGGTAAGAGCACCGGACGCGATATTCGGAGGTCGTGGGTTCGGATCCCACCGGCGGCATGGTTGTTTTTTCTGCTGATTTATAAGTAATTTTCTTTAAAAAGAAAGAAAACTAATTGATTGGTACTAGATATATAAAAAAATAGAAACATTCCCCTGTGCACCTTGGTTTCGGTGACTGTTGGCTTCCTTAATACGTTTGTCAAACGAGCCCCTCACTTCATTTGCCTTGTCTGCTAATAGCTTAACGGGGGTCACGGTTCTGGCAGTCTTGATGCCATAGGTAGCGTAAGAGGGCTCTCGCACATGTTCCACCCTCGCCGTTAGATGACGTTCTACGTCACACTTGCAGTATTACAGGACGTGTTACGTCCACCGCTATGGACGAGCGTGGCGCTGGTGAACACTCTCAAGGTTCGCTTACACGCAAAACATAAATACCCACGAAAGCAGCAGATTGGACAGCCGTCGCCGTAGCTCAGTTGGTAAGGGCACCGGACACGATATTTGGACGTCGTGGGTTCGGATCCCACCGGCGTCATAGTTGTTTTTCCTGCTGCTTTATAAGTAATTTTCTTTAAAAAGAGAAAAAAAACTAATTGATTGGTACTAGATATCTAAAAAAATAGAAACATTCCCCTGTGCACCTTGGTTTCGGTGACTGTTGTCTTCCTTAATACGTTTGTCAAACGAGCCCCTCACTTCATTTGCCTTGTCTGCTAATAGCTTAACGGGGGTCTTGGTTCTGGCAGTCTTGATGCCATAGGTTGCGTAAGAGGGCTCTCGCACAGTTTCTGCACTCGCCGTTAGATGACTTTCTACGTCACACTTGCGGTAATACAGGACGTGCTACGTCCACCGCTAAGGACGACGGTGGCGCTGGTGAACACTCCCAAGATTCGCTTACACGCAAAACATAAATACCCACGAAAGCAGCAGATTACACAGCCGTCGCCGTAGCTCAGTTGGTAAGAGCACCGGACGCGATATTCGGAGGTCGTGGGTTCGGATCCCACCGGCGTCATGGTTGTTTTTTCTGCTGCTTTATAAGTAATTTTCTTTGAAAAGAAATGAACTAATTGATTGGTACTAGATATTTAAAAAAATAGAAACTTTCCACTGTGCTCCTTGGTTTCGGTGACTGTTGGCTTCCTTAATATGTTTCTCAAACGAGCCCCTCGTTTCATTTGCCTTGTCTGCTAATAGCTTAACGGGGGTCTCGGTTGTGGCAGTCTTGATGCCATATGTAGCGTAAGAGGGCTCTCGCACAGTTTCCGCCTTCGCCGTTAGATGAGGTTCTACGCAACACTTGCGGTATTACAGGACGTGCTACGTCCACCGCTATGGACGAGGGTGGAGCTGGCGAACACTCTCAAGGTTCGCTTACACGCAAAACATAAATACCCACGAAAGCAGCAGATTGGACAGCCGTCGCCGTAGCTCAGTTGGTAAGAGCACCGGACGCGATATTCGGAGTTCGTGGGTTCGGATCCCGCCGGCAGCATGGTTGTTTTTTCTGCTGCTTTATAAGCAATTTTCTTTAAAAAGGAAAAAAACTAATTGATTGGTACTAGATTTAAAAAAAATAGAAACATTCCCCTGTGCACCTTGGTTTCGGTGACTGTTGGCTTCCTTAATACGTTTGTCAAACGAGCCCCTCACTTCATTTGCCTTGTCTGCTAATAGCTCAACGGGGGTCTCGGTTCTGGCAGTCTTGATGCCACCGGTAGCGTAAGAGGGCTCTCGTACAGTTTCCGCCCTCGCCATTAGATGACGTTCTACGTCACACTTGCGGTATTACTGGACGTGCTACGTCCACCGCTATGGACGAGGGTGGAGCTGGCGAACACTCTCAAGGTTCGCTTGCACGCAAAACATAAATACCCACAAAAGCAGCAGATTGGACAGCCGTCGCCGTAGCTCAGTTGGTAAGAGCACCGGACGCGATATTCGGAGTTCGTGGGTTCGGATCCCGCCAGCAGCATGGTTGTTTTTTCTGCTGCTTTATAAGCAATTTTCTTTAAAAAGAAAAAAAACTAATTGATTGCTACTAGATTTAAAAAAAAATAGAAACATTCCTCTGTGCTCTTTGGTTTCGGTGACTGTTGGCTACCCTTAATATGTTTGCCAAACTAGCCCCTCACTTCATTTACCTTGTATGCTAATAGCTTAACGGGGGTCTCGGTTCTGGCATTCTTGATGCCATAGGTAGCGTAAGAGGGCTCTCGCACAGTTTCCGCCCTCGCCGTTAAATGACGTTCTACGTCACACTTGCGGTATTACAGGACGTGCTACGTCCACCGCTATGGACGAGGGTGGCGCTGGTGAACACTCTCAAGGTTCGCTTACACGCGAAACATAAATACCCACGAAAGCAGCAGATTACACAGCCGTCGCCGTAGCTCAGTTGGTAAGAGCACCGGACGCGATATTCGGAGGTCGTGGGTTCGGATCCCACCGGCGTCATGGTTGTTTTTTCTGCTGCTTTATAAGTAATTTTCTTTGAAATGAAATGAACTAATTGATTGGTACTAGATATTTAAAAAAATAGAAACTTTCCACTGTGCTCCTTGGTTTCGGTGACTGTTGGCTTCCTTAATATGTTTCTCAAACGAGCCCCTCGTTTCATTTGCCTTGTCTGCTAATAGCTTAACGGGGGTCTCGGTTGTGGCAGTCTTGATGCCATATGTAGCGTAAGAGGGCTCTCGCACAGTTTCCGCCTTCGCCGTTAGATGAGGTTCTACGCAACACTTGCGGTATTACAGGACGTGCTACGTCCACCGCTATGGACGAGGGTGGAGCTGGCGAACACTCTCAAGGTTCGCTTACACGCAAAACATAAATACCCACGAAAGCAGCAGATTGGACAGCCGTCGCCGTAGCTCAGTTGGTAAGAGCACTGGACGCGATATTCGGAGGTCGTGGGTTCGGATCCCACCGGCGTCATGGTTGTTTTTTCTGCTGCTTTATAAGTAATTTTCTTTGAAAAGAAATGAACTAATTGATTGGTACTAGATATTTAAAAAAATAGAAACTTTCCACTGTGCTCCTTGGTTTCGGTGACTGTTGGCTTCCTTAATATGTTTCTCAAACGAGCCCCTCGTTTCATTTGCCTTGTCTGCTAATAGCTTAACGGGGGTCTCGGTTGTGGCAGTCTTGATGCCATATGTAGCGTAAGAGGGCTCTCGCACAGTTTCCGCCTTCGCCGTTAGATGAGGTTCTACGCAACACTTGCGGTATTACAGGACGTGCTACGTCCACCGCTATGGACGAGGGTGGAGCTGGCGAACACTCTCAAGGTTCGCTTACACGCAAAACATAAATACCCACGAAAGCAGCAGATTGGACAGCCGTCGCCGTAGCTCAGTTGGTAAGAGCACCGGACGCGATATTCGGAGGTCGTGGGTTCGGATCCCACCGGCGTCATGGTTGTTTTTTCTGCTGCTTTATAAGTAATTTTCTTTGAAAAGAAATGAACTAATTGATTGGTACTAGATATTTAAAAAAATAGAAACATTCCTCTGTGCTCTTTGGTTTCGGTGACTGTTGGCTACCCTTAATATGTTTGCCAAACTAGCCCCTCACTTCATTTACCTTGTATGCTAATAGCTTAACGGGGGTCTCGGTTCTGGCATTCTTGATGCCATAGGTAGCGTAAGAGGGCTCTCGTACAGTTTCCGCCCTCGCCGTTAAATGACGTTCTACGTCACACTTGCGGTATTACAGGACGTGCTACGTCCACCGCTATGGACGAGGGTGGCGCTGGTGAACACTCTCAAGGTTCGCTTACACGCGAAACATAAATACCCACGAAAGCAGCAGATTGGACAGCCGTCGCCGTAGCTCAGTTGGTAAGAGCACCGGACGCGATATTCGGAGTTCGTGGGTTCGGATCCCGCCAGCAGCATGGTTGTTTTTTCTGCTGCTTTATAAGCAATTTTCTTTAAAAAGAAAAAAAACTAATTGATTGGTACTAGATTTTTTTAAAAAATAGAAACATTCCTCTGTGCTCTTTGGTTTCGGTGACTGTTGGCTTCCTTAATATGTTTCTCAAACGAGCCCCTCGTTTCATTTGCCTTGTCTGCTAATAGCTTAACGGGGGTCTCGGTTGTGGCAGTCTTGATGCCATATGTAGCGTAAGAGGGCTCTCGCACAGTTTCCGCCTTCGCCGTTAGATGAGGTTCTACGCAACACTTGCGGTATTACAGGACGTGCTACGTCCACCGCTATGGACGAGGGTGGAGCTGGCGAACACTCTCAAGGTTCGCTTACACGCAAAACATAAATACCCACGAAAGCAGCAGATTGGACAGCCGTCGCCGTAGCTCAGTTGGTAAGAGCACCGGACGCGATATTCGGAGTTCGTGGGTTCGGATCCCGCCGGCAGCATGGTTGTTTTTTCTGCTGCTTTATAAGCAATTTTCTTTAAAAAGGAAAAAAACTAATTGATTGGTACTAGATTTAAAAAAAATAGAAACATTCCCCTGTGCACCTTGGTTTCGGTGACTGTTGGCTTCCTTAATACGTTTGTCAAACGAGCCCCTCACTTCATTTGCCTTGTCTGCTAATAGCTCAACGGGGGTCTCGGTTCTGGCAGTCTTGATGCCACCGGTAGCGTAAGAGGGCTCTCGTACAGTTTCCGCCCTCGCCATTAGATGACGTTCTACGTCACACTTGCGGTATTACTGGACGTGCTACGTCCACCGCTATGGACGAGGGTGGAGCTGGCGAACACTCTCAAGGTTCGCTTGCACGCAAAACATAAATACCCACAAAAGCAGCAGATTGGACAGCCGTCGCCGTAGCTCAGTTGGTAAGAGCACCGGACGCGATATTCGGAGTTCGTGGGTTCGGATCCCGCCAGCAGCATGGTTGTTTTTTCTGCTGCTTTATAAGCAATTTTCTTTAAAAAGAAAAAAAACTAATTGATTGCTACTAGATTTAAAAAAAAATAGAAACATTCCTCTGTGCTCTTTGGTTTCGGTGACTGTTGGCTACCCTTAATATGTTTGCCAAACTAGCCCCTCACTTCATTTACCTTGTATGCTAATAGCTTAACGGGGGTCTCGGTTCTGGCATTCTTGATGCCATAGGTAGCGTAAGAGGGCTCTCGCACAGTTTCCGCCCTCGCCGTTAAATGACGTTCTACGTCACACTTGCGGTATTACAGGACGTGCTACGTCCACCGCTATGGACGAGGGTGGCGCTGGTGAACACTCTCAAGGTTCGCTTACACGCGAAACATAAATACCCACGAAAGCAGCAGATTACACAGCCGTCGCCGTAGCTCAGTTGGTAAGAGCACCGGACGCGATATTCGGAGGTCGTGGGTTCGGATCCCACCGGCGTCATGGTTGTTTTTTCTGCTGCTTTATAAGTAATTTTCTTTGAAATGAAATGAACTAATTGATTGGTACTAGATATTTAAAAAAATAGAAACTTTCCACTGTGCTCCTTGGTTTCGGTGACTGTTGGCTTCCTTAATATGTTTCTCAAACGAGCCCCTCGTTTCATTTGCCTTGTCTGCTAATAGCTTAACGGGGGTCTCGGTTGTGGCAGTCTTGATGCCATATGTAGCGTAAGAGGGCTCTCGCACAGTTTCCGCCTTCGCCGTTAGATGAGGTTCTACGCAACACTTGCGGTATTACAGGACGTGCTACGTCCACCGCTATGGACGAGGGTGGAGCTGGCGAACACTCTCAAGGTTCGCTTACACGCAAAACATAAATACCCACGAAAGCAGCAGATTGGACAGCCGTCGCCGTAGCTCAGTTGGTAAGAGCACTGGACGCGATATTCGGAGGTCGTGGGTTCGGATCCCACCGGCGTCATGGTTGTTTTTTCTGCTGCTTTATAAGTAATTTTCTTTGAAAAGAAATGAACTAATTGATTGGTACTAGATATTTAAAAAAATAGAAACTTTCCACTGTGCTCCTTGGTTTCGGTGACTGTTGGCTTCCTTAATATGTTTCTCAAACGAGCCCCTCGTTTCATTTGCCTTGTCTGCTAATAGCTTAACGGGGGTCTCGGTTGTGGCAGTCTTGATGCCATATGTAGCGTAAGAGGGCTCTCGCACAGTTTCCGCCTTCGCCGTTAGATGAGGTTCTACGCAACACTTGCGGTATTACAGGACGTGCTACGTCCACCGCTATGGACGAGGGTGGAGCTGGCGAACACTCTCAAGGTTCGCTTACACGCAAAACATAAATACCCACGAAAGCAGCAGATTGGACAGCCGTCGCCGTAGCTCAGTTGGTAAGAGCACCGGACGCGATATTCGGAGGTCGTGGGTTCGGATCCCACCGGCGTCATGGTTGTTTTTTCTGCTGCTTTATAAGTAATTTTCTTTGAAAAGAAATGAACTAATTGATTGGTACTAGATATTTAAAAAAATAGAAACATTCCTCTGTGCTCTTTGGTTTCGGTGACTGTTGGCTACCCTTAATATGTTTGCCAAACTAGCCCCTCACTTCATTTACCTTGTATGCTAATAGCTTAACGGGGGTCTCGGTTCTGGCATTCTTGATGCCATAGGTAGCGTAAGAGGGCTCTCGTACAGTTTCCGCCCTCGCCGTTAAATGACGTTCTACGTCACACTTGCGGTATTACAGGACGTGCTACGTCCACCGCTATGGACGAGGGTGGCGCTGGTGAACACTCTCAAGGTTCGCTTACACGCGAAACATAAATACCCACGAAAGCAGCAGATTGGACAGCCGTCGCCGTAGCTCAGTTGGTAAGAGCACCGGACGCGATATTCGGAGTTCGTGGGTTCGGATCCCGCCAGCAGCATGGTTGTTTTTTCTGCTGCTTTATAAGCAATTTTCTTTAAAAAGAAAAAAAACTAATTGATTGGTACTAGATTTTTTTAAAAAATAGAAACATTCCTCTGTGCTCTTTGGTTTCGGTGACTGTTGGCTACCCTTAGTATGTTTGCCAAACGAGCCCCTCACTTCATTTACCTTGAATGCTAATAGCTTAACGGGGGTGTCGGTTCTGGCAGTCTTGATGCCATAGGTAGCGTAAGAGGGCTCTCGCACAGTTTCCGCCCTCGCCGTTAGATGACGTTCTACGTCACACTTGCGGTATTACAGGACGTGCTACGTCCACCGCTATGGACGAGGGTGGAGCTGGCGAACACTCTCAAGGTTCGCTTACACGCAAAACATAAATACCCACGAAAGCAGCAGATTGGACAGCCGTCGCCGTAGCTCAGTTGGTAAGAGCACCGGACGCGATATTTGGAGGTCGTGGGTTCGGATCCCAGCGGCGGCATGGTTGTTTTTCTGCTGATTTATAAGTAATTTTCTTTAAAAAGAGAAAAAAACTAATTGATTGGTACTAGATTTAAAAAAAATAGAAACATTCCCCTGTGCACCTTGGTTTCGGTGACTGTTGGCTTCCTTAACACGTTTGTCAAACGAGCCCCTCACATAATTTGCCTTGTCTGCTAATAGCTTAACGGGGGTCTCGGTTCTGGCAGTCTTGATGCCATATGTAGCGTAAGAGGGCTCTCGCACAGTTTCCGCCTTCGCCGTTAGATAAGGTTCTACGCCACACTTGCGGTATTACTGGACGTGCTACGTCCACCGCTATGGACGAGGGTGGAGCTGGTGAACGCTCTCAAGGTTCGCTTACACGCAAATCATAAATACCCAAGAAAGCAGCAGATTGGACAGCTGACGCCGTAGCTCTGTTGGTAAGAGCACCGGACGCAATATTCGGAGGTCGTACGTTCGGATCCCACCGGCGGCATGGTTGTCTTTTCTGCTGCTTTATCAGCAATTTTCTTTAAAAAGGGAAAAAAACTAATTGACTGGTACTAGATATTTAAAAAGAATAGAAACATCCCCCTGTGCACCTTGGTTTCGGTGACTGTTGGCTTCCTTAATACGTTTGTCAAACGAGCCCCTCACTTCATTTGCCTTGTCTGCTAATAGCTTAACGGGGGTCTCGGTTCTGGCAGGCTTGATGCCATAGGTAGCGTAAGATGGCTCTTGCACAGTTTCCGCCCTCGCCGTTAGATAACGTTCTACGTCACACTTGCGGTATTACAGGACGTGCTACGTCCACCGCTATGGACGAGGGTGGCGCTGGTGAACACTCTCAAGGTTCGCTTACACGCAAAACATAAATACCCAAGAAAGCAGCAGATTGGACAGCCCACGCCGTAGCTCTGTTGGTAAGAGCACCGGACGCAATATTCGGAGGTCGTAGGTTGGGATCCCGCCGGCGGCATGGTTGTTTTTTCTGCTGCTTTATAAGTAATTTTCTTTAAAAAGAAAAAAAACTGATTGATTGGTACTAGATATTAAAAACAAATAGAAAAATTCCCCGGTGCACCTTGGTTTCGGTGACTGTTGGCTTCCTGAACACGTTTGTCAAACGAGCCCCTCACTTCATTTGCCTTGTCTGCTAATAGCTTAAAGGGGGTCTCAGTACTGGCAGTCTTGATGTCATAGGTAGCGTAAGAGGGCTCTCGCACCGTTCCCGCCCTCGCCGTTAGATGAAGTTCTAAGTCACACTTGCGGTATTACAGGACGTGCTACGTCCACCGCTATGGACGAGGGTGGCGCTGGTGAAAACTCTCAAGGTTCGCTTACACGCAAAACATAAATACCTACGAAAGCAGCAGATTGGACAGCCGTCGCCATAGCTCAGTTGGTAAGAGCACCGGACGCGATATTCGGAGGTCGTGGGTTCGGATCCCGCCGGCGACGTGGTTGTTTTTTCTGCTGCTTTAAAAGTAATTTTCTTTAAAAAGAAAAAAAACTAATTGATTGGTACTAGATATTTAAAAAAATAGAAACATTCCCCTTTGCACCTTGGTTTCGGTGACTGTTGACTTCCTTAATACGTTTGTCAAACAAGCCCCTGACTTCATTTGCCTTGTCTGCTAATAGCTTAACGGGGGTCTCGGTTCTGGCAGTCTTGATGCCATAGGTAGCGTAAGAGGGCTCTCGTACAGTTTTCGCCCTCGCCGTTAGATGACGTTCTACGTCACACTTGCGGTATTACAGGACGTGATACGTCCACCGCTATGGACGAATGTGGCGCTGGTGAACACTCTCAAGGTTCGCTTACAGGCAAAACATAAATACCCACGAAAGCAGCAGATTGGACAGCCGTCGCCGTAGCTTAGTTGTTAAGATCACTGGACGCGATATTCGGAGGTCGTGGGTTCGGATCCCACCGGCGGCATGGTTGTTTTTTCTGCTGCTTTATAAGTAATTTTCTTTAAAAAGGAAAAAAACTAATTGACTGGTACTAGATATTTAAAAAGAATAGAAACATTCCCCTGTGCACCTTGGTGTTGGTGACTGTTGGCTTCCTTAATACGTTTGTCAAACGAGCCCCTCATTTCATTTGCCTTATCTGCTAATAGCTTAACGGGGGTCACGGTTCTGGCAGTCTTGATGCCACAGGTAACGTAAGAGGGCTCTCGCACGGTTTCCGTCCTCGCCGTTAGATGACGTTCTACGTCAAACTTGCGGTATTACAGGACGTGCTACGTCCACCGCTATGGACGAATGTGGCGCTGGTGAACACGCTCAAGGTTCGCTTACACGCAAAACATAAATACCCACGAAAGCAGCAGATTGGACAGCCGTCGCCGTAGCTTAGTTGTTAAGATCACTGGACGCGATGTTCGGAGGTCGTCCGTTCGGATCCCACCGGCGGCATGGTTGTTTTTTCTGCTGCTTTAAAGTAATTTTCTTTAAAAAGGAAAAAAAAACTAATTGACTGGTACTAGATATTTAAAAAAAATAGAAACATTTCCCTGTGCACCTTGGTTTCGGTGACTGTTGGCTTCCTTAATAAGTTTGTCAAACGAGCCCCTCACTTCATTTGCCTTGTCTGCTAATAGCTTAACGGGGGTCTCGGTTCTGGCAGTCTTGATGCCATAGGTAGTGTAAGAGGGCTCTCGCACAGTTTCCGCCCTCGCCGTAAGATGACGTTCTACGTCACACTTGCGGTATTGCAGGACGTGCTATTTCCACCGCTATGGACGAGGGTGGCGCTGGTGAACACTCTAAAGGTTCGCTTACACGCAAAACATAAATACCCACGAAAGCAGCAGATTGGACAGCCGTCGCCGTAGCTCAGTTGGTAAGATCACTGGAGGCGATATTCGGAGGTCGTGGGTTCGGATCCCACCGGCGGCATGGTTGTTTTTTCTGCTGCTTTATAAGTAATTTTCTTCATAAAGAAGAAAAACTAATTGATTGGTACTAGATATTTAAAAAAATAGAAACATTCTTCTGTGCACCTTATTTTCGGTGACTGTTGGCTTCCTTAATATGTTTGTAAAACGAGCCCCTCACTTTATTTGCCTTGGCTGCTAATAGCTTAACGGGGGTCTCGGTTCTGGCAGTCTTGACGCCATAGGTAACGTAAGAGGGCTCTCGCACAGTTTCCGCCTTCGCCGTCAGATGAGGTTCTACGCCACACATGCGGTATTACAGGACGTGCTACGTCCACCGCTATGGACGAGGGTGGAGCTGGCGAACACTCTCAAGGTTCGCTTACACGCAAAACATAAATACCCACGAAAGCAGCAGATTGGACAGCCGTCGCCGTAGCTCAGTTGGTAAGAGCACCGGACGCGATATTCAGAGGTCGTGGTTTCGGATCCCATCGGCGGCATGGTTGTTTTTCTGCTGATTTATAAGTAATTTTCTTTTAAAATAGAAAAAAACTAATTGATTGGTACTAGATATTTAAAAAAAAATAGAAACATTCCTCTGTGCACCTTGATTTCGGTGGCTGTTGGCTTCCTTAATACGTTTGTCAAACGAGCCCCTGACTTCATTTGCCTTGTCTGGTGGTCGAAATTATTCCGGAGACTTCAACTACGGCGCTTCTTCTTCCTTTCGTCTTTCACTCCCTCCTTTATCCCTTCCCTTACGGCGTGGTTCAGGTGTCCAACGATATATGAGACAGAAATTGCGCCATTTCCTTTCCCCCAAAACCAATTATTATTATTATAATTATTATTATTATTATTATGTCCTCTTTTTTCCGTCTTTCTTTCCCTCCCTACGTTATCTCCTCCCATAGCGTAAGAATAATATACTTGCGCCATGCGCTTCTCTTAAGGCGCGGGTCGGGTGTCGACAAGGTAGTCGAAATTATTCCAGAGCCCTCCACTACGGCACCTCTTTCTTCCTTTCTTCTTTCACTCCCTCCTTTATCCCTTCCCTTACGGCGCGGTTCAGGTGTCCAACGATATATGCGACAGCTACTGTGCCATTTTCTTTCCCCAAAAACCAATTATTATTAGTATTGTTATTATAAGATGCCACAGTTACTGCGCCATTTCCTTTCCTCAAAAACGAAGCAATGTGAGCCGCCGGCGTTCATTGGTTGCATTGCCGTTGAGAACGTTGTAGAGGCCTTTGATTTTCCGGAAAGGAACGTCGTTCAACTGGCTTCCTGGGTCAGTGGACATCTCAATCTCGCTTTCATGTATGTGGGGATGGTGTCCAACTGCAAAAAATCCTGCTTTGCGTTCCGCTCTCTGGATAGGCAGCGCGCCCACTCTGCCACCCTGACAGGCGGCAGTTAATGGTTGATTGCGAGAGGTTGTTCACACAATGAACGCTGCAGTCTATTTCTGCTTTGCCGCGTTTCTGCCACAACGTTGTCTGCGCTAATGCTTGCAGCCCACATCTCTCCCTCCCCACCGCCTCGTACCTCAAAGCGCGAGTGAGGCGTCCGCTGCCTCAGGGAGCCAGTTATGCGCCTTCCTTCCCTCATAATAACCGGAGTCTAGAGCATTGTCAACACTGGCGCCAGTGAACGCAAAGAACGTCGACAGCTTTCGCATTTTATATCCTGGATTAGCTTAGCCATACCAAACACACTTTTTTATAAGAACCCTCTATTTTATATCAATCGAAATATGAACAGTTTTATGTAACACTTTGAGAACAATGCCATATCAGAAAGAGCGCACAGTTTCATTTTATTCTCTTTCAATATTGGTCCTTCATTGGCTGATGCACCACAGCACATTTGTGCGCTTGTTATGGCAGCATGTTTTATAAGACTCCCTGCAAGGTGGGTTGTTTAGCGCTGAAGGAGATGTCAATGTTGACTCTCTGTTTTGTCATCAGAATTTCACAGCTTACGCAGCAGGTCTGGTACTAGATTATTCAGCACACTTTTTCTTATGACAAAAAAAATGCTGCAGCGCTGACGGAAACTATCAAAGCAAGCTACTGTGCGTTGGGGCCGTATTATGGAACGGTCAAATACAAAGTTGCTAAAAGGAATCAATTGACCTCGCTCCTATTGGTCGGTTGTGGTCGGAGGCAATATTGCTTTTTTGAAGCTAAAAGCTTCACTACGCTAGTTAAGGCCCGGGATACATGCGACGTTTTTTCCGACGATGTTCGCGCGGCAGAAAACGCCGTGGCGGCGCTACGCCCGGCCGGAGATACATGGAGCGAAAAAGCGGCAGCCCGCCGCCGCGTATCTCAGAGCGAAAACAATGTGATCAACAAATGGCAAATACCATTGAGCGAGGAGCTGTTTGAGAGCAGCGACGCTGACTCCTCTGTCAGAATAACGAAATTGTTCATTTAGACACCACTGTACTGATTGCATCACGCGAGCATAGATTTCTACAAGGTTTTGCGTGCTCGAATGCATGCGGTCGCGTACCTTTCGATGCCCGCTCAGCCGTGGCTACCATCGGCTGCAGTTTTCTTCGGCACCTTCGCTTTAGGGAGGAAAAGTGGTCATTTCGATCCAAGATTCGGTCGTGTTCTCCAAAAAAGTGAAATTTCGTGTCTCGTGAAGCGTTTATTTTCACGACAATAACATTTCGGCGCAACAAACACAGCAGTGCTCGTCGGCCATGGCGACCATGTTGGCGGCGGCGGCGGCCAAACCGGAAGTGCGGGCTTTCCGCGCTGCTATTGGCTTGCTCCGGCTGCCGCTTCCGGTCTCGCCGGACGCCGCGCGTCAAGATCTGGCGGCGCCAGATGGGCGGCGGCGGGCGTTTTTTTCGAGGCCGGGCATCAAACGCGCGCCTTCGGGCGAATATCACCCAGAAAACGCTCCATGTATCCCGGCCTTTAAGACCGCGCTTCGCGCGAGCAGGCGTATGTCGGAGCACGAGTGGCGAAACGCACGACACAGGTGGCGGCCGCCGACTCCGGCGCCTGACCTTTCGCCGCTACCGCGCGTGACGTCTCGCGCGGCGCTAGTGGTTATTTCCGCGCGCTATGCGTCATCGTTTGACGTTCGCCGCAAGCGCGTGTTTATCGCGGAGGCCGACTATATAACCGCTTGCCTGAGAATAGGCGTGCGCATTCAACGTGGAAGGAGAAGAGAGTGATACTACGATACAGAAGTGCTACCACGGGAGTTGGCTTAAAAGGAGCAAAAAATGAAAGGCTGAAAGCTCAACGAGCGTCCGAGACACCCGAACAACGAGAAGAACGTCTCGGTAAACGACGCAGCAAAGCCGAGTCTGAAACGCCAGAAGTACGACAGGCATGTCTCGCTAAACGGCGTGAAAAGGAAGCTGAACAGCGACGGAGAATAACCATAAGCTAAACCATAAACATAACCATAGGCTAAATAATAAAGCATAACCATAAGCTAAACCATAAACATCACCTAACCATTTCGCTTCGAAATACCCAAGCTTTATCTTAGCTAAGCCCAAGCCAATTTCTTGCGTCATTGGTTGCTGCAGATTACGTCACAGATGTGGCAGCAGTAATGACGTTGCACGCCTAATTATGCAGGCGAAAATTGACAGCTTTTTGTGATCGACTTGAGACGGTTAATTTGACCGTTGTGATTGTCACAGAAAATGGTGACGGTATACGACTGAGGCGGCTGCCAGCGCGAGCAGCGGTGAAGGAGGGCGCACGGAGACGTGTTTGACTTGCCGCACGAGCTGTTTCGACGCTTTTTTTTTACTCAAGAAGCAGACTGTGAAGAGGCTGTGCCACGAAGTCGCCGATGAACTGGAACGTGCGCGCGCGAGCGCGTTTTCGGTGCGACGGCAGGTGCTATATGCACTGCGGTAATATGCCATGGGCTGCTTTCAAGCTGCGTTGGTAACGAGGCGCACGTCAGCATCGCATAACCGATGATAAGCAAATGCGTGCGGCAGGTGTTGGAGACAATCTGCAAAGTTAGCGCGCAGAAGGTGTGGGTTCCCGCGATCACCTCTGTGCCACAGCGACGCATAAACACAACACGCTTATGCTGCCCAAGCGCTTTATTTTCCCCAGTAAATCGCACTTCGTGGTCTTCTTCTGTTTCCCAAAGGAGGAGAAACAAGCAACCACAAATACCACTGCAACACCTCACTTTTGGCTTTTATTGTCATCGATCAAAAGAGACGAACAACACAGACTTCGACCAGTGTCCGTCGCCGATTTCGTACCATGCGCTCCTTGCTATTTCGCTCGGCAGGTACGTAGCCTTCACAGCCTTTGTTCACATTTTGCTGCACACTTAGGTCAACCGTAAAGTAGCTTGATTTTACATGGCAATACAATAACACGGCGAGGAATCTTCTCCTTTCGAGCAAAGCGGCTTGACGATGGTGATGTCGTGCTTACACTCTTTACAATCGGTAGACATCTGATACCAGAGCCCAAACGAAATGTAAACATAAAAGTTAACATGTAAAAACCCACAAAGTAAGCAAGAAAATGAACGGACGGCACACAATGCGGCAATGGGCACCATCA
Source organism: Amblyomma americanum (assembly GCF_052857255.1). Taxonomy (NCBI): domain Eukaryota; kingdom Metazoa; phylum Arthropoda; class Arachnida; order Ixodida; family Ixodidae; genus Amblyomma; species Amblyomma americanum. Next base: position 454,782,033 of record NC_135497.1, on the reverse strand, counting down.
ATCGTGACCGCACACCAAGGCCCACCACTGCCCTAGACAATGCTTGTGGGCAGCCATCACTGCCGATCTCGCCTGCCCAAAACAAGTGCGCCTCTAAGGGCGCCTCGATGCTCTCGCCACCCTCCGCCGCTCCGTGTAGGGTGGGGACAACCGCGTCGTGTGCTACGGCTTCCGATATATTTGTGCCCACTGTTTTCATCGCGCTTCGGGAGCGCTTAATGAAGCCTGACGCTCTTCCTTGCAAGTAAGCTCTTTTGCTCACGGAGTGACACGTATCAATATAAATAGAAGGCGGATGACTGAAATCATAAAACTCATAATTTTGTTGAAGTCAAGGACAACTGTGGCTGCCTATTATATGGCACTTATCCTTCGGGAGCACACACACACTCGCAAATGACGCTAGAGTGCGGTATCTGGAATGTATTTGCGACATACCATATTATGCCATATTTTTTGAAACGCGTTCATGGACAGTCAGCACTTTATCAGGCCTTAAAATAATAATTCTGGCTATTGGAAACGAAAGGCACAGTAGATGTCGCTCTTTTAGGAGGGCACTTCATCCGCGCCATGGACGAAGCAGAGGAGTAGGGAGAAAGAGGAGTGGCGTAGTGAAGGTTTACGGAATAATTTTGACCACATGGGGATATTAAACGTTCACTGACACCTCACAGCGGAGAGCTGCGTTTGCGTCCATTGAAACGTCGCCGCCGCAGCCGGATTCGTACCCGGGCTTTCCGGTTTAGTAGTCGAGAGTTTTAATCACTGCAGCGAGACGGCGTTGAAAAGCATTTTCTTAACCTACCAAAAACAGCTTGCTTGAAGCGCGCCCGTTAGAAACTCCCATCTAAAAATGGCGCACAAAAAACGTAGGAAGAACAGGACGGACAAGAGCGCATGAACGGCCGCTCTTGTCCGTCCTGTTTTCCCTGTGTTTTTCGCTTTTTTGTGCGCGCCTTTAGATGGATCTTGACCAACTAGCCCAACTTTGTACTTTACAAAAACTCAAAATCAAACAAACAATTCCTGCCTATTGAGCTTACTTTGCAAAAAATTCGCGTCTGGTTAAATGAATATTTAATTTTCATTACCGCAAACTACTTATGCGGAGAACACTGAAAGAATGCAAAAATAGTATAGCGTAGTGATAAAAGTAAGCGACACCACTCCATCAGTTTATTCCAACAACATTTGAAAAATACGCAAATGCTTAGAAGAAAGTCATAAAATTTACACACAAGGTTTACACACACTATCAAAATTGTGGTGTCACTAAGTTGACTCTAGCAGACGTTTTGCTTCCCTAGGCGATCCGCTGCCGTTGATTTTTTTTCAAGTTGACGCAGGTGAATTCGTAACCTCATTAGGGCATAGGTGGAGATGAGAAGTTTCTTAACGGTTGCATTGTGTACTTGGCAAGCCCTGATGTTTAACTTTACCTTTTTACAGAAGTACTTCACAACAGCCTGTTAACCCTTTATAAGGCGCAAAAAGGTAAGCAAAGAAATTAAGTTTTTTAATGAAAAATCTGTTTATTCAAGTAAAAAAAACGTGTTTCAAGCAACTTTGAATAATGTACATCGTTTTAAGAAAGCTTAAAAGGTGGGACAGCATATGTCCCAGTGCACGCGAAAGGGTGAAAAGCAAAGTGGGACAACCCATGTCCCACTGAACACGAGGCGCTATCACACAGTGACAGGTTTTTACAAAAACTGCTTATCTGTTTGAATGAAATGGTGAGAAACAGTCAGTACATAACGGCACATTGCAAGCTCCACACATGAACTTTGTGCGGACTTCGGAGCGCTTTGTTGAGCACCAACGGCACCTCCTCCTTGTTCCAGACGCTTTTGGGAAGTGGTCTCTTCCTTGAAATCTGATCTCAGCTGGGACACCAGTCTTCAAGGCGCCACTTTTGCGTCCATTTTTACGCTGAAAGTCTCTTCGCGACTTCCTTCCAGCGCGAAAGCTTTGACGCTGGATAAGCTGTCGCCCAAGAATCAGCTTGAAGTGAAGGAAGTCCAAGTTTTCTGCATGGGCTGTATGCTGTACAAAAGCGTTCACGATAGCAGCATCAAGGAGAAAATAAAATATTCGGTGCCATCCCTTTTTTGACCTCCGATCTACTGGATAAGCATTCCGCTTCTGATCGAACCGGTCAACACCGCCCATCCAACAATTGTAGTCCTTCAGAGCCTTGGGGCACGTAATATGTATTTTTTTGCCACAGGGTAGCTTTCGCTCTACTGAGGCTTCTTCTTGGGGATCATGGTAGTTGGACATTATATGGACGTTTTTAGTGTCCCGCCACTGGTAGACTGAGATTGGTCCCTTCGACCTGTAGATGAAGGACCCGCGGGTTAGCTTGTTATCTACCTTTACTTCAGGCGGCAGGTCTTTTCTGTTGGGCCTGAACGTGCCACAAGCAAACACGCCTCGTTGTCTAAGGCGTAGAAGCAGCTTCGAGGATGAGAAAAAATTGTCGAAGAACAATTGGGAGCCTGCTTCCACAACATCCTCGCTGAGGGAAAGGACAACATGTTCACCCAGACCTAGGTCGTCTGGCCTATTTTGCGTTCGTCCTGTATACAAGTCAAATTTGCACAAATATCCTGTTTCGCTGTCGGCAAGGCTCCACATTTTGTAACCGCGCTTTATCTTTGGCTTCATCGGCATGTACTGTTTCATTCACGATCTTCCTTTCAACAGGATCATGGATTCGTCGACAGCAACGTGCGAAGAGGGTTTAAACTCTTCCCGAAACTTCTTGTTTAGAAGATCCATGAGAGGCCTCACTTTATAGCATCTGTCGTAGTTTGGCGCGGTCTTTGAGGGCAGCTTAGAGTTGTCATTTAGGTGCAGACAGTTCATAATCTGCTGAAATCGCCGAAACGACATCACGCTGGATATTTCAGGTACGTTGAAAAACCTATCAGAACTCCAGTATAGGTATACCTGCGGCAAGGGGTGAATGCTCATCAGAATGAGCATGCCTACATATGCCTTTAGCTCGCTGACTGTTATAGGCTCATAGTGTGTCTTCCCTTTTTGAGATGCATAGAGATTTGTTTCTTGCACAATCATCTGCCACACTTCTTCATCAAAATACAGGGTGAATGCATCACACGCACTGCTTTGTGGACCGAGATTTGGTGAAAATGTGGGCGGTTTTTCTGTGATGGCGCTAGGAATGTCGGTCGGCAGTCCTGCAATCCAGCCTGTTGACTGCGGTTCTCCTTCGTCATAATCGTCTGATGCATCATCATTCTCAATTACGTTAGCATGCATTTTCTTGCTTTTTCTCTTCCTTTTTTGAGTTTTTTTACGAATTTTGGGTGCTGGCTCGTCAACCTCATCACTTTCTGACGTCTCTACGGGAACAAGAGCTGATGAGGAGGGCACATTGAAATCATCGCCCGAAGAATCTGTGAATGAATCAGTAGCGTAGTCGTCTGGGAGGCTGAAGAATAAATCTAAAGCTTCCTCGGCAGTGAGCTTTTGATTCCCTAAAAAGAAAATACAATACACTGCATTTTTGAAAGAATTACTGGTGACACAGTGTCACTGCTGGGCTAACAAAACCATGTGTAATATCAGATTTTCATGAATACATCGCATTACGCTGCACAAAAAAAAACTCATTCAAGGGCAAACACTATACAGACACAGGAACATGCGGAACACAAAATAAATCTTACCGGGCATTTTAGAAGCATCTACGGTGAGTTCGAAAAGCACATGGCGTGAACAAACACACTTTGAAAAATGTAGCAGGTTTGACAGAGTGCAGACTACTAGCGCCACCTTGTATGGCAAAAAAAGGTGTAATATAGTTGTACGAACTGTTCGCAGATGGCACCACAAGCAGTTGCCGCTCCAGTTTTCTCTAGATTTGCAGGGACAGCGCATTTCTAAAACTAGCGAGGTGGGACGCGGGTGTCCCAATGAGGCATAAAGGGTTAAGGAGATCGTACAGTAAGAACGCTTTCAGCCCATTTCGTGATCTCTCTCGAAATGCCCTTCGCACGAGTTTAGCCTACTCATTACTTGAGCACTAGAGCAATGCATGTTGTCCCCTTTCAGATGTATTCCTTAAGCCTTTTCGGGTATGAATGCTGACTATCTGTCGAATCTAGCAGAGCACTGCTCACAACTCTTTATCCCTATGGTAATGCCTTTAACGAGGAATCCGGCTATAAGTAACAGGATGCTACATTCTCTAGATGTCATTCCTTCAATGAAGAATATCTCGGGAGTCTTCGCATCGGTCTGGCTCAGTTAGCTCACGCTTTCTATGCGTTAGAGAATCGATCAGATTCTCCGGATCATCAACAGCATAGGTGGTTGTCTTCAGTGTATGCAAAAATTGACCAATGCATGCAGGTATGAGAGTACACTTTATGTAGAAAGCATCTTGAACCGGCTTGTCATATTTCACCCTCCACAGAGCGGAGGAGGGGGCGCGGGCATCGAAGCAACCTAGCGCCTCTGACAGCGTGGCGCCCTCCAAGGGCGACGTCGACAGTCCGCGGCAACGGAGGGCGAGGTGCTCTGCATTTTCTGCCTCCGGTCCACACACACTGGACATATCGTACACGCAACGGCTGTGTCGAAGTCGCTACGGTACTCTAGTGCCCTGAGAACCCTGGTACGAGCCTCAAAGATGAGGCTGCTACCACCGATGTTGAAATACAGACGTACTGGTTCGATGCTGGTCTTATGCAGCCGGTAGAGTGCGAGCGTACGGTACGAGTTGAGTTGATGAGATGTTGAATGCTACAAATGGAGTTAGCCTTGCCTTATCTGCCGGGAATTGCTCCACCGTAGCGTCTCTTCTATATTAATAATGTCCTAAAGCCTGTCTCATCTACCCTGTTATGCGCACAGTCTCTTATAATAGCACACTTTCTCTCCCGCAGTCACCATCTATGCACACAATCAATCCACACAGTCCACATCACAGTCCACTCCAGAAGTCACCATCTATGCACATATTTAGTCACAGTAGAACATAAGCCATTGTAGTGCCTCAATCCATGTACACATTCTCTCACAGTATAACGCAGTCCGCTCCAGAAGACTCCATCTATGCAAACATTCAATCACAGTAGGCCATAGTCCGTTCCTGCTGTCACCATTTAGAAACAAGATCCGTGTTCTGCAGAAATGTTAAAAAAAGGCTAGCAGCCTCCCTTCTGCACGTCTGGTTTCCACTCGGGTAGACAATGTCCTGCACTGTGCTGTGACGGGTTCCTGTCTTCTTGAAGGAAGCGAACATCATATGCCTTTCCGCGTTGAACTCTGGGCAGTACATAATATAATGTTCGATATCCCCGCACACACCCCAAAAAGAACAGAGCGGAGATGATGCTATACCCGTCTTATGCATCCAGACAAGAGTGCTAGCAGAGGCCGTGCGAATTCCATGTAGTAGAGACGTCTGGGATCTTCTCAGTCTGTTGGTCACACATAGCTTGGGGGTGCACTCCACAGAGAAACTGAAATGATCGAGCACCGTTTTCCTTTAGATACTTTTTCCCGTCTTGAGATACTTTTTTTGATGGAATCCTTGAGAGGGCTTTATGGGCGAGATTGCCTGCCACCTCATTACCATTGACTCCTATGTCAGAGGGCACCCATTGGATATATAGAGTAAAGCCTCTGCTATGCATATTCTGCACCAAGCGCAGAGAGCTTATAGACAAGACATCAGAAGGGAATCTGTGCTCTAACCCCTGAAGGGTAGATTTTGAATCAGTTAGAATAACAAGTGGTTGAGCCAGACAAGACCTTAACTTCCGTAAATCCGCCTCAATAGCAACACTTTTAGCCGTTGTGGAGGATACGACCGCAGTAAAGCGTACGGGCCGCTTAAAGTCCAAAGAAGGAATGTAAAAAGCCGCTGCTCTAGCTTGTTGGACCTTGTCCACAGAAACATCCGTGAAATTTTGAAGATGGCGGGCATACTCTGTTTCCAAATGTTCAAATACAAGCGAACGCGTTGCTGCCATAGGAGAGCTGCGCTTTGAGCTCACGCGGGGAATTGTGACCTTACAGTCAAGGGTCGAAAAAGACCACGGGGGTTCAACCGTTTCTTTTGCCTTCGGGCATAATCTAGCACCTTGAAGGAAAGCTTGTGCCGAAAGTAGAGCCTGTCGAGCTATCAAGGCTAATCGCTTGTGTTGGTCCACAGTAATCTAAATACAGATGTCGTCAGCATATATTGACATACGCTTTTCCCTTAAACTTTTTTCAACGAATCGGGAAGGCCAGTCATTACGACGTTAAAGAGCGTGGGGGAAAGAACACTTCCTTGAGGCACACCTCGTGATAGAACTCTTTCGGTGCTTAACGTACACCCTAACCGTGCACGAACCGCGCGATATTAACTTTTAATTGAATCTTAACATATGGCCTTGTATGCCCATGCCTTGCAAACTGCTTAGAATTGAGCTCTGAAGCATGTTGTCGTACCCTTTCGCAAAGTCAAGAAAAATAGATAAGGTGGAAAGGCCGAAAGCTATCTGGTGTTCAATGTGACTGACCAAGTCTAAGACGCTATCTTGGGCACTAAGACCTCGGCGTATTCCTGTCATACATGTTGACAGTGCCTTGATGTCCTCACGTCACCACGATAAGCTTCATTTTCCAGCTTCTCCATCAACTTAGCTACACAGGAGGTCAATAACACAGGGCGATACAAGGGAAGGTCTGTCATATCTTTGCCAGGCTTCAGTACTGGAACTACATGTGCCACCTTCCATGACGGGGGAACATCGACAGTCTCCTAAACTCGATTTATGAAGTTTAAGAGCTCTTTCCTGAGTTGCAAGGGCAGATTATTCCGCATTTGATTGGTGATGCCCTCGGGACCTGGTGCACACCGGCGCCGCAGGCGATTGAGCGCAGTTGAAGCTCACGAAGCTTGAACGGGACGTCCATGATAGACGTGAAGGAAGCAGGTGGTGTATATATATATATATATATATATATATATATATATATATATATATATATATATATATATATATATATATATATATATTCCAGAATTAGCACGTACAAGTGCGTCTGCAAATTCCTCTCAAGCACGCAATACGCTTTTCCTAGCGTATTGCTAGAGGTTCAAGAGGCTTGGACGGGCGAGATCCTCCAGCAAGGCTGTCAATAACTCGCTATATTCTCGTCATCGGTGAGAACACAGTCAAACTAGAGCACAATGAGGCCCATTGAGACCTGTACAGCTTGTTCGTGTGCCGTCTAATGGTAAAGTTCAGCCTATTCAAGGTCGTCTTCAGTTCTCTGTCGTCCTTCTTCCGCACGAGTTGGCGCTCCGCATTTCTTATCGCTGCGCAAAGGAACCTCAGTTTTAAATTCGGGGCCGGCAAATGATCAGGTAACTTGACCGCCGTAGCTGCTGCTAGCTTACTAGAAATCATTTTGGAAACAACGTTCTAGGTGCTCTCTGTACTTGTCCCAGTTGACGGCATTGCTAATTTTAGGACCATGCATAATAAAGTCGGCAACACACACAAAAATCGGATAGCGATCAGTTCCATGCGGTCAGGCGCTGTTGACCACCTCACACATACGTCAGGTGAATGCAGTGTCAGGTCTTTAGCTGTCGCTGAGGCTGGAGGCCGGAAGAAATTGGTGCTTCCGTCAATGGCAACACACAGTTCGAAACTGTCCATAATGTCTGCGAGTTTGCGTACACGGGAATCCGTGTTCCTGTCACCCGAGACTGCATGATGTACGTTGAAGTCACCGCAAATGATTAGAGATGATTAGGCAGTGGTCGCAGGGCTGCTGTAGAAACAAATCCAATGCTACCTTTTTCCGCGGGGACATGTACACGGATGCAATAGAAAGAGTTCGAGAGCCGAGCTGTGTTCTCACAGCCGCTACCTCAATGTGATCCGTGCAAATATTGGCAAAGCTTAGAAAAACATGCGAAATTTCCCTTATGTAAAGTTCTGCACTTCCTGTAGGAAATGACTTTATGCTGCAGTTGACATATCCAGTCAAACATCTCCAGATTGGCAGGCCAGCTTCTGAGAGGGCCAATACTAGAACACATGTCTCTTTCAAGAATAGTTTTAGTTCAGCTAACCGACTTAAAATACAAGCGGAGTTCCACTGCAATATAAACAGCACTTTTCGGTGCATATGAGATCCACGAGGTTTAACCCCGTCCATATTAGATCGCAAAGAAGTTCGCTGCGGAGGTGGTAATTAGGGACTCAAAAGAAAGCACCCGCTGTAGGAAGTTCTTCAGGTTACCAGGCGCCATCGCTGGAACATGTGAACGCAGGGCCCCAAACAAAACATGAAGAAGGTCAGACATACCTTGATTTTTGAGCTCCATATTTTGCGAAACGCACTCACTTAAAACATCGACAAAAGATGCCGACGGGGACGCACTCTTCGCTGCAGTAGCTGTTTTTTTTTACTTGTGCATATGAGAGTCCCCCTTGCCGTGGAGTCTAGATGTGATCAGGTCGCTCAGGAACAAGGAGACTTTTTGGTGGAGGTCGAACAAAGAATTCGCACGCAATGGACCTTGGCGTCTTGATGGACTCAGGCTTCTTAGGGACATTGTTGGGTAACGCAAAAACATCAGACTGCAACACTGGGAACTCGTCTAATCCTGGGACAGGCGTCTCAGTCGGTTGGGCTTCTGGACCAGCAATAAAAGATATTCGATTGTGCAGAGCGCTCACACGGAAGGGGCAGCCCCTGAAACTCGCTGGATGGTCACCAGCGCAATTGGCGCAAGCAAAATCGGCCTTGCGGGTTTTAAAGTCGTGGTCACCTCCGCACCGCTTACAGCGCCGGTGCTTTTTGCAACTTTGGCCACGTGCCCAAATCATTGGCATCTAAAACACCGTAGAGGAGCTTCAGTGAAATCTGCAACTGCGTGTTTTGTGAATCCCAGATACACATTTTTCGGGGCGCTCTGATTTGGGAGCGAATGTCAACACGGTAGAGTTGGGAGGTTTCGCAGCCCATTTTTTTCCTGGAGACTCCACACGACGCACAAGTCGTTTCACGGGCAGAACACCTTGTGGTTTCAGATAAAGAAGTAGGTCGCGTTTTGAATACCACTTTGGAACACCCTTAATAACACACGTGTTCCTCATGTAGGAATGGAGCAACCGCACGATAACTTTGATGCCAAAAATCTGAGAGCTCTGCAGGAGCTTGTCAGCCGGGTCTTCCGTCGAGACATCCAGCTGATGAGCCCCGTGCATTGCGAAACAATTACGAATCGGAGCTGATCCTAGCAGTGATTGAATGGCCGCGAAAAGAAAGATGGGATTCTTCTCTCTTAAATCAACCCCTTTATCTGTGGGCCCAAGCACAACCGGGATCCCGAACGTTCGTTGCTTGCGATGACTCACCAACTTGAAGCCCGCATTGTCCACATCAGCCATATCGGCCACTGACTCGTCACCGTTCACGAACTTTGACTCATTCCCACTAAGCGATGAGGTCTCGCTGGACGGGTGGTCGTCTCCATGTTCTGGTCGCTCCACAGCCTAGGAAACCATGGCCGCCTCTTCCAAGCCAGCCTCCTTATAATGGCGTGGTCCCTTTAGGCTTGCCGGCGCCGGAGCAGCCGTACTCTTCTCATAGGGACAGTACCGCTATAAAGATGCTGCCGTCGTCGAATATTCAAATGAAACTAGGTAAATTAGGCAAAATTAGGTGAATAAACAAGTTGAGGCGACACTAGATCGAACATCGTCTTCGTCTTCCTCTTCGCCTACTCAGCGTACGGTACGGCCCACCTGTCGCTGTCGCCTCTCCAACCAATCCCGGGTTGCTGCCGAGAGGTACACGACAGCGTTAGCGAACGTAAGGCCCGGCACATGGACCAGCTTCCACAGGCCTCTCATCATCAGGTACCGATTGTACACCCCGTGGCAGCGGCGGTGTAGGTTCGCTTACGCCTGCCGAAGATGGGATTCGTGCAGGTTACGCATGCTGGCCCCTGAGCTGACCAATACGCCCACGTATTTGTAGGTCTTGCACACGAGAATGCTTTCCCAATCTAGCGTAAAGTTCACTGTATACACGCCCTCTCCAACCAGCCAGACGATGGCGGACTTCCGGCTACTAAATTTCAGACCTAGCTTCCTGATTTGTGTGGAGCAGATATCCAGCAGTGACTGCATATCCTCTGGCGCCTCCTCCATTAGCACCAGCTTGTCCGCGAACGCAAGGCCTGGCAAACGGTACCTCTCGTCGATACTGCTAATGGAATACGGCAGGCGCACGCCAATACGGGCCTGGAGCAGGGCTCGCTCGATGCTTGTAGCATACAAAATGTACAGGAGCGGGAAGAGAGGACATACCTGGCACAGACCCTTCGCTACGGTAATGGGCTCTGATACCGGGTCGCTGAAGTGAAAGTGAACGTTTTACTCCCGTCAGCGCATCCCCGCTGCTGCAAAAAGTTACCCAACAGCAAACTTAATAGCACAAATTCGTATGCTTTATGTTTTGCTTAAAAGTTTTCAACTTTAAACACAATATTTTGTTAAAAAATTATAGGTATTTTGATGGCTGCACATTTCTTACGTGTTTTTTTACAAAAATGTAGAAGACGACCCCTCGCTGTGCAAATAAATTCCCTCGAGGCGCCACCCACCTGCAATTGGCTGATTTCTCGTTCTTGATTCGGAGACGTCTCACCATTTCGTCCTTTTGACGTCTCTGTTAACACCTTGTGACGGAATTTGTGATCGTTCCCTACTATGGCTCATTATTATAATTGCATAACTTACACAGCAGGGGTGGCATTCTCACGCGGGTCCGTATTCCGAGTTTGTGTCATAATATAAAGCGTCATTGTCTGCCACAGCGGCCATACCTGATTGGTTGAAACGCCGGAAACGGTTGTTCAAATGCAGCGAAAAGGGTCGAATAAACCCGGACGGTGGCGTCAAACAGGCAGCAGCAGACGCTGAAGGACAGCTAACGTGGCGGCGAGCTCTAAAGCAGACCCTCTCGCTTCGAAGCGAGCTCTCTGGTGTTACTGTTTTTCTGCTCGTTAACTGGCTATAAACTCAATACGGGGCCTTCGCTTAATCTTATCTTGCCTATAACAAATTAGATTGACGATAAATCTGGCCTGTTTTTATTTTGTTAGATGGTTTGTCAGCTCATAGGCCTAACAAGCGCCGGATTGTAGTAAAAATTGTTCTCTTTATTAAAATCATAGAGTTTCTTACTATTAACAAGGCGGAAAGCTGAAAGAACCATGGCGCGATGACCTACTTGTTGCGGGACAGTACGTTTTTTTCAGGAACACAGAGTGACGTTACTGAGATGTCCATATCTGTCAACTGTTCTCCCCGCGCGCAGATGACTTCGGCGCTCACGTAGTGCACGCAAAATCGTAGAAGCGAAAACGCAACAGCACACGGTGCCAACAAAAGCTTTTTGTTTTCCGAAATGCGATGAAAAACCTCTTAACGTGTTGAATAGACATATCTCTTGAAAAGGTATTGGTACGTTGCCTGAAGTCGAGGCAGGCACAAGCACGACCGGAGCACAGGATCGAGATCACAGCGAACACCGACCGGATAGCGCGCACTCCGGACACTTCCACCACGTTGTCTTTAAGGAGATTATCCGTTGCACAGCCCCTTGGACGAAGTGGCACCGTCTCGGTGTAAATCAGAGCAGCGAAGGGGACTCGATACGTAAGGTTTGAGTAGATAAGCATGCACAACATATCTGATGCTGAGAGGACGCGGCACTGGGGAAGGCCGGAGCGATCTCATAGGGGACTGCGGTGACTTGGCGCAGGGCACGATACGGGCCAATATAGCGGTAGAGAAGTTTTTCAGAGAGCCCCACGCGATGAGATGGCGACCAAAGTAGGGCGAGGGAGTCAGGGGAGAAGGAGACCATGCGGTGACGGCGGTTGTGGAATTCCTGATGAGAGGTCTCGGAAGCGAGTAGCCGGGAGCGTACAAGTCCCTAGATCAGCTTTGCTAAGTAGCGACAAGTCTCAGCTCTCCTAACACCCTTTCCCCTGAGGCGCGCGCCGTCCGCCATGTTCTTCCTAACGGGCTTCTGCGGCGCTGTTGTATGCACTGGAACGGCGGACCTCGCAGAGTAAGAAATGTAGCAAATGAGCTTGGTATGAGAAGAAGGGAAACGTTCCGGTAAGGTGCTCCGAATGTGATCTGCTTTGTGTTTTGCCGCAGACTTGTCAGCGCCTTATCACGGCGCGGAGCGCGAATCAAGCGAGTCATGTTTATCAGATTCCCTGATTCTCGCTCGTTTAGCCGCTCTGCGCCGCCATCAGGCGCTGACAAGCCGGCTGGTTGACAGCCGCATGATACAGCCGCGCGATAATTGGCAGGGCGAACTGCAGAACACTTCGCAAGAAGCTACGGTTTAAGGGCGCATCACTGAGCGAAGAGGGTTTGGCTACTTGATCTCAATGGACCAGTTGCAGTTGGTGCCGGAGTGTGGCCGTAGACCGAAATAAGCGCTAGTAATTGCACTGATATGCATGTTTACGAAATGACAAAGGCGGACAGCAGCGCCATAAAAAATCGGCATACATAGTGCGAGCTTGGAGCTTTACCATTTCTTAATCGCCAGCCAGTTTTCCACTAGAGCATCGAATCTCAACGATGGAAAGCAGAAACTGAACTTACCTCGCATAGCTTGATAGACTTCGTAGGCTTAAAATTTTTTCCCAATTCGGTGGAGCCAAGCTTTCTGTCGTGCAATATCATTCTTCGCAAGCGGCACTGAAAACAACCCTAGCACTTTTCCTGACTGGGTTGAGCACCCGAAGCCGCAACAACCCGCCATATCGGCTGCTGCTTCGGGCACAAAAAAGCGCCCAAAAAAGTAATGTGACCTCCAGCAAACAGCGACAAATATAAAAAGTAACTTCCGCTGAATGTACGAGTAAGAAACGTAGTGTACAAGCGCTGCCGGACGACTTAGGAAGAACATGGTGGAACAGAACCCGTTCCCCAGCAGAAGTGGGCGCTGTCCAATAGTGTGCGTAAGCGGGGCCGCAAAAGTTTTCGGTACTTAGGTTTTCTTTAGAAAAACTCATGAAGGAACTTTATGTACAAGTTGGCGGGCGTGGTCAGCGCGAGCAAAGGCGTCGTGGGCGTATACAGATGGTGGAGAAGTAGAGGGAAGCAGTGTTCACAGGCAAGACGGGCTGGCGGCCGTACAAAAGATAAAAAGGGGAGAAACCGGCAGGTCATGGCGGGAAGAGTTGTAGGCGAAGGTCACATAGGGAAGAGCAATATCCCAGTCGCGATGATCCGGAAAAACGTACATAGCCAGCATATCTTTGAGAGTGTGGTTGAGGCGTTCTGTGAGGCCGTTTGTCTGCTGGTGGTAAGCAGTGGAGAGCTTATGTTTTGCAGAGCACGACCGAAGATTGCCAGCGACAATTCTGGACAAAAGGCATCGGCCTCGGTCGGTAAGATGTTGACGGGGAGCACCATGATGTAGGGGGAGATCGGTCAAAATAAAATCGGCAACATCAGTAACGAGTAGCGCAGTCTGCGTCAACAGCTACCCATCTGTTTCCCGAGGTCGATTAAGAAAACGGTACCTAAAGGCCTGAGCCGATGCGATGGAATGGTTCGGGTGAAACGTCAATAAGCTGAAGCAGACCGGCTGACAGAGTGTCGGGGCGTTTCCGGCGCGGGCACTCCTCACAGGCAGCAACATAGCAGCGTACGCCGCGGTGGAGGTGGGACCAAAAGAATCGACGACGCACGCGGTTGTAAGTACGGGAGACACCTAGGTGAATATCAGTGGAGAGATCATGCAGCTCTTGTAGGCCAGCAGTGCGGAGGGGCCTGGGCACAACGAGGAGGAGGTCTGGGCCAGCTTGGTTAAGGCTATTGCGGTATAAAACTCCATCAAGGAGCACAAAGTGGCAGATCGGAGGGTCGAATGGGGCGGTATGGAGGCGGTCGATAATTGAACGCAGCTCGGCATCGTGCCGCTGTTCGGCCATGTTAGTGAGGGCAGAGAGAGAGCACAGAGCGTCCTCGCTGTCAGTGCCAGGATTGTCACAAGGGCCAACGGGGTAACGGGAAAGGCAGTAGGCATCGGCGTGCAAGCGACCAGACTTGTAGAGTAATCGTACTGCTGCAGCCTGAATGTCAAACAACCAAGCCCTCCTGTAGGGTTTTTCAGGGAGGAGAACCAGCACAACGCATGGTGGCCAGTAACAACTGTAAAGGGGCGGCCGTACAAATATGGGCGGGATTTTTCAAGAGCCCGGACAAGGCCTAAGCACTAACATTCAGTAATTGTGTAATCGCGCTCTGGGGCAGAGAGGAGGCGTCTGGCGTAGGCGATGACACGGTGCTGTCCGGATTGCCTCAAAGAGAGGATAGCGCCGATGCCGTAGCCACTGGCGTCAGTGCGGACATCAGTGCGAGCGGTCACATCGAAGTGTGCCAGAACGGGCGCGGTACTAATCTTCCATATCACATTCGAAAACGCTTGTGCTTGAACGGGCCCCAGATTAATGTGACGTCTTTCTTCAGGAGGTCGGTGAGGGGGCCGGCCATGTTGGCGAAGCCGGACGAGGCGGGACTCTAGAAGGAGGGGAAGACGTTGCGGGGTGTTTAAGACCATAGACTGCGGCAATTTCGGGCGATGTGGCCAAATCGAGAGCACCGGGAGTAGAAGGGGCGGTCGTCTGCCGTGGGCCACTCATTGGGATTGCGGTAACGAGGCGGAAAGTAATAGGTGCGACCAAAAACAGAGCGAAGTGCGAGTAGGGTGTCCTGGCTTCTGGTGGCGCACACTGTCGGAGGAAAGTTCAGGTTAGCGAGTTCCTGCCACACGACAGCCTGAATCAGCGACACGACGTGTCGAGAGTTTTCTCAGGCGCAGGCCGGCGGGGCATCACAGGCGCAAGATCTTCCAGTTCGCGACCAACAACCTGGTGGACAGTGTCGGTGACGGGGACATCATCGGAGGACGCACAGGATGGTAATTCCATAACTACAGCGCAAACGACAGGACAGAGATGAAGAAGGGACACCACACAGCGCTGTGTGGTGTCCCTTCTTCATCTCTGTCCTGTCGTATGCGCTGTAGTTATGGATCATCGTAAACACCAACTCGCCCAACAAACGCTTTTGAGGATGGTAATTGCTGCTTATCGCAAGCAGAGGCGGCGGCCGTATTAGGAGTCGGGAGAAGTGCTATGGAGATCGGCGGCGTTTAACTTGCTTCAAGCGACGGCATTCTTTTATGTTTGTGTCCATGGTAATACAATCTATGCAAAAAATTAAATTAAAATCATCATCCACAATCCCTTTCAAAACATGGCCTACCTTGCCGGGCTCAGTCATGGGGCGCCAACTTTGTGGCAAAGCGCCAAGAAATCTTCACTTTATGCCACATGACGACTGGTTGTGCGACGCGAGCTGCTTTCTCGCGGAGAGCTTCCGGTCATCGGGTCTGTCAAGTACGAGGCCTTTCTTTGAAAGTGTCCCAGCTCGTCTGTTCTTCGTGAGTTTTGTACCAGACCCGGGCCGTGCCGCTCAAATAGAAGATAGCATTGGCTAGCACAGCGGTGGGATACGACGGAATATAGATGCTCACTCGTTCATATAGGCTCAGCCAGTCGGTGACATCGGTGCCGTCGTTCCCAGAAAAGGTACAGGGGTCACGGGCATGCACAATGACTACGAAGGGGGCAGCAGGAGCGGTTTGTGACTCGCCGGGAGCCAATGGTAGCAGGCAGGGCCTGAAAACCGCTTCGGAGCTGCGTGGCGTGGAGATCGTCTACTCGGCATCTCCACCAAAGAGGTTGCGTGGTCCGAAGCCCAGGCAGGCACAAAGACAACTAGAGCACAGGGCACAGATCCAGCGAACACCGAGCGGATAGCGCGCACACCGCACACTTCCTCCAAGCCGTCTTCACGGATATTATCTTTTGCAAAATTTCACTTTAAATGTGCTCCGGTTATGCACGAAATATTGGCTTTTGTGGTCTGCAATACTTGGCCAAAAGGAGAGGAAGCCACCTCTTATTTTGCGCAAAGTTTACATTTGCATGCTTTCCTGCTCGATTGTTGGAACTTATAGACAGGATATTGAATGTTAGGACATTCTTTATTAGCGAACATTTGTTTTTTCATTATTGTTTGGCCAAAATTTGTGGTTCTGCAGTCGGTAGGTCTTAGCCTCATGATGCTTTCAGCGAACGTGGTGGCTGAGGTGGTCTCGAGGAAGCTCCATGCAAACTTCTATAAGCGGGGTGCCAGCTTTCCCTCTAGTTAATAGTAAGAAAGTCTATGAATCCTACCGGATGGCGCCACTATCCCGGGAGTTAACTCATCTGCGTATGTTGGATGATGCAACATAAACTAAAATGTGCCTCAAAATACCTGCGTTTACAATGCGAAAACGTTCATTTCATAATCTAGAGCTCTGTATTCGCTGTTGATGTGCCCTGCACGATGATCGTGTTTAATGCCTAGCAGCGTGAAAGCGCTCATGGGCACCGATGGTTAACCGCCAGCGACGAGCTACTACACCGACGCATTTGACATGGCAGAGGTGGTTTTTTGGCGACTCTTACGGTTCTCGATAGCCGCGGTGATGTGGCTCTGAATTGAGCTCGCCAGTTACCTTGCAAGTTAGTTTTCAGGCATCAGTATGGGCACGCGTGCGCTTCGTCCCATCGCGAACCTATGAAAACTTCGTCTGCAAAGTCTCCCAACGCATATATGAAGAGAAACAGCAAGATGACTTTCTCAGCTCATCCCTTTTATTTATTTGATGTAGAAAATTTAAAAACCTAAAAGCGGGATCTCGCCGTTCTTGCAGTGCCTCATTAAATAAATGAAAAACGTAAATTTCCGTATGCAAAACCGTCCTATCACAGCAGCAAAATATGTTCAGCGATGTTGCATACGGTAAGTCGTCACGACGCCTTGATGGTTCAGCATGGCATGAAGCGTGCATTGGGCAGTGAGTGAGTGCATGACAAAACTTCTCTCCGTTCCCTGTTACCCTCAAGATCAATTTAAAAATTCAGGCGGCACTTTGGCGATCTAAAGACCTCGAGGCGAAAGCCCTCGGCCAAAGTCAAATTTCGGGGGTGGTTGAGCCAATCTTGGGGTGACACGAGCCAGATTTGGAGGTCACCATAGTGTTCGCCGTAGTCGAATTAGGCTGGGCATCGATTTCGGTGAAAATCGGCGAAAGTCAAATTTCAGGGTTCACCCGGTCCAAATTTGGGGGTCACCATGGTGTGAAGTGCACAAAAGATCCTCGGAGGATTTCTTAACGCGTTGCGTCTACAGTGCTCCATCGAACAGCGGAGCTCTGCACATGCAAGCCCAGTGTGGCGCGTGTGCACGTGCGAACGGTGTGTGCGGCGACGGCGACAAAAAGCATGGCGAGCACGAGGAATGGAGAGCTCACGTGTCAGAAAACCGAGGTGTGTAGGGAGACAGCGCAACGGAGGTCGTGTCTTTCAAGCGTGGAGGTTGGGTCCGTGCTGCCGTGGACCTCCCTTTGATCACTTACGCGAGTCTCCCGCGTTCCTTGCAAGCGTGGAGATGTCAGCCGATGGACTGGTGGGGGGTGAAAACATTTATTCATCATAGAGAGAGGTGTGGGAGTCGTGATCTGAAAGTTCATGCCCTTACAACAACTAGGTGGGGTGCCTAGTCAGGCACAGCATTGGCGGTTGCCGCAGCCTGGTCTCGCTGCGTACTGGCCCTTTGGGCCTTGAGGGCGCAGCAGCCGGAGAGTCGCCTCCCAGTCCTCTCGGGGGGGGGGGGGGGGGGATAGGGGGTAGGGATGTGTTCTGCTGGCAGGACCACACCATGTGATAGGTGTCAGACCCCTCCCCACAGTGTGAGCACCGCCCTTCGAATTGAGGATCGAAATGCTTTAGAGTTGCCGGGAACAGCATCGTGTTAGTGAGCAGGCGCAGGAGTACCCACTCGTCGGCCTTCCCCAGCCCTTTGCACGGGGTGGGAAGAGTTTGGAACGTGGATTTGTAATAATCGATTATTTCCTTCAAAGTGTAACCCGGATTGAAATCGGAGTCCTGGTCAGCGTCGGGTCCAGTGGGAAATGCCCGGAGAGAGAGCGCGTGGGCGGCGGCGTCGGCTGCTTCGTTTCCGCGGAGGCCTTGGTGACGTCGAGCCCAAACGGGAGATTGGTGCGCAGGATCCGAGTCTCGGCTACAATTTTGGTAGATGCGATAAGCTAGTGGAGTAGCCCACTCTTGATCGACGTTTCGACAAGCCCCTCGCGAGTCGGTGATTATGTATTTGGAGGGGGAGTCGGAGGCTGCCAAGACGATGGCAACCTCTTCTGCGTTAATTGCTGACTGGGCCTTGAAAGTAAGGCCACCTACTGTTTTGCCCTCGTGGAAGACTGCGGCCGTGTATCATCCCATGGGGTCCGGGGCTTTGGCGTCCGCGTAGAAAGCTGCTGGTTTGCTCCCAAAATGACGGTGCACGGCTTCCGACCATGCCAGGCACCTGTCATTATGGTTCTTTTTGAAAATATTGGTGGGGAGAGCCCGCACGTGGAGGGCGCGTCTCCAGTGTATGGGAAGGCGACATCTCTGCTGTGTGAACTGGGTGTGCTGGATGTGAATACTGGCTAGAAGGCGGTGACCCGAACCTGTCGTTGTGAGACGAGTGTATTTGTTATTGAGGTGGGTTTTCCCGAAGCTCCCTGGAAGTGTTCACCATCCCCAGCGCAATGAGGTAGCAAGTAGAGGTAGAGACCGGGAGGTCCAGCGCTTCTTTCAAGATTTTTCTAAGGACGACCTCAAAAGCATCCTCTTCCTGTTTCCGCTGGTGAAGGTAGGGAGTCGAATACAAAATTCTGGTCACGAATGCGTTCGCAAGCCGCAAGGCGTCTTTGCATCGTAACCCACCGCTCCTTTTGGAAACCCGGCGGACCATGCGGCCCACCTGGTCCCCCACCAGCCGGAGCTAAGCGAGTGTTGTGTCGCAGCGTCGCTCGTTGTGTATGAAGAGTCCGAGGACTCTGATTTCTTTGGATTTGTGAATGGGACCGCTTTGCAAGGGTAGGTGGATTTTTGTCGAGCATGTTCGCGAGGGACGCAGATGCACGAATTCTGATTTCTGCGGGGAGCATTGCATACCACAGTCTCAGGCATAGCGTTCGACTATGCTGACGGCAGTTTTCAGGCTGGTGTTCATGTCCTCTAGGCGTCCTTGCGAGCCTCAAAAGGTGAGGCCGTCGGTGTACAGCGCGTGCTGGACCCCTTCGACCGCTCCCAGAAGGGCAGGTAGGCGCATGATGGATATGTTTAATAACAGAGGGGAAAGCACCGCGCCTTGTCGAGCAGAAAACGTAATTGAAGGTATTGGTATTGCAATGAGTTTGACTCGTGTGAGAGTATCACCTCGTGGCTGACGTTGTCGAACGCGCCTTTGACGTCGAGTGCGAGGACAATTTTGTCGTTTTGGGGGAGTGTGATGGGGTTCAAGATTTCACGGTCGAGTTGAAGCAGGACATCCTGTGCGGATCTGTGTGGGCGAAATCCGAACATAGTGCCCGCGAAGGTGTGTTTTTCGAGGTATTCGGATAGCCTACCCGCACCATCGTTTCCATCAATTTGCCCACACACGAGGTGAGGAGATGGGGTGGAGGTTGTCCGTGTCAATCGGTTTCCCGGCCTTCGGAATGAAGGTGACAAGGGCCGTCTTCCAATCAATGGGGAGGAGGAATTCCCCCGTCCAGATCGCATTTATTTATTTATTTACTTATTAATTTATTTATTTATTTCAGTACCCTCAGGGCCCGAGGGCATTGCAGAGGGGAGTGGGGTACAATAGACAAAATAACAAAGGAACAGCAGTAACAAGTAACACAAAAATGTGAACAAGAATATGGCTCGCGCAAATCAGTAGGTTGCAGCAAATACAATCAAACAAATTAACAGTCATTTAACACGAAATTATGAGCAAAGAATAAACGTAAGCATAAAAGTAAGCATACCACGCAAACAAGCATACCACGCAGACCAGGTCTGTTTTAACTACCACATAGGCTGAAAAGAATAAACGGCAGGGCGCAAGAATTACATGTACTATGCTACCATCAAGTTAGTTAAAGCCGATTTAAACACAGAATGGTCACTTATTTCGACGACCGATCGGGGACGGCGATTCCATTGTGCCTATGTGCTGGGAATGAATGAGTTGTAAAAGTGGTTTGTTTGGCATGAAAGAATACCAACTTTATGACGATGATCGATCCGAGCTGAAACGTAGCAAGGTGGCGTTATAAATTTTCTCTTAAAGATGGGGTTATCGTAGTAAATTTTATGGAATAGACAAAGGCGGGATATATTTCTACGTTGCGACAGTAGTTGGAGTGATAAGCTTGATTTCATGGCACTGACACTAGAGTTACGGTGATAATTCGAGAGAATAAAACGGGCCGCACGGTTCTGTATAGATTCGAGTTGGTATATTAGTGTCTCTTGATAGGGGTCCCAGATAGATGCAGCATATTCTAGTTTACTACGAACCAACGACTTGTAGAGAAGCAGTTTTACGGAGCTAGAAGAAAGATTAAAGTTACGGCGTATGTAGCCCAGCATGCGGTTAGCGTTATTGCTTACATAGTCTATGTGTACTTTCCAAGAAAGATTATGGGAAATGAAGACACCTAAATATTTGTAAAAAGGCACAGACTCAAGGCTGCATTTATTAAGACGATATGAAGGCAATGTGGTCTTACGACGAGAAACCCGCATGTACTTGCACTTTTTTATGTTTAGTTCCATGTTCCATTTGTTAGTCCATTCAAGAGCATGATCAATATCCGATTGAAGAAGAGCTATATCAGAGTCACTGTTAATTTCGCGGTATATGACGCAGTCATCAGCAAAAAGATTTATTGTTGAACATAGATTGTCAGGTAAGTCATTGATATATATATTCTAGAAGGCACTGGAACGCTGAATCAGGAAGGTTCACCAAAAGTTTGACGGTGATCTTGTCCCGGCCTGGTGCGGTGCCGCTCTTCATTTTGGCCAGACTGGCCCGCAGATCGTGAAAATGGAAAGGCTGTTCCATTTGAGTTTTCCCTGCCTGCGTAGGTGTATGCCGATCTGCGGGTGTCCTGAGTTGTGCACAGGTAGCGATCCCGGAGCGCCTGTGCCAACTGCGTTGCATTGCCTTAGAATGAGCGCATGGATTTGTGTAGTTGCTTCTGCGTTTCTGCGCGGGTCTGTGTTTGGTTGGTAAGGGCTCGCAAGAGCTGCCACGTGTTGGGGCTCAACATTTGCCTCACCGCCGTGTGGCAGCGGTTCACCCAGTTGGAGTCAGCCAGTTGGACCGCGAACTCTGCTGCTTGCCGGGTGAGGTCTGCAATCCGCCCTTTGAGCTTCTTGTGCTTCTGGCGCTTCCAGGGGCGAGCAAGGCCGCGGCTCGCTTCCCAGAGGTGGAAGAGGTCCTTGTCCACGTTCGTGATTACCTGTGTGAGATTTATCTGCTTTTCGTGGGAATGAAGGTGTGATATGACTGACCGAGACCAGTTCGTGTAGCCCTGCTCTGTGATGTTTGTGTTGGCGTTGGATGGGAAATTTTGGCAAAAGGTGGTCCTATTGGGGATGCGTGCTTGTGTGGTGGGGCACTTTAGGGGGCGTGTGTAAACAGTGCTGTTGAGGATGTAGTGGTCGCTGCTGAGAGTATCCTCGGTGTTGATCCAGTCTGAGTGTCTTATGTTGCGAGTGAAGGTGAGATCCGGGCATGTGCCTCGGGTCACCGAGTTGCCTGCGCGGGTAGGAAATGCCGGGTCGGTGTAGAGGGTGAGCCTCAGTGTGGACGCCAACTGCGCCAGCATGCGTCCGCGCAATTCCTTTTTACGATACCCCATAGCTAGCTAGGGACGTTGAAGTCGCCCACAATCAGCAGGGAGTCACGACCCACCTCATTAAGTGCGCGGCTAAAGAGGCCCGCGAAGGTCACTCGGTTCAGTTACGGGGAGCAGTATACATTAAGTACGCGCAGGGGAGGATCCGATCGGCGAAGGGGAAGGATCCTTACCATGACATACGAGTGCGGTATATTGAGATCGAGGTCAATTTCGGTGGCTGTGTACGACTTGTGTACGAGGAGACACGACGAGGAGTCTCGCTGGAACGTTGCGTAGTTAGTCAACTTGGCCGCCACTCCTGGCTCCTGGAGGGCCATCAAGGCCGCCAAAGTCTCGAAAGTTTCTAGGTAGAGGCCTAGGTTTGCGCGTTTATGCCGAGCCTTGAAGCCTCTACAATTCCACTGCGTTACGGTTACGAATTTGTGTGTTTTCGGAGGAGGGGAACGCTTGTTAGGCCGTCCTGCCATCATTAGGATTGGAGGTTAGAGATGGGGCTGATGAGACTCCGGCCCAGAGCCAGCACCGGGCGGCGGTGGGGGGTTGGAGTCCTTTAATACTTCGTCTCTGGGATATCCGACAATTTTCTTTTGCCTGTTGAAGGCTCGGATCCCATCGAACCACCGGCTTGTTCTGGTGGCTTTCGATTTCATGCAGCGGCTGATAGCTGCAGGGACCGAATCGAGCATTTGGTCTCCATGCAGTTCTCCATCGCCGCTTCTACCATTTTCTGAAGATGGGAGTTGAGACGCGCCTCCATCGCGGCCATTGCCGACGCGAACTTGGGTGGCAGTTCGGGTTCACTCTCCGTGGCGTCGAAACTCGGGATAACCGTCGCAGCAGCTAGCTTTTCTACTAAATTTTGAATTTTTTGAGCAAATGCCCGATCTCTGCTGTCAGCTGCTCATTTTGTGAGCTGCTTTCGACATCTACGCCGTAACTTGAGGCCGGGGGAGGTGGGTCAAGAGGAGAGAGGGAAGGAGGCGACTCCTTCCCAGCTGCTTACTAGAGTGCGTTGTTGCTTCGCCGGAGCCCGGGCTCCGGCAGCGTTACTTGGTTTGAGGACGGGGTTGTGGTTGGCGTCGTCTCCACTAGGGGGTAGTGGTGGCGCCTGCTTATTCTTCTTGTTTTTCTTCGTTCGCTTCTTCTCTCCCATTGACTTCAGTCCGAAAGATGAGGAGGCCGGGTTGACGTCTCCCTCTCGCGAGCCGGTGGCGTGATTGGCGCGTACCGTGCCGCTATTGGCTCCGTCGGCGGGGGGACATTGTCTGTCTCCAGGCGCTGGCTTCTCAGATACTCCATGTTGGGAGGGCTTGGCTCCGCCAAGATGAAGTCTGCAGAATTTTGCCATGCAATCTTTCTAGCCCTTGATGTGGGCTAGTCCACAGATTGCACAGGTTGGTATGCACTCAAGTGGCGCACGGCCGTCCTGCGTCACGTCGCAGATTGGCCGCGAAAGCCACACTTATGCGATCCCGGGTTGGGAAACTGACCACGCGGTCTCCCACAGTGCCACACTTCACAGAAGCCGGCGCGGTTTATTTGTATTCTCGGACGGGGGTGAGTTCGCCGTTGTAGTGTACGTACCGCGGGACCACCTTTCCCACAAAGATGATCACCGCGATGGATGATTTTCCGAGGCAGCGAATGCTGGCAATCTGGCCGCCTCCCCAGGCAATTTGGGCGATGAGCGTTGCGCTTGTTTCCTCGTCGCCGATGCCTCCGATGGCGCCACGGCACACGTCGCCGGTTTGTTTCACATGCCCCTGCACGGGCAGCGTGCCTTTGCTTGTGGACAAGCTGAATTCGCCGAGCAGGCGATCGGCGAGCCCTTACAAAATTCAGCATCGCCATTTCATTGACCAACTGTTGACATCTTATGGAATCAACTACTTAATGGAATCAACACAATGCTTGTTGACTACAGTCAACAGCAGTAAATAAAATTTATATTAATCTTAGCCAACACTGTCGGTGTCATTGACTGCAATCAACGGTTGTAAACAAATTTTATACTTACCTTGTCAACAAAGTTGATGCTGTTGACTGCATTCAACGGGAAACAACAAAATTTATGCTTAACCTTGTCAACACTGCCGATGTTGCTGACTGCATTCGACAGGTATCAACAAAATTTATACTAAATTTTATCAACACTGTCAATCCTGCTAGCAAAAACCAGTGAGTGTTCAGAAGTTTTATATTTACCTAGTCAAAAGCTGTGTTTTTAAACACGCGTTGGATTACATAAGAATAGTATGGGGAAACTAACCCGAATATATATTTAACTTAGGTATTCAAGCAGGCATGCCGTAATATTTAAAAAGCTTTCATTAGCACTCAAGTAGGCTGAGCAGGCCTTATGTTTTCCCTTGAGAAACTGTATCAATTCCTTGCTGATTCTTGAAAAGAATGAGGTGATATCATGCATGATGTATTAAAAAGCACCATGGAAGTGTTACATTTAATTAGGCGATTTCCTAAACTCTCTAGTTCAGTACGTAATTCTGTTAGATTTAAAGTATAATACAATATTCTTTTATTCCTAGGTGCAAAGTAAATAAAAATTCAGTCAAATCGTAAAAGCCCAAAGAAGGTCCTTTGTCTTTTAAGAATGCAAGTTGTAACTTACAGGCAATATAGTTAAAAGCTATGTATCTTTTGTGCCAACAGCTTTGTGTTAGTCGTTGCATTATGCAGAACTGTCTTCTAGCCAAGTAAGTGATAATGACAGATTAAAATTTTCGGGAAGTCCACCAACGCTGCCTATTTGGAATATAGGGAATATAAGGGTTGGCACCATTCTGTGGCAGAAGATCACAATAAGAGTCAATTCTGGCCACTGGTCAGTGCTGTTCAAATACAAAAAATTATGCATCACATGGATGCAAATAATTGTTGCTGCCATAAGATCACAATTTTACAGAAAGAGTTAAAAATTAACAGATAATGGTTCACTGCTGCAGGTAAAATGTAGATGGCAAAGGTAACAAAGACAACCATATTATAACACAAATAGACAGAAAATAAGAACGTGCCCAATTCATGGACATTAGCTTGGCAAACGATTTCCACATGCCTATATTGCAAAAAAGAGACATGTATAATATCGAAATCTTATACCAGACTTGTCTGGTGTGTGCTGTTGTGCACATCCAGGTGTGTTAATGTGCTGTGATGTGCACGCCAATGTGGGTTGGTGTGGTCTAGTGTGCATACCAGACCAAAGGGCACATCAGGGGGCTTGTGTGTGGTAATGTGCACATCAGAGAGATGGTGTGTTCTGGAGGATGTAGCACTACCCACAGAAGCCAATTTATTCGCTCTGTTTGGATCATGAGCAGCTCAGCATAATTGTATAATAGATATGAAACACTTTATTCCCACCAGAAAATAATAATTTTATTGCATCAAAATAATTATATGTCTAATATAATTATACGTATAATTACATAGTCTCTGTAGGAAATCTGACGATTGAAAATGACGCGCCAATGGAACTTCGATTGCCATTGAGGAGCTGATTGTGGTCGCTTGAAGGCACTGAGGCGCGAAGATGTAACAGTTCGCAGTAATTATTTGCCGTGACACGCGCAGCGCTAATAGGCACGTGCCAACGCCTAACGTGCTTCTCAACGCCGTTCCAATCCAGCGCGCTGGCTGCCAGGTCACATGGCCGGATGGAGCAACTCCTCCCTTTTTGACATCCGGGCATCCCGGTGTGATATCCGGCTAGGCCTTACCGTGGTCCGTGCTTCTGTTGTGCGGGGTGCTGTTTGTGTCTTTGATTTCAAAATTGTTGCTTCAAACTTAAGTCTGGGTTTCCTGCTTATCGTAACTTGCGCCGCTTGTCAGCGATGCATGTAGCCGTTCGCGTACTTTGTCAAAAAGCCACCACGCCGAGAAGCATGGAGCCGTTTCATCTTGACAATACGTTCGACTTCAACCGTGGAAGTTGCTGCAGATTTTTTTTGCCGCGAAGCAAGAGAAGAAAGCGGTTACTGCAGCCGTCGAGTCTTCGTTTCCAGGTGAGGCCCATAGTGTGGCACAGGAATGCGCGCAATTTGCGACCGCGAAAATATACGAGCGAGCAAAAAGGCGAGTCCGGTAGGGTTTTGTGTGATGGGTACATATCACGAAACCCCACCGCTCTGTCCTGTTCGTTTCCCTTCGGCATAGCGCGTGGTTCATTGGTTCTTTCCGCGGCCGCAAAGCACATTCCACATCGAATCATCAACATGCTGGTCTGTCAGTGTCTGCAATGTATGCGTTGCGACGCGAACGCCGTGGTGTGTGCATAGATGCGCTTGATAAATACCAGCTGCGCGTAGGAGTCCTTAACTAATGTAAATATGGCAACTGGATATCACCCTGCCAGACGCTGGCCCAGCGAACATGTGTGATTACGTTTCGGGCTTTCGTTTAGGTGGTTGCCCGACTTCCTGTTCATTATACGACGTGCGACGTGATTGTGCGCTGCCTGCACGCGTGCTTTTTGACGCCACTATCGGCACGTTGCGGACTGCTGATAGCGTGCGCCGCTCGGTCTGTTTAGCGTTGTGTTATTCGCTACGCGTATGTGTGTCTTTATTTTGATTTGATGCGGCGTCTTAAGGTTAAAGCACACCTCTACGAGACGATTACGCCAGCTGTCAAGCTCAGGGTGCGAGGGTCGTGACGCGTCAAGGCATGCTAGCGACTCAGTGAATTGAGCGACGCGTCGCAGCGATATCCCAACAAGGAAGGTGGCTGCTCGATCACCAGTGTAACATTGGTAACGCTGCCTGCAGCTGTAAAGTGCTTTTAGTTGCTGTAGGCCGTGAATAAAAATCACTGCTAAATTTTGACGAAGAAGTAGCCCTAGAAAAGGAGCGCTGTGTAGTCCTTTCAAATTAAGTTGTTTTGAATAACCGAAGTAGTGCAGAGCTTATCTTAAAATCTAGTGTGAGCACGTGGCGTTATGTATTCAAAGTTTGGCTGTTTAAACATATTCTTGTGGTTGTGTGAAATGGCAGTAATACAAATAATCACCAGGAAGTACCAGGCATTGCGGATGCAAGAATACACAGCTCGAAATTGTGATGGTATTTAGGTGAAGTGCCTGCTGTTCAGTATGAAGAGGTCTGAAAAGAGCTTCAACGAAGAGGATGTTCCACTGTCCAGATTTGGTGCTGTTCTTTTCTGTGCCCGTTCAGCGTACATTGCAAAGCACAAGTATGTATTGCGTTTTCCTATTTTTTTTAACCTCTCTTTTGAGATCAGTGTGTTGCAATGTCTGCTTTGAACATGGCATGTATGGGCGTTCCCGTATTTAAAATAACATGTGTGTCTCTTCTCAATAGGCCATCATCAGACAGTGTCACTTTCATGTTCTTGATGACGCAGGGCTGAAATTCATGAGAAAAGGAGCGCGAAAACAAGACGACGCACGAAGCCAGAACACAGAGCACGATCCCTTCGTCCGTCATCTTGTTTTCGCGCTCCTTTTACCATGGATCGATACCGACTGGCCCTTGTCGCTTAAATTCAGAGGTGTCAGGGCTGGCCTCAGAACCCCTACCAATACTTACGGGGAATTTGAGCCCCCCGTAACAGAATGTAGGGAGTGTATGAATCTGAAGACAGCAACCAATTTTTCTTTTTCTGTTAGTAGTCAGTCATTTCTAAAGTTTTGCGAAGATTATTAGCAAGAATTATTAACACGTTTTCTTAAAGCCGAGATGTAGAAAAAATAAAAACTTGACAGCACAGCTCAAAGGGTGCAAGAAAAAGGGAAACCCGCACCCTGACACCCCGAGTGAGTCCACGGCTTTCCGCTCAGCTCCAAGGCTACACAGCAACAACGAGCACACCGGCATAGCCTCAGCACAGCCACTTTCTCTCTCTCTCCCCAGCTGTTCTCGAGTCACTAGAGACCCCCTTCAACGCAGCCAGGCTTCAAAAAATACCAATATGAAGTAATGGACTACAGGGCAGCATTATAAGGCGATATTACAGCATGAGGACAACGCTTTTATCCTTTTTCTCTCATACCTATCTCACTTGGCACTCCTGAAACGACTATAGCAGAAAGATAACCATGTCTTCATTCTGCTGTAATGCCGATTTCTCATGGCACTCCTCACAGACTGCTCCGGCAAAGGCTGGCTTATTTAACTTGGTCAAAAAATTACGGTGTTATTATTACAACTATGAGTGCGCCTCAAAAATGAGACATTAATTGAACTTTTATTCTTCCTCCTGCTCTCTCTGCTGACACCTTCTCTTGTAAGCTTCTCTACTGCGGCCTCTCACTGTAGTTACGATATCTTTACTGCCTCAAAATCTGAGTGCAAAATAAGCACCGTCTACTTCAAACTACTTCACAATCAGTTCAATTATAGCCTCTGCAGAGAAAAGCTAAAAGTGCTTAATGAAAAAAGATGAATGCTCACCACAAAAGGTTTTTGGTGATTTTTGGTGTTTTTTTTTTGCCATTTGACTTGCTTGGTGATGACACTGTGCAAGTTCAGTGACTATACTTGCTAAAATACACTTATAAGAATTTTGGAGCTTGTAGTGATCTGTTTGACTCAGCCTTTCTGCATGCTACCTGATGTCACAGTTAAACAAAGGTTAAAAGAAACATATCAGATATTGATGCATGCTGTACTCTCAGCTGTTTACACTATGAATTTGCCAAAATTTCTGGCTTATATTCCACATATTTAAAAATATAAAAGACCAAAAAAGGAAAGCAAACCGGAAAAAGGCACGCATTACATGACCCCTTTTTTCATGCTCTTAGCAGCAGTGTGTGTAAGTGAGAAACTGCGCAGTAGTAAAGAGCATTCAACTTTGCTTGCAAAATGCACACCTTTATGGAAACATCAAGTCGCAGGGGACTTGCGCCAAGCTTTACAGTCTAGTCTTGCTTGGCTCTGCATGTTGAAGTGACTAAGCGCATCATGTATTGTTCTGAAGGTCACTGCATTAATTTACTTCAACCGTGTATTGAACTGTGCTGTCAGGGAAGAGATAAAAGAGGGAAGGATAGAAGAAAGGAAGAAAGAAGGGCAGTAGTGGAGCGTTCCGGAATAATTTCGTCCACATGGGGATCTTTAATGCGCACTTATATCGCACAGCACACGGGCGCCATTGCATTTCACTTCCAACGAAACGCAGCCGCCAGGGTCGGATACGGGACTGAGTACTCCGGCTAAGTAGACGAGCACCTTAACAATTGAGCCACCACGGCGGTTTTTTTATATAATTATAATTGGTTTTGGGGGGAAAGGAAATGACGCAGTATCTGTCTCATATATCGTTGGACACCTGAACCGCGGAAGGGTAAAGGAGGGAGTGAAAGAAGAAAGGAAGAGAGAGGTGCCGTAGTGGAGGGCTCCGGAATAATTTCGACCACCTGGGGATCTTTAACGTGCACTGACATCGCACAGCACACAGGCGCCTTAGCGTTTTTCCTCCATAAAAACTCAGGCGCTTCGGTCGGGTTCGAACCCGGGAACTTTGGATCAGTAGTCGAGCGCCCTAACCCCTGAGCCACCGCGGCAGGGCACGCGGTTTTTTTTCCTAAATTGGTTCTGAGTTCATGTCATGACACGCTTTTGGCGTTCATTTTTTTCTTGTCTTACGCCTTTAAATGGGAGCTCAGTGCTACTACTGTCTCATTTCATTTGTGCGTTGTTGTTCTTGGCCTAATTTTACCTCTGAAGGTGCTCGTAAATTTGTTTTTCCATTTTGCTACATAATCTCTGGATGCAAGTTCGGCTTTTGTGATGTCCAGTTTATCACGTTTGACTCGATATTGGATAATTTTTATTTAGGGCCATGTTCATATTCCGCCGCCTTGCGAAAGCTGTTCTTCCTAAGAAGACGGTTACGTTTAGCCCCTCAAAATACCAAGCTTTTTTGCATACTCTACCCTTGTAAGACTGATTTTACAATACACAAGCACTCTTTGGTTCCCAAATCAATCACTAACGTCACTTGGCTTGAGAGAGTGCAACGAAAAGCTGTAACGTTCATTCATAACAAATACAAACCCTCCGACTCACTTACCGATATTGCTACTTCATCTGGCCTTTCATCACTATCACCTAGGAAAAAATAATCTCCCCTGAAGTTTTTATACCCAATTATTACACAACAGCTGTAGTGTAAATGTGTCTAAATATGCATCCTTCTGACAATCGTTGCAATCCCGGCACAAGCATGCGCATACGCTGACTGAATAATCAAGTCAAACCAACATTCTCAAGCATTCCTTCTTTCCTTTAGTCATCAGCGAATGAAATTAACTCAATCCAATGATTACTAGTGCGTACTCACTATCACTATCTTCCTTCACTTCAAGATCAGAAAAATCAGTAAATTGGATATAGTCCTACATTATACCAGATGACTGCGCAGCCATTACTTCCTGCTATTCCTTGATACACGCATTCAACATGCTAATCAGGCCTGCAATAGAATACATCTCAGTGATCTGGAACCCTCATTATACCTATCTTATTAACGTGTTGGAATCTGTGCAAAACAAGGATGCTCGATTCATACTTTCCCGTTACTCTTGGTATCAAAGTGTAACAGCACTGAAAATATCGCTCCATCTCTCGTCTCTGGTCATACGCAGAAATTTCAGCAGTTTATCTTTTTCCCAAACTCTCTACCACAGCAACACACCATTTGCAAGTTCACATCTCCCGGCACCGCACATATCGGCTTGTGTCGATCATATGAAGAAGATTAAACATATTTTCTCTCGGACAGAACTACACAAATACTCACCTTTGGTACTAGCTATTGAAGAGTAGAATTCGCTTCCTACTAGCACTGCGGCTATCGTTGGATCATCATCATTTCGAACAGCTCTTTGGTCATACAGATAAAATTCCAATGTAAAATGATGTGCGCTTTTTTTCGTTTGCTTGAGCGTGTTCGTGTCGGCCGTAACGTTCCATGAAATGTTAGCTGCCATGTTTTGTAACTTCTGAAGGGGCGATTTTTGTTTTCTTTTGTGGAATTTGCTACATGTGCATTTTTTCAGTACGTGTTCCTAGCCATCCCCCCCCCCCCTCCTATTAACTTGTGCCTTGCTTCTTAACTTGGTTATTTCTGTCTTCAGCCCGTTTATATGCTTATGCTGTGTTCTATATAATTGTCAAGTTTTCTTTGATGAACCCCCCCCCCCGTATGTAATGCCCGCATTGGGCCATTAGGGTATTGAAATAAATAAATAAATAAAAATATTTTGTTTTTACGGATGGTTGCGTGGACCATTGTGACCCGTTACCTTCTTTTTCTAGCATGCTTAGTAGAAAGAATGACGGCTTCTCTACTTGTTTTCTTTTTTGCTGCTGTTCTGAATTTTTAAGGTACTTTTGGTAACCTGCCTACTAATAGTTATACATTTATTTTCAAAATTCTTTTTCTGTTGATCCGCAGGAAGCAATTTCTTATTATTGTTTTGAACTTTGTATTGTACAGACAGCCTCCTACGGTCTCGTATTGATACTAGAAATATTTTAAATAAATAAAACAATTATCCTGTCTCTTATATGACACAACCCCAAAGCACGAGCATGTTTCAATAGGTAGCCGCTTCTGTGTGGTGACTGTAAAACAAGGCCTTCTATGAAACTTCGTTCACTTCTCTTTGCTGTCTTGCGAATTCTTTTGTTACAAATATGTAACATGCTTTGTCTTTGCAAGTTTTTATTGATAATGGTGTGCTGGTTGACAAATCGGTGCTCGAGTTGTTCAATCATTCGAACAGCGGGCCTGGGAAATATCCCGATGCAATTCTCTGCCATATGTTTTCACCTGAAAAACTGCAGGGCAGCTCTCTCTTCGTGCTGCATAACACACGTACACTCCCTAAAAGCGAGGCTCCAGACCAAGAGAAGGTCTGGGCAGTGATTGGTGTCTTTTCAGACATATCTTTAATTAAGCAGCCATCTAAAATATTTTTACAAATCCAAACTGCTCATTTAGAACTTTGGAACACTGATTGCTGAGAGTAAAAAAATTCAATATCTTAGGTTGAAAGCACTTGAGATTTTTTTGCAAACATAACAGGAATGCAAACTAGAGGAGTACGGATAGTACTTTTTTATTTGAACATGCGTAGTGTAACCTGGCCTACTGAGTTGAATATGAATAGAATATTTGTGCCAATACTTGCTACATTTCCAAATAATCGTACAAAACGGAATAATTTTGTGATAGTGGCGGCGCTGCAGTACGATGCTAACTTACGGAGTTGACGCTATAGCTGTTAAATTACGCAACACTAATCTTGACTAAGGGGCCGCAACACGAATTCATTATGTTAACTCTGTGAACGTCAAGGTATGCATGTACAGAAATTATTTTCTTAGTGGTAACGATAGTGAATAAACTAAAGCTAGAGCTAAGGGCATGAGAGGGGCGAAAACATATATAAGCCATGGCCTCCATGGCGTCTAAACTTGCCGAAGTCTTGCTGTGTTTTCGCGTCTTAGAGGCCATGTATGAGCATTATGAATGCTGCCGCATGAATGGACCATGTCGTGGCACTGGGCACTTCATGGCGCTGATATTGACCATCACCGGATGGTGCGCAGCATCAGTGTGTGCCCTGTTCTTTGAAAGAACAGTCATCGAGGAAATATACCATGCCCAGCCTTGTTTGAACATTATGCCAATTGTTTGATAATTGTTCGAAAGTTCATAACCAGTTCGATTTGGTTCGAATAATTTCTAAAATACACTATTTGACTCCTTCAAAATTTTCTCATAGGTCCACCGCAACGGCTCAGTGGTTATGGTGCTTGGCTGCTGACCCGAAAGACGCAAGCTCGATTCTGGCTATGGTGGTCTAAATTTGATGGAGCCAAAATTCTAGAGGCCCGTGTACTGTGTGATGTCAGTGCACGTTAAAGAACCCCGGGAGGTCGAAATTTTCCGATCATTTCACTGTGGCGTCTCTCATAGCCTGAGTTGCTTTGGAACATTGAACTCCGTGAACCAAACCAAATCAAACGATTTTCTAAAATTCGCGCACACCTAACACAAAGCATATAGCAAGACCCCACTAAATGATATGTGACCGCTGCGGTGGCTAAGTGGTTATGGCGCTCGGCTGCTGGCCCGAAAGATGCTGGTTCGATCCTGGCTGCAGCGTTAGAATTTCGATGGAGGCAAAATTCTAAACGTCCGTGCACATGTACTGTGCGATGTCAGTGCACATTAAAGAACTCCAGGTGGTTGAAATTTCCAGATTTTTCATTGCGGCGTCTCTCACAGCCTGTCTAACTTTGGGAAGTTAAACCCTCATAAACCGTAAACCAAATGGTATGTAAAAAAGAAGAGAATAGGAAAGACTGACAAATGTCATGCATGTTGAAACAAAGCAGCTGCTGAATGCCTTGAAATTGCAGATTGCATGCACGCATTGAAAAATACTGCTCCCAATATTGTGGCACATATCAGTTAAAGGGAGTATGCAATGAAATAATTCATATTACGTAAAGCAGACGAGAGATAGGCATTTCATAACTCGTCACCACAACGCAAGGATTTTTAAGCTAGCATCAATAACAACGAAGATATAGACGACTAAAAATTTCACTCCTCCTCTCCCCCCTCAACTCGTACGCACGAGGCAACAGACAAAATTAAAGAAAACAGGTCTGGGACTGGGCCCCGCCTTTGAATACGTCATCAGATGACGTTCGCTTTGCAACTTCCTGTTGTCGCTCCTAGCCCCCCAGGAACAGCGTCGGCGGCGTGGCGGCATCTCTCCGGTCTCTCTTCGCCTTCCTGGATTGCGGTGCGCGTCGGGTTTCTTTGCTTGTCGTCTGTTGTAGTTGGCAGTAATAAACCCGGACCTCGAAGTGTGACTGCTCGCTCTTATGGCCGTGATGGGCATCGAGCCCTATGCGTGCCCACGAAGAGCCGTGCGAGTGCCTCCGGAACTCCCGACAGAAGGAGGCGGCAGAGGAAAATTGAAACCATATGCGTGAAGGCAATGCCCTGGCCCGCGCTTGCCCGAGAGGGTCGCGTGGCGGCACGAGCAGACAATTTTCACGGCTACCGGAAGTGTACCGGTGACGTCGTGGATGCCGTGGCTCCAGCGAATGAGGGCGTGTGGTGGCCTGGCGACGTCATGGTACAGTGACGTCTTTCTTCGACGATTTTAGTTCTAAAATCGGTGAATACGAGAACACCAATCGGCCCGCAAATATAAGAAAACACGTTTTTTTAATTTATAATAAATTGCTGGCTCAGTTTCGAAGACTTATGCTTGGTGCGAATGCTCATTAGCATAATTTCTAAACATAGAAAACATTTACAAGCGACTTTGAATTCTTTGCATAGTCCCTTTAAGACTGAATGAGGTAACTTATTTATATCTGCCCTTATTAGCAATAGCTTCATATTGCACAGTTGAGAGAGATATGGCTGGATTCATTATATAATTGCTTAAAGTTTTATGAAGAAATTGAGATTTACTGTAGTGAACATAAGGAAAGCATGAGTCCATTTGGCAAAGGCATAAATGAATGTTGCAGAAATGTGAGATTGATACCACACGTCAAGTGCTTTGGGACAAGATTTGTTTACATGTTCAGCCCCAGTTTACTATATTTTTTATCAGGCTTTACATGCAGGAAGTTTCCGGATGCCAGTGCAAGCCCCATCAAGAATAGCCTGGCGAACTACCTGGCTCGCCTCAATATTGGGCCGGCCGCAGCAATGCCAGGGTGGCCCATGTGAAAAATAGCCCCGTATTCTTCCTGACACACCTTAGTAAATGAAACCCCGTTCTTATGTTTTTCACCGGACCGGGAAAGAAAACGTAACAGCCCGGAAAATGCAGCAGTGGGGAACGTAACAACGGGCTTCTATTGTAATGGGCAGGGAGCAAAATTCACCTGCTGCAAAATATAACTGTTAATTAGTTTTTGTTTAATTTTAATTTTTTTCAGCTCTAGGCAGGCACCTGCGATGTTATGCGAATAAAACAAATTTTAACATTTTTTTTCCTGTACTTCTTGAAGTACATGCGCGTAGTGCTAAAAATAGCATTTGCATATATGGACTTCCAGCAGGATTTATTGCCTATATGTGTGCGTGAACAAAAAGAATACAACTTCTCAACTCAACAACGGTCGAACAGCACCAGCCTAGCACCAGCTCCTCGTGAATAAGTTAGGCCTAGCACCAGCTCCTCGTGAATAAGTGAAAATTTCTTTTCGCAAAGCAAGAATTGAGCCCACCTGGTGAAATTTGGTGGCTACAAAGTCCTTGTGGTGTTAGGGACTCACTCGCTGAAATTTCAAGAGGGGCCGAATTGATACGCCGCAAGAAATGGTGGCACTTGACTGAGCCGATACGGCATGCGTCCGCTCGCGTTCTAGTTAGGCCTGTTCCTCCCCGATGGACTGAGTGTCCGTGCTGCCGAAAGGCACTCTCGGATAGCCTGCTTTAAGCTTCCGGCGTTTCGCGATGTCGTTGACGGGACCTGGCTACGTTGTTCCTATTGTTGCCAAGTTCTTCGATCCTCTTGATGGGAGACAACCGGCGTCTTCCTGTGTTCCTCTCCGCTCCTACTAACACCCGGCTCCCTTCCGTCGCTTCCATCGACGCATCGCCAATGACGCGTCGCACTACATCGACCCGCGTTAGCCCGATCTGCAAGGTATCCCCGCTTCAATTGGGGTCCTCTACATCTGGTGAACTCTTTCACTTATACTGTAGTGTTGTACGCGTGTTGAGTGTGTGTTTTCCTTGTTTTCGTTTCCGTGTCTTATTAGTCCATTTCCTTTAAAGTATAAATACGCCTTTTTTGTTTCGTTTGATTTCTTTGTTCTCTCTTTCGAACCTGCACGCGATAGCGTTCCCATTCGGATAGTCGGGGACGCGCTACCAATTCGCGGCACATGGTGTTCATCGTAGTCGAATTACGGTGGACATCGATCTTTGAGCAAATTGGACAAGGTCAAAGCCTGGATATGACGTCACTTGCGTTGTTGTGAGCTCCGGTTGGCGATGTAATGGACGGAGAGGATATCGACCGGGAGTTTGAGTCTTTAAAGGCTTTCGCCTTAAGATGCCATTTTTGTGCGAACAAGCCTGTTGCCTTTTATTTACTATCGGCGATTTGCGGCTGTAGCGGCCGCCTTCTGCACCTTCTATCACAGCAAAGCTGTGCGTTGCGCAAAAATACTTTCTTCTTTAAATGCGCATCCGGCCTTTACAATGCAGTAAAAATATCTGAGCTATTGTTTCTATTTGTTGAAGTCCACTGGGTAAATAAAGCAGGTTTGATATTACTCTCTGCAGTGGAATTAGACGCGAAACTAAGCATGTGGCTAAATTTTTCTTCTGTCGTATTGATCGCGTTCCATTTCTCGGCAAAGAGCAATAGCGCCACTGGACGTTTCGCTGCGGCAACCGCAACGCAGTGACATCCTGCCACCGCTCGCAGTCGCAACCGAACCGACATCTGCTCTCGGCGTTTCGACAAATAAGGTGTGGTCGCTGCGGCAGATTCTGACGCATTCATTATGACACATATTGGGAATAGGGCTCCTGGCGTCGCCTTTTGCGACATGTAGCATTCGGGCGTGGTTTAAAAAGTGCGTACAGTTGCTCGTAGAAACGGAAAACGATGAGCCACTCTCGTCGGCGGTGTTTCGTTTCACGTTTTCTTCACTCCAAAGACCAACCGACATCTTTGCTGGTTCACACACAGCGTTAGTTTTGAACCCACATATCGTAGCTCTTTAATATTGTAGAGGTGTTCATTTTTTATTTCAAGCAGCGTAGGGTATGCAATACTGTATTCGAGTAATTAAAATGCAAGATTGATGCCATTTATGTCAATTTTTGTAGGTTCTGCGAATGCGATTGCGGTTTAAGCCGGGATGATAATGGCGCCGGCCGTGTTGGTGTCTGAAACGTGTTATCGTCAATTCAAAAGCTCGTTAATGTTCAGCACTGCGTACATGAACGTTTTCATGTACCTTTTGTGCCTGCTTAGCGTTTGGAGGAACTATCTCATGGTGTTAGCATGCCTTATGGCCTCATCCAGTTCTATTTCGGCCGCGTCAGTGGTTGAAACATGTGAGCGACAACACGGAGGTTTGTAAACTTCAGTTTTGTGTTTGTAAATGCCTCTGTGGCTCGTGTGGACACTGTTTCGACGCTCTCACGCGCAATGAAGCGCCTTGAAGAGTCATGTAGCCGCCAGTGCAAACGACGCAAAGGCAATCTCGCCGCACCGGGTAGCGTTTGCTACATCGTCTGTTTACATTAGTGCAAAGTATGCTCGCATGGGGAGCGCCAGCCCGGCTCCGCAGACGATAAAAATACTCATCGTGTCCAACTTTTTTGCAGGTAAGGACGGTTAAGGAGAGCAGTTGTTATTGGTGTGGGACATTTTCCGCCAGGGTCATCTCATCGCAACACGAAATGTCGGGTCCGTCGTGCGTTACATCGATGAAAATTCTATTTCGCGTGGCAAGTTCCAGCCCGACTGAGCAGAAGATGCCAATATTCACCGTATGAATTGTTCTGCATGCACAGAATTTTTGTATTAGTGTTGTTCCTTGTGTGAGTGCAATACCTTTATCAAGTGGGGGGGATAAAGAATGCGTTTTGCCAAAAGCCCAATAAAATTATGTGGTGATTTTCAGCTAAGCTTGCAGGCGATCACTTGACATCATTCAAAGGCGCCATGCCTTCGTGGGCAATTACCTCTCACATTAATCAGCAGCAAGAAAAAAATCTACTTAACTTTCTGGAGAGCAATCCCCATCGTGCAACGGGAGGCGATTTGGGCCCTTATTTTACGGCAGCCCAAAGGAATCGGTTGTGGTGCAGGGTGACCGACTTCTTAAATGAAAAAAGCCAGCCTGCTAGGTCAGCCAAGGAATGGCGCCATTGATATACTGCGTATGTCAGCCGCGCGAGGCTGATGTTGCCTCGTTTACGACTCGAATGGGTAAGTGCTGTTACAAGTTTAACCGCGCTGTGATGCCGCCAGTCTTTTCAAATGCTTGTGGTGATGCTTATCTCAGGGGTACCGGCGGTGGCAGTTTGGCGGGGCCCCGGGACCGGCTTCTGGCCATTATTGGCCGATCTGTTGCGCCGACGAGGCCGTCACCCTTTATGGAAGCAGTAAGCGAGCGAGGTAAGAATAAGTTTCAGGTTGTATTTGGCAAAGAATTGATCACAGTGGTGATTACGTGCAATAAGCAGCAGGTGTGAGTAAAAAGAAAAAAAAATGTGATTTTAGTGCGACTGTCGGAAGTCATGTAGTCATCGTACACTGTGTACAAATTTTAAGTATAAGCATATTTTGCAGCGTTGAATGTATGCACCTGAAAAGCTACATCAGAGATCAAAATCCCAAGTTAGCAGTAAGCGTCAGTGCCTGGTTTTTCTGGGGAAAGCAATGAAGCAATCAGGTCTTCCAAAGTGGGCAGATTGGTACATACCTTGTAAACAGAGAGCCCACAAAAGCAGTTGTGAAACGTGAGAAACAATGCTTCAAAAGTAAGGGAAACAAATGTGGCAGCACACTGCACCAACGAAAAGGCCATTTATTTGCTACATGCATGGTATGTTGGCTACAAATAACGAAGGAAGAATTGGAAGCAAAAGAAAACTAAGCTATCACATAACAAAGAAAAGGACATGAAAGGGGATGGAAGAATGTAATAAGTACAAGTATGCTACAACCATTATGACAAGAAACATACACGAGGTGGGACCACAGCATGAAAGCATACATTGATTGTGCTTGGCTCCGATAGTCAAATATCATAAAATTAATCCTTTGTGAGAGCACAAAGATGAGAGGAATGTGAGGCTGCAAAAAAAATTAACCACCAAATACAACACAAAGACAGAGTGGGGTCCTTTGACATAAGCCGGATGTCTCCTGTCGTCACATTTTTAGCACGCTAATAGCACCTAATATGAACCGAATGGTGGCAACAGCTAATTTCATTGGTAACTTAACGGTGGCTGTTTTGCTTCCTTTGCTGTTGACAGTGTAACGGTGGTATGCCTGAAGTTGCTGGTAGTGCGTGTGCCCCATCTGCGGCGGGCGCAGGCGCTTGTGCAGCCTTAGACAAAATTGTTGTCGGGTGCTTAATGATGCAAAGGAGTTAGCTTCTCCGCAATTCATGAATACTTTTCAACTATGTTTATGGTATATGGGTGTTTATCGTCCCAAAACGACTCAGTCTATGACGTACACCATAGTGAAGGGCTCCGAAAATTTCGACCACCTGGGGTTCTTTAACGTGCACTGACATCGCACAGTACACAGACCTCTAGAATTTACCCTCCATCGAAATTCGACTGCCGCGGCCGGGATCGCACCCACGTGTTTCGGGGCAGCAGCTGAGCGCCATAACCACTCAGCCACCACGGCCGCTCTTCAATAATGTCATTGCATTTGGCGAATAATTGCACGAGTGTCTAAGGGAAAACAAACGCGCAACTCTAGGTACTTATTGAGTAACTTTAGAATTTCGAGGAGTGCGAAGGGCGAGTTCAGCCCCCCAAGGAAAGATTTTGCGCAGCTGCATGTATAGCACGGCCAATGAGGTAACACGTTGCCGTTGCTATCGTGGCCGCGCGTGCCTAGCCGAATTTTCCGTATGGCCGTAGTTAACGTAATACCGTACTTACGATACGACGCTACTGAACTCCCTAATTTTTGCCAATACAGGCAGTGAGTTGTTTTCTTGTGTAGGGGTTGAATTCAAAAAACAGGACAGCAGGAACAAGACCGCAGGAGGCACGAGGTCTGCTGAATCGAATCCTATCAACGGCAGCCTCTGGTTTCAATGAAGGCGAAATATAAAACATACACATGGGCTGTGCGATGCGAGTGCAGAGCGTATACAGCGTCAATGAGGGTGTTAGACGCCAGCTTATACCAGCGGTGCTCCTACCTCTGGAAGCTGATGACAGCGCATGGTCTCCTATTCACGAGTAGAATGTCAAAACTTGGCAGCAATACTTTTGGTTCTTTGTTCTGGAAGCGGAGCAACAATACAGACATCTGCAGGTCTCTATTCCGCCCACCTTTGCCAAGACGCTGGTGTTTCTCAGAGGATCACAGACATCTTGTATACTGTATAATCTTCCTCAGCGCCGCAGTGCGGAACATCTGAGCTTTCGAGCCATTCTGCGGTATGTAATTTTCTCGGTATAAATCCGCAATTGTTCGGCGGCTGGAACTAAGTTTTTGTCCATGGCGTCTCAGGTTGTCAAAAACTCATATGCAGCATCCCATACAGTGTCAGCACGCGATGCCGCTACCTCAATACTAGGTCAACACTGCGAGACCAGAGACTCTAACTGCAGCGTATATGGAGGAGATCTTGCCGCGTGCTACCCGTAGCCCCACGATAACGACTGACAACACATTGAAAGCTGACACGTGTGGTTGAGCGTGACAAAGAGTAAACAGAGCAGTTGCGATGGACCCTTTAAAAATGTTGGCTCGTCCGGTGTTTCCGAGGGCATAGATTGAAGTGACTATCGATGACAGACGAGGAACGAAAGCCTCAGTTCACTGATGAGGGGCTGTTGATAGTCCTAAGAAATATTGCGGCTCCGCTAAAATGGTAGATGAAAAAAGGGGCGGAAGACCCGAGCCAAAAAAAAAACAAAAACAAAAACCTTAACGATTCAAGCTTTATAAAAAAGTAGTAATATGTTGATTTCATATTTTGCTAGAAAAAGAACACCTATAAAAGAAAAAAAAATTTTAGAAATTTATAATATTACTCGCAGTGTGCTACACGCTTCTCAGTATTTAAGGAGCCTGACAGTAATAGGTAAAAAGTTAACCATTCAATATTCGTTAACCATCCCTCTAGTTATCAAATCCTAGCTGCATTATGCGGTATTACACCGCTCACAATGCTATGGGAAAAAAAGCGATCTTATAACTCAAAAAGCCTATTTTTAAAAATTCGGTGAAGACCATAGCTGAAATACCCTGTATTCTTTTGGTGAGATGAGTGCAAATTCCTAAGGGAGGAATTAAGCGCTTGTGCAGATATCAAATCTAAGCTTTATTTTTCGGAAACGTTCTTTCAGACCTGGACAATAAAATACTTTATTTTCTCAATGCATGCCTTTCTGTTAAGTTTTGCAATGCGATATGTTTTGTCGAATCTCTTATTCTGAACACTAGCGAAGATTGATACCCCCTCTTGACGACCGCCTTTTCTCTTTGAAATATATGTTACTGTTCAGAACGACACTCCACTGTAATTTTCTTAGCAGAAAGGTTTTTTCCAGTTCGAGCTTGGTTTGCAGAATTTGCATGGTACTTTTTGACGTTTTTGATTCTTACCCACCCCATTCATAATGCGTCTAGACAAAATGAGCTCATTCCAATGCATGAGATACTTAAATGAGTGAAAATTGCGAATATTTGACACTTTGTTAATTTTTGCTCACGCCATGAAATAAACACTTTTCTTCCAAGCTCCAGAATTCAGACAGTTAAAGTCATTTCAAAATTTTCTTGTTACGAAGTAGAGATAAGAATAATCACACTTTTTCGGCTGAACGGGTAAAAATGGTGCTTCAATTTTGTTCCCGCAGTCGACACCAGTTATTTTGACGCTCCATGTTTTAATTTTGACCAACATCCCGAGCAGGTCTTCTGGAGCATGGCTGGTTGCTTTGATGTTCGGGTACTAAAGGTGGGAAATATTCGCCTGTTTGAAAAATCGGTCAGTACCTTTGGGCTTTGCAAAGCCCAGCAGATATTCTTGAATTGTTACAAGAAAAACTCGAATCTTCAAACATTGATATTTATCTTAAGATTCTAGGGAGAGAAGGGAGAGTTCTAAGAAGCATTTGGCAAGCAACACGTTATTTTAGCTTTAATACAGACGTATGTGGTCAGCTGCTCTGGTCTTGGATGTTTCAAATGACGTACGTGCGGTGCTACAGCCACGAGCAGAAACCGATATGCGAGCCAATTCTCGTTCAGTCATTGATTTAAAAGGATATGAGGTGGGGGTATTATTGTGGTCAACAGTGAAGTGGGGTACTTTCAACGACCGTTTTCTATGACCATAAATATTGCCCAGTTCACTCAGGTTGGGTGGTTATGCCCAGAATTTCGTCAGTCAGTAATAGTCAAGAAACCTGTTCGATCACCTCTCCTCTTCATTCAATCCTCGGATAAATGAAAACGTCCGAAATGAATTCTAACTTCTTGCTAAATTCCACTGTGCGTTCCGTGTTTACGGTGAGCTCAACTAAATTTTAAAAAATCCTTCGCTGTGGCGGAATTAAACTTGCAAAAATGCATATCACCGCAGCGTATTCGTATGGAAGAGGCATTGTTATAACTACAGAGACCTACAAATAAGATAAATTGCAAGTTTTTGGCTGCTTCATTGATACGGACTATCAGAAACGCTAACAAGTGTATCCGCTATGAAATCTTGCACGCCTACTGGATTGATTTCCACACATTCTGCAAAGTGCAGTCAGCATGAGCATGACAGTGAGATGTAAGTGAAATATAGGCAACTACTGCCTCCTTAACATGCAAAAAGCAGCGACGATTTTAAAGACTTCATAAGGCCTCTTAT
The DNA here is from genome assembly GCF_052857255.1 of Amblyomma americanum. Classification (NCBI taxonomy): domain Eukaryota; kingdom Metazoa; phylum Arthropoda; class Arachnida; order Ixodida; family Ixodidae; genus Amblyomma; species Amblyomma americanum. Next base: position 454,739,491 of record NC_135497.1, on the reverse strand, counting down.
AGCTTAAAGCACTGATCCCCACTTCTTTCACAGGAATAACGCCCAGGGATTAGAAAACAAATCCGGCAGAGGCACGTAAGGCTGCTTACGTGTGGGAATGCGAAAAGCATTACACTCTCTGGGTGCATTTTTTGCGCGTAATGTTTTTATATGCATTAAAATCATTTTTCCCAAGCTTGTCTGTTTGCTCATTAGTTGCGCACCAGGCCTAAAATGTTCGGACTCTATCGCTGCACAGCGACCAGGTTGGCCGAGTTTGCATGTCGTGGACGCAAGATATAGATGATTGTTTGCGGTTCGCGAACTGAGTTTGTTTCAGGGGATGAGTTCTTCGACACCACCCGGAACGCTTTACGAAGAACGTATGCATCACTGTTTTTACAGCAATGTTTGGGAAGCATAAAGATGAAGGTCCATGTGTCGTCAATTCGAATCCCTGTCAAAAGCTGACCTGCAACTTGACTAGCACGTGTAAGCTATACGCAACGAGAAATAGCATGACACTAACCGGAATACTGTACGACATACGGCTGCGTCGCAGTGTTGGTACGAATATCAGCAAAACTGGCGCAAAATGGAAGTCGGCCAGTGCCGGGTATATATAGACGAAGGACCCATATAGGATTGGTCGTAAGTTGCGTTGCTCGGCTTGCTGTGTGTGACACGACATACGGCCGCTTGATGACGTCAGCCTATTTTTCTGCCATCGCAGAGATTTTCTCTATCATCTGCCAGAACACACACACACAAACACAAGCGCCGGCGGTTTTTTCTCTTTATAGGACTAGTAATTGTTTCGAATGAATATGCGTAATTCTTGTTCCCAGTCTAGCCTTATTCGCAGTGTAGACCCTCCGCTGTATTTCAGGACAGTAAATACTCATAACTTGGCTCAATTTGCCGGTGTCTACTTCAACAATGCTGTGAGACAAAAACACGAACGCCGACAGAAAGCTTGTTTCCAGCTAGCGTTCGTTTTATCTCTCACAGCGCGGCTAACGTGTGCATCGACTGTGATACCGTTATGCGAAATTCCTTTGCTCAAAGGCAACCGAGGGTCTAGACGACTTCTAGCACCGACGTGTGAACTGAGAAGAAGGCTAAACAGGGAACTCGACAGTCTCATTTCCTCCGTGCAAGCGGGCCCTGATGTGGGGCTGGATGGAATGATTGAAAGGGGAAGTCCATGATGCACAACAGCGCTATGAGTCAGGCTTGCGTCTTTCTTTGCGCACAGCGGTGTATAGTCGCGTCTTGCACTCTATCTGCATGCAACGCTATAGTCGGATACAACTCAAGAACGCAGCGCCTTTAACCCATCAAAAAACCCCCTTCCAGCCAATGCCATCGGTCGATCCTCATGACCCTGCTAGTGGGACAATGCGAGCGGCGGCGCCACAATGGAGAGAGTGGTCTGAACCATAATACCCCGACCATCGAGAGAACGGATTATCCCCTTTCATCCACCTTTCCCGGATTTGTCACACTAGCAGGTTCACGAGAATTGGTCGAAGTTTTTGGCTGGAAGATCTCCTTTGACATGAAAAAGTCACTGCGTTCTCAAGATGTATCCGATTATAGGTTAACGCTGGACGCGGCAGCGGCGTTTTGAAGAGAAATGTTATGAACTGACCTGCTCTACTCCGTGTTGTCAGCCGTAATTTCCGTGTATGCTAAGCACACATTAACATTCCCATGTTTCTGAGGTTAGTGTTATTTCGAAATCCGTTACTTAATTTTCGTGTTCAATTTCGTTGGCAATTCTGTATTCAACTTTTCAAATTTTTCTTGCCTAAAAGCACGGTTTTCAAAGATGCGCAGTTTTTCTTTACCGAATTTCTAGCTAGTGGCGAGCGCGCATACCAGAACGAGGAAGCAGAAGTAAGAACCTTCGCTTGCGGCAAGGGTGTGACATTCCCGTAGAGCCAATGGGGACGATTTTGAAATGCGACGGTGGCGGTGCCTGGGAGTTGGCGGTAAAGGCATAAATTGCTCAAAACTTTTTGAAACAAGCTCAGCCAAGCCAATCCAGAAAAATCCAATATGGCGGCGTTTGTTTACCCGGCTGGTTGCGGGCGGTTGCTCGCGCGTTCGTGGTGCTGGCGGCCGCTAGCTCGATGCAAGCTTCGTAAATACTGGTGACTTGCTGCTAACGCGCTGCATTCCCGCTTGATTTCCTAAGTACTTACGACATCTGCTTACCCGCTTTTGCATTTCGATGTGTCTGTTGAGGCAGCATGGTGCATGGTGGCGAGCGGCGCGGCCAGCGCGGCTGATTAGCAGCTGCTTAGGGCGCTCGCTCGAGTACCAAAAACGTAAATAGTTTTCTCCAAAGAACAGTTTAATAAAGGAAACATCAGTAGTGACAATCGATGTACAAAAGTGATTTTAGGCATCTTGGGCATTGCAATATCAGTGACAATCGTTCTAAAAATCAAAATTAATAAATTCCATTATGGAAACCTAGAACACATGAGCGAGTGCACAGAGAATATATACAGGGTACAAAGAGGTAAGGTACTATCAAGGTAGGTCCGGTACATATAAGCATGTGCTACATTCATGTAGCATATGCTTTTGTGCAGGTTCAGATGAACAGCAGTGAAGTACAACATCCGAGATGTATTGAAATGTATCTGTCTGTGGCTATGCATACACACATACAGAGAAGGGCAGCGAAAAGTTTCAGCCTTTCACTCGTTGCATCAGACTAAGGACAACATAATATGCTGCAGTGCTATAACGTAGTAAACAGATGCCATGAAAAGAACTTAGGTAACCTTGGGCACGTTTAGCTCTTGGCAGATGAATTACAGGCTTGCATGCTTTAGGACACAGCTCGTCTGCCATGCCCTATTTTGGTTTCTTTGTTTTGTAGATACCAAGGGGAGGAAGATGCAACCAGGGCAGGCCGAGAATTGTGTGGAGAAGCGACTTTATGAAAATTCTCTGAACAGTTGTGGCCGTGGCTGGTGACGAACAGTAATTGGAGGTCATTAATTCAGCTTGCGATGACACATTGGGGTGTAACAAAATATGCGTGCGTATAAATAACTCATCTGAGAAATGAAAACGCACAGGGTTCGTAACAGGCCAGTAATGTTTCTCTATGTGGCGTTATACTGCATCTACCACAATGTCCAGTTATTATATTACTGAATGGTAAATTGCAAGTGGTCCGTGTACTGTACAGTATCTGCAAACGCTTATGGACGCCACACAGTTCAGCGTAATGCGCCGGCCGCTGCTATTGTGCCCCTCATGACCCATGTGTTGCTCCAAAAGGTGAAACCCCAAACGCTACAACTTCCAGAAGGAAAAAAAAAGCAACTACAAATAGCACCGCAGCATATTTCGAGCACGCTTGTATTGGACACCAGCAAACATGTCAAACATTTTTCATCTTATGCGTACACCCCTCTTAAATGTTACAGAGCCGAGCACCTGAGCCAGTCCGCGTTTGCTGCCTGTGGGTTCTGCTCTCTGTTTCATACATCAGGTGCAATGCTGTCAAAGCTAGCGCTCTTGTTTGCGCTGCCTGCATCCATGACCAAAAAGTAGTGCGTTCCTTGTGGTGAGCGAAACATGGTGAATGCTTTGCCTACAGGCTTACTACATGACGCATTTGTCATGAGCTTGATTAAATGCACTGTTATTGCTGACGACACGCTGTTGCTTTGTCAATCCTCAGACCACTCGGCCACAAAACAAGCACGGAATAACATACCTCCCTTCATTTTTCCTTGCTGATTACTTTCGTACATTTCACTGTGTTGTACCTTATGTATGAAATGAACTGTAGCTATCACCAATTTTCCCAGCAGCATAACAGAGGGCAAGCCATGACCAGAGGTTGCCAAGTTATATACCACAAGAACTCCTGGGTTCCGCAGAGCACTTTTTGGTTTTTGCGAGCACCTGAATCGATGTATGCTTCAACATTATGGTGTGCTTCACAAATTTACTTTTTGCACAAATGGCACTGTTACTGATCATAAGAACTATGGTTAGCATACAGCCAGTCATTAACTGAATTCTGGCATTCCTTGAAGGGCACTGAGCCTGTATACTTGTCACGCAGGAAGAAAGAGAAGCCAAAACAAAACGGTTTCCCTAGCACCTCTTGTAAGTTGTTAGCATTCAGCAATATTAATTTGAGAACCAATGGTCATAGCAATGCTCATACTAACAAGGCACACAAGGCTTCTAGAAGGCAAACTTGTACTTTGTAAAAGAAGTAACGCAGCAGGAGCAAAAGCAGTCAGTACAGTATATGTGCAATCGGAGCAGAATTACGGATAAACAGGTACATAAATACTTATATACATAAAAAATAAATAGTACAACAAAAAGTTAAAGAGAGAGCACATGTGTAGTAAGTAGGCAGCATTAAAAATCCAAATACAATAATATCCTAACACAGTGCCTCATGAATTTAGCCGGCTAATTTGCGCCTCTTTCTGGCGGGAGCACTCTGCTTTGTTTTTGACGTCATGCTCCTGTTTAAAAAGGAAAGGTGCCAATGCAGCCTTGTGCGGCAGAATAATTTAAGGAATTTAATTTTGCAGCCTAATGAACAGAAAACAGCTTGCTGGTTAGGCATCCTCTCAACAAGATTCCTGGACACATTGGACAAATGAGCACAGCAAGAGATTTCTTTTCTGAAGGCCGAATCCAATTTCTTTATATAATTTAGACATGCCTCAGAAGTTGCGGCAATTGACTGGAAAAGGTGCTCGGGAACACCATTCTCCTTGAGTAGTGCAAAGAATTGGTGTCGTCCATGGAGAGAGCCACCGTCTGCTGCAAGGAGTGTTCCCTCACATGTGCATTCTGTGGTTCTCTGGTCAAGAAAGCTCTTCACAAGAGTGCCAGCGACATGGTACACAACATTTTCGTATACTATGTCAGGGGCATCTTGTGAAGACGCCTGCAAGTCAGATGAACCTGAGCCTTGCTGCCTGCTGTGGCTTGTGCTTGGAGTGCTGCTTGGTGACAATACTGCAGAAACACTCTCCAAGTTGGTGAGGAACGCATGTGTTGTCACTTCGCAGTTTCCTTGCGAAAGTTTGAAAAGTTGGCCAATCCAAATATGTTTTACAGCAGCCACGAATTGGTACACATTAGGTGTCTCATTGCAGCCATGTTTTTGACGAACTATTGCAAAAAAATTTTCCAACGGATCCTGCTGCAACCGACGAGTGAAAAGATGAGTGTAATCGAAATCTGCCTTTAGATCTGTCCACAGCAGAAGTAAGGCTTTGATTGTAATCTGCCAACCTTTGATGGTGTGTGGTTGCTTGTCCAGAGGACCACCAAAATGCCATTGGGCGATCCAATCTATGCACGACTCAAGGAAGACATGATGTTCCGAGCCTTCTGTCATTGCGTACCGCAACTTGTCGTCCTGCTTTTTCAGGGCCGAACTGTTCAGGCAGTCAAAAAGCTTATCCATCCTTTCCGTGAACTCTGCTGTAAATTTTGCATCAACAGGAAGCTCTTGAATGGCAATGAGAGTGAGGAGTGCCACAGATACGGATTCGCTGAACACTTGTGTGGCGTACTTCACTCTCATGTCAGCAAAGGGCATCCTGTAGATGTGTTGCTCTTTTAGTTTTTTTGCCAATCTGCTTTTGAGATGCTCAACTGGTGTTTTGGAGGCCCGATCCATGTGACGAGTTTTTTTGTAAAGGGTTTCGATGTGTGTCCAGTCAACAACCTCAGAGCCAATGGTGAGCTTATGTCGTCGCAAATTATTTCTTGTGCATTTGATTAGGTGTGGGGTGTCAAACATGAAGTATATTTTGCGGTTGTTGACAACAAAATATGGTTCATGGATAGAATGGATGAGCATTCTTGACAGACTCACATTGTTCGACCCTTGATCACAAATGACCGCTTTCACCAGAAGACCTTTGGTTTGAAGCTGCTGAATTAAATCTAATAGCAGCTTGCGCATTGCAAGAACTGAAGTTGCATTGTGGGACGCTGCAAAGGCTACTGGCTGCATCCAACTTCTTGATATGCCAGACACCGCCATAACAAGGGCTATGTTTGCCACACGAGAAGTCCTAGTATTCCCATCATCTGTGAAGCCAATTACAATATCTTTTGATTGATCATACATCAAATTTTTTTTCAAGGATATTTCATCGAATAAAAGACAGCATGCTTTGTCTTGTAGTGACCAATCTTTTGTAATTGATTCTATTGCATCCATGGCACCTGGAATGATACCAGGTGTCATTGGGATGTCTGCCAGCCAGCGCCTTAGCGTCCTCACATGTGGCAAATGGAGCATTTCTCTGAGGAAGCGATAAGCTTTTGGAGAGTGAAAGAACAAATTGAGAGCGAATTGTTTCATTTATTTTGACCAGTGCTTTTTGGATTTCGGAAATGAGCAGAGCCTGATTTGAGCTTTAACCAATTCAAAAAGGTCTTGTGGCAAATGCGGCTCAAGCTTGTTGAGAGCCTCCTGCTGCGTTACTCGCCTTGTGTCGTGCCTTTTCCTAATCCGACTCAGTGCCTTTCGGTACCTGTCGCTTCGAGAATGCAACTTCTCGAAGCGCTTTTTGGTGCGAGGGGTGTACACAACTGCGCCCTTCCTCCGCCGACTCTTGGGCGTTCCTGATGCTGGTGTCATCACTGGCTGTCTGACACTCTCTTTGGCACCGCTGAGGCCACTAGGACCAGCTTCAGCTGCAAAAAATATATAAAAAAAGCATATTTATGTTTGCCTCAGAGCGAGACCTACATCTACATCCCTCACAAAATCAAGATTAGGGTGCAGTCACAGGGCTACAGGTTGCCAAACTTGCAGGGCAATGTTTTTGTGTGAAATGATGAATACAGTCGTGCCCCGTTAATATGATCCTCGCTGATAGGGACAGTTTTTTCTGGCGACCAACTTTACGCCTCGCTTAAATGGAAACTAGTTGCTCGTAATACAGACAGGGTAATAGTTAATGGATCTCATTGTTATCCATGTGTTTTGCCTGCTTAATATTCAGAGCAATTTTTCATGACAAGCTTGAGTTAAGCAAATGGAAAAAACCAGAAATATTTATGTGCAGTAAAGCGATACCTACACGCTGTTACGGGCCTGCCGATACCCATCATGAATATATCAAGGTTACCGATGCATACTTTTTCATTGAAGTGGAAGGTTGTAGTTTGCAATAAATTCTAATGTTTTCTTGAGTACTTACCATAATCAGGTGAGTCCCATGATGCTGATGCAATCACTCTGATGGGTGTGCTTTGGGCAGCACCTGTCAAATAAATAAACACACTGTGGGAGGCTTCAACCAAGTATTTTAATTCTCAGGTGCACATTTTTAGCCTGGCTACGCAGCGTGTATGTGAATGGTAAGCAACAGGCTAGTGAAGCAATTTCCACAACAAGTACCTGAGAAGGCTATCCAATGTTTTCATTGAGCTGAATGAAAAATTACCTGTAAATATAATTCTGTACAGATAACACAGGGGTCCACCACGTAAACAATGCATTCATACATATGCACACAGAAAAATATATGAAATACTAGTTGGTGAGCATAAAGTTAACACTTGTTTCTTCTCTTCTGAAACAAATGTCTGGCATCCGAAGTAGTGGTACAGTAAGATGTGCCGACGTGCACCTAATTATTGCACACCACGACATAATTGCACACTGCTGCTATTGCAGAGGGTTAATTTATTACGTGCAAATCTGCAGCAATAGTGCTGCAGTCCATTGTTGAATTTTCATAGATTATCACTGCACTATTAGTGCATTGCACCTACCTTCTTCGTCAGCTGGGGGAGGGGGCGTAGTCTGCACATCAGTGAGCTGCGGGGCACGTGAAGAGTGTGGGTCGTCTGCAATTAAACGACCACTTAGACACTCCCAATCTAAAGAAATCAGCCAGCAAAGTAATTACATATGTTTATTTTTTTGTGCTATGACAGAGCCCTCAGCATAAGTAATACTGCATTACAGGGTTAGCCTGAACCAAATGAAACGTTCTTCATTTCAAGCTGTAATGTAAAACAGATCCTGACTTAGTGCACCTACCTGTGTCATGGACAGCAGAATCTGCACCAGCAATTGTGCCTAGCCCAAGTGTTGATGGCAACGGCAAGTAGTCTGAAATATAGGTACCACTTAGTTACTCCCAAGGAAAACAAACCAACTGGTGTAGTGAGACATTAGGAATGTTTTCCTATGCAAGATTGCAGGAAGACTTACCGTGACCAAGCATGACTTCCACTGGTGCAGCAGTGGACTGTAGTGGTGAAGCGGATTCAATGCCTATGCGAACAAGGAAAAAAATATAGCCAATCAAGCTCTGCATAGCAGCACCTTCTGCTCAGTGCACAGTATGGCCTTGATGTTCTATTTGGAACGGTTTCTCTTGCTGGGAGTTAGTGTGATCTTAAATTGTGCTTAAATCGTTTTTGTGAGTTTGTAGGCAGTTACTATTAAAAAGGAAAAATTTGTGCGATCAATATACCGCGACATACAAAATAGCGCAGCAGCACACAGGAAGAAGAATGAAAACACACAAACGAACACTTTACTGTGAACCACGAGGCCATAAATTCACTTGATGTGCATTGTAGGAAATACAAATCAAACTGCAAACCTATCTATGAAGCGTGCAATGTCACCACTATTAATGCTTGCAAACTTATTCCCGAAATAATTCAGGAAGAAACCAGATAGCCTAAGTGACATGTGCATCGCTAAATATCCTGGCGGGTTGCTCCTCAAAGAACCATTTTTACCTTAGAAACCGGTAAAATGTTTACCCTCCATGCTTGCACAATATGCGGCCACTTCATGTATAATTACCGCCTCGTGTGTCACAATAAGCTGCTGGCAGTTTGTGCGTGTGTGTGTTCTTTCTTGACCCTGTGTGCTATTTTGGAGTGAATTCGCGCAGTCTGCCCTCTATTCACCGCAGCGAACAGTAAGTAATAATGACAAGAATACTAAACATAGAGTTGTAAAAATTATTTTCCTCACTGCTGCTGGAGTGCACTATCCAGCATCTGATTGTTAATATGGTTAAGAGAAATTTAAGCTACAACATGGTACACAACTGCAGTCTGATGCAACTGAAACAATGGCCACATGACATTGAAGCAGGAAAGTTTTGTGCCCGGGAAGTTATGTTTGCAGTTAGCCTCTATGAATGCAATTGTTCCCTTTGGTCTTACATTTACAGGATGGGTTTTTCTGAAAATAGTGCCCTCACCTTGTGCCGCACCTTCTTCATAGAAATCTGCAACAAAAAAGCCACAGGATATACTGAGGGATCAAGCTTGGGAAGAATTTACTGGGAGAGGAATTTTGCTTACCCGGGTGCACCAAGGCTCTCAGACGAGGCTCATGCACCTTCACGGAAGGGACTGCTTCATGCGTGAGCCTTGTGCAGGCATCACTAGTGAAGCAATCCCTCGTGAAGTGCTTTGAGCAGAGCCTGTATGTTTTGTAGACCTTTTCCCTTGGTGTCTCCAGGAGTTCAAGCCTATTGGCATATTTCAGCCAAATGGAGAATCTGAAAAACAGCCAAATAACATGATTTCATACATTTTAAAGGTTTGCATACCTCACTTCAGGAATGCTTATTAGCATCTCCTTACACAGCAAAGGGGTACGAACATTATATAACATATATGCGTGAAAACAATTGTGGCAGGATGCAAGCAAAATAAGGCAGCAGTTTGTAACAATGTGCCACAGCCTGCTAGTCTATTGCTATGCTGGCCAATCGAAACGATGAATGAAATCACCTTTTTAATGTCTGGCTATGATCGACAAGCCAGAACCTTTAAAATTCTTGAGCTTATGTTTTCTTTTGTGATCTGCTTTTGGTTTAGGTAACAATAACTAGTTCTTTGTTCCAACTGCTTTTTGGGTGCGGCATAATTTTGTGCAGCAGATAGAAATGGGGACAGAGCTTCACTGCAGACTTAAGCTCTATCTGATCATAGCAATTATTCCACTCACACTTTTCTCTAGGTAACTGCATACTAACCACCACCCATGATTCGTTCTTTTCTAATTCCTCCATTAAACACAAGCGCCAATGTAGCTATGCTATGGCAGACAGCTGCTTGCCCACAAATTTGAAGTCTGGATTAAGAACAGCAGGTAAATGAACCAGTAGGCACAGTTTTTCATCTTTTGCTTTCACTGTGATCAAATGGGAAGTGTGAAAGGGATGTGAGCAGAACATCAACAGGAAACACTGCTCTTTCAAGAAACTGAAGGTGCAGGCAAATAGCATGGGTCCAGAAGAAGGGGAAAAAAGTGCTTAAGCAAGGGAAATGTCCCAAAAAAGACACAGACAAGAAGAAAGCGACCTTCGCCTTCCCCTCACCCACCCGCCGGAAACGAGCGTTTCCGGCGTACTAGGCGAAACTATTTGCGAGCTTCCCAAAAGCTGTCAAGGACAAGGCGCGAGATAAGAGACATATGTGAGGAGATGGGAATAATGCGGAGAGTTCAGAGCCCTCCAAGGTCAGTCGCGCGCCCCGCGAGCGAGCAGCGTAGAGGACAGCCGGGGTGGAGTGTGGAGCGAAATTTACAATGCTGGAGCGGCAGCACTACGGTAGGCAATAGTTTCGAGAAACGCTTCCACGGAGTACATGGGTGGTTGAGCGCGGATATCGCGAGGAAAAGCTCCGGTAAAAGTAAGAAAAACAAGACCGGCGGACTTTCTATATGCGGCTCACGGCGTGCAATGGACTTTCAGCGCGGTGTCCAACACTAGTGGTGTTAGTCTGAACAGCTCGATAATTTATGTGACGTGCATCACTGCTGCAGAAACCATGCACGAACACGCAAGAAATAATATTCAAGCGCGCTGAACTCCGTAAAGAAACAGCCAAACTGAGCATTACAATTACTCCGCTGACGACGCTATAGGCACAGAAGTTAGAATATTCATATTTAAAATACACTCTGAGGGCACCGGAATCTGCGGGGAATAAGCTTTTAAAGGCAGCGAGAAAAGTCAGTGAGTCAGACACACACACACACACATGCGAACAAGCAAGCAAGGTAACTAACGGTCCCACGCTTATGAGAGGCAACGGCTGTTGGGCCATCTCAAACTGCAGCACCTTCCCTTAATTTTGCTTTAATGTCCTTAAACGTACTTATCAAACTCATCTCGCAAAACCAAAGCCACTGCAGTAAACAGCGCCAGGTAAAACTAGTTCTATTCCGTCGGCAATTTCAAATGGTAACGACCAAGGGCGGTCAAAACAAAGGCACAACGGTCGCCAACGGCTATGCAAAGAGGGATACGATAGTCAGTGAATTCATAAATACCTGTGGTCAGAAGGAAATCTGAAGAGATGTTCTCCACTCTTGCCGGATGTGCTGCACCACTTCGCGCAACAATACATATGCGACATGACGCTGAGGACGGTAATCACGCTGGTCCAGTGCGCACGTCGCGTCGGCAGTCGCTCGCGTAGTTTCGCTATGCTTGCGCCAGTCGCTGTCGTCTGCTGCCACTGCGCTGCAGCGTTGCCCGCGGCGGCGCTGGCGGCGCAGACGCGTTGTGTCATTTTCGCAATTTATTTCTTTGATATACTATTTTTAATGCTTACGACTGGTTATATTTTCATTCATAAGCATGTTTGTGTTGTCTACTATGGTCGAGAAATTTTACTTTTTATTAGGCTTGACTCCAGCCGCGTTTGCCGCCAGATACCAGGATCGCTGCAATCGTTCCGACCGTGGCGACACTTACGGCGCGGACGCGCAACTTGCAACATGCCACAGCACTGCTTGCGGCCCGCGCTCGCGCTCGTTTGTCCTGGAAGCTGCTTGGTGCATTCTAAGCCCCACGTAGATGACAGATCGGCCATTGAATACTCAAGGAAGTGCCGTCCTTGCCTCTCAAAAGTCCCCCTTCCGCCACCTGGTTGTGCGCGCGTGCACTGGCAAGGAGACTATGGAGTCCACCTTGCGTCGTCAGGCGATGGTGCACAGTTTCAATGCTGCCGCCGATATGCGAATGGACAGCGCCCCGTTGGACGCCGTCGCCGTCTTTGCGGTAGTCTTGAGAACAGCAGCCCGTCATCCTCATTATACACTGCAGCAGCACACACAGAGCACTCGTCACTGATGGCATCCGAGTACACCCAGTCCAAGGCCCAAGCAAGCTGGAAACGCCAGGAGCAGCGCACTTGTGGCAAAGCACGCATCTTGGCCGATCCTTCAACATCCTTGCTGCGATCAGTATGGTAAGGTCGTCCCGAAGGCTTGCATGTCGAGGGCTGGTCGTACACATGTAGAATTATTCGTTAGGTTGCCGCGCAACATACTTCGGGGCTGGTAATGTAGGTTTGATGCCACCATCACTCAGGTGTTACAGACAAAAGCAGTGGCATTCACAGAGCTTTATTCGGAGTGTGTCCGCTTCATTCTAGGCGAATGTAATTTACGAAAGTTCGATTAATATTTATGGCATTTCACTTCTCACAACGGGCAAATAAGCCACAGACTTCGGCGCGCCAACGATGTTCCTTAGAGGAGGGATCTCGATTATTTCATATGGCCTTACCTATTTATCTTCCACTGAGCTAGTCTACAGGGACGCTATTGCATTTGGTTTGACTCGCTGTGTTGTGACCACAGGAAGGCTCGCACCCGCACCTAGTCCTGAGTGTCGGAACTCGAGATCCACAGAGTCATTGGGAGGGTCCTATTGTTCGTAATAATCTTGCAACCTCTATTATAATTGCGCTGTTCAGTAATGGTGTTTTTTTTTTCAATAGACGAACACGATTGATACAGTAAAAAGATTGGAGGTGTCGACGAGCGCTTTAAAAACCACATATTTGATTTCTCTCTCGTGGCGGCATGGATACCTCGTTACGTTTCCCAGTATCAATTTCACCAAGTTTCAATGGGCTGTTTTTTTCACTGTTGCGCGCGAAATGAAGAGAAGAGCAAGCAGGAAAGCACAGCAGGCAACGCAAATTCGTTATTTTCTTTCTGGCAATTAGCAGCACTTGCAAAATGAACAGTAACACAATATTTGTGTAAATCAGCTTTGCTAACTCTGAACATTAAGTCACTATTGAGGCAGAGTCGTATTCTTATATTAGTTTCATATGCCAGAACGTTGTTTGTGGGGTACTGTCTCGTGTTGCGTTTTAATTATTTTCTTTGGGCAGTTTGATTAAAATTTTATTTTCTTCAATTATTGCAGCTGCGGGCACAGACTCCTTATCTCGCCTTGTCTGAGGCGGGTCGTCCACGCAGCTGTGCAGATGTTGCCGCCACTGCCAACACAGCTGTCCCCACTGAAGCAACAACAGCTCACACAGCTGGCCTCGTCGCCGCGATGATGTCCCTGGGGCTATTTGGGCGTGCACGGCTGGCTGCTGCTGCATCTTCCAGCTGAGGTGAGGCTTTCGACCAGACAGTGCTCTCAGCGTCCCGTTAGGAAAGGCAGAACGATGTTTCACGTGTTTCGTTCCGAATCTCGCTTATTATCAGGATCAGCGGGCGCTTCCAAATGAAGAATATTGAAAGTCTAATATATATTAGGTGTGAGCTAATAATCGAAATTTCGATGACAAATTTCGATCTTAGTTTTATTTGGATCCGATTCCAACAGTCGGCATTTTACACATTTTGAATACAATCAAGCCCACTTTCAACGGCGGCAGTTATCGCTAATGCTCGCTTATTAGGAAAGAGGGCGGGGCTACCGTCCAAATGCGTATTTGGGGAAGGGCACTGCGTGTCATATACAACGAACAACCGGGGTCGCATCACTCGGTTCTAGAGAACCAGGACTCACCAAGACTAGCCTTCGGAGTCGAAAAACTGCTGTTTCCCACAAGCGCAGCTGCCGAAAAGCGCCCCCCAGCCTCCGACACTCCGGCCTAGGAAGAACGGGGCGATCTAAAAAGCAAAAACTACCGTTTGCACTTAAAGGGGCTGCGAAACACCGCTTGAAGGGGTGCCGGTTACACTTTAGATGGATTCTTTATGTCACACCGATGCTAACTCAAAAAGAATTACGAGAATCTATGGATAGGAACGGGAGTTATTCATTGATGAAATTTGAAAATACAAGCAAACAAAATTCTGCCCTTAACTTGATTTTCGCGCAGCTTCCTATTCTCATCTCACTCTCCCAATCACGACTCTTCGTGCGACCAATCAAAACCGCCTATCTGAGCCTATCTTGGTTGCTTGTTCTCTGTAACTCGTTCATGCCAAGGCTGGCTGCGCCGTTTGCATGGTTACAACGATCATGTGAAAGCCCAGTTGACTCAGCGATGCTTCGTCGTCACGTCGACGGCGGAGAATGAAACACTGATCAATGACGATCCCTTACTTATGAATCCGAACTCGAGCGCGAGATACAGCGAGAGTGTGATAACCTGCGCAAGATATCAGACACATTTAGCATATCCCGTACCATTACTGCTTACCGGCAGCCATCGACCGTCGCTCCTAGCGCGCTGGATGGTCACGGCGATAATAATAATAATAATAATAATAATAATAATAATAATAATAATAATAATAGGTTTTTGGGTAAAGGAAACAGCGCACTATCTGTCTCATATATCTCGTTGGACACCTGAACCGCGCCGTAAGGGAAAGGATAAAGGAGGGAGTGAACGAAGAAAGAGAGAGGTGCCGTAGTGTAGGGCTCCGGAATGATTTCGACCACCTGTGGATCTTTAACGTGCACTGACATCGTACAGCACACGGGCGCCTTAGCGTTTTTCCTCCATAAAAACGCAGCCGCCGGGGTCGGATTCGAACCCGGGAACTCCGGATCAGTAGTCGAGCGCCGTAACCACAGAGCCACCGCGGCGGGGCGGTCATGGCGAGCAAGAAGCGCGCGCTATTAACGGGAACGAGCCGCCCTCTCGCGCCGCCGCCCGCTGATCCTCCACAAGACGGCCTTGCGCACTCCCTGCTAAATGCGAAACGAACGCATCGTTAATTGGGACCGAAACTAACGCTTATACAGTTCAATGGCTCGATCGGATCGAATCCGCGAAGTCGCTCTCAGATACATAGAGAGTAGCCATCAGTGTTGAGTGCTAGGTCCTAGGATCTTTACAGAGAGGCGCAAAGTCCTTCGATGAAAAAAGTAGCCAGAGCATCTGATGGTGGTATACGCTGTACGACCGATGCTAATAGCATCACTTCACTCGTTCTATGCAACCAGCAGACAAAACAACGCACTGAAAATATATGTTGGGGCCCCTTTAAGTTTGCTTACGTGCTATGAATGCGAAAGAGTTGTGCACTTATGCTGTTTCTGTTGGTGCCTTTGTCGTTTGTGAGTTTTTGTAAATTATAGTTCGCTTAAAAGAACGACTTGCTGGGCAAGCTGCTAACTATACATCTTCGGCCACACGCACAAAAAACACACTACACAAGGCTCCTATGTTGTACCTGTTTTGTGCAATATTTTTATTTCCCAAGTGGATCATGTTTTGCACCAGGTTCTGCCAGCTAACAACGTTTTTAAACTGCTCACATATGTGGACGACTTTTTAATTATTTTCACTAAGGACGGAAGTTTGAACTTCGAAGAAAGTATGCCCGATGTTTAATCCTTATTTAAACAACATGGTAATGGCTTACGTTTTTCTTGTGAACTACCTGAAGGCAAAGTTTTACAGTTTCTAGATCTTAGCATTGACATTTCCGAGGAAACAGGCTTGTTGGGCGCACGCTCAGGGTGCAAAAAGGAGCTTCTGTCATATGACTCTCTTGATTCCAATCTAATTAAAAGGGGGAATGCTTCACTTTTCCTCGAATCCGCCCTCATAAAATCATGCTCTTACAAGATTCAACTAAGTTTTCAAAACCAATTGGCCAGGCTGTCTTCAGCTGGGTTCCCTGGTTCGATCGTAACGGCAGTCGATGAAAGCCTGTTACAAAAGAAAAAGAGGAAGGGTGGTCAAACGGGCTAGTAGGTAGCTCATATTTGGAGAAAACAGCGCACCTTTAGACACGGACAGAGGTAGATATAACGACACAGCGCTGTGTCGTTATATCTGCCTCTGTCCGTGTCTAAAGGTGTGTTGTTTTTTTACAAAAAATGAAGAGGAACGCTGTGAGAACTGGGAAAAAGGTCCCTCGAGAACAGGTGGTGCGACCTGTGGTGGTGCCCTATGTGCACAAGGTAGCCCACAACTTGAAGAAGGTCGAGAGCAGGCATGGTGTGCCGCTTGTTTTTTCAGCCCCAGAAAAGCTCGGAAGCCTCTGCTGTCGTATTGAAAGAAACCGAAAAGAAGAGAGAGGGTGTGGCACCAAACATGGGCGATCGTTGATGAAGTGCGCCGAAGGTGTTGTCTAGGAAATTCTCCTCTCGTGCGGCCGCTCCTATATAGGACAAACTGGGCGCTGCGTTAACGAGCGAATCAGGGAACATGAAAGAAACGTAGATCAAGATAAAGAAGGCCCAAATGTGCCTAAGAATATAAGGTCCTGCCCGTCACACTCTCGTGCGCCACATTTTTCTGGTACGCGAATGCTATCAAAGAGCCATGAAATAAATATTTTTCTTCCAAGCTCCAAGAATTCAGACAGTTAAAGTCATTTCAAAATTTTCTTGTTACGAAGTAGAGATAAGAATAATCCCAGTTTTTCGGCTGAATGGTTAAAAATGGTGCTTCAATTTTGTTCCCGCAGTCGACACCAGTTATTTTGACGCTCCAGTTTTAATTATGACCAACATCCCGTGCAGCTCTTCTGCAGCATGGCTGGTTGCTTTGATGTTCGGGTACTAAAGGTGGGAAATATTCGCCTGTTTGAAAAATCGGTCAGTACCTTTGTGCTTTGCAAAGCCCAGCAAATATTCTTGAATATTTACAAGAAAAACTCTAATCTTCAAACATTGATATTTTTCTTAAGATTCTAAGGAGAGAAGGGAGTGTTCTAAGAAGCATTTGGCAAGCACTACGTAATTTTAGCTTTAGTACAGACGTATGTGGTCAGCTGCTCTTGTCTTGGATGTTTCAAATGACGTACGTGCGGTGCTACAGCCGCGAACAGAAACCTATATGCGAGCCAATTCTCCTGCAGTCATTGAATTAACTTTAGAAGGATATGAGGTGGGGTATTATTGTGGTCAACAGTGAAGTGGGGTACTTTCAAGGACCGTTTTTTATGACCATAAATATTGCCCAATTCACTCAGGTTCGGTGGTTATGCCCAGAAATTCGTCAGTCAGTAATCGTCAAGAAACCTGTTCGACAACCTCTCCTTTTCATTCAATCCTCGGATAAATTAAAATGTCCGAAATGAGTTCTAACTTCTTGCTGATTGCCACTGTGCGTTCCGTGTGTACGGTGTGCTCAACTACAAATTTAAAAAATCCTTCGCTGTGGCGGAATTGAAATTGCGAAAATGCATATCACCGCAGCGTAGTCGTATGGAAGAGGCTTTTATATAACTACAGAGACATACAAATAGGATAAATTACAAATTTTTGGCTGATTCATTTACACGGACTATCAGAAAGGCTAACAAGTGTATCCGCTATGAAATCTTGCACGCCTACTGGATTCATTTCCACACATTCTGCAAAGTGCAGTAAGCATAAGTATGGCAATGAGATGTAAGTGAAATATTGGCAACCACTGCCTCCTTAACATGCAAAAAGCAGCGATGATTTTAAAGACTTCGTAAGGCCTCTTATAGCTTAAAGCACTGATCCCCACTTCTTTCACAGGAATAACGCCCAGGGATTAGAAAACAACTTCGGCAGAGGCACGTAAGGCTGCTCACGTGTAGGAATGCGAAAAGAATGACTCTCTCTGAGTGCATTGTTGGCGCGTAGTGTTTTTATATGCATTAATATCATTTTTCCAAAGCTTGTGTGTTTGCTCATTAGTTGCGCACCAGGCCTCAAATGTTCGGAATCCATCGCTGCACAGCGACCAGGTTGGCCGAGTTTGCATGTCGTGGACGCAAGATATAGATGATTGTTTGCGGTTCGCGAACTGAGTTTGTTTCAGGGGATGAGTTCTTCGGCAAAACCCGGAACGCTTTACGAAGAACGTATGCATAAAGATGAAGGTCCATATGTCGTCAATTGGAATCCCTGTCACAAGCTGGCCTGCAACTTGACTAGCACGTGTAAGCTATAAAGAACGAGAATTCGTATGACACTAACCGGAATACTGTACGACATATGGCTGCGTCACAGTGTTGGTACGAATGTCAGCAAAACTGGCGCAAAATGGAAGTCGGCCAGTGGCGACTATATATAGACGAAGGACCCATATAGGATTGGTCTTAAGTTGCGTTGCTCGGCTTGCTGTGTGCGACACGACATACGGCCGCTTGATGACGTCAGCCTTTTTTTTTCTGCCATCGCAGAGATTTTCTCTATCATCTGCCAGTACACACCCACACACACACAAACACAAACGCCGGCGGCTTTTTTCTTGATAAGACTAGTCATTCTTTCGAACGAATATTTGTAATTCTTGTTCCCAGTCTAGCCTTATTTGCAGTGTAGACCCTCCGCTGTATTTCAGGACAGTAAATACTCATAACTTGGCTCAATTTGCCGGTGTCTACGAATCGGCATAAAATCATGTCAAAAAATGGCATAGATGGGGATTCACACGCAAAGTTCATGAAAAAAATAAAAACGTATAACAAGGATGCAGGCTAAAAAAATCAACACAGCCAAAAATAAATGAGGCTACAAATAAAACAGGCAAAATACTAAAAGGCTTAATTGAGGCAAAGATAACAGCCAAGAAATTCAATGGGGCGCTAAAAGCAGGTAAAATGATGACGTAAGTGAGGCAACAATTAACAGGCCAAAAAAAAAAGAGTTGTGAAAAGAGCTGAGATGGGTACCGAAACGTTTAAGGTGGCCTCGAGAACAGTGCAATCATAGTGACCCAGACAGGTATGTGATCTCTTTTTTTAAAAGGGCTACTGAAGGGACGCTAACGCAGCCTGCTTTCAGGTTGTCAATGATGGCTGCTTCAACTATTTCCCGAAAAGCTAAGATGCTTCTCAGCGACGAGGCGGTTTTTATTTTTTTTTTACAACAAAAGCCGCCGTCTGGATGTACTATGCTCAAGGAGCGGGGTTGTGCTGATCTGAGGAGGAAAAGTGCCGACAGTCGAGGGGGGAATAATGAGAGAAAAAAAAAACAGATGCACGAAAGATAAAAGAGAAGAAACTCAAAGACAAGATGCAGACAGACACAAAGACGACGTAAGCCGCAAAACGCAACTTGCTCTAACCAGTTGGTAAATATTGGACTTCAAAAAAGTTATTTATTCGTACATTCTTAGCGCACCCATTCTCCTACGTCCAACGTGCGCGAAATCCGCGGCAAGAACTCGTTATACAGCTCCATCGACACCGGAGCACCACTCACGGCGGCCCCAACGCGTCGCATCGAGACTGAACTGCCGCCGCATTCTTCTCGGGACGCAGGGATTCAACGCAGCGGCCGAGCGAACGGTCCCCTCCCTCATCGGCGGCGGCCGCAGGAGCAAAACCGGAAACTGCGTCGCCGCGAGCACTCTCGAAGGCGTGGCGTGTACACAGCCGACCTCACTTGGGGAGGGATAACATCGCTCGTGTGAATACCCCTTTAGCATGGAAATTTTTGAAGCCTACAACATTACAAAAAAAAAATGACAGTCGCATAAGCACCACTTCCGTATCCTTATCCAAGAAGGAATTCAACCATCTAGATGTTAACTTGTTCCAAGCGCGCCCTCATGCCAGTGTCACGTGATGGTGTCTGCTGCCTATCAGGTGCGATTACGAATCTTGTATATATGTGGTTTTCTTTGAAGTAAACCTCAGTTGAAGTAGCGCGTCGTGTCTTGTGCATTCTTCTTTTCGTCCCTCGTCGATTTGCGCGGTTGCAATATGCACTGCCCTCATACAAGACGTGACCGACCAGTGACTCACGCCACATATAACGCGCTTATTGCAAAAGGCAAATCGTACAGGCGTCGGCTTAGAGATTCGCTTACAAGCGCTTTGCCTGCCCCCTTTCCTCCCCGTCACCTGCAAAGTGTCCTACAGACAACTTCTAGTCTAGGGAAGAGCTGCGTTTTAAAGAAAGTCTGCGATGTCGTATTAACCTAACTGCACGCACTGTTACACTGTACAGGCGCCGTCCGAAATTGGCAACTCCGTCAGATTCAAGTAAAAGTTTTCTCGCCGTGGGAGCAGCTACTCAAAATTGGCGAAGCTGTCTCCGTGAGCAGTCATCGGTCGATGATCAGACAAACGCAACTCACCCATTATTTCAGTTTTGCCTTTTAAGTGTGACTCGCCTGGTCTGTGGATGGTGAGTAAACGTTTTTTTAGCGCTGAAAAATGGGGCTAGTTGTTACGGGCCCATTTCGTTTCTTTTTTCTTTACCGCCTAATGGTGGCGGTGGCGTTCGAAGATTGCCAACGGTTACACAGGTGTCTGGTGTTTTGAAAAAAAAAAGCGCTGCCAATGATTCGCCAAGGTGCAGTCTCTACACCCGTGTTTCATGGAATCTGAGCTGCTAATGCAAAACGGAGAGTTGAGAGAGTTTGTACGTACACACTTGAAGAACAGAAACAGCGCAGCAACAGGGCCAAGAAAGAAGACTGGACAGGTTGCAAGGCGCGTTTCTTTCTAAGCGCTTCATGGCGTAACAAAATTAAAAAAAAACTGCACACTTAAAAATTGAGCCTTACTATTGCTCAAGGTATATTCATAGTCTGCTGCGCTCTCTCATCACAGCATAAACACCAACACTTGGCCTGGCGTACTAACAGCGCATTCTAGTAGGCGAAGCCACGACCCGCAGTGTGCACACTATGATTAAAATGTATGCAAAGGAGGCAAAAGTAACACACCTACCCTCCAAGCTTTTTTTATTATTATTCAAGAAGTGGGCCATGAGGCATAAGTTGATAAAGGGGGAAGGAAAGCAGGAGAGAGAAAGTTAAAAAAGGGAAGACCCGTTTCATGACATATTCGACGAGGTTGCCGATGAAGTGACTGTTCACAGTCGACCTTACATAGTCACATTCGCGGTTACATCGCAGGCCCGCCTCCCTGAGGAGCCGCCGCTGCGAACGTCAGCAAGTGCCGCACATCACAAAAGTCCGGAGCAGCGCCACAGTGAGGGCACCTCTCAGTTTCCAAAAGATCTTTTGCACGCCACCGACAACAGATGGTGTCAGCCTCCCCAGCCCGAATCCGGCGCACGGATACCTCCTCCTGCCGTGCTAGCACTATCTCCCCTCCAAGTTCCTACCCGTGTCACTCTACGTAGGGGCGCCACCTGAAAAAGAACGTCTGGTGTTGAAACGGACCCAATGGGCCGGTCTCAATGCCAGAATTGTTTTGTCAACTGGCGCCCCCATGCAGAGTGGCACGGGCAAGAACCTGGAGGGGAGGGGTCTGTTACTTTTGCCCCCGATGATACCTATATCAAGCAGGCTCGAAACTTTAATCAGAGGAGACAGGACCGGTGCTCACGGGCCAGGTATGCTTGAAGCACTTGCACTGACCAAGGGTCTTAGAGACGGGAAAATGACCTCTTATTCGCCTTGCCTCTCTTATTTATTACCCTCGCCAATAAATCTTGAGCCCTCCCTTACATTCACCCTCAATTCTTAAAATGTGGTGGTCCTTCCTCCCCGCACATTGTCGGCACTCCCTCACATCAGCAGTTTCAACATTTCAATTTTGTCCTATTGTCGTCATTGTCGATGTTACTGAGTTTCACCGGCGCAAGCTATTATTCATTGCGTCCGAATTCAAGGTGTATTGAGCCGCTTTGTTCTTTTAAGCTTCGCACTCCAAAGTTACATGTCAGCGAGATTTATGGCAGCATGAAATAAGAGGGACTTCACATATACTGTAGCCGGTCACTGGCAAATTCGGGCAAGTCTGGTACTCATCCTCGCAGCGATTAAAATGAATTGCGCTGGAGAACGATAAATGATAATAAATGGTTTTCGAGGAAAGGAAATGGCGCTCTGTCTCACTTCTTGGTGGACACCTGAACAGTGCCGTGAGAGAAGGGGTGCCGTAGTGGAGGGCTCCGGAATAATTTTTTCTTTTTTTTATTCGAGAAATGTGCCATGCTGAGGAATAATTTGCAACCACTTAACTGAGATCGCACGGGACACGGGCGCCATTTGCGTTTCGCCTCCATCGAAACGCGGTCGCCACGGCCGGGCCCAGGCCACTGAGCCGCCGCGCTGGGTCAGTGGCTAGAGCGTTCGGACACCGTGGCATACAAGGTCATTCTCTACTTTACATTCATAGGTCGCGGGGAAAGCTCATACCAATCCTGGCGCAGAGGTTAAGCGATGCGCACTGCCCTGGCAGGTGGCAATTTAAACACAACCACCGGTACGGCTTGCGAGACTCACGTTGCTCTTCCCGAGCAACCTGTCGCGAACTGTAGTTGCTTCTTGGGCTTGTTGGTATTCTTTATTGAAGCTCATATTTTTTCTGCCCAACGGCACACAGCCAAACAAAGGAAGAAAGAAGAGAAGGACGAACGCAGCGCTGACTGACAACTGTTTATTCAGAGACGCACAAACAGCCTAAATACTCTCAGACCAGAGCAGGAGCACACCGTGAAAGGGGAAAGTAAAAATAGGAAAAAAGAATCTCATCACATCTTTATCGCAAAACTTCAAAAGGAACGCCTTTTCTGAATAATACAAAATGACCGAAGTATCGCTGACACATTCTGACCCAGCTCTTTGAATATAGTATGCCTCCAACGTTTCACGGGATGTTTTTAACTTGCTTCTGCTCACAACCCTCCCTCCCGAAAACATCGGTGTGCACTCCTTGCAAGTTGCGCAGCGTTCGACACGATTAGCACCTTCCCTATTCCTTAGGTCTCTTGTGTGCTCCCTGAGCCGGTGGTTGACGCAGCGCCCCGTTTCCCCGATGTAGGACCTGCCACACGTCAAGGTGATTTCGTACACAACGCCTGTGGCGCAGTCCGCAAAACAGTTACTGTGCCTCTTTCTACAGCCAGGTTTTTGGTTTCACCAGGCGTTGTGTATGAAATGACCGAATTCGGTCATTTTGTATAATGCGGAAAAGGCGTTCCTTTCAAAGTTTTTGCGATAAGATGTGATGTGATTCTTTTTCCCTATTTTTCTTTACTTTCCGCTTTCATAGTGTGAGCCTGCGCTGGTATGAGTGTATTTAGGCTGTGTGTGAGTCTCAGAATAAACAGTCGTCAGTCAGCGCTGTGTTCGTACTTCTCTTTGTTCTTCCTTTCTTTGGCTGTGTGCCGTTGCGCAGAAGAAATGTGAGTCTGTCGCGAGCAGTCATCGATTTAACAACCAGCTTGCCAGGGGCGGAGTTTGGTCAGAAGCCGTTGGGCACGTTGCCACATGCCACAATGGCCAGATTTTGGTGACGTCACCTATGCAATGTCATCTAGGTGGCAGGTGGGCCCCTGCTTTTTCGCTCACATCGCCGACGCCGGGATTTTTACAGAACGGGAGTCCTAACGCTATCTCGTTAAAACTCTGGGAACGCTTAAATTACTTTTAGAGTGGAATCATACAGCAACAATTTACACATTTCTCGCAGCCTTTTTAGCAACTCCTGTAAGTGTTTGCGTTTTTTTTTCGCATTTTTTGATCCACCAATCGCAACATTTGCATGATTAAGAGATGCAACCAGACCAAGCCCAAACCGCTACTAAATGCAATATTCGGACTGCTAGTTGCAGAAGCAGATGCCATTATACTGTGGCAGCACCGACATTTGCGTATGTAACAGTCTTTTCAGGTTTTTGATTTCGATTCTCTATGCTGCTGTCTAGCCAGTAGGTTACTTACAACCCGGTGGGCAATTTCTCAGGACGTCACAAGGTCATGCGACCTCTCTCGACTATGAATCAATTCAATTGCCCCCTGCCACAGTGAACAGGTTGCTTAAAATCCGGTGGTCAGTTTGGCATCTGCCACATTGGGCAGGTTGTGACATCACAAGGTCAAGTAGCACCTCTACCAATCAGCGATTTTCGTCTCGGACATCGGCGGTAGTTTAGCGTGACGATTACTCTGATATTTTCGTACCAAAAACAACAAAAGCGCGGGGTGAAATCTTTCACCAGGTAGCGTGTCTCCTTAAAGGCTTGCCGCGAGAAAATGCAGCCCTCAAGAAAGGTGGGGAAGCTGGGAGTGAAAAAATAAAGAAAGAGGTGTCGTAATGGAGGGCACCCACCGAGATGTGATACAATTACTGCGCGATTTCCTTTCCTCAAAAACCAATTTTCAATCTTTCATTTTTTAAACACGAAAGGCGAGGAGGGCGGACAACGAGCACAATGGAGCGAGACCGAGAACGAACTCACCCCAACCGCAGCGATTCAATGGTTAGGGCCCTCGTAGAATGAGCCGGGGTACCCGGGTTCGAACCCGGCCGTGGCGGCCACGTTTCGATGGAGGCGAAACGGTAAGGCGCCCGTGTGCTCTGCGATATCAGTGCACGTTAAAGATCCCCAGGTGGTCGAAATCATTTCGGAGGCCTCCACTCGGGAACCTCTTTCTTCCTTTCTTCTCCCAGTCCCTCCTTTACCCGTTTCCTTACGGAGCGGTTCAGGTTTCCGCCGATATGTGTGACAGATACTGCGCCATTTCCTATCCCCAAAAACTAATTTTCGAAACTAGTTATCAATTTTTTCCCCATGCAGCACAGCGGAGGAAGGAGAAAGACAGGCGTATACAGTGGTTAAACCATTTTTGTTGCAATCCGATCCACCAAGAGGAGGGATCGGGGGAGGTGGAAAAAATATTTGTAAAAAAAATGCAACAATAACATGGGGGGAGGGGAAGAGCAGCAAAGAAAAACCGCAACTAGAGAAAAGGAGAGAACAATCCCCCATACTCACAACAACAAAATTGGTGGGAACACATAAGCTCGGCCTTAAGAGTATGACGCCATAGCGTTTCAAAGAGAGAGAGAGAAACTTTAATTGCATAGAATGGTTGGGTGGCCCTCGTTAGTCGAAATTACTCCGGAGGCTTCTACTACTGCACCTTCTCTCTTCTCTCAATTCCTCCTTTATCCCTTCCGTTAATAGGTTTTTCTGGTGTCCACCGAGATGTGTGACAATTACTCCGCCACTTCCTTACCTCAAAAACCAAACCCGACCGCGGCGGCTGCGTTTTTATGGAGGCATAACGCTAAGGCGCCCGAGTGCTGTGCGATGTCAATGCACGTTAAAAATCTCCAGGTGGTCGAAATTATTCCGGAGTCCTCCACGACGGCACCTGTTTCTTCCTTTCTTCTTTCACTCCCTCATTTATCCCTTCCCTTACGGCGCGGTTCAGGTGTCCAACAATATATGCGACAGATACTGCGCCATCTCCTTTCCCCAAAAACTAATTACATTATTAATGTTTGTTTACTAAAGGAAATGACGCAGTAATTCTTTTAGCTCTCGGTGGACACCCAAAGCGTGCCGTAAGGGAAGGGATAAAGGAGGGAGTGAAAGAATAGAGAGAAAAAGGTACCGTAGTGCAGTTCTCCGCAATAATTTCGAACACCTGGGGATCTTCGAGACAGATACTGCGCCATCTTCTTTCTCCAAAAACTAATTACATTATTAATGTTTGCTTACGAAAGGAAATGACGCAGTAACTCTTTTAGCTCTCGGTGGCCACCCGAAGCGTTCCCTAAGGGAAGGAATAAAGGAGGGAGTGAAAGAATAGAGAGAAAAAGGTACCGTAGTGGAGTTCTCCGCAATAATTACGACCACCTGGGGATCTTCAACGTGCACTGACATCCTTAAGCGCCGCGAATTTTCCGCCCCCCGGAGCTTAAGCGCCGCAAAATTGCCAGCACACGGGTGCCTTTAGCGTTTCGCCTTTATCGAAACGCGGCCACCGCGGCCGAGTTCGAACCCGGGAATTGCAGCTGAGTAGCCGGGCGCTCTAACAACTGAGCCACCGCGGGATTTTTGTACAGGGCTATGAATTATTCAGTGTGTTTTGGGCGTTTAAATGTTTCTTGTCTGTATAAGACGAGTTTTTAAGTGATTTGTTTTCTAGCCCATGTAGAGTGTAGTATCGTAGATAACGAAACGTATTTCGGTTCACTGCAGAAGAGGCACTACTGTGTTTCGTTGTGGCGCGAAGGGTCGCGTATGGGGCCCCTCTAGTTCTCGAAAGACGTGGGAGAGGCTGTTGCTGCGGGGGTTGAAACGCTGTCTTTTCCTCCATGTCCTCTTTCTTTCCGCTGGACTTGCTCTCCCTCGCCAAGCTGTGTGTACGAATCCTTCTAACCAGGCCTTGTGAAGGGGGAGTAGTAAAAAAAGGCATGTACAGCGGTCGCCGTAAGCGATGCTTGTTAGCAGGGCTTCGGAATGTGCGTCCGTGTTCACGCTTCTCGTGATCCTCCTCTCCCCAGACCACTTAGCGAAATCGGGCGCCCACTTGCTGAGGTGAGGGGAATTGCTTCTTTGAAAATAATTTTTTTGTTCAGTAGCTTTATTCCCTGTCATGAGCCTTGCAGTCGACGAGATCCGCGGCCTTTGCATGCTTATGCTTTCGCTTGGGACGCCTGTCGCCGCTTCTCCGTGCGTTGAGTGCGTGTGCCCGAGCCGCAGACTCAGTGGCATGCGCAAGAGGACTTCGCCACATCAGCGGGACTCCCGCAGCAACCTACGCCGGGGCTGTATGCGTCGCTGCCTGGAGAGCTTCGCAACCGCTGTTCGACCACATGAGCTGAGCTGGCTATCAGGACCGACTCCCAGTCCCAATGAGGATAACGTGGCCCAGGCGTCTAGTTCCATCGAACTTTCTCTGGTGCCCCCTTTCGCGCGATCGGAACCGGTGTGGGGCCGCTGAAGCATGCAGGCAACTTTGCACAGGTGCAAGATTGAAACGTTGCGTATTTGTACAGCGCATAGCTCCTAGTGACCCTTCTTGAAATTTTTTACTTTGAAAATGCTTTCGTTCACTTCTCACGTCATCTTCGAGCCTTTTCGAGTACCACAAGCCCTTAAACACGCTTACATGAAATTACTGAGGATTTTACAGTTTGATAACACTTACTTTGCGACACTGTATATTGTCGCACGTTTAGTATTTTCTAACTGTAATGTCCTTTGTAATGTCCTGTAAGTGTGTTTAAAGATAGAGTCGCTTTCGTAGTGTTTCTTAACTCTAACGTTCTCGGTAATGTCGTGTAAGTGTGTTTAAAGGCTGGAGCTACAGCAAAATGTTGGAAGCTCATTGATGCATGCCAGCGCAAGCCGTTGTGTGAGCACTGTGTTTGTTTAAAGCGCCATCGCTCTGCTTTCAGTGACGGAGGATTTAAGAAGAGGGGTATGTGGGGACTAGTGCTTCTTGAGCTTTCCGAGTGCGCGCCCCCGGTTGCCGTTCCGCTCGTTAGAGTGAAAACCCCCCGTGAGGTGTCCGAGAGCGGAATTCAAGCAGCACCGTTCCTTGTCCACCCGCCGCGGTGGCTCAGTGGTTAGGGCGCTCGGCTACTGATAATAATAATAATAATAATAATAATAATAATAATAATAATTGGTTTTGGGGGGAAAGGAAATGGCGCAGTATCTGTCTCATATAACGTTGGACACCTGAACCGCGCCGTCAAGGAAGGGATAAAAGAGGGAGTGAAAGAAGAAAGGAAGAAGAGGTGCCGTATTGGAGGGCTCCGGAATAATTTCGACCACCTGGAGATCTTTAACGTGCACTGACATCGCACAGCACACGGGCGCCTTAGCGTTTTTCCTCCATAAAAACGCAGCCGCCGCGGTCGGGTTAGAACCCGGGAACTGGCTACTGATCCGGAGTTCCCGGTTTCGAATCCGACCGAGGCGGCAGCGTTTTTATGAAGGCGAAACGCTAAGGAGCCCATGTACTGTGCAGTGTCAGTGCACGTTAAAGGTCCTCTGGTGGTCGAAATAATTCCGAAGTCCTCCACTACGGCACTTCTCTGTTCCTTTCTTCTTTCACTCCTCTTATCCCTTCCCTTAGAGCGCGGTTCAGGTGTCTGGCGAGATGTGAGACAGATAATGCGTCATTTCCTTCCCCAAAAGCAATTATTATTATTATCATTATGCTTGTCCTCCATTACAAGGGAATGTCTTAAGGTATTTAGAGAACCGCCGTAAATGACCCTCCCGTCCCTTCTCCCACTTCAACCTCGCGTCCCCATTGGGTCACTCGGAGTGACAGTTGGGGCCGTTGTTTCGGCGAGAGGCCCCGAGCCGGAAACAAACGGAGAGACCACCATCGACTCGGGCAAAATAAAGGTGCGTAGAGTTCGCCTTCCGGGTGCCCAGTCTTTTGCCGGGGACCAAGAACGCGTGTGGTTTAAAGGGAAGCTGAACCACTTTTCGAAAAAAAATGAGTTCCCTGCGGCATCTTGCAGCTTTTAGTCCAATCCAAAACTGGTTTATATACAGGCTTCAAGCATTACACAGAACTCCCGAAATAGAGAAGGCAAACGGCACTGGCAGAAGCTGACGTTGATCTGTCGTTCACCAAAGCGTGGGTCGAAGCGGAGAAGCACAGCTGGACGGCCGGTAAACTCTCCGTGAATGGCGTCACTTCCTCCATTTATTCCTTTTTGCCGTCCCCCCACCAGGAGCTT
The DNA here is from genome assembly GCF_052857255.1 of Amblyomma americanum. Classification (NCBI taxonomy): domain Eukaryota; kingdom Metazoa; phylum Arthropoda; class Arachnida; order Ixodida; family Ixodidae; genus Amblyomma; species Amblyomma americanum. Next base: position 454,710,870 of record NC_135497.1, on the reverse strand, counting down.
CCGGAAGCGACGAGGGTGTGTCGGCAGCTGGGTTTTAAGAAGCGTTTGCAGCTCTTTTTGAGGACAGAATCGAAAAAAACGTTTACTCGCGATTTTGAAGGCCCCTTCTTCGCAACCACAGCGTTTCATGCGATTTGGAAACCGTTTCAGCTTCATTTAATAAATAAAAGCAAGGTAGTCGATATAAGCAAGCTTAACATCGAGAATTGAGCGTGATCTTAAGAACGGAGGTAACCTAAAGGAAGTGAAGAGGAAACTAGGCAGATGTAAAACCAGATTTTTCCTCTTCAGACCCCTTGTCCCTCTACATTGACATTGGTTCTCAGATGCTGACGAGAAACTCAGTATATGTAGAACACAGACCTAGTGTCCCCCTCGGAGGACAAACGTTGTGGCGCCATCTGTGAAGAGCGCAGAGAGATATCTCCCTCCGTAAAGAAGACATCGTGGCGGGAATATGCACGAGAACGTTTTAAATGCGACGAAGAGATAAGATGCATTTAACCATTGAAAACTGTTTTGATGTGAATTGTATTCAATATGTCTTGAATTGCTATGGCTTAAAGAACGTTTTCATGCAATTCATTGGGTAAAAGGTTAGTTTTCTGCACCCTGCGGTATAATAAAAGAAATGTGCCTGCACGGGGACATTGGTTCCCAGTCCTGCCAGTTCTTGATTGGTTCCTGGTGATAAAACGTTTTTGCTCAACGTACGCAGCTTAGAAATTAAAACGCTTTTGTTGTCTGTTTAGGCCCTGCCTATTAGTAAGGCCGATAAGATTTTGAGGTCAATTTGTGACCGTGATAACTCCGATATATCTGGCTCTGAAAGTGAAGAAGAGGATAATCATGAATACGACTGTAATACTGAGTAGTACACTGATGCATATTTTGGCAGTGACAGTGAAGAACCAACCCCTTAAACTTTACAGCGACGTGTTTTGTGGAGAGCAGCGAGTTAAGCTCCAGAGAATGATGACGCGGATCTAGAAATCTAGATATACAGCTGTTTTATAAATTATGAATAATAAACATTTGGTTCCTTCAAGTTCTGAGTGGCGTTACATTCTGAGTGCGTTTGAGAATGTCTGCAAGAGTATGGGAATATCCTGAACTATCTTAGGAACACACAGATAGGAACCCAAGTGTCCCTGTAGGGGCATTCGTTTTCAGCGAAGTCAAAATTGCCATTGCTGAAACTGAAGATATATATACTCTGACGTTCAAAATAGAAAACATCAAATGTGAAATAAAGATTTTCGCTCGGACGTTTGTTCTCAGGTCTGAGGAGGCTATGTGCTAAGAGAAAAAGAGGGCAATGTCATTAGCAATATGGATAATATAGTTAAAAGTAGCCGAAGAGTTCTACGAAAATCTATACAGTATGCAATGTAATCAGAACGTTAAGGCGAGAGGCAGCAGCGCACAGCAATGGAACATGTCACCATGAAAGAAAGAGGAAGTAAAGCTTCTTTGCAGAAGTATTTCTTTAACCCCGCTTTCCACACATTTCACATGTTTTTTTCTGGTGCTTTTTCTTGCATTGATTTTTTTCTTTGCTCAATGTTGACTTTGGTGCACTGGCTTCTTAACTTGTTGGGTTCTCTTGCGCCTACATTTATGAGGCTGTGGGAAATGTCATTAATGTAAGCATTGACCGCGTGCAGCTTCCTTTCTTCTGGTGTGGTTGTGACATATTTTCTGCCTCTAAGTGCTTGCAGAATCCCTTCTGCAACACTGGATAGCAGTCTCGTCGGGTAACTCGCTGTTTTCAGCCCACTGTTCTGGGTGTCAAAACTGCCTTGAACTTCATCATGACAAGGCCTCGTCAATGTGGCTCTCATTGCTGCTTTTGCTAAGGACAAAAAGAACTGGGACTATAAATAACGAGTGAACTCCCAGAAAAAAAACGTTATGCGATTTCTCGACTTAACGCTAACCTTTCTAGGCGCTCACATATGCTGGCGGTACGGATCACGAAGCTAGGAGGGACTGCTCCCCTAAACGTCTGCGCACCCCAAGATCATCAAGCAGGGGTAGAAAAAAAACAGCATTGAGAGCCGCATTGACGAGATCCTGTCATCATGAAGTTCAAGGCAGTTTTGACACCCAGAACTGTCGGCTGAAAGCAGCAGGTAACCCGACGAGACTGCTATCCAGTGTCGTAGAAGGGTTTCTGCAAGCACTTAAAGGCAGAAATTATGTCACGACCACATCAGAAGAAAGGAAGCCGTACGCGGTCATTCCTTACATTAATGACATTGCCCACAGTATCAAAAAGCTTGCCACAAGAGCTTGTGTAAAAGCGCTCAAGTAAGCACCTAACAAGTTCAAAAACCTGTGCGCCAAAGTCAATAGCGAGCAGAACAAAAATCAATGCAAGAAAAAGCACCGGATAAAGATGTGAAATCTGTGAAAAGCGGGGTTTAGGAATTGTCTTTGTTATGCGGACGCACCTACATGAATCAAACAGGGCGCTGTTTGCATAAACGGCTTCGAGAGCACAAAAGATCCCTAAAGGGCGCCATCAGCAGGGAATTAGCAAAACATTGCAGAGAGCATGAATGTGCTCCGCAGCTTATCAACACAATGGTCATCCCGTCAAATTTTGATCAACGGACCAGGGAGATTGAAGGAGCCTTCAAAATCCGACAAAAAAGCGACGTATATGCGTCTGCATACCTTCAATAACGGTTCGTGACAGAGGCATTATCTGCGGGCGATATCTTAATATTTTACCACGTGTACATTCTATGCGTTCTTCATGCTTCTTACTTTTCCTTCATATACGAGCGGGGTGTATATATTCGACGAACGTGCATTAACAATCTGGTTGTTATTCAATGCCGTATCCTGCCTCTCTCTTTGTCTCGTGCTGCGCTTCTCCCGTCACAAGATCATGCACCAACCAGCTCAGATTTTCACCTTGTTAAAGCACATTTCATGTAAACAGGTAAGTCCGAATGGCCTAGCCAGCATGCACTCACGGGAGTGGACAGATGTATTACACCACCTGTAACGTAAGCATGTGCCTGAAATTTGGCATATATTTGCCCTTTGATGCCTGAAGTCGGCCTGAAAAGGAAGAAATATTTTTATTGAGCTAGAGCCGATAAATCAAGCATTAACCTTTTAGGCCTTTCCCTAGAACGCACGACGTTTTGTACTCGGCTATTTTTGGGGATATTTTTCGGTTGTGTTCGGGAAAAATGATCACCTATTGGGGAGATCCCAAATGTCCTGATTGGATATTTTTGGGAGATTTTGAGCAGCTTTTTTGTTTGTTGGGGTGTGTCCATTTCCAGAAATCGCTTCAAGTAACCATCAGAACCATGTTAACTCCTCTCTTGCCAACACTTTTTAGTGATGCGAAATGTAAGGAATGAAGAATAACACTGATAAGTTTGTCTAGCTCCACTCTCTTTTTGTACAAGCTAGGTACCACTTATAGCAGAACTTAATTATGGAATTTACATAAATATAACATCTGCTCTTTCACATTCCGTAAACTATATTTTTACGTAACCCTAAAGGAGTATAGACACCTACTTTGGGTGCGTGTTTTCTTGTTTGTGATGATGCGTAAGGCATTATTTTATATGGATTACAACCTGGCATTCTCTTGCGACCGCTAAATAATTTATAATCGAATTTCTTTCTCATGCTGTTTCAGTTTCGGCTTCAACAGCCAAATAAGGACTGTGACATCCAAGTGTTATATGTCCCATGAAGCTTAAAAAACTGTAATATAATCACTGCTCTCACATTTATTGCCAATCCGGCTCTTGAGGAAGGCTGGTATCAGCACTGTAGTGAAATATAACGATGAAGCAGCAATTAGATTGGTGTTTTCCCATGCCACACATAACATGCATAAAACCACGTTTTGATGTCACCATTGTAAAGCTGTTGAAACCGAAACCAATGCAACATGACAGAAAATACGATATAAATTATTTAGCGTCATAGGCCGATACCACATGGTGATTCACGCATAGCAGTGTCTTCCGCATCATTGTAGAGAAGAAAACACGCCACCAAGTTTGGGCATCGATACTCCGTTAAATATAAAAATACTTGCTTACAATCCACTAATTAAACAAGAACTTGAATATACGTGCGTTTGGGGCCATTTACTAATAAAATATCACCCGTCTTCAAAAGGCACAGCAAAAAAGTTTTGGTCTATTTACTGTATGACTGACCCTCCGAAATAATGTAAGCTAATTTCATTTTTTGTCTCAAAAAATGAAGCAAAAATTTGTTTGCAATTTCTTTTCTTGCTCTGGAATAAAAATCTAACCCTCTGCCCTATCTGTTGCCTTCATAATCGAGGCATACTCGCCACCATTGTCCTAAAGCGCTGCCACTGTAACCGATTGAGTGATTCCAGCCCTTCTCCGAATTATGCACGATGTTGGAGAGGCTTAATTTATACGTCAGAAGAACTGTTGGCTGCATGGATTGAAGTTCCGCCCTCATTCGAGATGGTCATACAAGATTCTTTTGTAAAAAATAGCGGACTGTTAAAGCTTTTCTTGTTGCTTTAGTAAGAAGCAAATCGGGAGACAAAATTACAAGCTCAAGAATTATGATTTTTCTGGCTCGTTTGATGGAGTCATTACAAGCCGATTTTGTTCACTGATGCAATTCGTCAGCGAAGTAATACGGAATGCTGTGGAATGTGTCCAGTGTTATCAACATTTTCTTTAGGTTGTAGCCTACTACAGGCCACATATGTTATATATATATATATATATATATATATATATATATATATATATATATATATATATATATATATATATATATATATATATATATATATATATATATATATATATATATATATATATATATATATATATATATATATATATATATATATATACATATATCCCTAAAAGCTGCGGGGTGTACCTGGTGTAGCAAGCCTACGAAGGTGTCTCTCTGTAGCCCACGCAGAGAGGTGCCTTCTTCAGTGGGAGAGTACAAACAGACACAAGCGCCTGTGTATGTTTGTACTCTCCTGCTGTCCTGTCACTTGGTCTGCGCCATTATTCCGTTAAGCATGTCTGACCAACTTGCCCAGTCCTTTACGCTTCTTAATCACATTTCTTCAGTGGGGTGCTTGGTAGATCATACAATGTATCCCTCCCTTCGATGAATGTGGTAAAGGGATACAGAACAGAAATCTGAAAATGCCGTGACCACCACCTTTTCATTTGCAAGATAAGATTACCCAAGCATACGGTTTTCATTCCGGTTATTTTTTAGCAGATTGCTTGATTTTAAAGCTTTACGAGCAGCTGGCAGCCCGCACTCAGCACACTCCTGGCTTCAAACTGGCGGACATGACGTCAAACGTAACCTGAGCAGTGCGTAGTTGAGGATTCGCTATCTCATACCATGCTTATGAACGTACCATCAATGCGAAATGCACCTCCTTGGTTCACCATCACTGCAGATTTGATTAATTTTGACCTAATCAAGCAGGTAGTCACCCAAAGTAGACAACTACGAGATGCAGGCAGACAAGCTCGAAGCATATAGACATGAGGATGCCGAACGAAATGCACTGTACAATGAAGCAAAAGCGTATCAAACACGTCAACTTTTGTGTGGTCCGTGCTGGCTAGCTTACAAATCGATGGAGTTGACGTCTCACCGCATAGTCTACCATTCTGGACAGAAATCTCTGCACGAAATGATCGCTACCCCTTAAGTGCTTCTGATTAAGTGAGTGAACAAACTAATGAATTAGTGGCCTGATATGAGGCTTATCGATGGTTGGGGTCCCTATTTCATGGCTCTGCTGGCTCTTATGACCAGCAGAGTCTGTCCCTCTAGGTCAGAGCTGAACAAGTCTGGATTGGTTACGAGAGGTTCTATACTATGTGATGTACACTCCCACATTCTTTGGTACAATTTTTGCGTTGACCCACACCATGGACATATATCCCTAAAAGCTGTGGGATGTATCTGATGTAGCAAGTTCACAAATGTACCTCTCTGTAGCTCACGCAGATAGGCGCCTTCTTCAGTCTTGTTTTCTGTGGGGTGCTGGGTAGATCATACCCTCTATTTTAATCCACAGAAATCGATGTGGTGAGGGCTGGAGGTGTGCGTAGCCTCAGACCGCTCAATCCACACGTTGAATCTATCAGTGTCCCTGTACCTTAAGTTATCCTTTGAGAAAATTCTGTTGTGGTTTGGTGGTCAGGATACCGCGTGCATTCATACATATCCTTCCTCTTTGGAAATTCCTACATGCTGTTTGTACTGTTGCCGATGTGAATGTATGCCACCAGAGCCAGCAACCATGCCCTGCTGGCAAGCTGCTAAGCTAGTCTGTATAGAGAGGACAGACTTGGCAGCACTTTTTTATTGTTCCAGGCCAACTTGGCAAGGCCCCATCTGCTGTCACAGAATCAGTGCCATCGGAGGATAACCAAGAAGCTGGGCCGTCATCTGCTCTAGCAGAAGATGATGATGTGACAAAGATGCAGGAGATTGTAGGCCCTACTAGTTAACAACTCTCTACCAGATAAAAACTGGTAGAGACGAGCTGGAAGTGGTAATTGAATACGCGTACTAGGCAGGTAATTCACCACGCAACCGAAGTGAACACCAGCACATTTCGTTGCAACAAACTTGATGTCCCGTGATTGGCACCTAATAGACTTTACCACTTACCAAATTTCGTGCGAAAACTCGTCTTCTCGACTTCGAGAAGCAAGAATTACACGTAGCGGTATGATACGCGGTTGGTAAGGAGAATTGCTCCTACTCAATCCACGCCCAAAAAGTAGTTCAGACTCCGTGTAAATTATAGCCACAGGGTCTGAACACCAATTTCCTCAAAGCACCGACCACCAACTTCAATACTATTACATCGCTTTATATCGCTCTTCGTTTTCGTCCAAACGCTCACCAGAGTTTCAAGAAGAACAGATGATATGTGGCGGAGTAATATGGTTTCGCGAACGCACTACTTCCGCTGCCTTCACAGGCGTGCCTGCTATGTATGAATTGGAACATAGTGGTTTCAAAACAAAACTTACATACTTCAGTATCCAAATGCACAAATTTCACGTACATTTGTCAGCCTCAGGTTTTTTCTGTTTTAGGCCATTTGTCGTCGCGCTTGTACTCGAGAGGCTTGCCTTTGACGACGACACCTGTATTTTAGTTCTTGTTCTCTTCTACCTTCCAAAAGTTTTGATTTCAAAAAAAAGTGGTCTTCTCATGGTTAGAAGCTGGTGTTGTGTTGATACAAGACAACTTCTATTCCTCCTTAGTGTCCCTTTAAACCCCCTTTTTAAGCAGTGTTCCCAATATGCAACAATTTTGCTCCTACAATACCAGATAACTTTAGCAGCCACTGACCTTGTAGTGATAAAGTGCCTCCAGAAGATTGCTAGCTGCTTTTTCGGTGTCACCTGCTGGCTATACTTAGAACAGCAACCTTAGATGCTACCAGTGAATTCCCATATTGCACACACAGTCTGAGTCAATGATAAACCACCCACCCCCTTTCTTTTGAGCTTTTGCAGACTCTGGATCCACAATAAGCAGCCACCCGCCTTTAGTCATTTCAAATGGACATTTTCTCTCTCTTTTCAGTGCTGCTTTGGGGTCAGTGGCTGTGTGTGATAAGCAATAGAAAAATATTAGGATGCCAAGAACCTGCTATGCGTGAAAATAGGCATTTTTTTAAAATCGTACGGCCAGAAAAAAGCCCTGATATTCACAAACACAGAACACATGCACAGTATCTGTTTTCCAGCAGATGTGTCCAGGAAGTCAAAGATGTCATCTTCTCCTTGCTCCTCAATCCATGCACCTGCAGCCACTGTGGCCTTTCTGCGTCCTTGGCTTTTGTCGCGAGCTTTTTCCGATTCATCTAAACTGCTGCTCTGCAAAATCTGCTCGATCCTAAAGGAAGATGAGCAGGAATTCAGATCAAAGGCAGCTTTCAAGGGTTTCGTGCTTAGCTTGCATGCTGTACATTTTTCTCCTTGCAAGTGAGGTATTATTACGCCACCCAGAAAGTTCAAACACCACAAGCCTATTTAAATGTGGGCCCTTCTATTAATCAGCCCCACTGCAGGGCAAAGGCCTCACCCATTGTTCTCCGCTTAACCTTCACAACAAGTTGTTGCCACCCTCCTAATTTCATCTCTTTTTGCTGCTCGCTGCTACATATACATTTTCCTCGGAATTGCTCCATTACCCAGGCGACCATTGGTTATCTGTTCTACACATCAAATGCTTCACCCACGCCAATTTCCTCATCTTGATTTCAGCTAGGTTATCACTGACACAAGTTTAATGCCTTATCCACTTTAGTCTTCACTACATATCCCTGCGACCCCATTTCACATTCTTTTAAGATTAAAAAAAACGATGCTCAAAACGATCCTAAAGTGGAAAAAGAAACGAATGTTTTGAAAGTTGCGCAACCGAAAAACGCAGCACGAGCTTCAAAGTGACGTTCCAATCCAAGCCACTGCAATTTTCAAATCTCTCATCAACCGCTGTTTTTCCTCCATTTACAAGCTAGTTTCGCGACCTTACGTTCGAGACTTTCTAAGATGGCAGCAGAGCAATGCAGCCAACGCTACAGCTGTTTTCCTATGAAACTATTATCTAAGACGCAGTTCAATTCAATTCAATTTATTTCCCATGTATACATGGTGATGGTCGAGGGAAAAAATCCAGAAATTGTGGCTTGGCATGCCCCTCGGCCCCTACATTGCAGGGCCGCAGGCAACATACATACAAAACAATTATTAGAAAAGACAATCGAGGAACTGAAGCGTACACAAAAATGTTAAAAAACAAAAATATACTTCACAGAAAAACATGTCTTTGGTTATTCAAATGAGGTCAACACTTTATGGAACGAAAGAGATAAGGAAGCAGTGAAACCATGGCGAAATCTAAAAGGTAGCACAACATCCTGTATATTCTAGCGGCATGCTCGTGATACATCGGCTTTTGCGGCATGCAACTTATTTAAAAGACTGAGCAGTGTGTTTGCTAGGCTATATGTACCATATATTGTGCGGCATGTTGGAATATGCCACATTTCGTTGTGTCTGCTGGGGTAAACTTGTACATTTAGCAAAAGGTGTGCCGTGTCACGCAAGTAATTCACATTTTGTCTTAGGTCCTTCTTATATCTTTCAGGCAGCGTAACATTATACAATATTGTGCGTTTTTATCGTGAAGACTTTCAAAAATTTTCCCCCCTCAACTGCTGGCTCATTTGCGGTGAAACTGCACACAGAGCTTGCATATTATGGCAAGTTTTGTATCGTAGCAAGTTTGACAACAGTGCTTTCTTAGTTGATCCGTGCATGATGTGAAAACGTAATCTTCTACGTAGAGATCGGGGAACTAAAACCCGCAGACGACGTTTTTTCGCTCAAGTGCAGCAGTTGCCCCTTCTGTTTTCGGCAGTGGAAAGCGTCACGACAAGGCCACCGAGGCGAGCGTTGCAAACAATATTCTTTGAAACAGAAAGCATCGTTAAAACGGTTGTTCTGATAATTTTTCGATCAATTAGCGGAAGATATTGTAAGCGCTTCAGTTGAAGCAGACGAAATGGCCGGAACGGCATATTCAAAGGAACCCGCGTCTCTTGCAACGCTCGCCTCGGCGGCTTTTGTCATGGCGCTTCCCACTACCAAAAACAGATGGCGTCACTGCCGCCCTTCAGCGAAAGAACGTCGTCTGCGGGCTTTGGTCGCCAATCTCTACATAGACGATTATGTTTTCTCATCATGAATGGCTCAACTACGTAAATATCGTTGTCAAGCTTGCTATGAAACAAAAATTACCATAATACGCAAGCTCTGCGTGCAGTTTCACCGCAATTGAGCCAGCGGTTGAGGCGAGAAAATTTTCGAGTCTTCACGATAAAAACGCACAATACTGTACATTTAAGATTCTTTACGGGCATTGAACTGGCGCAATAAGTCGCATGTGTTTATATCTGAACCGACGTTGAGCATTGCACGTAGAGCCTCCTTCTGTAAAACTTAAATCTTATTTTTATTGGTACCTATTGTTGTTCCCCAAACTAAGTGCGCATAGTTTACTTGGGACTTAAAGAGCGAATTATACAGGAGAAGTTTAACTTTGCATGGAAGTAACGATGCCGGCTAATGATACATGTGACACGAGAAAACCTTACTGATGACAGCGTTAACATGATTATCCCAGCTTAGCTGGTTGCTGAAATTTACCCCTAATACCTTAATATTATCTACACTTTCTATCGTTTCCAGACCTAGCTTAAGATCGCATGATAGAATAATGTTTTTATTTTTTGCTTTGAATAAAATCCCCTTAGTTGTAGTTAAATTAATTTTCAACTTATTATTAAGGCACCATTAATGGAGTGTACTTATTGTCCTATTTGCCTCGTTTATCACACCTTCACATACGCTTGACGAGAAGAGTGAGGCGTCATCTGCATACATAACGCACTTCGCATTCAGGCATTGATTAACGATATCACTTATATATGGGCTAAAAAGAAGTTTTCCAAGGATACTTGCCTGATGTACGCCAGCAGTTACTTTTTTTACTGAGGATCAACAGCTAATAATACTTACAAACTGAAAGCGGTGCGCAAGATATGACGAAAGAAGCGCATGAACACGACCCCTAAAGCCGTAGTCGAACGGATTTGCCAAAAGTATATTATGACCGATGTAGTCGAAAGCCTTTGAAAAATCTATAAAAACACCAAGGGCAAGTTTTATTTCCTCGAAAAACTGTAAGATATACTCTTATGGGCTTAGTAATGCTGTCCCGGTAGATTTATGTTTGGTAAAACCAAACTGCGAATCTGTTATTATTTGGTGCTTGTCACAAAAGCATGATATTCGCGTGTGGATAATTTTTTCATTCCTTTACAAAAGATTGGTAGCACGAAAACTGCCCTGTAATTTGAAACACTGTTTATCACCTTTCGTATACAAAACAGTCAGTTTTGCACTTCGCATGTGCCGTGAGAACACTGCATTCAAAACTTAAATTAAATATATGTGCTAAAATTGGGGCTAGAGTAAAATATGCGTCACAGGCCGTATCTTCAGATCATCCGTATCGTGGCATCTGCTGTTCTCCATGTTTAAAATGCAGTGAAAACTTCAGAACATGTAGCTGGACTTAGACACAAAGAACCACTGGTTTGCCTGACGAGAGCATCATATAACATGTTTGACGAACTCTGAAATTCTCGGGTAACGAAATATTGATTGAACGCCTCTGCTACTTCCTGCCCATTTACATTTCGTCCTTGAATAAGTACTTCTTGAGGAGAGCTAGACTGCGGTGTACGTAAAACAAGTTTGTTAATCTGGTTCCATAACTTTCGGGAATCACCGTCGCATGATTCGAATTTTCCGTAGTAATACCAATCCATAGCACGCCTTAACTTTTTGTTTAGCTTATTTCTGAGGACTTTATATCTTGCCAATTGTTCGGGATCGCGTGTTTTAAAAAAATCTTGGTACATTTTTTAGATTGTATCTCTTTGAGCCATTGTGACATCATCCACTCCATGCGCCCGTTTCGAGGCGCACGTATGGATCATTTTCGGTGTAAAGCACTTTAAATTTATCAAGAAAGCTATCATAAGCGGCTTCAACGTCTGTAATAGAGAGCACATCAGAACAGGTTATATCTGAAACAGCCTGTGGCATTAAAGTCCTTTTTACCACTGTTAGCGATTTTACAGATACTGTCTCAACTGAAATGAGCTTGGTAGGAATCAATTTGGGAGGAGTACCGCTGTGCGGTGATGCTATTTTCACTGGCTTTAAAATTTAGTGCCAATTTTGTAAGTTATATTCATAGTTTCCTTTTTAGCAATATAGTTTTACTAAGGCAAGTGTAAAAACAGCATCTCATATAAAGTGCACATTGGATGACACAGATGTGTTGAAATTTAATTTAAATATTATTTGGTTAAAGGCCTGTAACTAAAAGTATAATTAAAACCACAAACTTACATTGCGCAGCCGAATAAAAATGCGTGCACAGCGGTGCCGATAGTAACAGGGATCCCGCAGGAACTATCCTATTAAAAAATAGTATATTCGTCCGTTACCGAGGCCAAAGCAGAATAATTGACACCACACGATTATACATGATATCATAATTTCTACAATATAAAGGCCAAAAGGTTGAGGCTTGCATTCCCCCTCCTCAAAATGCCTTTTTAGATCCAAAATAAACTGGCATTTCTACATACACCACCAAATGGAACAGAGAGCTATGTGGAGACTCAATGCGCAAGGAGAAATCTCGTTACAAGTAGAGCGTGTGAGAAAAGTCCGGGGTATATGTCCATGTCATTGCCACCGTGGCTCCAATGTGTTATGATTAGCCCACTTGCTCCAAACTTTGGGATGCAATTATTGAGTGCTAAATGATGGTGTTTCTATTTCCGCATGCCCTCAGGAATAGTATGAAAAACGAAGTTTACTAGTAAAAGAACAGGATCACAAGAAATGACGTACTACCAAGCATACCAAGCAACCTAGTAATGAAACACACCTTAGAGAGTTGCAAATATGTTCAAAACACCTTATTGCAATGGGTACATTTCCCATTCAATGGAAAGCATCGCATAACAAGCATTTCTCCTGCAGCCACAAAAGCAGATCACAGTACAGTGCTTTATTACAGAAAGATAAATCATGCTCTTAATCTTGGCCAGGCCTCGGATAGTAATCATACTGTTATCACAGCAAAGATCTATAGGCTGCATGGGGTCATGACTGTCAAAGCTCTGTCAAGCCGCTTGAAATGCAAAGCACTTTACAGCACAAAATTAATAAACGCAGAATCTTACCGTTCAACACAGGCTAGTCCAGACACTGCAGAGCTTGCCACATCATGTTCTTGCATGACCTGCAGCTCTCTAGTCTTCTTTCGCTTTTTGCGCTGCTCTAACTTGCGGACCCTTACAGCCAGCTTTCGGTATGATTCAGGCACTAGTCCAACAAAGTTTTCGTACCTGGCAATCAAAACAGGTGCATTTAGGGGAGCCCCATGCAACCAGCTCACAGGAATGAATACAGAACCACGGAATCCATTACAGCTGCTACATCATTAAGGAAGAACGCAGGCGCAGAAAGTCACACAGGATACCTTCTTAACTAATTTTTTTCATGAGGTGCAGAAATTCGCATATCATACCTCCCAAAGTAAATTTTTTCATGCCAAAGTAATGCTCTGAACATATATTGACCACCTTGGGTTGTTCCATCATGCACTGAAATATATATTTTTGGATTTCTTCTCCATGAATTGTGGTTGTCGTGGCTAGGGCTGCAGTTGCACAGCAGCCACCAAGCCACAGCAGCAGGTCACAGTACAGTGTTACATTACAGAAAGATAAAATTGCATCAAAATCCTGTTGCTGTAGCCACAAGCTTGCATGGATCCACTAAACATAGTCAGTGAGGCTTACAGCTGCAAGTTTGATTCCTTGTATTAATTGGGTGCAATGTTCCCAGATGGCAATTTCCAAAAGAGGAGGTTTCCTCCAGTCCATGACTGCCAAACCAGAAAGGCTGAAGCAACGAAAACTAAAGGCGTAGTGTTTCAAAAAGCACTATTTCCATCTAAGTCCTTCATGCCTTATGCTTACAAGGACATTTCACTCTGATGTAAAAACCACTTCACAGACTTTCTGAAGTATTTTCACTGCAAGTGAACTATTACATTAGGCTAAACTGCACTAGGACTCTGAGAACGTAAAACAGTATAGACATTCTCAAAACAATCTGGACAAAATAAAAAGAATACCTGGCTAATGCCAACATATTTAAAGAACGGGCAGCAAAGAAAACATGTCATATCATATATGATAAGACGCCGATGTACTCTTTGTAGAAGGCACTGTGCTAATCTATTTGAGAGGAGAACAAGATTTCCTGCTTCTAATTTAACAAGTAGTGAAGATGAAATCGTAAGCTGAAACGGTGTTCATTTAATGGCAAGGCAAAAGATGGGACACCCATTCAAAGAGCAAGGCAGAGCCCATAACAGTAAAACCTCAATATTTCAATACCATTAAATAAAAATCACAGATCATCCGTACAAACTCGACAGTCCTGTAATTTATAATAGTAATTTTACCGGCCAATTTGGGCTGCTAGCTTCCATCAGCTGTGTTCAATCGAAGATCGGGGGTGCTATAAAAGAATGAGATTTCGGCTGGTAATGCAGCAGACCTTCCAATGCTTCACGCACCGTCACACAGTCCGCGGCGACACTCCTACTTAGATTAACGCAAAATTATGTCATGCTAGTTCACCAGCGCCGGACTGCCGTGTTTGGTGCCATGTAGTGCATTTAGACCACCCTGGCGCTGACACACAGTATATATTCCATTAAGTATATGCCACGGGCCATGCCATACTCCTTAATGCAAATACGCCGTTGCAACTCATCAAAGCCCAATACACACAGTGCACTATTATTGTCCCTCCCTTGTAGCTGACAGATGCTCCTACTGCAAACCCTTATGCATATGCGGCTTAGAGCTGTGCCATGCCATTAACCTGATTTATTCGAGCTTAGCTGGTGCCTACATGCATGCTGAAATTACTGCAGAACCATGCTGTTATGTTCCCGGGTGCTGCGTTTTCCTGGATGCTATGTTTTCGTCAGGCAGTCCTGTGCATAATCCCGTATTAACGCGTGCAATACAAACTCGGCTGTTACATTGCAACTGTAGCAGTGCTCCCGCATGCTACGTCGCCAATGTCATTTTGCGACAGTGCTTTACCGTATGCTGGTGTTTTGACAGCCTATGCTTAGCGTGTGTGGCGGGTGATGTTGCGTTGGCCAAAGTGGGACTCCGACTCCACTGACGCTTGATGGCTAGACATAAAATTCTCTGGCTGGAGTTCATTGTATACAATGCGTAGAATTTCTGATGTTCCCAACACATACGCCCCGGCTATATCTACGAATACCACAGCGCTCCCTGCACATCGTCGACCTCGCAATGTGAGCAGCAGGAAATGCAGCAGCAAGTGCAGCGGCAAGTGTACCGCGTGCAGACCGCCCATCGTAGACGTGAGCGGTGGTGCGTGGCTCGTACGTCAACAATGTTGCAATACCCAGTTGCACGGTGTGCACCTAGAGCAGTAAGCAGCGCCCGTGCAATCAGAAATAATTCTGCGCTAATGAATTTAGATTAAGTTGGGTTTGGAAGACGATTTTTCGTTACCCCCTGAAATTGATATTGAGACTACCATAATCCATTTGTTGCTGGCTAGGGCACGTCTAAACATGGCACAGCCCCAACCGTCACAGAGCCCATAGTCTTCTATCTGAGGTGGAAAGAATATTTTATCCCCTCCCTTAATAAATCATAAATAAAGCTTCATGAAGCTACAAAACTGGAAGTTGTGTAGCAAAGGAATTGTGAGTGAGTTTGCATGACCATTCAGCATATCCAGACTAGAAATTTTTAAATCAGCACAACTCTTAGATAAAATTCTGCAACAATGTACACTAGACTCATTAATTCAAGCTGCAAGGAACAACAGATTTTTGTTTGCATTAGCAGAAGTGCACTTTCACACGATCCGGAAATAAATGCGATTGCTTTCTGGATATACATGCGTACAAATAACATTTTGGAAATATATCTTTAAGCAAATGTGGCGAAAAGCTTTAGTTCAACATAAAATATGGGTGAAAGGCAGTGATATGTTTACTCAAGTGCGGTTTAAAAATGTTATATTAATGCGCTTGTTTCCCAATAGAGATCACACCCCATTACTAAGACCTAAAAGGTCAGAAAAAATGTCCGAATTATCCAAAGGTCGAATAGTCGAACAGCTACAACTGAACTTTCAGAAACAGTTTCGCACGACTGGAAATTTATTTGATGAAAAAATAGGCAATGGTCATCTGCTTTAAGAGAAAACTATTATGGAAATGATAATTTTTCACAATTTCGTCATTGTGTACTGCATCCCCACAGTCACAGGTGTGATGCAGTAGCAGTGGAGCATCCTCACAAGTGGCGGGCACACAACACACATCTCGTGATGAGCCCGCATTATTCGTGCGCAGGACCACGCAGACAAAAGCAAGGGAAATTAACATTTTGACCCAAACGACGAGACAAGTTCCAAAAAGAAGAAAGACCACATCGTATTTGCCATGTGCCGCGGACCTAGTGCCATCGCCAAGCATCTCTATTTGTGTCATGCACAGATAACGGAGCTGTGGGCGCTTGAAGACGACGTTACTCATGTAGTCCGAAGTACGGGCCATAAGTTGGAAGCAATCGATGACTACATGTTGTATTGTCTCTGTCGCATTACATCTGAGGCACTGAATATCTAGTCCCTGTGTATATTTGGCCCAGAATGATATCGTTCGCAGCATCGCAGTCTTTGCCTTACGTCGCGCTGCTGACGATGGCGATGGAGGCTGTTGACTTGTAGCCTTAGGCAACCCACTTTTGTACGACTCCCATAGTTTTACCACCAGTGACCGAAATATAGGATGGGGGTCGACTTTTTGCTGTGAGTGTTTTAAAAACATCGACGTATATTCCATTACTTATGGTAATGTCACCTACTTATATAGGTGAGACACAGTAAAAGAATCTTTTTAGGAATGGATAAAATAAAAGCCCTCACCTTTGGTGTGGTGTGGACAATGTAGGGGAACAGGTAGCTGATGATGTGAAGTGTGGAGGACTCACTTCATGCGGCTAGTTCCAAGCTCTTCAGGCAGCAAGCCATCAAGCCTATAAGCAGTGTGCCATACAAAAAGAACATTCACAAATTACACAGTCATGAACAAACGGCTTATACGAGCTTAACATGTTTTCGAAAGCTAGAACTCCACAATATAAAACACAAAACCTGGCAGTGGCTTAACTTGGCTAACCCTGGAATTCAGCAAAAAGCAAGGATGCTTGCTAAGCATCCGAAGATCGTCCATGGCAGCTCCGCTGCACACTCACGATAACCTTTCTATATATACCCACACGACCACATGGCTAAGACATGGTATCACGTGGTCTTACGACACTTCCATCTGGTGTCATCACGTGGCTTCACATCACCCCATCGGATGTTCTTAAGGTCAAAGGTCAACTAAATGTCATGGGTCAAAGGTTCGACAGCATAACTCTACCACATAGGGACGTACACGGCTAACATTGTTGGGTTTAAGGCCGTTCAAGGCCACTCTCCAGCCTACAAGACGACTGCTTTACCTAGCACAGAGAAGGTTTTGCCTTCAGAAACCTTCAGCAAACACAGCTGACCAAATGAGGCATGACTGTAGTGACATTCTCAGTGTAATGAGTGTGCCAGTACTGGGCTTGGTACATGCCATGCCATAGTTAGCTAGCATGACGAAAAAAATCCCTGGTACTAGCAAAGAACCAGCACATTATTTACTAGCATTGTAAGTCCGTCATAAATGATAATGGTAGAGGACAACCCTCACAGTGAGAGGCTAAGTTACAATTATACGGTGAAATAATGCGGCTTATGTGACATGATCCACTGCTACTGCTTTGCTGACTATGCTCACATCAATGCTATAACTGGCTAGTGGCGCATATAAATTACATTTGCTCACCACCATCTCATGCCAGGTGAAGCTTAAAAGCAGCAGCTGTGGTATTATGACATTGTAAATGAAAAATCAAAAACTAAAAACATCTCCAATAGATATGCAATAGGTAGGAATATACATACACTCCGAAGCAGCATGATATGCAGAGGATTGCAGTAGTGCTGAAATCTGGGTCAGTTGGTATATGTTCAGGAGTAAAACAAGTCAAAAGACGGAACTCAGCGAAGAGACGAACTTTGCTTTGAAGAGACTAACAGGCGAAGAAAAGTGGAAAACTTTGCCTCTTTTCCTGGGAGACTGTTTTCACTGTTTTCTTCAATAAAGCAGAGTTGCTAGACCAGTCGTCGTGTGTGTGCCTAGTCTCTTCGCTGTGTTCCGTCTTTTGACTGGTTTTACTCCTGAACATGCACCAACTGACCCAGACTAAAACACTACTGCAATGCATTTCTTCTTCGCTGGCTATCTTTCTAAGTGCGCACGGTCCGGAGAACCAGGCAACGGTTTGTGTTAACGCAATCGCCATCGTCACTTGCCGAGCGCGGACTCTGTCCCATTGCCTCAGGGTGAATTCGGCGCCCAAAGAGCTCGTCGCGTTCTTCGGCCTTTTGGAACCATCGTCGGGGCATTGGAAGCGGAAAGCCAAGATCTGGAAATCCGAGTGTTGGAGGCAGGTGAGACTATTGCATGATTGGCTTTGTGTTTTGTGCTTCACTGGACGTGGTGAACTCCCCGGCATTCGCTGCCTTCAGGAACACCGACGCTTGGCAGCCCAAGCAACTGAGGCTTACTGGAATCAGGTGAGGAGGCTCTTGCCTAAAAGGAACGGCCTAAGGTGCAGAGAGGCTCAGTCACTTACCTCAATGGAGCATCAGTGCCCGAAGAAAGCGATCACCTTCTACAGAAAGGGCCTAAGTACACTTTGGAACCAAGTGTCAGCTGCCACGAACTTCTTGCTACTGCACACCGTGTAGCAGAGAAAGCCGACAAAGATGAGAAGCAGAGGTGCCTTTCTGAAGGTATAGACGCCGTTTGCAATGCAGATGGAAAGCAGAAACGGCACAGTAACCACATTCTTCACCGAGTTGTGGACTACTTCACAGAAAACGATTTGACACTTCTTCAGGCAGATAAAGAAGGCGGTTTTGTGGTGCTTCCCACGGGCGCATTTGATAAGAAGGCCTTGGCGGCCATTGACAAGAACTTCCAGCCTGCGAAGCGCAACTCCTCGAAATTGAAGTCCGCAGCTGTGAGACTTCTGTTGGCCAACAACCTGAACAGCCTGTCTCAAAGGGTGAAGAATTGCAAAGGGAATCGCATCCGGGTGTTTTTCTCTGCAAAAACGCACAAGACTGACTGCCCTTTGAGAGCCATTGTGACAGAGGCAGCCACGTGGCAGAAGTTAGTGGGCCAGTATTTGCAGAGATATCTACAGTCCTTCACTGTTCAGGGCCCTTACTATGTTGCGAGCGCGGCTGCAGTGATTGAAGTTCTGGACAAAGGCATCCCTGGAGCCAACAGTGCGTTTTCCATTGACATTGAAGACTTGTTTTACAGCATCCCCCATGGTGATCTATTTGTTGCGGTGCGTGAGCTGATTGAACAGCAGGGTCAAGTCGCCTTTCAAAATGCTTGTGGCGTTTCTGTGGATATGTTCCTTGAGCTGTTAACGATTTATCTTTCTTCCACAGTTGTTGATTTTAAGGATGGCTTGTACGTCAAGAAAAAACGAATCTGTATTGGGGCAAGCGTAGCACCAGTACTGTGCCATATATTTTTTTTAACAAAGTTTGACAACACGTTGTAAGGCGTTCTTTTTGACAAACATGTGTGCACAATTTTTAGATATGTTGATGATATCCTGATTCTTTTGAATCCTTCACCCGGTGACTCCTTGCATGTAGTTGTAAACGAGATTTTGACAGCTTTTAAAGCTTGCTCGAGTGTCCTCAGTTTTACATAAGAACTACCCGCTAAGCACTCGATTAGATTTTTAGAACTTTAATTAACATTTCTTGATGAAGGCCATGTTTGCTGGTGCTTCATGCCTAGAACTAAGAAGTCCTTATTACAGTACTTGTCAGCTCATTCCAAGATTGTCAAGACAAGGATTGCTACGAACTGCTTCTGTAATGCACTGCAAAAGAGTTGCCACAACAGCATGAAGACTACCTTCGATATCCAGTATGAACGTTTGGAGGCGGCCGGTTTTCCAAAAGAACTTCTGAGGACAGTGGACGAAACGCTCTTGCAAAAGATAAAGGTCGGAGACGTTAAAAGGGTTGACCCAAAGACAGTGGAAAAGAGAAATGTTGAAGTCATGCCTTATTTGCATAAAGTCGCCCACTCTATCAAAAAGGTCGCCGGAAAGCAGGACGTCAATGTTGTGTTCTCAGCTCCCTGCAAGCTTTCACGCCTGTGCTCACGTGTTGCAAGTGGCAGGACTGATCGGCCGGTTTGTTTGACGCAGCATGAAAACCGCTACGTCAACTGTGCCACAGGTGTGGTTTACAAAATTCCATTGACCTGCGAAAAAATGGCCAGGCTTAGCTTGGTTAAGCCAAGAATGCGTTGCATATCTCTATGGAGTTCCGTGCTGCTCCGTTGACTCGATAGCCTATTGACTCGATCGACATTGAAACTGCCCGTGTAGCAGCGCTCGATCGCCTTTGAGCCGATAGACTATCGGTTCGAGGGCCCTCGAAATGCCCGTGTGACAGGGGTATAAGACTGTCCCGGCGAAGGAGCGCAGCTCTTTTATACATATGCCGTGACGTCAATCATAGCGCAGCGCCCCTAGCGGGAGGAGCGGGAGTCAGGTGGTGGCTGCGGCCGCGCGCGACCGCGCCAGTTGGGGCCCAGCTTTTCCTCCGTGACGTCACGCGCCGGCGCAGCGCCCCTAGCGGGAGGAGCGGGAGTCAGGTGGTGGCTGCGGCCGCGCGCGACCGCGCGAGTTGGGGCGCAGCTTTTCCTCCGGCTGTCGCGACGTCACATCACGTGGTTTGGTGGCTGCCCGGCCGCGCCCAAGGGCCGAACTGAGTGATTACAATATGCAACGCATAAAAGTTACATTGGGCGAACAGGCCGATGTATTAATGACAGACTAAGAGAACAATACAACTCTCTGTCCCCTACTCACGGTGCTAACTTGCCTCGACATTGCCGGGAATGCGGTTGCTACCCGCTATTTTCTAATGTTAGTATTGTCTGCAGAGGCAAGGGAAAAGTTGAGCGCGAAATCCTCGAAGCGTTCCTCATTAGTAGTCAAGATGATTGCATCAGCAGTCCTTCTATCTACCTCATGCAAAAGGAACTAAGCTTCCTTTCGCAACGGCGTTAGATAACAGCTTATCATTAGTTGTAGATTGTTGATAACTGAGCTGCGTAAACTTTGCCACTTTTCTTGGGAGTCTGTTTGCTTCTATAAAGCACAGTTGCTAGACCAGTCGTCGTGTGTGTGCCTCGTCTCTTCGCTGTGTTCCGTCTTTTGACTGGTTTTACTCCTGAACATGCAGAGGTTGCTGATACCTTTGCATGAAATTGATGCACAAGGTTGTGATCCATGAGAACTTCTTTCTGAGTACTGCAGCAGAAACCCTAATCGAAGATGAGATGTATGAGCCTCCTCATAAATAGCAAAAAAACTATATTAGCATTGAGTGAAGCCAGGTTTAATGAATAGAAAAAGTGTCATTACAAGATTTTTCGCTATCGCTTTTAGTTCGTTATGAATTGCTCCTAAACTCGTCCCGGGCCAAAAACTATGCACTGCACACCAGCTGTGTATTAGCAACATTTTTGTGCCACTCGTAACTGCCTAGCCAACAGCATCAGGAACCAGTAAAGGAGGTTTTCTTTATGTGCAGCCTCCTGGACTTTGGGGCGAGAATATTACGCGACAGAGATCGCGCGGCATATTCCCTCAAGAGCACGATGTCCGCGTCGTTTAAGCTTTGGTACGGCACGATACTTAAAATCGCTTGACCACTGATGGAACCAATAACGCAGACTGCATGTATCCGCAACACGACCTACAATATACAGTAGGTCGTGCTCTGCAATCGTAAATAAAGTAGCAACACTACGCATCGCAGAAAGCGTGATTCCGAGCGCACCTGCAACTTGCAACCCTGTTTATGCAAAGCGAGCGGAAATTTTCACGCACTTATCCCTGGCATACAATGCATGCAGGAGGAGGAATTTGTGCATGACTTGCAAGCTGCGCATACCTGTCTTGTGGCGGTCCCTCTGTTGCCTTGCGAGCCCGTTTTTGGACTTCTGCTTTATATTTTTTCAGCATTTTTTAAGCTGGCTGGGGTCGCGCGGGGTCACTCCATGAAGCGAATTGTACAGCCTGGCGACTTCAATCCGTCTCTTTCTTTTTCACCAGGGAAACCACGTCGGTTTTCTTGAACTCGAGTATGTGCTTAAATTGGTTCACCAAATCGGTAATCACCGTCTTCTCTTCCGGAGTAAAGCAAGGCGCTGCCCTCCGCTGGGAGCGGACATCTTGCGATGACGCCGACAACAGCTGATACATTTTTGAGTCAGGGAAAATAAAATCACGCACACGCAAATGCTGCTGCTGTTGCCTCTGACGGAATGGCACGGGCACGCTTTGTTGAACTTCGCGACTTGACTTGGCTCGTCTGAGGTGCATGTTGCCAACCAAACACACATTTCGGGTGAAAGCGGCAGGCATCACTGATATGCACTTTGCATTGATCACATTTTTCTACATAACCAGCTCGTATACTGAGATAACTTATAAATGTTAAGCGAAATACGTAGTTTGGATGGCGTACAGTGCGCATAAAATAATACATTGTTCGGTAATGTAGCTCCATCCACTACTGCACCTTCCTCTCTTATTTATTTCTCTCGTTCCTCTCTTTCATCACGACGCGGTTGAGGTGTCCCAATTGATGGCACATCTTTCGACTTTCACTGCGTCCTTTATCTCTTGCCTTACAGTGCGGTTCGGGCATCCATTGAGATGTAAGACTGTCAGTGCGCCATTTCTCTTCCCTCAAAAACAAATTTTATCACACTTATTCATCGCACAGCACACGGGCGCCTTTTGCCCGTGTGCTATGCGATGTCAGTGCAGCACAAAGGATAAACAGGCGGTCGAAATTATTCAGGAGCCCTTCACTCGGGCACAACTTCCTTTTCTTCTTTCACTCCCTCCTTTATCCCTTCCCTTACGGCGCAGTTTAGGTTTCCATCGAGACTTGAGACAGATACCGTGTCATTTTCCTTTCCCCCCAATAAACCAATTTTCAATTTTTCGCACCGATTCAGTACTAAAAAGCTGTAACCATTCCAGGCGAGATACAGCATTTTGAATTTTGAGTCAGCTTCTTTTCGGCTTTAAGCTGTTCCATTACATCTTTCATCTAAAAACCTTGTGTAAGTAGCGGAGAGAAATATTTCTTTTGCTCTCAAGATGAAGTGTCTTTTACATGTTCAAGCAATAACTAGAGGAGCTTAGCAACGCAACCAGTCCACACTAAATCGTCGTGCATATGAACATTAGAGTCCGTTGTTGGATCTGGTGGTCTTCAATCGCGGTCAAGTTTGAGTGCCTGGAGTTTTGGCTTCGCATTACTTATGGCGTGTTCTATGTGATTTTTTGAAGAAAAGGCAGCCGCGGAAAGAAATTCAAGGCATATATGCCTCATGCTGGGCGATCACCTGAGACTACGAAGAGTATAAAGAAAGCGCGAGAGCATACCACTGTCTTTATTTTGCAACGAGATCGTTCTAGAAGTGGGAGTTGTTGGTGGTAAAACTTTATTCCATTCACTGGGGCGGGTTTTAGAGGAAAGTGAAGGGTGTGAACACTCCCTTGCCTGGGTGGTTGTCCTGATTCCAGGACACCATTGGTGGTAGCCGCTGCCCACGCTCTTTGGACCAGAGCCCTCTGGGACACTTGGTCCAAGCAGCCGGACAAGATAACCTCACAGCCCTTTCTTTGTGGATTCTTCTGGGAGGCTCAAAGCATACGATATGCGTCTGCCAACATCTCACAAAATTTAGAGTAGCCCGAAAAAGTTGTGTCGATGTGTTTTAGAATCTCAGGGCTTAGAAACGACCCCGTTTGCAGCCTTCGGAGTTGTCGTTCCTCAGTTCTATCCAGGCCGTCGGCGGGCTGTGGGAACGTCTGTCTACTGAGGCATAGATATGCTGTAATGTCCGCATATGTGGTAGGCGGATTCAGTACAGGAGCCCCGACAATCTGGGATTTCAGTGAAACTTCGGAGGAGAGATGTTCCGGCGGATGTGCGGGCAGCCTTGTTCCCCTCTATTCCCGGGTGTCCGGGCACCCATACCAATTGTTATGTTCTCTGCTGAGCTATGTTGCACGTTTGCTAAAAATTTTTGCTGGCAAGCGGCGCTATTTTTTCCCTTATATAAATTCGACAGTCGTGTTAAGAATCAGAAACTATGCGCGTGGCTTCGGAGTGAGGGGCTTCCAGCGCTATCAGAAAATACTCGCCTAACGCAAATTTACAAGTTTTCAACGCGAGTCCATCCATATGCTTTCCCTCGTGTATGACCACGACGGCGCAGATGCGCTCTTGCGGGGGACCTGCCGAGTCTACGTAATACGTGCCATTTTTGCTGCCATAATCGCTATGGCTCTACCTCTGGGTTCTCTCCTACCGTGATTGTGCTCGGGATGCATGTTTTTTTGGAATTTATTTAACCACTACTTTATCTATCTAGTCCTTGGGAATATTCCCTGTGTCTTCTGTTGGTGGTGGCAGCGCCATATGCAGATCCTCGAAGACTCTTCAACCACCTTTGATCGTCGATAACCGCAATATTTGGCTTCTTTGGTGAGCTTCGAGTTGTTCTTGCAGCGTGTTTTGCATTCCTAGGTAAAGAAGGCGATCAGTGGACGTCCTGGTGGGGAGTCCGAGCGCCTGCTTGAAGGCCGCTCTGACTATTACGTCTAATTTCTTCTTGTCTCAGCCGCAGTTTGAGGTAGGGCACTGCATATGGTATTCGGGTGATGAAGAAAGCATGCGCCAGGCGTAACGTCTCCTTTTCCATGAGTCCAGCGTGCTTTTGAGATACCCTGCAAATCATCTTACTGATTTGCCCGCACGTGGTTTAGTTTGTTATTCGATATGAGATTATTACTTTGTTGTTAATTTGGAGATCTAACACGCGGATGTTTTCTACCACTGAGATCTGAGATAATCTCTATATATATTTTCATTTTGCCTGACGATTTTTTATCCCCCGTGATATAAAATGGAGGTGGTTTACGTGGCGATACGACCGAGGCGTCTGCGCTGGTGTGAGTAACGGCGAAAGTGGGCGCACGAAGACGCGTTTTACTTCTCGGACCAGTTGTTTCGCCGCCTTTTTCGACTGGAGAAGCACACTGGCTGAGTGACGAAGTCGTCTATGAATTGGAAGGTGTGCGTGCGAGCACGTTGTCGGCGCGATGGCAGGTGCTTGTGCACTGCGGTTCTTTGTTCCCGTGGCTTTTAAGATGCCGTTGGTTATGAGGAACACTTAGGCATCGCACAACCGATGGTAAGCAAATGCGTGCGGCAGGTTTTGGAGGCAAATTGCAAAGTTAGCGCACAGAGAGGTGGGTTCCCGCAGTCACCTCTGTGCAACAGCTACATATAAACAAAACGCGCTTATGCTGGGAAAACACTTCATTTTTCCCAGCAAATCGCACTTCGTGGTCGTCTTCTACTTACCAAGGGGAATGAAACTTACAACCACACATTACATACTGCTATATCTCACCTTTTGGAACTTTGGTCATTGATCTTAAGCGCCGAACAAGACAGACTTCAGCAAGTTGCCTTCGTCGATTTTGTACCAACGCGCTTCTTGCATGTTTGCTCGGCAGGAACGTATATAGCCTTCACTGCCTTCGTTCAAATTTCTCTGCGCACTTAGGTCAACCGCACAGTAGCTTGATTTCAGACGCTGCGTGAAAAACAATAACACGGCGTGGAATCGGCTGCTTTCGTGCACTGTGGCTACTTTACCGCCTACAGCATTCCCTTGCGGCACCGAAAGTTACCCACCACCCAAATTTATAGCACAACTTTGTACGCTTTTTGGTTAGCGTATTATTTTTCAACTTTAAACATATACTTTGGCAAAATAAAATATTAGTTAATTTCTTCATTGCCTATTAAGTCTATTTACAGACATTTACCAGACGGTTCTTCGCCGTGTAGTTAAATGCTATCGGGGCGCCGCCCTGCTGTAATTGGCTGATTCCTCGTTGCTTCAAGCGGTGACGTCTCATCGTTTCGCCATTTTAACGTCACTGTCAGTAACTTTTGGCAGAATTTATGATCGTTCTCTCATACGGCCCCCGATTGCATGTGTCGACGCACCAGAGTTGTAAAATTCACCTTGAGCAGGAATGAAAATTGGTTCTTGGGAGAAAGAAATGGCACAGTTTGTCCCACATATTGGCAGACACCTGAACGGCGCCGTAAGGGAAGGAATGAAGGAGGCAGTGAAAGAAGAATGGAAGAAACAGGTGCCATAGCGGAGGACTCGAATAATTTCGACCATCTGGGGATCATTAACGTCCACTGACATCGTAAAGCACACGGTCCAGATGATATTTTAATAATAATAATTCGTTTTTGGGGAAAGAAAATGGCGCAGTATCTGTCTCATATATCATTGGACACCTGCATCGCGCCATAAGGGAAGGAATAAAGGTGGGAGTGACAGAAGAAAGGAATAAAGAGGTGCCGCAGTGTTGGGCTCCGGAATAATTTCGATCACATGGTCTGTATGTCTGTTGTGGCCAGGAAGAAAAAAAAGCAATGTGCACAGGCCTGCCCACTGGCTCAAGCCGAGCCACAATCGCTACTACGTGCAGATAGTATGAGAGGTGAAAGATGGGATAGAAAGCGAGGATAGTAAAGACGCGCGGTATAAAGACCAAGGCCGTTCCCGGAGGCAGTGCAATACCAGACCAACCGATGGCGGAAGTGAAGAAACCTTCAAACTATCTGCCACATTTCCAAAAATAAGTCCATTTGGGACCCGTATCAGATATTCTACGCGGTCCGGGGAAGTCATATAGCGTTCGGTCACTGCGTGTAGCTACCTGACGGAGAACTGACGGGACGTCAAGCCCGTAGGTTCGAGGAATTGATTTTTTGGGAAAGGAAATGGCGCAGTATGTCCCACATATCGGCAGACACCTGAACCGCGCCGTAAGGGAAGGGATAAAGGAGGCAGTAAAAGAAGAAATAAAGAAAAAGGTGCAGTACTGGAGGGCTCCGAAATAATTTCGCTCACATGATGATCTTTAACGTTCACTGACATGTCACAGCGCACGGGATCTTTAGCGTTTTGCTTTCATCAAAACGCAGCCGCCGCGGTCGGGTTCGAACCCGGGAACTATGGACCGGTAGCCGAGCACGCTAACCTCTGAGCCACCGCGGCGGGTTCAACAGAAAATAAAATTGGTTTTTGAGGAAAGGAAATGGCGCAGTGTCTCATATATCGGCAGACACCTGAGCCGCGCCGTATGAGAAAACCCGACCGCGGCGGCTGCGTTTTTATGGAGGAAAAACGCTAAGGCGCCCTTGTGCTGTGCGATGTCAGTGCACGTTAAAGATCCCCAGGTGGTCGAAATTATTCCGGAGCCCTCCACTACGGCACCTTCTTCTTCCCTTCTTCTTTCAATCCCTCCCTTGTCCCTTCCCTTACGGCGCGGTTCAGGTGTCCAACGATATATGAGACAGATACTGCGCCATTTCCTTTCCCAAGAAACCAATTATTATTTATTATTACGTATGGGAAGGAATAAAGGAGGGATTGAAAGAAGAAAGGAAGAGTGAGGTGCAGTAGTGGAGAGCTCCGGAATAATTGCGACCATCTGGGGATCTTTAACGTGCACTGACATCGCCCAGCAAACGGGCGCCTTGGCGTTTTGGCTCCAAAAGCGTAGCCTCCGCGATGGGGTTCCAACCCGCGAACTCAGGGTCAGTAGCCGAGCACACTAATCACTGACCAATACAAAAGTATCATTTCGTGCGCAGTGAGCGCATATTCAATTTTCTTTCACTGGCTTCTGCATTCCTTCCTCACGGCGTGGCTTAGGTTCCCTCCAAGACGGGAGACAGTTACGGCGCCTTTCCATGCATCAAAGCAGTTTAAATTCTATCCATATGAAAAATAAATTGCTTCTTGCAGTTGTTTGTGGCTATTTATTAATAGCCATATTATTTCGGTGCAGTCCAGGAAGCCTTAACACCGAGCCACTACGAGCTACATGCTTCACTCTGTGCCGATCGCCGTCAGAAAGAGGAAAAGCTTGAAGGTATCACAGTCCTACTTCGCATCCACAGCAAGAGTCCTGTATGGGCTAGTGTTCGCCGCGTCTGTCTGATCTCTTGCTAGCGCTTTGCTCTTGGCCCACTTGAGGGCTGGCAACGGCTCTTCAACGCCCAGCAGTCAAGTCAACTACGCATGCATGACTGGAAAGGACATCGACGTCACAGGAATGCTATAAAAGCCACTGTGTAGCCAGTGCAGTCCAGGACGCCATAGCACTCATTCACTACGAACTGGATACTTTACCCTGTACAGGTACGTGTGTAAGCGAAATTTATGTAAGATATTTCTAGATAGATATCGGCTCTTGGATTGCTCCGTTTGTGAATGAAATGTTGGGAGAAAAGGCGCCTTCGACTATAAAGAAAGCCGTGAAAGCCATTGCTGATATTTAAGCACGCTTAGGAGGCAATCAAAAACCTGAAAAAATGTCCTAACAAATGTAATTGAAGATGAGCTGGAGCCAGTGCAAAAATCTAAGGATTTAATTACCACAAATTTTGAGGACTTTAAGGCTGATGTTGCTGAAATAGGAAATGAACTGAAATGTGTAAAAGCTGAAGTCATAGAAATAAGATGGAAAACCGTCGCCTCACGAAAGAATTCGAGGAAATAAAGAAAGCAGTGATTGATTTGCAGCAGCACAGCAGGAAAAGTATCCTAGAGATCAAAGGACTTCCTCCAGTCAAGGGTAAAAACCTTGTCTCCGTCTTGAAAGACATTTCACGGCATTTGCAAACTGAAATCAAATAGTGTGACATTGAGGTCGCTCACCGAGTGTCATTGATGAACAACAAAGAGCCAAATATCGTCGTCAAATTTCTCTCCCCTAACGCTAGAGACAAAATGCTGAAAGCCGCCGAAAAGGAAGACTATATACATTCCAGCTGGGTTTCATCAACTTATCGGAAGGGGTTGACCAGTCTACGTGAACGAGCATTTCTGCCCGGCGAACAGTGCTGTAGGTAATGCTTTCATGGCAAAAGAGTAAAGGGATAAAAGTATGCCTGGGTCTCAGAAGGTAATATTTTGATGTGCAAAACGAAGAACTCGCATGCACTGCATATGACACAAGTGGCTGACCTCCCCCAGATCCTGTGATTCTTCTACTATGTCTATCCTTGAATGACTGACAGTTCTGGCCTAAAAAAATGGCTTGGTCGGGGTCAGGTATCCGTGTTACACTGTAATATTCGGAGTGCAAGAAAAAGTGTTGATCTCTTGGTTGCTCTCGGACTACTCATACCAATACGATGTTATTGTACTCACAGGAAATGCTTAAGGTTGTTGAAAGTGTCGAAATTTTTATCTACAATTTTCTTTCGCGACCGCGGCGTACAATATCACGTGGTGGTGGTGTGGCACTTTTTGTTAGACGAACTCAGTTACTGTTGCTGTCAACATGCAAGTTCTGTGGCAAGCATGTTGTAATGTCTGTTTATACGGTATACGGCTGCAGCCGGGCAACACTACAGGCGTTGTATACCACCAACCGAGAACTTTTATAAACAAATTATATTCAGAAATGGAGAGTATGCTACTACCACTTGCGACTAGTGAATCGCCCTTATTATCTGTAGTGATTTTAAAGTTGATTTGTTTAAATATAACTGGTGGGATTATCTTTTGCTGTTACAGTCTTTTAATTTTGAAAATGTTATAGCTGAGCCAACTCGAGTAATAATCAATCCGCCTCTCTGATTTACCACGTACATTGCAACAGAGACTTAAATGTGTTTGCTGGTGTCTCTGACTTTGCCATTACAGACCACAATACCACTATTGTGCTTTATTCGTATGACCCTATGCGCTGTTATTCCACCCAGATTCGAGAAAGTGCCACTCGAGTTAATCGCACACGTGCGATCTCTGCTTCGGTGCACCGACTTCGAAGGAGTGTATGATAACGATATAGATATTGAATACCAGAATCTGGAGGTCAAAATCACTGACATCATTGAACAATCGACTCGCAAATATAATAAGCGTAATTACGACCACAGTATATGTCTTCTGATATCAAAAGCCACACTTGAAGTGTTGAAGAAGAAAGATTCGTACTACCACAAGTGAAAAAACAATCAGTCTAATTACTACTACCGGGAACCGTTTAGGTACTACCGAAGTAAGTAGGTCGGAGTGATGAAGAATTAAAAAAAAAGAATACTATGGCAAGTTGTTTACACAGCAGCAAGAGAATTCCAAGGAAGACATGTGACCTCGTAAGAGACATTGTTAATAAAAAACATCTTTCCTGATGTAATCACAGCGTAGGTTGATAAAATTTCATTAATAATTTTGTTCACTGCGGAAGGAACTTGTTCAGTAGCGTGGCTTTTTGGGCTTGTTGGTACATAGTTCCAAAACACTGTAGCGCAGCAAAAGACGAGGACACAAGAGACGAGAGACGAACACCACGAGCGCTAACTTCCAACAAATTTTATTCTCCTGAAGCATCACATTTATACACCAGAAAACAGTAATCACACGTGCGAACAGTATCGATTTCTTAGAAAAACGAGCTCTTTATCTGAGAGGAGAATGGAAGGTGTGCTTACACACGAGCATCCTGACCTATTTATCTTTTTGGCTTCAATGATTTCGCGCGTTAACCTTTCTCTACTTTTTCCTATTACAAGACTTTTATCAAAGAAACGCTTACAGGGTTTTGACTTGCATGCGAGAACGTGGCCAACCAGCGATCCGCCTTGCCCGTTTCTGACGTTGCGAGCGTGGTCCATTAGGCGCTTGTTCAGACATCTCCCCGTCTGGCCGATATAGTGTTTCCCGCATGACAAGGGAATTTGATATACAACACCTTCATCGCACGTGACGTAGGGCTTCTGGTGCCTAGTTGCGCATCCGCGCGCTTTGTTGGTGTTGGTTTTTCCCAGTTTGCAGAACGTTGCAAGTTTTTTCGGCGCCGAGAACACGACGGTCGCATTCGCTCGTTGAGCAATTCTTTTTAAATTGTGGGAAATCTTGTGTAGATAAGGTAATACAACAAAGTTTTTCCGTTCACGAGGAACTGGGTTTGGATTACATTGATTTTCTGGTTTCATTCTCTTAACAAGTTTTTCTGCAACAGAAACTTGAACATGGGAGGGGTATCCGGCATTAGTAAGCCTCTTGAACTGCTCTTGAAAACTATCGGTCATCATGTGCAGACAAGATTTCTGGAGAGCATTTCGAAAACATAAATTGACAATTCGTCTTTTTATCAGTTTTGAATGAGCGGAGTGATATGGCAGCATCGGCTTGTTGCTTCGCGGCTGGTAGGCCCAGCATATGTGATGAGCGTGAAAGGTGAAGTTAATATCTAAAAATATAATGGAGTTATCGATGGGCAATTCGCATGTTAAAACAAGCGGTTTAAAATGTTCTGTCATGGTAGTTAAAATGTTATGAGCCTTTGACTCAAGTGAGCCTTGGTCACACTTAACAAGAATAAAAAAGTCATCAACAAATCTAAAGACCTTGATTACGTCCAAGCTGTCAAGGTGGCTGGAAACAGCCTTGTCAAGTTTTGGGAAAACCAGATTACTCAGAACTGGCGCTATGCACGACCCGGTGCATATCCCTTCTTTCTGAAGGCAAGGTTTTCCTTCCCAGTTAATGAACGTTGACTGCAAGTAAATAGCTGAAATTTCTAAAAAACTGCTCGCCGACACACCCGCCGCATTCTGGAAAGCAACACACCCGAACTTATCTATGCACTCCTCTACACAGCACAACACCTTGTCGTTCGGCAGCGAGTAATATAGATCCTTAACATCCACTGAAAATGCAACCATGCTGTTATCAGAGCGCGACCGAACAAAGTCTAAAATTTCGTCAGATTTCTTAACCATAAAGAGGTCGTCAAGCGGTAAAAGGTTAAGTTTGCTTTGTAAGTACATTGAAACCGTTTTTTGCCATGTGCCAGTTTCAGAGATGATCACCCTGAATGGTTTTTCCGGTTTATGGGTTTTTGCACTGAAAAACACGTCAAAAAAATCTTTTCGCGCATCGCCTATTTCTTTAGCCAGCTTGGTAAGGTTTAACTTGTTGCATAGCCTCTTCACTTTAGCTTTTACTTTTGACATCATTACTTTGTTGCGGCAGTTAAATACAGAAGACACGGCTTCGTTAGTCTTGGACTTGTAAAGTTCACAGGATAGAATCGCAAAGCCACCTTCTTTGTCAGCAGGCAGCACGACCAGGTCCTGTTCCTTGATGAAGGACTCGACGCGCTTGAGGGGTAGCTTGGAAGATCCTGGCTTTGAGCACTGCAAAACGTCGACTCCTTCTGAAATGCAGCGGTCGTGTTCCAGTTGCGTTGCACGCTGCGATACTTGGCGTACCATCGCAAGTAGTTGTGCAGCTGACGGCTTGGGCTCCACAGCAAACTTTGGTCCTAACGATAGAACGATAGAATGAGAATGCGGAGAAGGAGCCGCTCATCCGCCTATTGGGGCCTTTACAAGGGCGGGGGTAAAGGCGAGGACTATCTTGATAGTATGTTGTAATATCTTTGAAGGTATACACCGGATTAGATTCGGTGTCCTGATCAGGTGCGTTGAAGAAATCAGCCAGGTAAGAGAGCGCGCGGGCGCCTGCGTCTGCTGCCTTGTTTCCTGCCAAACCCTGATGAGGAGGACCGCATATAAGGGAACGGTGTGCGAGGTCCGTGTCCCGTTTGCAATTTAGGTAGATTATATTGGCTAGAAACGGAGTCCAACCATGTTCGACGTTCCGATAGGCCGCTCGCGAGTCGGTGATTATGTATATTGAATGAAAATGGGAGGTCACGGGAGCAATCGCGACCTCTCCTGCGTGTGCTGCACTGCGGGCTCTGGAGGTGTGGCCGTTAACTGTGTTGCTGTTTTAATCTACCGCGGCCGTGTACCATTACCCGTGGTGAGGGCCCGTCCACGTAGTATACACCTGTTCTGTTGCCATAATTTCCGGCTAAGGCTTCCCCTCGTAGCAGGCGCCGACCATTGTGATCTCCGTGGGACATGTTGGCTGGTAGAGCTGGGACATGGAGGGCGTGCCTCCACAGTTCTGGGTTGCGAAACCTGTCTTCCATGAGAGTGTTATGTTGGATATGGAGTCGAACACTAAGGGGCGACCCGACTCCGTTTGGGACAAGCAGGAGTACTGGTTTGTAAGGTGCGCCTGCCGGAGCTCAGAGAAACTATTCACCAACACAGGGGCCATGGCAGCTATTTGAAGTAGTGATGTGGAGGTCCAATGCACGCTTAATAATTTTGCAAAGGATGGCCTCAAGGGAATCCTCCTATTGTTTCCATAAGCAGAGACAAGGAGTCGAATAGAGAAATCGACAGGTCACGAAAGCGTTTGCCAGCTGCGATGCATCCTTACATCGTAACCAGCCACGTTTTCTGGGGACCAGAAGGACCATGCTACGGAGTTACGGAGTTTACGGTTACGGAATTTGTCCAGTGTTGTAGGTTACCGAAGCTGTTTTGCCGTCGATGTTCAGGGGATGTCTCAGTGCCAAGTAGCAAAGACGTAGTCGAGTAGGGACTGGTATTCGGAGTCAGGCAGTTTCGTCAAAAGCTTGATGGTGACCTTATTTCTTCCCGGCGCATCGCCCGGTTTCATTTTGGAGAGAGCCGCTCGAAAATTATGGAGCTAAGAAGGTTGATCCAGCTCAATGTTCTCTCTAGCCACACGAGATTATGCATATCCACGGGGGTCTTGGGCTGTACACAGATACTGGTCCAGACGTTTGTGTACCACGTGTCCTCGAAGGAGTGAGACTATTGCTGCGTCGTGCCTTGGCTCAAACCAATCTTTAAATGCACTGTTTAACACCCCAAAAAATGTTGGACCAATGGGCCTTTAGAATCTCTTTAGTGTTGTGGGCTCCAAGATAAAGAAGCTTACCCATCCTGGCGTACAAGAGGTTGTGGAAGGTGCTCTTACCCCCCTTTGGTAGGATGATAATGACCTTTTCGGTCTGCTTGAGGATGAGCTAGGGGTAAGAAAGGTGGTATGCGAGGCGGCTGACAACAAATGCATCCACCATGCGCAGCGTGTGCCGCTCCCCCAGGCTGTAATTCTGATTGGCTAGACGTCTGACCAGGCTGACTTTTTGTGCTATCTAGTTTTCCAGGAGGTGCACCGTGCACAGTATACTTGGCGTCATCATTTGCCTATATATGGAGTCCGAGCACACTGACGCGCTCTACAGAGCAAACGCGTTGACCGTTGTCGGTGACTTCGATAGGAAGGTCATCTGGTCGCAGCCAGACAATATTATCTATCAGATGTCATCATCATCATGAGCCTGACTACAACCACTGCAGGGCAAAGGCCTCTCCCACTTCTCCAATTGACCCTCTCTTTCGCCAGCTGAGCGCACCCTATCCCTGCAAACTTCGTAATCTCACCTGCACACCTAACTTTCTGCTGCCCCCAGCTACGCTAGCCTTCTCTTGGAATTCACGCCATCGGTTACCTTGCTCTCACAGTGCATGCCCTGCCCTTTCTTCCTCTTGATTTCGACTTGGATATAATTAACCAGAGTTTGTTGCCTCACCCACTCTGGCCGCTTCAAATCTCTTAACGTTACACGTATCACTTTGCTTTCCATGGCTCGCTTTGTTGTCCTTAACTTAAGCATAACCCTCGTCGTTATCCTCCCCGTTTCTGTTCTTTAGGTGAGTACCAGTATGATGCAGCTGTTGTGGTTTTTTCTCTTGGGGATTGGTAACCTGCCAATATAGATCTGAGAGAAGCTGCCATATGGGCACCACACCGTTCTTATCCTGCTACTTAATTCACTCTCTTGATCCGGATGAACTCTCACTACCTGCTCTAAGTAGATGAATTCATTTACCACCTTCAGCACCTCATTGTCAATTGTGAACTGCTAATCCCTTGCTAGACTGTTGAACATCACAACTCTTGGGGCGCCATTCTCAATATTCACAATTGCCTGTCGGCGCCATGTTGCCGCTTTGATTGACTGTCAGAAGTGTCACTCAGCGACATGGCACGCCAAGGTGGGTGTCATCATTGTCCGCTGCAGACGCACTTTTCGCGCTGACGTCAGATTGACGTGGTGTTGAAAAAACATTTTCAGCAGCGCATTTCTTGGTGCTCGGCGGTAAGTATACGTAATTGTGAAGGGAAAATAAGGTGCATGTGATAGGTATGAGAAAACATGCGTTCGACTCGTCAGTTTGGAGAAAATTGATGCACAATGAGAATGGCCGCTTCCTGCAAATGTGGTTGGCTGGAACAAAGTCACGGGCATGGTGTAGGAGCAAAGAGGTGTACCAGCGGTGCCGCTTGTCCTGTGCTCCGAACGTTGCGCGAAGAGCCTCGCAGTTTCGCTGCCTGCCAACAGATGGCGGCACACTACAGCAGGCCCTCGCTCTGTTTTTGTCATTGTCGTCTGCTTGCAGTGAACGCGCCGTTTAGGGTAAATTTTCTTCTGCACGTATTTCCAATTCGGTCTGTATTGTTGTTCTTTGACTGAAGCCTGGGTGTATTTTGATTGCGGTGGTGTATGGTGCGGTCGCCGGTGCATCGGTGCTTCGACATAGGACGAAAGTGTTTTGATCCGCGATGCACGAAAGGCAAGAAGTGCAAAGAAAATTTTTCGCTGTTTTCGGCACCAAAGGATGAAGGACGTTTGAAGCTGTGGAGAAATGCCCTCCCAAGTAACGACCGTTTGGTGCAGTCTTCGGTCTATTTATGTGAGAAGCATTTCGAGCCCGATCTCGTGTAGAAATTGTGGGAAGCTATGTACAAGGGCGTTGTACTCGTACATACCCCGCGTTGAGCGTGTCTTGCGAAAAGCGCGGGGCCAAGAAGGTTCCCTGACTGCCCTGCACAGATGTGGAAGATAAGCAAGAAAGGAAAACGGCCTCCTGAGAAGCAAGATATTCTGTTGCTAATTAAACGCCATGTTCTTCAAAAGCCACACCACGGCCCTCAAGAGGATGCGGCAAATCAAGAACCCTCTACGAAGGAGGGCCCGCAGGAATCATCCTCCTCGGACACAACATCGCCCGACTTCAACTACTTGTTTGAAATGCCGTAGAGCATTTTATCTTCTAGTTCTTCGGGCTGCCATCGACACGAACTAGATCTGG
The DNA here is from genome assembly GCF_052857255.1 of Amblyomma americanum. Classification (NCBI taxonomy): domain Eukaryota; kingdom Metazoa; phylum Arthropoda; class Arachnida; order Ixodida; family Ixodidae; genus Amblyomma; species Amblyomma americanum. The sequence goes on along the minus strand of NC_135497.1, from coordinate 454,674,763 downwards.
ACTCAGAAGCGTGTACTTTTCTAAAGCTGAGAGCATCAAAGTTTACCACTTGACAGCACCGCCAATCCCGTGTCCTCCAGTCCTGTCGTCAAGAATCGTAAACGTCACTGAGGATATTACATTGACGATAGTTATATACTGGGAATTAAAAACTCACTTGATGAATTCCAGCTGCCAAGTGATACACGAAGGGCCGAAACTTTGGCCGCTTTGCTCATACAAGTGGATGACAATGTTGTCTGTCGTGGTGGACAAAATCCTGAGGTTTAACCTCGAGTTCAGCCGGAAAATAGATTTCTTGACATAAGAGGCCACTGGCGGCACAAGCAATGCAAGTTTTTACTGCAGCCTGGGTTAAGCACCTGTCCAAGATGCCTCAGTTTGTCGGACACCTTGAGACTCCACGAAAAGCGGTTGCCGAATAGAGTTCAGACAGCTTTAACATGCACATTTCGTTTCAAGTCTCCGCCAAATGCTGAGGAAATGGCGACACTAAAAATGCAAACTACGCACTCAAGAGGTCAACGAACCGCTTTAGGGTGCGATTGAAAGCCATAAGAGAAGATTTTAAGGAAGCCAGAAGCAAGTTGCACAGTGTTGATGTTGAATCACTCGAAGAGAGACTTAGCAAAAATGACCTGCCAGAACCACAGCTGGCAGCAATCAAAGAGTGCATATCTGCCACGAAATGCACCAACAAAAGAAATAGACAATACACAGAGCTGTTGATGGGTCTTGTGCACGACATACGCATTCCCAGTGGCTACTCGTTCCTGTGAAATATTGATATATTGCCGCTGCCAAGCATTACTACCTTAAGAAAGTGCCTCTCCATGATGCGAGTAGAATGCGGATTTTACAAACGTTTTTTTGCCTTATTCAAGAAGGTTTCACATGGAGACGACTTGCAACACCGTGGAATATTGAGGTTCGACGAAATTGAAGTACGTAAAGAGCGTAATTGGTGTCAACTGAAGACAATTTACATACAGCGGTCTTGCGGAATAAGGCGATGAAACGCCAGCCCCCTTATGAACAAGCAGACCATGGCCTTGTGCTTTGCTCTCAATTATAAAATATTAGGCTCAGCTTGTGGGCGTGTTTGCGAGCAAAGGGCCGGTAAGGGAAGAATTCTGGCATATATTGTTCTGAAGGCAATCCTACTTTTAGAAGAAGCTGTGGTTTTCGTAAACGCAGTAGCCTGCGACGGGGCTGCAACAAACAGGACAAAATGGAAGCAGCTTTCCGTTAGAGGGTGTCTTGAAAACACGAAGAACTTTTATGTGCAAACTTTGAATGATCAGCACAATGTTTACGTGTTTTCAGATGCGCCGCATACTGTCAAATGTGTCAGAGAAGTCTACACGCACAGAAAGTTCTGAAAGTCAACTGCGAGTATGTAAAATGGTCCCACTATGTAAACTTGTGCGTTTCAGACGCAAACCATCCCGGATACTTCAGCGTCTGTTTAAAGATGAGTTTTGCGCATATAAATCCTTCCAGCACTGAGGAGATGCGCGTGAAGCTCGCTACACAAGCATTCAGTCGATTTCAAAAAAAGCCTGGAATTTCACTCAAACAGGGTCGTTCATGGACTCGAGAACGTAAAGGGAACAATTGACTTCCCTTTGGGAATGAACAACGTGTTCGATTTCTTTAATCGCAGCCATCCCAAGAAAGGCATCAGAACTGGATCAAAAGACCTTCGCGTGCTCGCATCATTCCTTCATTGGCTGAACAGTTAGGAAAAGCATCTTCAGTCAGTAAAATTTACGCCGATCAGCTTTTTAACTCCATCAACAGCCGAATGCCTGAGGGTGACTCTCCTTTCTACATCAGAGCTCTCAAGATACCGAATAACTGCAGTTTTAAGTATGTTTTGACCGTGAAGTTCAACCAGGAAGTCATTGAGAGGTTCTTTGGAGCCATCCGCCACGTGCTGGCAATGATCACCGTTCGATGCCGACATTTCATCAACTCTACAACATTCTGTGCATATACAGTTTAGTAAAGCCTCTAAAATTCGGTAACTGCTAAATTGACACATCCGAGGAATCACCACGGCTGACTTTGAGCGACTTCACATCTCTATTTGAAGACAGTAACCCAAAGCAAAACTAAACTGCCGCACTGAAGGCAAACCTCAAAGGCATCATATCAAGTGGCATGGAATGTGAACACGCATTCGACCATGTTTATGAACGCTATGAGGTTGCTGACTGCATAGTGTACTATGTAACGGGCCCCATGTGCCGGAAGATTATTGACAAGCCAGAGGCCGAGCTTGTAAACTTTTAGACTCGTGGAGGGCTGTTGCATCTTAAGAACTCAGTTTTTTACTTGCTGCAAGGTACATTGTCAGAATTCCAAAAGAATACTGAAAAGAGGTTGAGTATGAATAATACAATAGACAAAATTGTTGAATGTTACAGTTTTTCCTTCCCTTGCTGTGATCACAAGGAGACAATTATGGCTCAGCTTTTACGCTACTATGTGTCAATGAGGATGCGTCAGTACTGCAAAGCAAAGAAAAACAAATGGCCAACAGGACGCAAAGACTGAGGAAACTGTCAAAGCTTTCCTAATTATATAAAGTTCATTGAAGCATGAAAAGGCCGCAATTTTAGCGAGAAAAGCAAGGTCTAATTTCCGTTATGCTTGTCGTGTAGATCGTGCATGTGCTCTTTCGCTCATGAATGACACCGATTTAGAAGGCCTTACTTTCCTAGACAATAAAGCTAGTCTTATAAATGCCGAATGAGGTTACGACTGCAATATTATGCAGTTTCACTAGAGTGCGGACTAATTCACAGTCAGGTCCATGCTCTTTTGGCATGCCTTCGATATTTTCACACTGTGCCAAGAATTTTAAGTTTCATTTATTCTTTACCTGTAGTACGGAGAATAGCAGCTATCAGGTTCTGCTCAGATCGCTTACCGCGCTCCGCACCACTGCTCAGTCTGCGCGGCCTGTTGAACTAAACTCCCTGAATGTTTTCCGGTTTGGCAGGTTGATGAATTACAGATGTCCTATAAATATCGGCATCCGCTTTTTTAGGACTGGTGGCAAGCGAATTGTTGGAAGTCGCAATGTTTCGCACACACTAAACAACCTAAAGGTCCCGAGAACGACTGGTAAATACTGAGAATTATCAGAAAAAATGTCTTATTTTTGAATTATTTACTCATATTGGCAAAGTTTTGTATTTAAACTAGTTGTTCTCTTTTTCTCTTAACGTATATTTCTACAATATTTCAGCCTTTCCTTGCTAACATCTAATCCTGCCCAATTTATTTCGCTGTTTCTATCTTCAAAAGGGCCCGCAATCGTGTGGCGCCATCTGACCGAGGATCGAGAACTGCGAGGGGTTCTGCGCCACCTGCCGGGTGCTCGCTCAGATATTTCTTTATATATCGTGGTTAGAAATTACGAACTTAAGCATCTGACAACTGTTTTGCATCAGAAAAGATGGGACATACGAGCCGTCGTTGATACGAGTTTAGTAATAATTATTCTGGGCAGCAAATAAACACAATCAAAGAAAAGGTCGTTATTTTTGTTTTCTTTCACAACAGTTATTTAGCAATAAGTAATAAAGGCCATTAACTAGTGTTATTTTAAAAGATGAGGAAATATTGCCGCCGAAATTTGAAGTGTTCGTTCGTTCTTCAAATTTGCCGCCACACAACTTTATCGCTTTATTTGCGACGCAAGACGGGACTAGATATATCTCGATTGATCGCAGCCAGACAGAGCAGACTCTGTGTTGTTCCGGAATGTTCTAATAATTTTAACGAATTATCTCGAAAGTTCTTTATCAGCTTTAAATTGAGCACGGCCGACAGGGGCGGGCATCCTGTTCGACGACTGCCGAGCACGCTTGTGGCTTCGCCGCGGCCGATTATTAAGTCGATTGTGGGCACAAGTCAGGCCAATAAACAGTTTTCTTTTAGAAGACCTTTTGTACATTTTCCTCGCTCCTTCGACTGCCGTCACCACTACGTGACATCTGTTCGAGGTGCGGGTAGCCTTCCATGTTCCGGAGGCCCCTTTAAGTCGTGACGCTAGCCCTTAGCGCTTCGCACTCGAGGAAGACCCAGCAGCTCAGCGAGCCAGCCGACGTCTCCAGGGTGAGGGGCCTGAGTTCGGAACCCTGCCGGACCGAACCAGACAGGGAAAAGACGCTGCTACGAGCACCGAAACCTCGCCAACGATGTCGACACCGATCATACTGCAGCAGCCGCGGGTGCCGCTAACATTCAATGGATCCCTATGCGAAGACCCCGAAGAATGGCTGGACCAATTTGAGCGTGTGGCGTCATTCAACAAGTGGGATGATGCGGCAAAAAAATGGACGCGTATTTGTCTCATTGGGTGGCTCCGCACGCATGTGGTACGAAAAGCACAAGTCGTCCCTTGCGACATGGGAGCTATTCAAGAGAGTACTATTCAAGGTGTTTACCAGTGTCGTGAGGAAAGAAAGAGCCAAACGACTCCTCGAGTCCAGGATCAAGCTTTCGAATGAGCCCGTCCATGGTTACGACTATGAAATGAAGCGCGTGTTTTGCGGCGCCGACCCCGAGATGACCAAGGAAAAGAAAGTTCAGTTTTGTTTCGCGGCGTAAAAAAAACCAAATCTTTGGCAGCCTCGTCCACCTGCCGCCAAAAACAGTTGAGGAATTCATGCAAGAAGCCTGCACTATTGAGAAGACCCTCGACGTCCGAGCTCTTCAGTACATTCGCCCTTCCTCTGCCTGTGCAATCCGTTCGGACATGACATCTACCACCAGCGACAACTTGCGGCAAGTTATCTACGAAATCGTCCGATAGGAGCTATACCAATTACTGACATCCTCCCCACAGCCACAAGCAGCGACTCTGATGGATGTGGTGCGGGAAGAAGTGCAACAGGCACTTCGCACCCCGATTGCTACAGAAACCCAGGCCATGTCCTACTCCGCTTCAGTAAGGGCTCCTCAGTCCCAACGACAACCCCTGCATCCTGTCCGACATGAACAACTTGTTCCCTAACGCCACCTCCCTGCCCCTGCCCGCCCAGCCTACGATCGGCGCTCAAGCCCGTGGAAATGCGGCGCCTGGAAGACTTCCGACAACCGGCCGTTGTGCTTCCATTGCTGTGAGGCCGGCCATATTGATCGTCACTGCCCGTACCGACGTATCGGTTTTCGAGGATTTGCCGTTAACGCCCCACGACCACAATTTGGACAACGTCCGTAGGAAGTCGACGAGTACCTGCTTCGAGAGGAGTACACGCCGAACCGCTTTTCGCGCTCAAAATCGCCGTCAACCTCGCGCTTTGCGTCGCCACGCCGCAGCTACGCAGCCGTGGTACGAGGAAGGTCTCCCAGACCCCGTAGGGGAAACTAAAGACAGCAACCTTTGGAAGTGGGGTTGCTCACAAGCGAAACGCCGAAGATCCTCTACCAGCCACACCCCATGAAGACGCTGCACCCGCCACGCCGCATGAAGAACCTACACTCGTTGCAACGTCGCCGCACCAAATGACAACCCCTACCACGACGCACACTGGATTAAAAACTACGCCGCCACCCAGAAAATCTTCGACCACACACACCACCCGCGACTCGCATACACGACGAATCCGTGACCCGACGCCGACAGCGACATGCAATGCAAGAGTCAGGGCCTCCGACTTAGAAGTTACCATCGACGGCCGGAAAGTTACGGCTCTATTCGACACAGTGGCCGATTACTCGGTGATGAATGGAACATTCGCTGCGCAGCTGAGAAAAGTCACAACGGCTTGGGACGGCCCAAAAATTCGCATTGCAGGAGGCCACCTCATTACGCGAAAAGGACGATGCACAGCGCGAGTGACTGTCAAAGGACATACCTATCCTGCGACCTTTGTTGTGCTACCGCAATGCTCCCGCGAAGTGGCCTTGGGTATGAATTTCCTTAATGAGCATCAGGCGATCATCGACCTGCGATCCAAGTTGATGACGCTTTCGACGGACGAAGCCATCGCTTCGATGAAATCTCGGGGAAATCACGTTGCCCTGAGTGTCGTGGAGGAAGAACTGAGCGTCCCACACTGGTCAAGCGTTATCGGGACCATAGGCGCCATGGAAGCCATTAACGCTGAAGCCATCAATGAGGGGAACATGCAGTTGCTTTAGACTGAGGAGCCAGCATCAGAAGAGGCATCGCACATTTCCGCAATGGCCAGGCCAAAGTATTGCTTACTAGCTTCAACGAAGAGTACCAGCATATTAACAGAGGAACAACGATTGCTTTCTTCGGCTAAATATCCGACGTATGAGATTCCTTCGCCCTGTCCGACCCCTCCGCAGAAGATTTGCCTGAGCAAGAAAACCCGCCCATTTTCGACATCAACCCAGCCCTGCACCGGAACAGACAAAACCTGATCCGCAATCTGCTTCGAAGCTACAATGAGTGTTTTTCGACATCGCCGAAGGTCCGCCAAACCCCTATTGCCAAGCATCGCATTATAACGGACGAACACGTCCGCCTCTCCGCCAAAGCGCCTACCGTGTGTCACCGCGAGAACGACAAGCCATCCGGGAACAAGTCGAAGAAATGCTTCGTGACGACGTCATCCAGCCTTCAAACAGCCCATGGGCGGCAACGGTTGTTCTGTTGAGAAAGAAAGACGGGGCGCTTTGATTCTGCGTTGATTACCGCCGCTTGAACAGCTTATCAAAGAAGGACGTCTACCCACTGTCTTGCATCGACGACACACTGGACCGCCTCTGCAACGCCAAATATTTCTCATCGATCGACCTCAAGAGCGGCTACTGCAAATTGAGGTCGTCGAAAGAGATCGCGAGAAGACAGCATTCATCACTCCGGATGGGCTGTTTGAGTCAAGGTGATGCCATTTGGTCTCTGTTCCGCACCAGCGACCTTTCAGCGACTAATGGATACAGTGCTGGCAGGCCTGAAGTGTCAGATGTTTTTTAAAGCGAAATTTATTGGCCGAGGGCATCAATGATGGGTGAAGGTGTGACGAATGATGTAGTGGAGATTAAATAAATAGAAAAAGGTTAGCTGATTTGATGAAGTCCAGTATAGAACGATGGCACGGTCGCTGCGTCCAGGCAATATATGAAGCAGGGTTGCTTGGTGAAAGTCCTGCTACCATCAGGTGCCGGATTCTTGTAGGCTTGAGAGTTGGGCAGTCCCACAGTAAGTGATGAATGTCGGCCTCAGTGTCCTCGTGTTTACATATCGGAGACCCTGGCCGAGGAAACAATTCTCGGTACTGAGGCCACTTCCGTGTGACGGCAGGTGTGAGGGCGACCACGACCCGGATCCTCCTAAGCGCAACCTCCTCTGCACGGGTAAGACCGCGGGGGAGGGTTACCGTACACGGACGGTTGAAAGCCTTGAGCGGCGCTGGAGGGTTGAACGGATGGTTGAGCGGCGCTGGAGGAGTTCCTTTCTTGACGAAAGGAATGTAAAATTGTCTAAATGAAGTATCCGAGGCGGTGATGAGTTTGTCTTCGCAAGGCGGGTCGCTAAATCTACCTGGCTTTGATAGGTCAGCAGATCCCGTGGAACCCACTCAATACATTCTGGCTGCGGGATGCGTGCCACGAGCCGGTGGAAGTTCTGACATTTCGTTGGACAGTGGCTAACACGTCGTAGCAACGGGGAAAATTGAAGGGCGTCAGTGCGGATGACAACGCGGGCCGCAGGGAGCATAGTTATGTCGGCCACGAAGCAGAGTGCTTCTTGAACTGTACCGAGCTCAGCACAAAGATACGAAGGGGGTTTCGTAAGCTAAATCCAAGAGGTTTTATTCAGGGCAGGCCTGCACGGGCAGTAGGTAGGTGTTGCTTTGGAGTCTTGTATGCTTGCGTTTACATAGACAACAATGGATCCTTCAGGCAGGCAAGCATCTTGTTCTTCAAATTTCTTGCGAAGCGACGATGCCTGTTGAGCAGATGTTGGCCGGTGATTATCTGTCGGTTTGTTGTCGCTGAGCTGTACAAACTTCCATGGCGGAAGAACTGCCGTTGGCAACTGATGAATGGAGTGTGACATTGCATAAGTCCTCAGTGCATGCGTGGAGTGCGATAGACTGGCCTTAAGGCTGCGCGCTTCACGGCGCTGCTGCACCAGCTCATCAATTGTATTGAGCTGCGCATTCTCTTGTAAAGCTTTGACCGGTGTGATGCGTGGAAGGCACGTGATGTTCCTCATAGCCTCTCTGTTCACGGCTGCAAGGCTATCCTATTGGGCTCTTGTAAGATCTTGAAACTGTGCTTGATAAACAATACTTGGCTGCAGAACTGCCCTCACCAACTGCTGTGCAACGAACGAGCCTGCGCCACCAGTTTTAGGGGCAATTCTTCTAATCAAACCCAAAGTCTGAGTAGCTTGCGTTTTTCCTGAGAAAGCCATGCAGTCGCTGATCCTGATTGGCGAATCATTAAGCCAAGAATTTTTACACTCGGATTTCTTTTAGTCGGGTGCCTGATAGACAAAGGCGGATTGAACTTGAAGCAAGTTTACGGCGTCCCCAGTGGTTGGCGACTGACGTGTCTGTTGTTTTATGCAAAAATAGCTGAAGTCCGATGGATGATGCCTAATTACTGGTAACATCCAAGGCAGATTGAAGGGAAGCCTCCTGAGTACAGAGATCTTGGTGAGTACTCCACACCGTTATGTCGTGAGCCTACTGAAGAAATTTTATGTCACGGATGTCATGTAAGTGCCAAGCCAGCCGGATGAAAACAATATTAAATAACGTCGGCGACAATACTGATCCCTGGGGCGCGCCGCAGACAGCAACAAATGATCCGACTACTTCGCCGCTGAGGCGTATTGCAAATTTTCTGCCTTCCAAAAATGATTCGACAAAACTAGGAACTTTTAGAGCGAGAAGAAGCATGTCAATGGAGTTCAGATTGCCTGCATGACTGCCGGCATGATGGTTTCATATGCTTTTTCAACGTTCATTGCTCAAACAGTATGCACATTGCGGCAGCGGGTTGATGACAAAACTGCAGATGCTAAGACAGCCAACCCGTCCTCTGTACCAATATATGGACGAAAGCCGATTTGTGCTGGGTGATAAAAATAGTGCTGCTCTAGCCAACAAGACAATTGTGTGGCTAGCATTTTCTCTGCCAGCTTGCACAGCGTAGGAGTTAAGGAGATAGGTCGCAAGTTGGCAAGGTCCGTCGGAGGCTTCCTGGTTCTGAGACAGGAATCACGACAGCGGGTTTCCAGCTCTCGGGCACTACGCCATCCAACCATACTTTTTTTATGGTGTCAAGTAGTTGAGGAAGTGCAGCGCTATTCAGGTTCTTGTACATCTCCTACTGAATATCGTCCGGGCCGGGCGCTGTTTTCCGCTTCGCATCATCTATTGATGGCAGCAACTCAGGCATAAAGAATGAACACGCAATTTCATCTACTTCGACAACAGACGGCATTTGATATATATGCCCTGGGATGCCTGCCATATTTAAACTCGCGGATGAGAAAGGCACAGCATCGTATTTTGGGAAACATTTTCGCGCTGCTTCTTTGGCGAAATCATCTGGCGACAAGTTAGCCGCAAAACATGCGATTGTCGCTGCGTCAGTCGAACGGCGGCCGCGTTCCACTGCACGGAATGTCCGCCAGAGAGAGGCATTCGACGAATTTGCAGAAAATTGTTCGCAGCACGCATGCCATAGACGCTGAGAGAGGTCGCGTTCATATTTGCGTGCCTTAGCGGTAAGATAGCGCAATCGCGTAGCAATAGTGCTATAGGGTCTCGCGTAGCAGCCAGCTCGGCTTGACGGCGTGCCGCCCACAAGTTAAAAAGGCCCAGTTCTGGTGCCGGTCGACCAACACCAGTGCAGGTGGTAGTTGTAGCACTGTTGAGCGCTCTTTGTATGCTCTCAACAAGGATTGGCGAAGAATCTGAGGAGAGATTGTCCATACAGGAGCGAAAACGGTCCCAGTTGATCACAGAACATTTGTACCATAAAGGCCGGAAATGTGAGGTGTGAAGACCGATGTTGATAGGGTGATGATCACTTCCCCAGCAGTTTGACTCCATGTGCCAGGAAGGGAGGACGTGAAGACCGATGTTGATAGGGTGATGATCACTTCCCCAGCAGTTTGACTCCATGTGCCAGGAAGGGAGGCCCCGGACCCGACCACCACGTCAAGTCTGGAGCACAGGAAGCACTGAGAGTTTGACGCACTGGCCGTGTTGTTGTCCCAGGATGGTTGAGCAGCACAAATTGGTCATCCGTGAAGGCGTCCCGCACACGCCTGCCACGAGGGCTTGAAGTGGGGTACCCCCAATCCTGGTGAGGGGCGTTAAAGTCGCCTCCGACTAAAATCGAACACCCGGGATACTGCCGACGGACACTTGCTAACCAGCCAAGATTAATACGGGAGGAAACACCACCGGTTGGTCCAAAGTAAAATGAAACGAACACAACAGTTCTTTCCGAAAGTTTCGCAGCCACTGCCACAACTTCTAGATACAACGTGCACCAGTTTTCAAGAGGAAGGCGTACATGCGGAAAATGTGAGCCCACATACACCGCCGCCTTTCCCGGGGAAGCAGCAGTTTGTACACGACGGTCTATCATTGAAGGAAACATGTATGCACTAAAGCCTGGAATCGATGCAAGGCGTTTGTTTCCTGCAGCAGCATGGCCCATACCTGGAGATTGTGAATTTGTAGCCGGGTTTTGAGCTCTCCCACCTTCGTGGAAATGACTCTGCAGTTCCACTGAAGGCCACCAGCATAACTGGAATTTCCCATTTCTAGTTACTAGCCCAAGCATTGTAGAATCATGGACGTCAGGTTGGACAACTGATTGACCATAAACCGGAGCAAAGTCGCAGATTTGTCCAGTGGCATTGCGGTAATCTGGGAAGAGGCGGCAGGAAATGACACTGGTGGGCGGCAGGAAGGCGATGTTGCTGCGCCATTGATAGATGTGTCGGATGATTCTGCTGCCCGTCTACGTCGAGCGAGCAGTTCATGGTGTTGCCGGAACTTGGCGACCTCCGCTAAAATACGTGCGATTTGTTCGTAGACTGCGGCCATATCGTCCTGCGGTAGTTCAGGCATACTGTGTTGCCTTATTGGCTGTTTTCGGAGGCGTTCTTTTCGCACAGTACCGTTAGAAGGCTGCTGAGCGGAAGGATCATGCGAAGTGTGCTGTGGGAGCTCCGGCCACTCGTCTTCATCCCACTGGAGAGCTGCGAACCGATTGGATGTTTGCAATGAAGTTATACTGTCTTGTATTGGCCAACACTTAGTCATTAGACGATGAGCTTGTTGTGTTGCCTTTTGTTTTGTCGGACAGCTTGGAGATGTTATCTCGTGATCGTCGGATTTACTAAGGCCACATCGATAAGCCACTTTCCTTTCCGATGTACTTTCATCGGAAGCAGTGAAGGGGCAGGATTTGCGCATATCGCCAGTACGGAAGCAGTTTTATCTATATAACGCACTCGGTTGATATGGCCGAGTCCGTAAAATACAGCCGTAATAGTACAGACGGGCTAGTAATGTCAGAGGGCCTTGCAATGTGAGTATGCAAGAGCGCTCCTTTCCCTTGCGTCGGGCCTGGATGACACGGTGCGTGGGACAGTACAGCTCACGCTGGAGTGCAGTTTAAACCTCAGTGATATCGACGTAGTCGACGCAGCGCTGCTAGTCGGAGCCTTCAGCTAAATACACTTGTACTGACACTGAGATTTCGCTTGTCAGTGAAATACTGGTCAGCGTTTGCAGCCGTTCAATGGTAGTCAGAGTCAGAAGCCACACTGCAATGGTGTTGGACTTTGTCCTTGCTGTGAAGCCCCGAAAACTTTTGGCTCCGAAACACGCGTCTAAGTTAGCTTTTAAAATCTTGTTCAGTATATCTGTGAGGCTTTTGTTCGTTAGTGATTTAATGGCCACTTTCTAAGAAGACAATCCGGGTGCAGGCTTCACTGAGTTCTCGATCATAAGACAAGTGCACTTTCCTTGGAAACCATCACTTGCCGAAGATGGAATTGGTTGGCTGTCGTTCGAGGAACGCTTGCGAGTTGCGCGAGGGCACTTTTGCACGGGTAGAGGTGCCGATAAGTCCATTGGAATGCCCGGTTCATCATGCCGTTAGGTTTGAGGCCCATCCGGTGGTGTAGAGTTGATGGCCATGTGCACTGTTGGCAATCACTCACGAGCAGTCCGGCATTTCTGGAAGGCAGGAGAGGTGCATCTGCCGATGAACCGAAAGCACAACGCTGGACCCGGTGCCGCGGATCAGCTGTGGACTGCGTGGCAGGTACTGCCTCGAGGGACGCCGGCAGAGCTACCTCCGCCAGCGTGGCAGCGGAGGCACTAAGCCTAGCGTCAGTCGCCCGCTCAGCTGCACTCATGCATGGCTCCCAGGAGGCCTCAGACGGTAGGAGGACGTCCGGAGCTTCTTAAGAGGACGAGGATGCAGTTCCCTTCAAATAGGGTACGTATTTTGTGGGTGGCGAGGATTTTTTGAAGAGCGATGTGCAGGCACTTTAGCAGGGACACATTTCTCCTTCTTTCCAATGTCAGATTTGTCTGGTATATTTAGATGAGGTCGTTGTGTTCGAATCGTTCCTTCAAGAGCACCTCAAAAGACTTCGAACAGTACTAGACGCCATTAAGTCATCTAGCCTAACTTTGAAAGCACAGAAGTTCCACTTTGTCTACGAAGAGCTGCTGTTTCTAGGCCACATCGCTAGCAAGGAGGTACAGGTGCAATTGAACAATTTCCACCGCCGGCTGATAAGAAAGCAGTGCGAAGATTTGTCGAACGGTGCGAATATTAACGAGGATTTGTGAAAACACTTTTCACGGATCGTCGAGCCCCTGACTGAACTGACGAAGGCAGACGTGCCGTTTAAATGAGAAGCGTCGCAAGCAGAGGCCTTCAAGAAACTTCAGTGTCGTTTACAGTCCCCACCGATCCTCGCGCATTTTGATAAAAACGCCGATACTGAAGTTCATACTGACACAAGCAGCGTGGGTCTAGGCGCCTTCCTCGTTTAAAAAAGCGACGGGCTGGAGAAAGTCATCGCATAGGTTAGTCGTTCCTTTTCCAAGGCGGAGGCTAACTATTCCACAACTGAGAAGGAGTGCCTTGCCGTCATCTAGGCTACGTGTTATATTCCGCCCCTACCTGTATGGAAATGGTTAAAGAATGCAGCGCGAAAAGACAAGGACAAACGAAGAAATGCAAATGACTGGCGCTGTTCACTGTCAGCGCCCGTCTCGTGCACTCCTTCGTTTGTCCTTGTCTTTCAGCTCTGCATTTTTAACTATGATTACTGACTAACAAGCCCAAACCGCCGCTTTAGTTCACCTGTACGGACGACCGTTCAAGGTGGTCAGCGATCAGCACGTGCTGTGCTGGCTTCCCATTTGAAGGACCCCTTCTGCTGACTCGCTCGATGGAGTCAGCGTCTCCAGGAGTTTGACGTCGCCGTCGTTTACAACTCCGGATGCAAGCAGTCTGGCGCCAATTGCCTCTCACGAGCGCCTGTAGACATACCGCCGACGGACGACGATGAGGACGGCTTCCTGGGACCCATCAGCTCCAGCTCTTTTGCTCAGCAGCAACGCTCGGACCCCGACCTAAAACGCCTCATCGAGTACCTGGAAGGCACGGTTTCTTCACCGCGCTTCATTCAAGCGAGGACTCTCTTCTGTGTGCAGAATGATCTCCTTGTGAAGAACTTTGCAGCGAGCAAAACAGCCTACCTGCTTGTTGTACCTGCTTGTGTCTGAAAAGTTCTACTCACTTCACACGAGGAGCCGACAGCTGGACATCTCGGGGGTACAAGGCAAGTACTACTGGCCCCGACTGTCTGCCGATGTCGCAAATTATGTGAAAACGTGCCGAGATTGTCAGCGACAAAAGACCCCTCCCACACAACCAGCAGGATTTCTGAACTCCATTGAACTTCCCTCAAGGCTCTTTCAGCAGATCAGCATGAACTTGCTTGGCTCTTTTCAGAAGTCAACGTCTGGAAATAAGTGGATCATCACAGCGACCACCTACCTGACCCACTACGACGAGGCGAAAGCCCTGCCGTACGGAACAGCAGCAGAAGTCGCCAAATTTTTCGCGGCGTGCATTCTTCTTCGACACGGCGCCCCCGATGTGCTCATCACGGACAGAGGAACAGAATTCGTGGCGGAAGTCATCCTGCGTTACAGCCAAACCAGTGACCAGAGTACAACTGCATACCTTCCGCTGACAAAGGGACTGCCCAAGCGCCTGAACAAAACCATCGCCTATATGCTCGCCATGTACGTCGATGCCGAACAAAAAACCTGGGATGTCATCCAGCCCTACATCGTCTTAGATTAAAACAACACAGTGCAGGACACCACCCAGATGCCGCCTTTTAGTCTCGTCCATGGCAAGGAGGCCACGACCACGCTATACGCTATTCTGCCCAAGGTTACAGAAGAAGAGACCGTTGACTTTGCCGCCTACCTTCAACGCGCGGAAGAAGCTCGAAAGCTTGCCCAATTACGGATCAAATATCAGCAGCAGTCTGACGCCAGACGCTACACCAAAGGAAGACGCAACGCGGAATACAAGCCAGGAGACCGAGTCTGGGTTTGGACGCTTATTCGCCGAAGTTGATTGAGTGGAAAGCTTATGCGCCGCTATTTCGACGCGTGCAAGGTTCTTCGTCGGCTAGGTTAACTGGAGTATGAAGTCATCCCTGACGCGATGGCTGCACCCAGCGACGCCGCGTACGACCAAAAGTTGTCCGTGTAGTCCGTCTGAAGCCGTATTATGCGCGCTAAAGGACGCTGCATTTTCATACTCTATTTTCGCAAGATCCGTTTTTTCTCTTACATGTCGCATTATTTGTTTTATGGCATCGGGTTGATGCTTCTTTGAAATGGGAGTAATGCCGCGAATATTTGCAGTGTTTGTTCGTTCTTCAAATCTGCCACCACAACATTTTATTGCTTTATTTGCGATGCAAGACGCGACTACATTTATCTTGATTGATCGCAGCCAGGCAGAGTTGATTCTACGTTGTTCCGGAATGTTCTAGTAACATTGCATGCATTATGCCGAAAGTTCGCTATCAGCTTTAAATTGAGAACGGCCGCCAGCCGCGTGCATTTTTTTCGGCGACCGCCGAGCACGCTTGTCGCTTCGCTGCCGCCGAGTGATTCAGTCCATTGTGGGCGCAAGTGAGCCCAATAAACAGTTTTCTTTTAGAAGTCTTTTGTCCGTTTTCATCGCTCCTTCGACTGCCGTCACCACTACGTGACAATATGATGAGTAAATGTGCATTAGCAACGACACAAAGAGATTTTTTGTAATATCTGTAATCTATCTGTGTTTGACCATGTTGTTGTGTCCCATACCAGGGGATAATATGAAAGGTTAGGTGGGAATAGTGCATTATAAACTAAAGCTTTGATACTGAGTTCTAATACAAAACGAACTTTGCATAACAATTCTGTCTATCTGGCAAGTTTTTTATCGAAATTATCAAAATGCAAGTTCCATGACAGATTGCACTGGATTGCCACGCCTGGGTACTTTAGTGAGGAAGCTATTGCAATGCATTGGGAACCAATCTTAAGTTTATGTAAAGGTGCTAGTAGCTTGTTTTTTTTGTCTACAAACTTGTGCTTTAGTTTTTGTTGCGTTAATTTTCAACAAACACTCTGTACACTATGTGAGCAGTGAGTTTTATTAGCTTTTAATGCCAAATCAGTGAGTACAATAGCTGTAAAAATTATGCCCAGGTCATCCTTATGCATGGCAATTAGCGGTAGTGTAAAGGATCGTAATTTCGTTAAAGCAGATGTTCAACAGTGTAGGTTCAAGAATACTGCCTTGTGAGACGCCATAATAAATCATGCATTAATTTCATAAAGTAAATAAGCTACACATTGTAAAGCCCTTTTTACGGAAGTGCAAGGCATGCAAACAACAGGAACACTGGACAAAAGTAATGTCTTCGTATTGAGGACACACACTTTACAACTTTATCCTGACAAAACAAGAGACTATGTGTGAGCTGTGCGGATGTGGTCACCACATACATTTTGTTTGTGCGCTGAACTCGAGAAACTAAAGAAAAAGCATTCCCCAATGTTTCCAGAACACACCCCTTTTCACCTTATATTACTTCTTAAAAGAAAAACGTCTCATTAACATGTCCTGTGTTTTTACGTTTTTTTAACGGAAGCAAAGGTTCTGAACAAATTATGGGATCGTAAAACTGTCCCATTGCAGACACATTAACCTCGAGTTTGGCGCATGATGGCCTTAGTTTCCTATATGAAATAAAACCAACCACAAGTGAAACACCTCCCTCAAATTCCCATCAAAGCTCCCTGCATTCATAATTAATTCTTCTAAGTTAACTCGGATTGCATGAATAACTTATTATTTTGTCTTTACGGTAGGCGCTTACGAAGACGTGAGAGGTTTTTTCCTATTAAATCCCCACTCGTTCCTCGTTTCCCCTTCTTTTAAAGGCTGCATCTGCAGGAAGCCAAAGCGGAAGACATCACCCTGTGTCCGTACAGGTGGCTCTACACAATTCCGACCAGACCGTGCCTCGAGAGACTCGCGTTGGCAGGAAGCCACACTCTTTGATCCACGACGACTTCGATACCCGCCGCCCAGGTAAGCGTGGTGCCGGCCAGAGCAGGGCTATTTTACGGTAGTATATTTACAGTACAAGATTTATTCCGGTATGGTGGTAGGCTTTTCTGGAGTGAAATGCTTAGAAAAAGAAACTTGGGCCAAATAGTTTTGAACGTTCACCTTGTGGAAAGCAAAAGTTTGTCCAAGATAGCTTTTCCAAGCATTTCACTCAAAGAAAGTCGAGCCGGGGAATCTTGCACCCAATAGAAAACTGCAAGTTGCCGAGCGCCACTGGGGATCAAACAGAGCATGTTTAGAAAGGGAGGTGCTTGGCTCTACCACACGGCTCTACCAAACAATTTAAACTGTAAACGCTAAGTCGTTGCTCATATACGACACTTCTATAAAATGTGTGGCGTTTAATGCCATTAAACCAAGTAGACGTGCGAAAACATGTCTTTAGGTTGATAGGCTTAGGTTTTGCTTTGCTTGGTCGTCGGCACGTCTGGCGACCGAATTTGACTCAGGTTAAGCTCTCATCGAGGTTAAGTTGATCTGATCTATTCGCACCGCAAATGGAAGCTGAAGACGACAATGTGGAATACACAGCGCGAGATTGTGTCAGATAACACGAGACGGGACCGGCTCCGGCGATAGCATAGTGCTCTCATGCAGTGGCCAGCGAAAACTTCAACTTCGCTGGCCACTGCATGAGAGCACTATGCTATCGCCGGAGCCGGTCCCGTCTCGTGTTATCTGACACAATCTCGCGCTGTGTATTCCACATTGTCGTCTTCAGCTTCCATTTGCGGTGCGAATAGATCAGATCAACTTAACCTCGATGAGAGCTTAACCTGAGTCAAATTCGGTCGCCAGACGTGCCGACGACCAAGCAAAGCAAAACCTAAGCCTATCAACCTAAATACATGTTTTCGCACGTCTACTTGGTTTAATGGCATTAAACGCCACACATTTTATAGAAGTGTCGTATATGAGCAACGACTTTGCGTTTACAGTTAAAATTGTTTGGTAGAGCCGTGTGGTAGAGCCAAGCACCTCCCTTTCTAAAGATGCTCTCTTTGATCCCCAGTGGCGCTCGGTAACTTGCAGTTTTCTATTGGGTGCAAGATTCCCCGGCTCGACTTTCTTTGAGTGAAATGCTTGGAAAAGCTATCTTGGACAAACTTTTGCTTTCCACAAGGTGAACGTTCAAAACTATTTGGCCCAAGTTTCTTTTTCTAAGCATTTCACTCCAGAAAAGCCTACCACCATACCGGAATAAATCTTGTACTGTAAATATACTACCGTAAAATAGCCCTGCTCTGGCCGGCACCACGCTTACCTGGGCGGCGGGTATCGAAGTCGTCGTGGATCAAAGAGTGTGGCTTCCTGCCAACGCGAGTCTCTCGAGGCACGGTCTGGTCGGAATTGTGTAGAGCCACCTGTACGGACACAGGGTGATGTCTTCCGCTTTGGCTTCCTGCAGATGCAGCCTTTAAAAGAAGGGGAAACGAGGAGCGAGTGGGGATTTAATAGGAAAGACCTCTCACGTCTTCGTAAGCGCCTACCGTAAAGACAAAATAATAAGTTATTCATGCAATCCGATTTAACTTAGAAAAATTAATTATGAATGCAGGGAGCTTTGATGGGAATTTGAGGGAGGTGTTTCACTTGTGGTTGGTTTTATTTCATATAGGAAACTAAGGCCATCATGCGCCAAACTCGAGGTTAATGTGTCTGCAATGGGACAGTTTTACGATCCCATAATTTGTTCAGAACCTTTGCTTCCGTTAAAAAAACGTAAAAAAACAGGACATGTTAATGAGACGTTTTTCTTTTAAGAAGTAATATAAGGTGAAAAGGGGTGTGTTCTGGAAACATTGGGGAATGCTTTTTCTTTAGTTTCTCGAGTTCAGCGCACAAACAAAATGTATGTGGTGACCACATCCGCACAGCTCACACATAGTCTCTTGTTTTGTCAGGATAAAGTTGTAAAGTGTGTGTCCTCAATACGAAGACATTACTTTTGTCCAGTGTTCCTGTTGTTTGCATGCCTTGCACTTCCGTAAAAAGGGCTTTACAATGTGTAGCTTATTTACTTTATGAAATTAATGCATGATTTATTATGGCGTCTCACAAGGCAGTATTCTTGAACCTACACTGTTGAACATCTGCTTTAACGAAATTACGATCCTTTACACTAGCGCTAATTGCCATGCATAAGGATGACCTGGGCATAATTTTTACAGCTATTGTACTCACTGATTTGGCATTAAAAGCTAATAAAACTCACTGCTCACATAGTGTACAGAGTCTTTGTTGAAAATTAATGCAACAAAAACTAAAGCACAAGTTTGTAGACAAAAAAAAACAAGCTACTAGCACCTTTACATAAACTTAAGATTGGTTCCCAATGCATTGCAATAGCTTCCTCACTAAAGTACCCAGGTGTGGCAATCCAGTGCAATCTGTCATGGAACTTGCATTTTGATAATTTCGATAAAAAACTTGCCAGATACACAGAATTGTTATGCAAAGTTCGTTTTGTATTAGAACTCAGTATCAAAGCTTTAGTTTATAATGCACTATTCCCACCTAAGCTTTCATATTATCCCCTGGTATGGGACACAACAACATGGTCAAACACAGATAGATTACAGATATTACAAAAAATCTCTTTGTGTCGTTGCTAATGCACATTTACTCATCATATTGTCACGTAGTGGTGACGGCAGTCGAAGGAGCGATGAAAACGGACAAAAGACTTCTAAAAGAAAACTGTTTATTGGGCTCACTTGCGCCCACAATGGACTGAATCACTCGGCGGCAGCGAAGCGACAAGCGTGCTCGGCGGTCGTCGAAAAAAATGCACGCGGCTGGCGGCCGTTCTCAATTTAAAGCTGATAGCGAACTTTCGGCATAATGCATGCAATGTTACTAGAACATTCCGGAACAACGTAGAATCAACTCTGCCTGGCTGCGATCAATCGAGATAAATGTAGTCGCGTCTTGCATCGCAAATAAAGCAATAAAATGTTGTGGTGGCAGATTTGAAGAACGAACAAATACTGCAAATATTCGCGGCATTACTCCCATTTCAAAGAAGCATCAACCCGATGCCATAAAACAAATATTGCGACATGTAAGAGAAAAAACGGATCTTGCGAAAATAGAGTATGAAAATGCAGCGTCCTTTAGCGCGCATAATACGGCTTCAGACGGACTACACGGACAACTTTTGGTCGTACGCGGCGTCGCTGGGTGCAGCCATCGCGTCAGGGATGACTTCATACTCCAGTTAACCTAGCCGACGAAGAACCTTGCACGCGTCGAAATAGCGGCGCATAAGCTTTTCATTCAATCAACTTCGGCGAATAAGCGTCCATACCCAGACTCGGTCTCCTGGCTTGTATTCCGCGTTGCGTCTTCCTTTGGTGTAGCGTCTGGCGTCAGACTGCTGCTGATATTTGATCCGTAATTGGGCAAGCTTTCGAGCTTCTTCCGCGCGTTGAAGGTAGGCGGCAAAGTCAACGGTCTCTTCTTCTGTAACCTTGGGCAGAATAGCGTATAGCGTGGTCGTGGCCTCCTTGCCATGGACGAGACTAAAAGGCGGCATCTGGGTGGTGTCCTGCACTGTGTTGTTTTAATCTAAGACGATGTAAGGCTGGATGACATCCCAGGTTTTTTGTTCGGCATCGACGTACATGGCGAGCATATAGGCGATGGTTTTGTTCAGGCGCTTGGGCAGTCCCTTTGTCAGCGGAAGGTATGCAGTTGTACTCTGGTCACTGGTTTGGCTGTAACGCAGGATGACTTCCGCCACGAATTCTGTTCCTCTGTCCGTGATGAGCACATCGGGGGCGCCGTGTCGAAGGAGAATGCACGCCGCGAAAAATTTGGCGACTTCTGCTGCTGTTCCGTACGGCAGGGCTTTCGCCTCGTCGTAGCGGGTCAGGTAGGTGGTCGCTGTGATGATCCACTTATTTCCAGACGTTGACTTCTGAAAAGGGCCAAGCAAGTTCATGCTGATCTGCTGAAAGAGCCTTGAGGGAGGTTCAATGGAGTTCAGAAATCCTGCTGGTTGTGTAGGAGGGGTCTTTCGTCGCTGACAATCTCGGCACGTTTTCACATAATTTGCGACATCGGCAGACAGTCGGGGCCAGTAGTACTTGCCTTGTACCCCCGAGATGTCCAGCTGTCGGCTCCTCGTGTGAAGTGAGTAGAACTTTTCAGACACAAGCAGGTACAACAAGCAGGTAGGCTGTTTTGCTCGCTGCAAAGTTCTTCACAAGGAGATCATTCTGCACACAGAAGAGAGTCCTCGCTTGAATGAAGCGCGGTGAAGAAACCGTGCCTTCCAGGTACTCGATGAGGCGTTTTAGGTCGGGGTCCGAGCGTTGCTGCTGAGCAAAAGAGCTGGAGCTGATGGGTCCCAGGAAGCCGTCCTCATCGTCGTCCGTCGGCGGTATGTCTACAGGCGCTCCTGAGAGGCAGTTGGCGCCAGACTGCTTGCATCCGGAGTTGTAAACGACGGCGACGTCAAACTCCTGGAGACGCTGACTCCATCAAGCGAGTCAGCAGAAGGGGTCCTTCAAATGGGAAGCCAGCACAGCACGTGCTGATCGCTGACCACCTTGAACGGTCGTCCGTACAGGTGAACTAAAGCGGCGGTTTGGGCTTGTTAGTCAGTAATCATAGTTAAAAATGCAGAGCTGAAAGACAAGGACAAAAGAAGAAGTGCACGAGACGGGCGCTGACAGTGAACAGCGCCAGTCATTTGCATTTCTTCGTTTGTCCTTGTCTTTTCGCGCTGCATTCTTTAACCATTTCCATACAGGTAGGGGCGGAATATAACACGTAGCCCAGATGACGGCAAGGCACTCCTTCTCAGTTGTGGAATAGTTAGCCTCCGCCTTGGAAAAGGAACGACTAGCCTATGCGATGACTTTCTCCAGCCCGTCGCTTTTTTAAACGAGGAAGGCGCCTAGACCCACGCTGCTTGTGTCAGTATGAACTTCAGTATCGGCGTTTTCATCAAAATGCGCGAGGATCGGTGGGGACTGTAAACGACATTGAAGTTTCTTGAAGGCCTCTGCTTGCGACGCTTCTCATTTAAACGGCACGTCTGCCTTCGTCAGTTCGGTCAGGGGCTCGACGATCCGTGAAAAGTGTTTTCACAAATCCTCGTTAATATTCGCACCGTTCGACAAATCTTCGCACTGCTTTCTTATCAGCCGGCGGTGGAAATTGTTCAATTGCACCTGTACCTCCTTGCTAGCGATGTGGCCTAGAAACAGCAGCTCTTCGTAGGCAAAGTGGAACTTCTGTGCTTTCAAAGTTAGGCTAGATGACTTAATGGCGTCTAGTACTGTTCGAAGTCTTTTGAGGTGCTCTTGAAGGAACGATTCGAACACAACGACCTCATCTAAATATACCAGACAAATCTGACATTGGAAAGAAGGAGAAATGTGTCCCTGCTAAAGTGCCTGCACATCGCTCTTCAAAAAATCCTCGCCACCCACAAAATACGTACCCTATTTGAAGGGAACTGCATCCTCGTCCTCTTAAGAAGCTCCGGACGTCCTCCTACCGTCTGAGGCCTCCTGGGAGCCATGCATGAGTGCAGCTGAGCGGGCGACTGACGCTAGGCTTAGTGCCTCCGCATCCACGCTGGCGGAGGTAGCTCTGCCGGCGTCCCTCGAGGCAGTACCTGCCACGCAGTCCACAGCTGATCCGCGGCACCGGGTCCAGCGTTGTGCTTTCGGTTCATCGGCAGATGCACCTCTCCTGCCTTCCAGAAATGCCGGACTGCTCGTGAGTGATTGCCAACAGTGCACATGGCCATCAACTCTACACCACCGGATGGGCCTCAAACCTAACGGCATGATGAACCGGGCATTCCAATAGACTTATCGGCACCTCTACCCGTGCAAAAGTGCCCTCGCGCAACTCGCAAGCGTTCCTCGAACGACAGCCAACCAATTCCATCTTCGGCAATTGATGGTTTCCAAGGAAAGTGCACTTGTCTTATGATCGAGAACTCAGTGAAGCCTGCACCCGGATTGTCTTCTTAGAAAGTGGCCATTAAATCACTAACGAACAAAAGCCTCACAGATATACTGAACAAGATTTTAAAAGCTAACTTAGACGCGTGTTTCGGAGCCAAAAGTTTTCGGGGCTTCACAGCAAGGACAAAGTCCAACACCATTGCAGTGTGGCTTCTGACTCTGACTACCATTGAACGGCTGCAAACGCTCACCAGTATTTCTCTGACAAGCGAAATCTCAGTGTCAGTACAAGTGTATTTAGCTGAAGGCTCCGACTAGCAGCGCTGCGTCGACTACGTCGATATCACTGAGGTTTAAACTGCACTCCAGCGTGAGCTGTACTGTCCCACGCACCGTGTCATCCAGGCCCGACGCAAGGGAAAGGAGCGCTCTTGCATACTCACATTGCAAGGCCCTCTGACATTACTAGCCCGTCTGTACTATTACGGCTGTATTTTACGGACTCGGCCATATCAACCGAGTGCGTTATATAGATAAAACTGCTTCCGTACTGGCGATATGCGCAAATCCTGCCCCTTCACTGCTTCCGATGAAAGTACATCGGAAGGGAAAGTGGCTTATCGATGTGGCCTTAGTAAATCCGACGATCACGAGATAACATCTCCAAGCTGTCCGACAAAACAAAAGGCAACACAACAAGCTCATCGTCTAATGACTAAGTGTTGGCCAATACAAGACAGTATAACTTCATTGCAAACATCGAATCGGTTCGCAGCTCTCCAGTGGGATGAAGACGAGTGGCCGGAGCTCCCACAGCACACTTCGCATGATCCTTCCGCTCAGCAGCCTTCTAACGGTACTGTGCGAAAAGAACGCCTCCGAAAACAGCCAATAAGGCAACACAGTATGCCTGAACTACCGCAGGACGATATGGCCGCAGTCTACGAACAAATCGCACGTATTTTAGCGGAGGTCGCCAAGTTCCGGCAACACCATGAACTGCTCGCTCGACGTAGACGGGCAGCAGAATCATCCGACACATCTATCAATGGCGCAGCAACATCGCCTTCCTGCCGCCCACCAGTGTCATTTCCTGTCGCCTCTTCCCAGATTACCGCAATGCCACTGGACAAATCTGCGACTTTGCTCCGGTTTATGGTCAATCAGTTGTCCAACCTGACGTCCATGATTCTACAATGCTTGGGCTAGTAACTAGAAATGGGAAATTCCAGTTATGCTGGTGGCCTTCAGTGGAACTGCAGAGTCATTTCCACGAAGGTGGGAGAGCTCAAAACCCGGCTACAAATTCACAATCTCCAGGTATGGGCCATGCTGCTGCAGGAAACAAACGCCTTGCATCGATTCCAGGCTTTAGTGCATACATGTTTCCTTCAATGATAGACCGTCGTGTACAAACTGCTGCTTCCCCGGGAAAGGCGGCGGTGTATGTGGGCTCACATTTTCCGCATGTACGCCTTCCTCTTGAAAACTGGTGCACGTTGTATCTAGAAGTTGTGGCAGTGGCTGCGAAACTTTCGGAAAGAACTGTTGTGTTCGTTTCATTTTACTTTGGACCAACCGGTGGTGTTTCCTCCCGTATTAATCTTGGCTGGTTAGCAAGTGTCCGTCGGCAGTATCCCGGGTGTTCGATTTTAGTCGGAGGCGACTTTAACGCCCCTCACCAGGATTGGGGGTACCCCACTTCAAGCCCTCGTGGCAGGCGTGTGCGGGACGCCTTCACGGATGACCAATTTGTGCTGCTCAACCATCCTGGGACAACAACACGGCCAGTGCGTCAAACTCTCAGTGCTTCCTGTGCTCCAGACTTGACGTGGTGGTCGGGTCCGGGGCCTCCCTTCCTGGCACATGGAGTCAAACTGCTGGGGAAGTGATCATCACCCTATCATCATCGGTCTTCACGTCCTCCCTTCCTGGCACATGGAGTCAAACTGCTGGGGAAGTGATCATCACCCTATCAACATCGGTCTTCACACCTCACATTTCCGGCCTTTATGGTACAAATGTTCTGTGATCAACTGGGACCGTTTTCGCTCCTGTATGGACAATCTCTCCTCAGATTCTTCGCCAATCCTTGTTGAGAGCATACAAAGAGCGCTCAACAGTGCTACAACTACCACCTGCACTGGTGTTGGTCGACCGGCACCAGAACTGGGCCTTTTTAACTTGTGGGCGGCACGCCGTCAAGCCGAGCTGGCTGCTACGCGAGACCCTATAGCACTATTGCTACGCGATTGCACTATCTTACCGCTAAGGCACGCAAATATGAACGCGACCTCTCTCAGCGTCTATGGCATGCGTGCTGCGAACAATTTTCTGCAAATTCGTCGAATGCCTCTCTCTGGCGGACATTCCGTGCAGTGGAACGCGGCCGCCGTTCGACTGACGCAGCGACAATCGCATGTTTCGCGGCTAACTTGTCGCCAGATGATTTCGCCAAAGAAGCAGCGCGAAAATGTTTCCCAAAATACGATGCTCTGCCTTTCTCATCCGCGAGTTTAAATATGGCAGGCATCCCAGGGCATATATATCAAATGCCGTCTGTTGTCGAAGTAGATGAAATTGCGTGTTCATTCTTTATGCCTGAGTTGCTGCCATCAATAGATGATGCGAAGCGGAAAACAGCGCCCGGCCCGGACGATATTCAGTAGGAGATGTACAAGAACCTGAATAGCGCTGCACTTCCTCAACTACTTGACACCATAAAAAAAGTATGGTTGGATGGCGTAGTGCCCGAGAGCTAAAAACCCGCTGTCGTGATTCCTGTCTCAGAACCAGGAAGCCTCCGACGGACCTTGCCAACTTGCGACCTATCTCCTTAACTCCTACGCTGTGCAAGCTGGCAGAGAAAATGCTAGCCACACAATTGTCTTGTTGGCTAGAGCAGCACTATTTTTATCACCCAGCACAAATCGGCTTTCGTCCATACATTGGTACAGAGGACGGGTTGGCTGTCTTAGCATCTGCAGTTTTGTCATCAACCCGCTGCCGCAATGTGCATACTGTTTGAGCAATGAACGTTGAAAAAGCATATGAAACCATCATGCCGGCAGTCATGCAGGCAATCTGAACTCCATTGACATGCTTCTTCTCGCTCTAAAAGTTCCTAGTTTTGTCGAATCATTTTTGGAAGGCAGAAAATTTGCAATACGCCTCAGCGGCGAAGTAGTCGGTTCATTTGTTCCTGTCTGCGGCGCGCCCCAGGGATCAGTATTGTCGCCGACGTTATTTAATATTGTTTTCATCCGGCTGGCTTGGCACTTACATGACATCCGTGACATAAAATTTCTTCAGTACGCTCACGACATAACGGTGTGGAGTACTCACCAAGATCTCTGTACTCGGGAGGCTTCCCTTCAATCTGCCTTGGATGTTACCAGTAATTAGGCATCATCCATCGGACTTCAGCTATTTTTGCATAAAACAACAGACACGTCAGTCGCCAACCACTGGAGACGCCGTAAACTTGCTGCAAGTTCAATCCGCCTTTGTCTATCTGGCACCCGACTAAATGAAATCCGAGTGTAAAAATTCTTGGCTTAATGATTCGCCAATCAGGATCAGCGACTGCATGGCTTTCTCAGGAAAAACGCAAGCTACTCAGACTTTGGGTTTGATTAGAAGAATTTCCCCTAAAACTGGTGGCGCAGGCTCGTTCGTTGCACAGCAGTTGGTGAGGGCAGTTCTGCAGCCAAGTATTGTTTATCAAGCACAGTTTCAAGATCTTACAAGAGCCCAATAGGATAGCCTTGCAGCCGTGAACAGAGAGGCTATGAGGAACATCACGTGCCTTCCACGCATCACACCGGTCAAAGCTTTACAAGAGAATGCGCAGCTCAATACAATTGATGAGCTGGTGCAGCAGCGCCGTGAAGCGCGCAGCCTTAAGGCCAGTCTATCGCACTCCACGCATGCACTGAGGACTTATGCAACGTCACACTCCATTCATCAGTTGCCAACGGCAGTTCTTCCGCCATGGAAGTTTGTACAGCTCAGCGACAACAAACCGACAGATAATCACCGGCCAACATCTGCTCAACAGGCATCGTCGCTTCGCAAGAAATTTGAAGAACAAGATGCTTGCCTGCCTGAAGGATCCATTGTTGTCTATGTAAACGCAAGCATACAAGACTCCAAAGCAACACCTACCTACTGCCCGTGCAGGCCTGCCCTGAATAAAACCTCTTGGATTTAGCTTACGAAACCCCCTTCGTATCTTTGTGCTGAGCTCGGTACAGTTCAAGAAGCACTCTGCTTCGTGGCCGACATAACTATGCTCCCTGCGGCCCGCGTTGTCATCCGCACTGACGCCCTTCAATTTTCCCCGTTGCTACGACGTGTTAGCCACTGTCCAACGAAATGTCAGAACTTCCACCGGCTCGTGGCACGCATCCCGCAGCCAGAATGTATTGAGTGGGTTCCACGGGATCTGCTGACCTATCAAAACCAGGTAGATTTAGCGACCCGCCTTGCGAAGACAAACTCATCACCGCCTCGGATACTTCATTTAGACAATTTTACATTCCTTTCGTCAAGAAAGGAACTCCTCCAGCGCCGCTCAACCATCCGTTCAACCCTCCAGCGCCGCTCAAGGCTTTCAACCGTCCGTGTACGGTAACCCTCCCCCGCGGTCTTACCCGTGCAGAGGAGGTTGCGCTTAGGAGGATCCGGGTCGTGGTCGCCCTCACACCTGCCGTCACACGGAAGTGGCCTCAGTACCGAGAATTGTTTCCTCGGCCAGGGTCTCCGATATGTAAACACGAGGACACTGAGGCCGACATTCATCACTTACTGTGGGACTGCCCAACTCTCAAGCCTACAAGAATCCGGCACCTGATGGTAGCAGGACTTTCACCAAGCAACCCTGCTTCATATATTGCCTGGACGCAGCGACCGTGCCATCGTTCTATACTGGACTTCATCAAATCAGCTAACCTTTTTCTATTTATTTAATCTCCACTACATCATTCGTCACACCTTCACCCATCATTGATGCCCTCGGCCAATAAATTTCGCTTTAAAAAACATCTGACACTTCAGGCCTGCCAGCACTGTATCCATTAGTCGCTGAAAGGTCGCTGGTGCGGAACAGAGACCAAATGGCATCACCTTGACTCAAACAGCCCATCCGGAGTGATGAATGCTGTCTTCTCGCGATCTCTTTCGACGACCTCAATTTGCAGTAGCCGCTCTTGAGGTCGATCGATGAGAAATATTTGGCGTTGCAGAGGCGGTCCAGTGTGTCGTCGATGCAAGACAGTGGGTAGACGTCCTTCTTTGATAAGCTGTTCAAGCGGCGGTAATCAACGCAGAATCAAAGCGCCCCGTCTTTCTTTCTCAACAGAACAACCGTTGCCGCCCATGGGCTGTTTGAAGGCTGGATGACGTCGTCACGAAGCATTTCTTCGACTTGTTCCCGGATGGCTTGTCGTTCTCGCGGTGACACACGGTAGGCGCTTTGGCGGAGAGGCGGACGTGTTCGTCCGTTATAATGCGATGCTTGGCAATAGGGGTTTGGCGGACCTTCGGCGATGTCGAAAAACACTCATTGTAGCTTCGAAGCAGATTGCGGATCAGGTTTTGTCTGTTCCGGTGCAGGGCTGGGTTGATGTCGAAAATGGGCGGGTTTTCTTGCTCAGGCAAATCTTCTGCGGAGGGGTCGGACAGGGCGAAGGAATCTCATACGTCGGATATTTAGCCGAAGAAAGCAATCGTTGTTCCTCTGTTAATGTGCTGGTACTCTTCGTTGAAGCTAGTAAGCAATACTTTGGCCTGGCCATTGCGGAAATGTGCGATGCCTCTTCTGATGCTGGCTCCTCAGTCTAAAGCAACTGCATGTTCCCCTCATTGATGGCTTCAGCGTTAATGGCTTCCATGGCGCCTATGGTCCCGATAACGCTTGACCAGTGTGGGACGCTCAGTTCTTCCTCCACGACACTCAGGGCAACGTGATTTCCCCGAGATTTCATCGAAGCGATGGCTTCGTCCGTCGAAAGCGTCATCAACTTGGATCGCAGGTCGATGATCGCCTGATGCTCATTAAGGAAATTCATACCCAAGGCCACTTCGCGGGAGCATTGCGGTAGCACAACAAAGGTCGCAGGATAGGTATGTCCTTTGACAGTCACTCGCGCTGTGCATCGTCCTTTTCGCGTAATGAGGTGGCCTCCTGCAATGCGAATTTTTGGGCCGTCCCAAGCCGTTGTGACTTTTCTCAGCTGCGCAGCGAATGTTCCATTCATCACCGAGTAATCGGCCACTGTGTCGAATAGAGCCGTAACTTTCCGGCCGTCGATGGTAACTTCTAAGTCGGAGGCCCTGACTCTTGCATTGCATGTCGCTGTCGGCGTCGGGTCACGGATTCGTCGTGTATGCGAGTCGCGGGTGGTGTGTGTGGTCGAAGATTTTCTGGGTGGCGGCGTAGTTTTTAATCCAGTGTGCGTCGTGGTAGGGGTTGTCATTTGGTGCGGCGACGTTGCAACGAGTGTAGGTTCTTCATGCGGCGTGGCGGGTGCAGCGTCTTCATGGGGTGTGGCTGGTAGAGGATCTTCGGCGTTTCGCTTGTGAGCAACCCCACTTCCAAAGGTTGCTGTCTTTAGTTTCCCCTACGGGGTCTGGGAGACCTTCCTCGTACCACGGCTGCGTAGCTGCGGCGTGGCGACGCAAAGCGCGAGGTTGACGGCGATTTTGAGCGCGAAAAGCGGTTCGGCGTGTACTCCTCTCGAAGCAGGTACTCGTCGACTTCCTACGGACGTTGTCCAAATTGTGGTCGTGGGGCGTTAACGGCAAATCCTCGAAAACCGATACGTCGGTACGGGCAGTGACGATCAATATGGCCGGCCTCACAGCAATGGAAGCACAACGGCCGGTTGTCGGAAGTCTTCCAGGCGCCGCATTTCCACGGGCTTGAGCGCCGATCGTAGGCTGGGCGGGCAGGGGCAGGGAGGTGGCGTTAGGGAACAAGTTGTTCATGTCGGACAGGATGCAGGGGTTGTCGTTGGGACTGAGGAGCCCTTACTGAAGCGGAGTAGGACATGGCCTGGGTTTCTGTAGCAATCGGGGTGCGAAGTGCCTGTTGCACTTCTTCCCGCACCACATCCATCAGAGTCGCTGCTTGTGGCTGTGGGGAGGATGTCAGTAATCGGTATAGCTCCTATCGGACGATTTCGTAGATAACTTGCCGCAAGTTGTCGCTGGTGGTAGATGTCATGTCCGAACGGATTGCACAGGCAGAGGAAGGGCGAATGTACTGAAGAGCTCGGACTTCGAGGGTCTTCTCAATAGTGCAGGCTTCTTGCATGAATTCCTCAACTGTTTTTGGCGGCAGGTGGACGAGGCTGCCAAAGATTTGTTTTTTTTTTACGCCGCGAAACAAAACTGAACTTTCTTTTCCTTGGTCATCTCGGGGTCGGCGCCGCAAAACACG
This sequence comes from Amblyomma americanum, assembly GCF_052857255.1. NCBI lineage: Eukaryota > Metazoa > Arthropoda > Arachnida > Ixodida > Ixodidae > Amblyomma > Amblyomma americanum. The sequence continues at coordinate 454,644,682 of NC_135497.1, read as the reverse complement.
CGCTTCATTTCATAGTCGTAACCATGGACGGGCTCATTCGAAAGCTTGATCCTGGACTCGAGGAGTCGTTTGGCTCTTTCTTTCCTCACGACACTGGTAAACACCTTGAATAGTACTCTCTTGAATAGCTCCCATGTCGCAAGGGACGACTTGTGCTTTTCGTACCACATGCGTGCGGAGCCACCCAATGAGACAAATACGCGTCCATTTTTTTGCCGCATCATCCCACTTGTTGAATGACGCCACACGCTCAAATTGGTCCAGCCATTCTTCGGGGTCTTCGCATAGGGATCCATTGAATGTTAGCGGCACCCGCGGCTGCTGCAGTATGATCGGTGTCGACATCGTTGGCGAGGTTTCGGTGCTCGTAGCAGCGTCTTTTCCCTGTCTGGTTCGGTCCGGCAGGGTTCCGAACTCAGGCCCCTCACCCTGGAGACGTCGGCTGGCTCGCTGAGCTGCTGGGTCTTCCTCGAGTGCGAAGCGCTAAGGGCTAGCGTCACGACTTAAAGGGGCCTCCGGAACATGGAAGGCTACCCGCACCTCGAACAGATGTCACGTAGTGGTGACGGCAGTCGAAGGAGCGAGGAAAATGTACAAAAGGTCTTCTAAAAGAAAACTGTTTATTGGCCTGACTTGTGCCCACAATCGACTTAATAATCGGCCGCGGCGAAGCCACAAGCGTGCTCGGCAGTCGTCGAACAGGATGCCCGCCCCTGTCGGCCGTGCTCAATTTAAAGCTGATAAAGAACTTTCGAGATAATTCGTTAAAATTATTAGAACATTCGGGAACAACACAGAATCTGCTCTGTCTGGCTGCGATCAATCGAGATATATCTAGTCCCGTCTTGCGTCGCAAATAAAGCGATAAAGTTGTGTGGCGGCAAATTTGAAGAACGAACGAACACTTCAAATTTCGGCGGCAATATTTCCTCATCTTTTAAAATAACACTAGTTAATGGCCTTTATTACTTATTGCTAAATAACTGTTGTGAAAGAAAACAAAAATAACGACCTTTTCTTTGATTGTGTTTATTTGCTGCCCAGAATAATTATTACTAAACTCGTATCAACGACGGCTCGTATGTCCCATCTTTTCTGATGCAAAACAGTTGTCAGATGCTTAAGTTCGTAATTTCTAACCACGATATATAAAGAAATATCTGAGCGAGCACCCGGCAGGTGGCGCAGAACCCCTCGCAGTTCTCGATCCTCGGTCAGATGGCGCCACACGATTGCGGGCCCTTTTGAAGATAGAAACAGCGAAATAAATTGGGCAGGATTAGATGTTAGCAAGGAAAGGCTGAAATATTGTAGAAATATACGTTAAGAGAAAAAGAGAACAACTAGTTTAAATACAAAACTTTGCCAATATGAGTAAATAATTCAAAAATAAGACATTTTTTCTGATAATTCTCAGTATTTACCAGTCGTTCTCGGGACCTTTAGGTTGTTTAGTGTGTGCGAAACATTGCGACTTCCAACAATTCGCTTGCCACCAGTCCTAAAAAAGCGGATGCCGATATTTATAGGACATCTGTAATTCATCAACCTGCCAAACCGGAAAACATTCAGGGAGTTTAGTTCAACAGGCCGCGCAGACTGAGCAGTGGTGCGGAGCGCGGTAAGCGATCTGAGCAGAACCTGATAGCTGCTATTCTCCGTACTACAGGTAAAGAATAAATGAAACTTAAAATTCTTGGCACAGTGTGAAAATATCGAAGGCATGCCAAAAGAGCATGGACCTGACTGTGAATTAGTCCGCACTCTAGTGAAACTGCATAATATTGCAGTCGTAACCTCATTCGGCATTTATAAGACTAGCTTTATTGTCTAGGAAAGTAAGGCCTTCTAAATCGGTGTCATTCATGAGCGAAAGAGCACATGCACGATCTACACGACAAGCATAACGGAAATTAGACCTTGCTTTTCTCGCTAAAATTGCGGCCTTTTCATGCTTCAATGAACTTTATATAATTAGGAAAGCTTTGACAGTTTCCTCAGTCTTTGCGTCCTGTTGGCCATTTGTTTTTCTTTGCTTTGCAGTACTGACGCATCCTCATTGACACATAGTAGCGTAAAAGCTGAGCCATAATTGTCTCCTTGTGATCACAGCAAGGGAAGGAAAAACTGTAACATTCAACAATTTTGTCTATTGTATTATTCATACTCAACCTCTTTTCAGTATTCTTTTGGAATTCTGACAATGTACCTTGCAGCAAGTAAAAAACTGAGTTCTTAAGATGCAACAGCCCTCCACGAGTCTAAAAGTTTACAAGCTCGGCCTCTGGCTTGTCAATGATCTTCCGGCACATGGGGCCCGTTACATAGTACACTATGCAGTCAGCAACCTCATAGCGTTCATAAACATGGTCGAATGCGTGTTCACATTCCATGCCACTTGATATGATGCCTTTGAGGTTTGCCTTCAGTGCGGCAGTTTAGTTTTGCTTTGGGTTACTGTCTTCAAATAGAGATGTGAAGTCGCTCAAAGTCAGCCGTGGTGATTCCTCGGATGTGTCAATTTAGCAGTTACCGAATTTTAGAGGGTTTACTAAACTGTATATGCACAGAATGTTGTAGAGTTGATGAAATGTCGGCATCGAACGGTGATCATTGCCAGCACGTGGCGGATGGCTCCAAAGAACCTCTCAATGACTTCCTGGTTGAACTTCACGGTCAAAACATACTTAAAACTGCAGTTATTCGGTATCTTGAGAGCTCTGATGTAGAAAGGAGAGTCACCCTCAGGCATTCGGCTGTTGATGGAGTTAAAAAGCTGATCGGCGTAAATTTTACTGACTGAAGATGCTTTTCCTAACTGTTCAGCCAATGAAGGAATGATGCGAGCACGCGAAGGTCTTTTGATCCAGTTCTGATGCCTTTCTTGGGATGGCTGCGATTAAAGAAATCGAACACGTTGTTCATTCCCAAAGGGAAGTCAATTGTTCCCTTTACGTTCTCGAGTCCATGAACGACCCTGTTTGAGTGAAATTCCAGGCTTTTTTTGAAATCGACTGAATGCTTGTGTAGCGAGCTTCACGCGCATCTCCTCAGTGCTGGAAGGATTTATATGCGCAAAACTCATCTTTAAACAGACGCTGAAGTATCCGGGATGGTTTGCGTCTGAAACGCACAAGTTTACATAGTGGGACCATTTTACATACTCGCAGTTGACTTTCAGAACTTTCTGTGCGTGTAGACTTCTCTGACACATTTGACAGTATGCGGCGCATCTGAAAACACGTAAACATTGTGCTGATCATTCAAAGTTTGCACATAAAAGTTCTTCGTGTTTTCAAGACACCCTCTAACGGAAAGCTGCTTCCATTTTGTCCTGTTTGTTGCAGCCCCGTCGCAGGCTACTGCGTTTACGAAAACCACAGCTTCTTCTAAAAGTAGGATTGCCTTCAGAACAATATATGCCAGAATTCTTCCCTTACCGGCCCTTTGCTCGCAAACACGCCCACAAGCTGAGCCTAATATTTTATAATTGAGAGCAAAGCACAAGGCCATGGTCTGCTTGTTCATAAGGGGGCTGGCGTTTCATCGCCTTATTCAGCAAGACCGCTGTATGTAAATTGTCTTCAGTTGACACCAATTACGCTCTTTACGTACTTCAATTTCGTCGAACCTCAATATTCCACGGTGTTGCAAGTCGTCTCCATGTGAAACCTTCTTGAATAAGGCAAAAAAACGTTTGTAAAATCCGCATTCTACTCGCATCATGGAGAGGCACTTTCTTAAGGTAGTAATGCTTGGCAGCGGCAATATATCAATATTTCACAGGAACGAGTAGCCACTGGGAATGCGTATGTCGTGCACAAGACCCATCAACAGCTCTGTGTATTGTCTATTTCTTTTGTTGGTGCATTTCGTGGCAGATATGCACTCTTTGATTGCTGCCAGCTGTGGTTCTGGCAGGTCATTTTTGCTAAGTCTCTCTTCGAGTGATTCAACATCAACACTGTGCAACTTGCTTCTGGCTTCCTTAAAATCTTCTCTTATGGCTTTCAATCGCACCCTAAAGCGGTTCGTTGACCTCTTGAGTGCGTAGTTTGCATTTTTAGTGTCGCCATTTCCTCAGCATTTGGCGGAGACTTGAAACGAAATGTGCATGTTAAAGCTGTCTGAACTCTATTCGGCAACCGCTTTTCGTGGAGTCTCAAGGTGTCCGACAAACTGAGGCATCTTGGACAGGTGCTTAACCCAGGCTGCAGTAAAAACTTGCATTGCTTGTGCCGCCAGTGGCCTCTTATGTCAAGAAATCTATTTTCCGGCTGAACTCGAGGTTAAACCTCAGGATTTTGTCCACCACGACAGACAACATTGTCATCCACTTGTATGAGCAAAGCGGCCAAAGTTTCGGCCCTTCGTGTATCACTTGGCAGCTGGAATTCATCAAGTGAGTTTTTAATTCCCAGTATATAACTATCGTCAATGTAATATCCTCAGTGACGTTTACGATTCTTGACGACAGGACTGGAGGACACGGGATTGGCGGTGCTGTCAAGTGGTAAACTTTGATGCTCTCAGCTTTAGAAAAGTACACGCTTCTGAGTCCAGATCTAGTTCGTGTCGATGGCAGCCCGAAGAACTAGAAGATAAAATGCTCTACGGCATTTCAAACAAGTAGTTGAAGTCGGGCGATGTTGTGTCCGAGGAGGATGATTCCTGCGGGCCCTCCTTCGTAGAGGGTTCTTGATTTGCCGCATCCTCTTGAGGGCCGTGGTGTGGCTTTTGAAGAACATGGCGTTTAATTAGCAACAGAATGTCTTGCTTCTCAGGAGGCCGTTTTCCTTTCTTGCTTATCTTCCACATCTGTGCAGGGCAGTCAGGGAACCTTCTTGGCCCCGCGCTTTTCGCAAGACACGCTCAACGCGGGGTATGTACGAGTACAACGCCCTTGTACATAGCTTCCCACAATTTCTACACGAGATCGGGCTCGAAATGCTTCTCACATAAATAGACCGAAGACTGCACCAAACGGTCGTTACTTGGGAGGGCATTTCTCCACAGCTTCAAACGTCCTTCATCCTTTGGTGCCGAAAACAGCGAAAAATTTTCTTTGCACTTCTTGCCTTTCGTGCATCGCGGATCAAAACACTTTCGTCCTATGTCGAAGCACCGATGCACCGGCGACCGCACCATACACCACCGCAATCAAAATACACCCAGGCTTCAGTCAAAGAACAACAATACAGACCGAATTGGAAATACGTGCAGAAGAAAATTTACCCTAAACGGCGCGTTCACTGCAAGCAGACGACAATGACAAAAACACAGCGAGGGCCTGCTGTAGTGTGCCGCCATCTGTTGGCAGGCAGCGAAACTGCGAGGCTCCTCGCGCAACGTTCGGAGCACAGGACAAGCGGCACCGCTGGTACACCTCTTTGCTCCTACACCATGCCCGTGACTTTGTTCCAGCCAACCACATTTGCAGGAAGCGGCCATTCTCATTATGCATCAATTTTCTCCAAACTGACGAGTCGAGCGCATGTTTTCTCATACCTATCACATGCACCTTCTTTTCCCTTCACAATTACGTATACTTACCGCCGAGCACCAAGAAATGCGCTGCTGAAAATGTTTTTTCAACACCACGTCAATCTGACGTCAGCGCGAAAAGTGCGTCTGCAGCGGACAATGATGACACCCACCTTGGCGTGCCATGTCGCTGAGTGACACTTCTGACAGTCAATCAAAGCGGCAACATGGCGCCGACAGGCAATTGTGAATATCGAGAATGGCGCCCCAAGAGTTGTGATGTTCAACAGTCTAGCAAGGGATTAGCAGTTCACAATTGGCAATGAGGTGCTGGAGGTGGTAAATGAATTCATCTACTTAGAGCAGGTAGTGAGAGTTCATCCGGATCAAGAGAGTGAATTAAGTAGCAGGATAAGAACGGTGTGGTGCTCATATGGCAGCTTCTCTCAGATCTATATTGGCAGGTTACCAATCCCCAAGAGAAAAAACCACAACAGCTGCATCATACTGGTACTCACCTAAAGAACAGAAACGGGGAGGATAACGACGAGGGTTATGCTTAAGTTAAGGACAACAAAGCGAGCCATGGAAAGCAAAGTGATACGTGTAACGTTAAGAGACTTGAAGCGGCCAGAGTGGGTGAGGCAACAAACTCGGGTTAATTATATCCAAGTCGAAATCAAGAGGAAGAAAGGGCAGGGCATGCACTGTGAGAGCAAGGTAACCGATGGCGTGAATTCCAAGAGAAGGCTAGCGTAGCTGGGGGCAGCAGAAAGTTAGGTGTGCAGATGAGATTACGAAGTTTGCAGGGATAGGGTGCGCTCAGCTGGCGAAAGAGAGGGTCAATTGGAGACATGGGAGAGGCCTTTGCCCTGCAGTGGTTGTAGTCAGGCTCATGATGATGATGACATCTGATAGATAATATTGTCCGGCTGCGACCAGATGACCTTCCTATCGAAGTCACCGACAACGGTCAACGCGTTTGCTCTGTAGAGCGCGTCAGTGTGCTCGGACTCCATATATAGGCAAATGATGACACCAAGTATACTGTGCACGGTGCACCTCCAGTAAAACTAGATAGCACGAAAAGTCAGCCTGGTCAGACGTCTAGCCAATCAGAATTACAGCCTGGGGGAGCGGCACACGCTGCGCATGGTGGATGCATTTGTTGTCAGCCGCCTCGCATACCACCTTTCTTACCCCTAGCTCATCCTCAAGCAGACCGAAAAGGTCATTATCATCCTACCAAAGGGGGGTAAGAGCACCTTCCACAACCTCTTGTACGCCAGGATGGGTAAGCTTCTTTATCTTGGAGCCCACAACACTAAAGAGATTCTAAAGGCCCATTGGTCCAACATTTTTTGGGGTGTTAAACAGTGCATTTAAATTGGTTTGAGCCAAGGCACGACGCAGCAATAGTCTCACTCCTTCGAGGACACGTGGTACACAAACGTCTGGACCAGTATCTGTGTACAGCCCAAGACCCCCGTGGATCTGCATAATCTCGTGTGGCTAGAGAGAACATTGAGCTGGATCAACCTTCTTAGCTCCATAATTTTCGAGCGGCTCTCTCCAAAATGAAACCGGGCGATGCGCCGGGAAGGAATAAGGTCACCATCAAGCTTTTGACGAAACTGCCTGACTCCGAATACCAGTCCCTACTCGACTACGTCTTTGCTACTTGGCACTGAGACATCCCCTGAACATCGACGGCAAAACAGCTTCGGTAACCTACAACACTGGACAAATTCCGTAACCGTAAACTCCGTAACTCCGTAGCATGGTCCTTCTGGTCCCCAGAAAACGTGGCTGGTTACGATGTAAGGATGCATCGCAGCTGGCAAACGCTTTCGTGACCTGTCCATTTCTCTATTCGACTCCTTGTCTCTGCCTATGGAAACAATAGGAGGATTCCCTTGAGGCCATCCTTTGCAAAATTATTAAGCGTGCATTGGACCTCCACATCACTACTTCAAATAGCTGCCATGGCCCCTGTGTTGGTGAATAGTTTCTCTGAGCTCCGGCAGGCGCACCTTACAAACCAGTACTCCTGCTTGTCCCAAACGGAGTCGGGTCGCCCCTTAGTGTTCGACTCCATATCCAACATAACACTCTCATGGAAGACAGGTTTCGCAACCCAGAACTGTGGAGGCACGCCCTCCATGTCCCAGCTCTACCAGCCAACATGTCCCACGGAGATCACAATGGTCGGCGCCTGCTACGAGGGGAAGCCTTAGCCGGAAATTATGGCAACAGAACAGGTGTATACTACGTGGACGGGCCCTCACCACGGGTAATGGTACACGGCCGCGGTAGTTTAAAACAGCAACACAGTTAACGGCCACACCTCCAGAGCCCGCAGTGCAGCACACGCAGGAGAGGTCGCGATTGCTCCCGTGACCTCCCATTTTCATTCAATATACATAATCACCGACTCGCGAGCGGCCTATCGGAACGTCGAACAAGGTTGGACTCCGTTTCTAGCCAATATAATCTACCTAAATTGCAAACGCGACACGGACCTCGCACACCGTTCCCTTATATGCGGTCCTCCTCATCAGGGTTTGGCAGGAAACAAGGCAGCAGACGCAGGCGCCCGCGCGCTCTCTTACCTGGCTGATTTCTTCAACGCACCTGATCAGGACACCGAATCTAATCCGGTGTATACCTTCAAAGATATTACAACATACTATCAAGATAGTCCTCGCCTTTACCCCCGCCCTTGTAAAGGCCCCAATAGGCGGATGAGCGGCTCCTTCTCCGCATTCTCATTCTATCGTTCTATCGTTAGGACCAAAGTTTGCTGTGGAGCCCAAGCCGTCAGCTGCACAACTACTTGCGATGGTACGCCAAGTATCGCAGCGTGCAACGCAACTGGAACACGACCGCTGCATTTCAGAAGGAGTCGACGTTTTGCAGTGCTCAAAGCCAGGATCTTCCAAGCTACCCCTCAAGCGCGTCGAGTCCTTCATCAAGGAACAGGACCTGGTCGTGCTGCCTGCTGACAAAGAAGGTGGCTTTGCGATTCTATCCTGTGAACTTTACAAGTCCAAGACTAACGAAGCCGTGTCTTCTGTATTTAACTGCCGCAACAAAGTAATGATGTCAAAAGTAAAAGCTAAAGTGAAGAGGCTATGCAACAAGTTAAACCTTACCAAGCTGGCTAAAGAAATAGGCGATGCGCGAAAAGATTTTTTTGACGTGTTTTTCAGTGCAAAAACCCATAAACCGGAAAAACCATTCAGGGTGATCATCTCTGAAACTGGCACATGGCAAAAAACGGTTTCAATGTACTTACAAAGCAAACTTAACCTTTTACCGCTTGACGACCTCTTTATGGTTAAGAAATCTGACGAAATTTTAGACTTTGTTCGGTCGCGCTCTGATAACAGCATGGTTGCATTTTCAGTGGATGTTAAGGATCTATATTACTCGCTGCCGAACGACAAGGTGTTGTGCTGTGTAGAGGAGTGCATAGATAAGTTCGGGTGTGTTGCTTTCCAGAATGCGGCGGGTGTGTCGGCGAGCAGTTTTTTAGAAATTTCAGCTATTTACTTGCAGTCAACGTTCATTAACTGGGAAGGAAAACCTTGCCTTCAGAAAGAAGGGATATGCACCGGGTCGTGCATAGCGCCAGTTCTGAGTAATCTGGTTTTCCCAAAACTTGACAAGGCTGTTTCCAGCCACCTTGACAGCTTGGACGTAATCAAGGTCTTTAGATTTGTTGATGACTTTTTTATTCTTGTTAAGTGTGACCAAGGCTCACTTGAGTCAAAGGCTCATAACATTTTAACTACCATGACAGAACATTTTAAACCGCTTGTTTTAACATGCGAATTGCCCATCGATAACTCCATTATATTTTTAGATATTAACTTCACCTTTCACGCTCATCACATATGCTGGGCCTACCAGCCGCGAAGCAACAAGCCGATGCTGCCATATCACTCCGCTCATTCAAAACTGATAAAAAGACGAATTGTCAATTTATGTTTTCGAAATGCTCTCCAGAAATCTTGTCTGCACATGATGACCGATAGTTTTCAAGAGCAGTTCAAGAGGCTTACTAATGCCGGATACCCCTCCCATGTTCAAGTTTCTGTTGCAGAAAAACTTGTTAAGAGAATGAAACCAGAAAATCAATGTAATCCAAACCCAGTTCCTCGTGAACGGAAAAACTTTGTTGTATTACCTTATCTACACAAGATTTCCTACAATTTAAAAAGAATTGCTCAACGAGCGAATGCGACCGTCGTGTTCTCGGCGCCGAAAAAACTTGCAACGTTCTGCAAACTGGGAAAAACCAACACCAACAAAGCGCGCGGATGCGCAACTAGGCACCAGAAGCCCTACGTCACGTGCGATGAAGGTGTTGTATATCAAATTCCCTTGTCATGCGGGAAACACTATATCGGCCAGACGGGGAGATGTCTGAACAAGCGCCTAATGGACCACGCTCGCAACGTCAGAAACGGGCAAGGCGGATCGCTGGTTGGCCACGTTCTCGCATGCAAGTCAAAACCCTGTAAGCCTTTCTTTGATAAAAGTCTTGTAATAGGAAAAAGTAAAGAAAGGTTAACGCGCGAAATCATTGAAGCCAAAAAGATAAATAGGTCAGGATGCTCGTGTGTAAGCACACCTTCCATTCTCCTCTCAGATAAAGAGCTCGTTTTTCTAAGAAATCGATACTGTTCGCACGTGTGATTACTGTTTTCTGGTGTATAAATGTGATGCTTCAGGAGAATAAAATTTGTTGGAAGTTAGCGCTCGTGGTGTTCGTCTCTCGTCTCTTGTGTCCTCGTCTTTTGCTGCGCTACAGTGTTTTGGAACTATGTACCAACAAGCCCAAAAAGCTACGCTACTGAACAAGTTCCTTCCGCAGTGAACAAAATTATTAATGAAATTTTAGCAACCTACGCTGTGATTACATCAGGAAAGATGTTTTTTATTAACAATGTCTCTTACGAGGTCACATGTCTTTCTTGGAATTCTCTTGCTGCTGTGTAAACAACTTGCCATAGTATTCTTTTTTTTAATTCTTCATCACTCCGACCTACTTACTTCGGTAGTACCTAAACGGTTCCCGGTAGTAGTAATTAGACTGATTGTTTTTTCACTTGTGGTAGTACGAATCTTTCTTCTTCAACACTTCAAGTGTGGCTTTTGTTATCAGAAGACATATACTGTGGTCGTAATTACGCCTATTATATTTGCGAGTCGATTGTTCAATGATGTCAGTGATTTTGACCTCCAGATTCTGGTATTCAATATCTATATCGTTATCATACACTCCTTCGAAGTCGGTGCACCGAAGCAGAGATCGCACGTGTGCGATTAACTCGAGTGGCACTTTCTCGAATCTGGGTGGAATAATAGCGCATAGGGTCATACGAATAAAGCACAATAGTGGTATTGTGGTCTGTAATGGCAAAGTCAGAGACACCAGCAAACACATTTAAGTCTTTGTTGCAATGTACGTGGTAAATCAGAGAGGCGGATTGATTATTACTCGAGTTGGCTCAGCTATAACATTTTCAAAATTAAAAGACTGTAACAGCAAAAGATAATCCCACCAGTTATATTTAAACAAATCAACTTTAAAATCACTACAGATAATAAGGGCGATTCACTAGTCGCAAGTGGTAGTAGCATACTTTCCATTTCTGAATATAATTTGTTTATAAAAGTTCTCGGTTGGTGGTATACAACGCCTGTAGTGTTGCCCGGCTGCAGCCGTATACCGTATAAACAGACATTACAACATGCTTGCCACAGAACTTGCATGTTGACAGCAACAGTAACTGAGTTCGTCTAACAAAAAGTGCCACACCACCACCACGTGATATTGTATGCCGCGGTCGCGAAAGAAAATTGTAGATAAAAATTTCGACACTTTCAACAACCTTAAGCATTTCCTGTGAGTACAATAACATCGTATTGGTATGAGTAGTCCGAGAGCAACCAAGAGATCAACACTTTTTCTTGCACTCCAAATATTACAGTGTAACACGGATACCTGACCCCGACCAAGCCATTTTTTTAGGCTAGAACTGTCAGTCATTCAAGGATAGACATAGTAGAAGAATCACAAGATCTGGGGGAGGTCAGCCACTTGTGTCATATGCAGTGCATGCGAGTTCTTCGTTTTGCACATCAAAATATTACCTTCTGAGACCCAGGCATACTTTTATCCCTTTACTCTTTTGCCATGAAAGCATTACCTACAGCACTGTTCGCCGGGCAGAAATGCTCGTTCACGTAGACTGGTCAACCCCTTCCGATAAGTTGATGAAACCCAGCTGGAATGTATATAGTCTTCCTTTTCGGCGGCTTTCAGCATTTTGTCTCTAGCGTTAGGGGAGAGAAATTTGACGACGATATTCGGCTCTTTGTTGTTCATCAATGACACTCGGTGAGCGACCTCAATGTCACACTATTTGATTTCAGTTTGCAAATGCCGTGAAATGTCTTTCAAGACGGAGACAAGGTTTTTACCCTTGACTGGAGGAAGTCCTTTGATCTCTAGGATACTTTTCCTGCTGTGCTGCTGCAAATCAATCACTGCTTTCTTTATTTCCTCGAATTCTTTCGTGAGGCGACCGTTTTCCATCTTATTTCTATGACTTCAGCTTTTACACATTTCAGTTCATTTCCTATTTCAGCAACATCAGCCTTAAAGTCCTCAAAATTTGTGGTAATTAAATCCTTAGATTTTTGCACTGGCTCCAGCTCATCTTCAATTACATTTGTTAGGACATTTTTTCAGGTTTTTTATTGCCTCCTAAGCGTGCTTAAATATCAGCAATGGCTTTCACGGCTTTCTTTATAGTCGAAGGCGCCTTTTCTCCCAACATTTCATTCACAATCGGAGCAATCCAAGAGCCGATATCTATCTAGAAATACCTTACATAAATTTCGCTTACACACGTACCTGTACAGGGTAAAGTATCCAGTTCGTAGTGAATGAGTGCTATGGCGTCCTGGACTGCACTGGCTACACAGTGGCTTTTATAGCATTCCTGTGACGTCGATGTCCTTTCCAGTCATGCATGCGTAGTTGACTTGACTGCTGGGCGTTGAAGAGCCGTTGCCAGCCCTCAAGTGGGCCAAGAGCAAAGCGCTAGCAAGAGATCAGACAGACGCGGCGAACACTAGCCCATACAGGACTCTTGCTGTGGATGCGAAGTAGGACTGTGATACCTTCAAGCTTTTCCTCTTTCTGACGGCGATCGGCACAGAGTGAAGCATGTAGCTCGTAGTGGCTCGGTGTTAAGGCTTCCTGGACTGCACCGAAATGATATGGCTATTAATAAATAGCCACAAACATCTGCAAGAAGCAATTTATTTTTCATATGGATAGAATTTAAACTGCTTTGATGCATGGAAAGGCGCCGTAACTGTCTCCCGTCTTGGAGGGAACCTAAGCCACGCCATGAGGAAGGAATGCAGAAGCCAGTGAAAGAAAATTGAATATGCACTCACTGCGCACGAAATGATACTTTTGTATTGGTCAGTGATTAGTGTGCTCGGCTACTGACCCTGAGTTCGCGGGTTGGAACCCCATCGCGGAGGCTACGCTTTTGGAGCCAAAACGCCAAGGCGCCCGTTTGCTGGGCGATGTCAGTGCACGTTAAAGATCCCCAGATGGTCGCAATTATTCCGGAGCTCTCCACTACTGCACCTCACTCTTCCTTTCTTCTTTCAATCCCTCCTTTATTCCTTCCCATACGTAATAATAAATAATAATTGGTTTCTTGGGAAAGGAAATGGCGCAGTATCTGTCTCATATATCGTTGGACACCTGAACCGCGCCGTGGGGGAAGGGACAAGGGAGGGATTGAAAGAAGAAGGGAAGAAGAAGGTGCCGTAGTGGAGGGCTCCGGAATAATTTCGACCACCTGGGGATCTTTAACGTGCACTGACATCGCACAGCACAAGGGCGCCTTAGCGTTTTTCCTCCATAAAAACGCAGCCGCCGCGGTCGGGTTTTCTCATACGGCGCGGCTCAGGTGTCTGCCGATATATGAGACACTGCGCCATTTCCTTTCCTCAAAAACCAATTTTATTTTCTGTTGAACCCGCCGCGGTGGCTCAGAGGTTAGCGTGCTCGGCTACCGGTCCATAGTTCCCGGGTTCGAACCCGACCGCGGCGGCTGCGTTTTGATGAAAGCAAAACGCTAAAGATCCCGTGCGCTGTGACATGTCAGTGAACGTTAAAGATCATCATGTGAGCAAAATTATTTCGGAGCCCTCCAGTACTGGACCTTTTTCTTTATTTCTTCTTTTACTGCCTCCTTTATCCCTTCCCTTACGGCGCGGTTCAGGTGTCTGCCGATATGTGGAACATACTGCGCCATTTCCTTTCCCAAAAAATCAATTCCTCGAACCTACGGGCTTGACGTCCCGTCAGTTCTCCGTCAGGTAGCTACACGCAGTGACCGAACGCTATATGACTTCCCCGGACCGCGTAGAATATCTGATACGGGTCCCAAATGGACTTATTTTTGGAAATGTGGCAGATAGTTTGAAGGTTTCTTCACTTCCGCCATCGGTTGGTCTGGTATTGCACTGCCTCCGGGAACGGCCTTGGTCTTTATACCGCGCGTCTTTACTATCCTCTCTTTCTATCCCATCTTTCACCTCTCATACTATCTGCACGTAGTAGCGATTGTGGCTCGGCTTGAGCCAGTGGGCAGGCCTGTGCACATTGCTTTTTTTTCTTCCTGGCCACAACAGACATACAGACCATGTGATCGAAATTATTCCGGAGCCCAACACTGCGGCACCTCTTTATTCCTTTCTTCTGTCACTCCCACCTTTATTCCTTCCCTTATGGCGCGATGCAGGTGTCCAATGATATATGAGACAGATGCTGCGCCATTTTCTTTCCCCAAAAACGAATTATTATTATTAAAATATCATCTGGACCGTGTGCTTTACGATGTCAGTGGACGTTAATGATCCCCAGATGGTAGAAATTATTCGAGTCCTCCGCTATGGCACCTGTTTCTTCCATTCTTCTTTCACTGCCTCCTTCATCCCTTCCCTTACGGCGCCGTTGAGGTGTCTGCCAATATGTGGGACAAACTGTGCCATTTCTTTCTCCCAAGAACCAATTTTCATTCCTGCTCAAGGTGAATTTTACAACTCTGGTGCGTCGACACATGCAATCGGGGGCCGTATGAGAGAACGATCATAAATTCTGCCAAAAGTTACTGACAGTGACGTTAAAATGGCGAAACGATGAGACGTCACCGCTTGAAGCAACGAGGAATCAGCCAATTACAGCAGGGCGGCGCCCCGATAGCATTTAACTACACGGCGAAGAACCGTCTGGTAAATGTCTGTAAATAGACTTAATAGGCAATGAAGAAATTAACGAATATTTTATTTTGCAAAGTATATGTTTAAAGTTGAAAAATAATACGCTAACCAAAAAGCGTACAAAGTTGTGCTATAAATTTGGGTGGTGGGTAACTTTCGGTGCCGCAAGGGAATGCTGTAGGCGGTAAAGTAGCCACAGTGCACGAAAGCAGCCGATTCCACGCCGTGTTATTGTTTTTCACGCAGCGTCTGAAATCAAGCTACTGTGCGGTTGACCTAAGTGCGCAGAGAAATTTGAACGAAGGCAGTGAAGGCTATATACGTTCCTGCCGAGCAAACATGCAAGAAGCGCGTTGGTACAAAATCGACGAAGGCAACTTGCTGAAGTCTGTCTTGTTCGGCGCTTACGATCAATGACCAAAGTTCCAAAAGGTGAGATATAGCAGTATGTAATGTGTGGTTGTAAGTTTCATTCCCCTTGGTAAGTAGAAGACGACCACGAAGTGCGATTTGCTGGGAAAAATGAAGTGTTTTCCCAGCATAAGCGCGTTTTGTTTATATGTAGCTGTTGCACAGAGGTGACTGCGGGAACCCACCTCTCTGTGCGCTAACTTTGCAATTTGCCTCCAAAACCTGCCGCACGCATTTGCTTACCATCGGTTGTGCGATGCCTAAGTGTTCCTCATAACCAACGGCATCTTAAAAGCCACGGGAGCAAAGAACCGCAGTGCACAAGCACCTTCCATCGCGCCGACAACGTGCTCGCACGCACACCTTCCAATTCATAGACGACTTCGTCACTCAGCCAGTGTGCTTCTCCAGTCGAAAAAGGCGGCGAAACAACTGGTCCGAGAAGTAAAACGCGTCTTCGTGCGCCCACTTTCGCCGTTACTCACACCAGCGCAGACGCCTCGGTCGTATCGCCACGTAAACCACCTCCATTTTATATCACGGGGGATAAAAAATCGTCAGGCAAAATGAAAATATATATAGAGATTATCTCAGATCTCAGTGGTAGAAAACATCCGCGTGTTAGATCTCCAAATTAACAACAAAGTAATAATCTCATATCGAATAACAAACTAAACCACGTGCGGGCAAATCAGTAAGATGATTTGCAGGGTATCTCAAAAGCACGCTGGACTCATGGAAAAGGAGACGTTACGCCTGGCGCATGCTTTCTTCATTACCCGAATACCATATGCAGTGCCCTACCTCAAACTGCGGCTGAGACAAGAAGAAATTAGACGTAATAGTCAGAGCGGCCTTCAAGCAGGCGCTCGGACTCCCCACCAGGACGTCCACTGATCGCCTTCTTTACCTAGGAATGCAAAACACGCTGCAAGAACAACTCGAAGCTCACCAAAGAAGCCAAATATTGCGGTTATCGACGATCAAAGGTGGTTGAAGAGTCTTCGAGGATCTGCATATGGCGCTGCCACCACCAACAGAAGACACAGGGAATATTCCCAAGGACTAGATAGATAAAGTAGTGGTTAAATAAATTCCAAAAAAACATGCATCCCGAGCACAATCACGGTAGGAGAGAACCCAGAGGTAGAGCCATAGCGATTATGGCAGCAAAAATGGCACGTATTACGTAGACTCGGCAGGTCCCCCGCAAGAGCGCATCTGCGCCGTCGTGGTCATACACGAGGGAAAGCATATGGATGGACTCGCGTTGAAAACTTGTAAATTTGCGTTAGGCGAGTATTTTCTGATAGCGCTGGAAGCCCCTCACTCCGAAGCCACGCGCATAGTTTCTGATTCTTAACACGACTGTCGAATTTATATAAGGGAAAAAATAGCGCCGCTTGCCAGCAAAAATTTTTAGCAAACGTGCAACATAGCTCAGCAGAGAACATAACAATTGGTATGGGTGCCCGGACACCCGGGAATAGAGGGGAACAAGGCTGCCCGCACATCCGCCGGAACATCTCTCCTCCGAAGTTTCACTGAAATCCCAGATTGTCGGGGCTCCTGTACTGAATCCGCCTACCACATATGCGGACATTACAGCATATCTATGCCTCAGTAGGCAGACGTTCCCACAGCCCGCCGACGGCCTGGATAGAACTGAGGAACGACAACTCCGAAGGCTGCAAACGGGGTCGTTTCTAAGCCCTGAGATTCTAAAACACATCGACACAACTTTTTCGGGCTACTCTAAATTTTGTGAGATGTTGGCAGACGCATATCGTATGATTTGAGCCTCCCAGAAGAATCCACAAAGAAAGGGCTGTGAGGTTATCTTGTCCGGCTGCTTGGACCAAGTGTCCCAGAGGGCTCTGGTCCAAAGAGCGTGGGCAGCGGCTACCACCAATGGTGTCCTGGAATCAGGACAACCACCCAGGCAAGGGAGTGTTCACACCCTTCACTTTCCTCTAAAACCCGCCCCAGTGAATGGAATAAAGTTTTACCACCAACAACTCCCACTTCTAGAACGATCTCGTTGCAAAATAAAGACAGTGGTATACTCTCGCACTTTCTTTATACTCTTCGTAGTCTCAGGTGATCGCCCAGCATGAGGCATATATGCCTTGAATTTCTTTCCGCGGCTGCCTTTTCTTCAAAAAATCACATAGAACACGCCATAAGTAATGCGAAGCCAAAACTCCAGGCACTCAAACTTGACCGCGATTGAAGACCACCAGATCCAACAACGGACTCTAATGTTCATATGCACGACGATTTAGTGTGGACTGGTTGCGTTGCTAAGCTCCTCTAGTTATTGCTTGAACATGTAAAAGACACTTCATCTTGAGAGCAAAAGAAATAATTCTCTCCGCTACTTACACAAGGTTTTTAGATGAAAGATGTAATGGAACAGCTTAAAGCCGAAAAGAAGCTGACTCAAAATTCAAAATGCTGTATCTCGCCTGGAATGGTTACAGCTTTTTAGTACTGAATCGGTGCGAAAAATTGAAAATTGGTTTATTGGGGGGAAAGGAAAATGACACGGTATCTGTCTCAAGTCTCGATGGAAACCTAAACTGCGCCGTAAGGGAAGGGATAAAGGAGGGAGTGAAAGAAGAAAAGGAAGTTGTGCCCGAGTGAAGGGCTCCTGAATAATTTCGACCGCCTGTTTATCCTTTGTGCTGCACTGACATCGCATAGCACACGGGCAAAAGGCGCCCGTGTGCTGTGCGATGAATAAGTGTGATAAAATTTGTTTTTGAGGGAAGAGAAATGGCGCACTGACAGTCTTACATCTCAATGGATGCCCGAACCGCACTGTAAGGCAAGAGATAAAGGACGCAGTGAAAGTCGAAAGATGTGCCATCAATTGGGACACCTCAACCGCGTCGTGATGAAAGAGAGGAACGAGAGAAATAAATAAGAGAGGAAGGTGCAGTAGTGGATGGAGCTACATTACCGAACAATGTATTATTTTATGCGCACTGTACGCCATCCAAACTACGTATTTCGCTTAACATTTATAAGTTATCTCAGTATACGAGCTGGTTATGTAGAAAAATGTGATCAATGCAAAGTGCATATCAGTGATGCCTGCCGCTTTCACCCGAAATGTGTGTTTGGTTGGCAACATACACCTCAGACGAGCCAAGTCAAGTCGCGAAGTTCAACAAAGCGTGCCCGTGCCATTCCGTCAGAGGCAACAGCAGCAGCATTTGCGTGTGCGTGATTTTATTTTCCCTGACTCAAAAATGTATCAGCTGTTGTCGGCGTCATCGCAAGATGTCCGCTCCCAGCGGAGGGCAGCGCCTTGCTTTACTCCGGAAGAGAAGACGGTGATTACCGATTTGGTGAACCAATTTAAGCACATACTCGAGTTCAAGAAAACCGACGTGGTTTCCCTGGTGAAAAAGAAAGAGACGGATTGAAGTCGCCAGGCTGTACAATTCGCTTCATGGAGTGACCCCGCGCGACCCCAGCCAGCTTAAAAAATGCTGAAAAAATATAAAGCAGAAGTCCAAAACCGGGCTCGCAAGGCAACAGAGGGACCGCCACAAGACAGGTATGCGCAGCTTGCAAGTCATGCACAAATTCCTCCTCCTGCATGCATTGTATGCCAGGGATAAGTGCGTGAAAATTTCCGCTCGCTTTGCATAAACAGGGTTGCAAGTTGCAGGTGCGCTCGGAATCACGCTTTCTGCGATGCGTAGTGTTGCTACTTTATTTACGATTGCAGAGCACGACCTACTGTATATTGTAGGTCGTGTTGCGGATACATGCAGTCTGCGTTATTGGTTCCATCAGTGGTCAAGCGATTTTAAGTATCGTGCCGTACCAAAGCTTAAACGACGCGGACATCGTGCTCTTGAGGGAATATGCCGCGCGATCTCTGTCGCGTAATATTCTCGCCCCAAAGTCCAGGAGGCTGCACATAAAGAAAACCTCCTTTACTGGTTCCTGATGCTGTTGGCTAGGCAGTTACGAGTGGCACAAAAATGTTGCTAATACACAGCTGGTGTGCAGTGCATAGTTTTTGGCCCGGGACGAGTTTAGGAGCAATTCATAACGAACTAAAAGCGATAGCGAAAAATCTTGTAATGACACTTTTTCTATTCATTAAACCTGGCTTCACTCAATGCTAATATAGTTTTTTTGCTATTTATGAGGAGGCTCATACATCTCATCTTCGATTAGGGTTTCTGCTGCAGTACTCAGAAAGAAGTTCTCATGGATCACAACCTTGTGCATCAATTTCATGCAAAGGTATCAGCAACCTCTGCATGTTCAGGAGTAAAACCAGTCAAAAGACGGAACACAGCGAAGAGACGAGGCACACACACGACGACTGGTCTAGCAACTGTGCTTTATAGAAGCAAACAGACTCCCAAGAAAAGTGGCAAAGTTTGCGCAGCTCAGTTATCAACAATCTACAACTAATGATAAGCTGTTATCTAACGCCGTTGCGAAAGGAAGCTTAGTTCCTTTTGCATGAGGTAGATAGAAGGACTGCTGATGCAATCATCTTGACTACTAATGAGGAACGCTTCGAGGATTTCGCGCTCAACTTTTCCCTTGCCTCTGCAGACAATACTAACATTAGAAAATAGCGGGTAGCAACCGCATTCCCGGCAATGTCGAGGCAAGTTAGCACCGTGAGTAGGGGACAGAGAGTTGTATTGTTCTCTTAGTCTGTCATTAATACATCGGCCTGTTCGCCCAATGTAACTTTTATGCGTTGCATATTGTAATCACGCAGTTCGGCCCTTGGGCGCGGCCGGGCAGCCACCAAACCACGTGATGTGACGTCGCGACAGCCGGAGGAAAAGCTGGGCCCCAACTCGCGCGGTCGCGCGCGGCCGCAGCCACCACCTGACTCCCGCTCCTCCCGCTAGGGGCGCTGCGCCGGCGCGTGACGTCACGGAGGAAAAGCTGGGCCCCAACTGGCGCGGTCGCGCGCGGCCGCAGCCACCACCTGACTCCCGCTCCTCCCGCTAGGGGCGCTGCGCTATGATTGACGTCACGGCATATGTATAAAAGAGCTGCGCTCCTTCGCCGGGACAGTCTTATACCCCTGTCACACGGGCATTTCGAGGGCCCTCGAACCGATAGTCTATCGGCTCAAAGGCGATCGAGCGCTGCTACACGGGCAGTTTCAATGGCGATCGAGTCAATAGGCTGTCGAGTCAACGGAGCAGCACGGAACTCCATAGAGATATGCAACGCATTCTTGGCTTAACCAAGCTAAGCCTGGCCATTTTTTCGCAGGTCAATGGAATTTTGTAAACCACACCTGTGGCACAGTTGACGTAGCGGTTTTCATGCTGCGTCAAACAAACCGGCCGATCAGTCCTGCCACTTGCAACACGTGAGCACAGGCGTGAAAGCTTGCAGGGAGCTGAGAACACAACATTGACGTCCTGCTTTCCGGCGACCTTTTTGATAGAGTGGGCGACTTTATGCAAATAAGGCATGACTTCAACATTTCTCTTTTCCACTGTCTTTGGGTCAACCCTTTTAACGTCTCCGACCTTTATCTTTTGCAAGAGCGTTTCGTCCACTGTCCTCAGAAGTTCTTTTGGAAAACCGGCCGCCTCCAAACGTTCATACTGGATATCGAAGGTAGTCTTCATGCTGTTGTGGCAACTCTTTTGCAGTGCATTACAGAAGCAGTTCGTAGCAATCCTTGTCTTGACAATCTTGGAATGAGCTGACAAGTACTGTAATAAGGACTTCTTAGTTCTAGGCATGAAGCACCAGCAAACATGGCCTTCGTCAAGAAATGTTAATTAAAGTTCTAAAAATCTAATCGAGTGCTTAGCGGGTAGTTCTTATGTAAAACTGAGGACACTCGAGCAAGCTTTAAAAGCTGTCAAAATCTCGTTTACAACTACATGCAAGGAGTCACCGGGTGAAGGATTCAAAAGAATCAGGATATCATCAACATATCTAAAAATTGTGCACACATGTTTGTCAAAAAGAACGCCTTACAACGTGTTGTCAAACTTTGTTAAAAAAAATATATGGCACAGTACTGGTGCTACGCTTGCCCCAATACAGATTCCTTTTTTCTTGACGTACAAGCCATCCTTAAAATCAACAACTGTGGAAGAAAGATAAATCGTTAACAGCTCAAGGAACATATCCACAGAAACGCCACAAGCATTTTGAAAGGCGACTTGACCCTGCTGTTCAATCAGCTCACGCACCGCAACAAATAGATCACCATGGGGGATGCTGTAAAACAAGTCTTCAATGTCAATGGAAAACGCACTGTTGGCTCCAGGGATGCCTTTGTCCAGAACTTCAATCACTGCAGCCGCACTCGCAACATAGTAAGGGCCCTGAACAGTGAAGGACTGTAGATATCTCTGCAAATACTGGCCCACTAACTTCTGCCACGTGGCTGCCTCTGTCACAATGGCTCTCAAAGGGCAGTCAGTCTTGTGCGTTTTTGCAGAGAAAAACACCCGGATGCGATTCCCTTTGCAATTCTTCACCCTTTGAGACAGGCTGTTCAGGTTGTTGGCCAACAGAAGTCTCACAGCTGCGGACTTCAATTTCGAGGAGTTGCGCTTCGCAGGCTGGAAGTTCTTGTCAATGGCCGCCAAGGCCTTCTTATCAAATGCGCCCGTGGGAAGCACCACAAAACCGCCTTCTTTATCTGCCTGAAGAAGTGTCAACTCGTTTTCTGTGAAGTAGTCCACAACTCGGTGAAGAATGTGGTTACTGTGCCGTTTCTGCTTTCCATCTGCATTGCAAACGGCGTCTATACCTTCAGAAAGGCACCTCTGCTTCTCATCTTTGTCGGCTTTCTCTGCTACACGGTGTGCAGTAGCAAGAAGTTCGTGGCAGCTGACACTTGGTTCCAAAGTGTACTTAGGCCCTTTCTGTAGAAGGTGATCGCTTTCTTCGGGCACTGATGCTCCATTGAGGTAAGTGACTGAGCCTCTCTGCACCTTAGGCCGTTCCTTTTAGGCAAGAGCCTCCTCACCTGATTCCAGTAAGCCTCAGTTGCTTGGGCTGCCAAGCGTCGGTGTTCCTGAAGGCAGCGAATGCCGGGGAGTTCACCACGTCCAGTGAAGCACAAAACACAAAGCCAATCATGCAATAGTCTCACCTGCCTCCAACACTCGGATTTCCAGATCTTGGCTTTCCGCTTCCAATGCCCCGACGATGGTTCCAAAAGGCCGAAGAACGCGACGAGCTCTTTGGGCGCCGAATTCACCCTGAGGCAATGGGACAGAGTCCGCGCTCGGCAAGTGACGATGGCGATTGCGTTAACACAAACCGTTGCCTGATTCTCGGGACCGTGCGCACTTAGAAAGATAGCCAGCGAAGAAGAAATGCATTGCAGTAGTGTTTTAGTCTGGGTCAGTTGGTGCATGTTCAGGAGTAAAACCAATCAAAAGACGGAACACAGCGAAGAGACTAGGCACACACACGACGACTGGTCTAGCAACTCTGCTTTATTGAAGAAAACAGTGAAAACAGTCTCCCAGGAAAAGAGGCAAAGTTTTCCACTTTTCTTCGCCTGTTAGTCTCTTCAAAGCAAAGTTCGTCTCTTCGCTGAGTTCCGTCTTTTGACTTGTTTTACTCCTGAACATATACCAACTGACCCAGATTTCAGCACTACTGCAATCCTCTGCATATCATGCTGCTTCGGAGTGTATGTATATTCCTACCTATTGCATATCTATTTGAGATGTTTTTAGTTTTTGATTTTTCATTTACAATGTCATAATACCACAGCTGCTGCTTTTAAGCTTCACCTGGCATGAGATGGTGGTGAGCAAATGTAATTTATATGCGCCACTAGCCAGTTATAGCATTGATGTGAGCATAGTCAGCAAAGCAGTAGCAGTGGATCATGTCACATAAGCCGCATTATTTCACCGTATAATTGTAACTTAGCCTCTCACTGTGAGGGTTGTCCTCTACCATTATCATTTATGACGGACTTACAATGCTAGTAAATAATGTGCTGGTTCTTTGCTAGTACCAGGGATTTTTTTCGTCATGCTAGCTAACTATGGCATGGCATGTACCAAGCCCAGTACTGGCACACTCATTACACTGAGAATGTCACTACAGTCATGCCTCATTTGGTCAGCTGTGTTTGCTGAAGGTTTCTGAAGGCAAAACCTTCTCTGTGCTAGGTAAAGCAGTCGTCTTGTAGGCTGGAGAGTGGCCTTGAACGGCCTTAAACCCAACAATGTTAGCCGTGTACGTCCCTATGTGGTAGAGTTATGCTGTCGAACCTTTGACCCATGACATTTAGTTGACCTTTGACCTTAAGAACATCCGATGGGGTGATGTGAAGCCACGTGATGACACCAGATGGAAGTGTCGTAAGACCACGTGATACCATGTCTTAGCCATGTGGTCGTGTGGGTATATATAGAAAGGTTATCGTGAGTGTGCAGCGGAGCTGCCATGGACGATCTTCGGATGCTTAGCAAGCATCCTTGCTTTTTGCTGAATTCCAGGGTTAGCCAAGTTAAGCCACTGCCAGGTTTTGTGTTTTATATTGTGGAGTTCTAGCTTTCGAAAACATGTTAAGCTCGTATAAGCCGTTTGTTCATGACTGTGTAATTTGTGAAGGTTCTTTTTGTATGGCACACTGCTTATAGTCTTGATGGCTTGCTGCCTGAAGAGCTTGGAACTAGCCGAATGAAGTGAGTCCTCCACACTTCACATCATCAGCTACCTGTTCCCCTACATTGTCCACACCACACCAAAGGTGAGGGGTTTTATTTTATCCATTCCTAAAAAGATTCTTTTACTGTGTCTCACCTATATAAGTAGGTGACATTACCATAAGTAATGGAATATACGTCGATGTTTTTAAAACACTCACAGCAAAAAGTCGACCCCCATCCTATATTTCGGTCACTGGTGGTAAAACTATGGGAGTCGTACAAAAGTGGGTTGCCTAAGGCTACAAGTCAACAGCCTCCATCGCCATCGTCAGCAGCGCGACGTAAGGCAAAGACTGCGATGCTGCGAACGATATCATTCTGGGCCAAATATACACAGGGACTAGATATTCAGTGCCTCAGATGTAATGCGACAGAGACAATACAACATGTAGTCATCGATTGCTTCCAACTTATGGCCCGTACTTCGGACTACATGAGTAACGTCGTCTTCAAGCGCCCACAGCTCCGTTATCTGTGCATGACACAAATAGAGATGCTTGGCGATGGCACTAGGTCCGCGGCACATGGCAACTACGATGTGGTCTTTCTTCTTTTTGGAACTTGTCTCGTCGTTTGGGTCAAAATGTTAATTTCCCTTGCTTTTGTCTGCGTGGTCCTGCGCACCAATAATGCGGGCTCATCACGAGATGTGTGTTGTGTGCCCGCCACTTGTGAGGATGCTCCACTGCTACTGCATCACACCTGTGACTGTGGGGATGCAGTACACAATGACGAAATTGTGAAAAATTATCATTTCCATAATAGTTTTCTCTTAAAGCAGATTACCATTGCCTATTTTTTCATCAAATAAATTTCCAGTCGTGCGAAACTGTTTCTGAAAGTTCAGTTGTAGCTGTTCGACTATTCGACCTTTGGATAATTCGGACATTTTTTCTGACCTTTTAGGTCTTAGTAATGGGGTGTGATCTCTATTGGGAAACAAGCGCATTAATATAACATTTTTAAACCGCACTTGAGTAAACATATCACTGCCTTTCACCCATATTTTATGTTGAACTAAAGCTTTTCGCCACATTTGCTTAAAGATATATTTCCAAAATGTTATTTGTACGCATGTATATCCAGAAAGCAATCGCATTTATTTCCGGATTGTGTGAAAGTGCACTTCTGGTAATGCAAACAAAAATCTGTTGTTCCTTGCAGCTTGAATTAATGAGTCTAGTGTACATTGTTGCAGAATTTTATCTAAGAGTTGTGCTGATTTAAAAATTTCTAGTCTGGATATGCTGAATGGTCATGCAAACTCACTCACAATTCCTTTGCTACACAACTTCCAGTTTTGTAGCTTCATGAAGCTTTATTTATGATTTATTAAGGGAGGGGATAAAATATTCTTTCCACCTCAGATAGAAGACTATGGGCTCTGTGACGGTTGGGGCTGTGCCATGTTTAGACGTGCCCTAGCCAGCAACAAATGGATTATGGTAGTCTCAATATCAATTTCAGGGGGTAACGAAAAATCGTCTTCCAAACCCAACTTAATCTAAATTCATTAGCGCAGAATTATTTATGATTGCACGGGCGCTGCTTACTGCTCTAGGTGCACACCGTGCAACTGGGTATTGCAACATTGTTGACGTACGAGCCACGCACCACCGCTCACGTCTACGATGGGCGGTCTGCACGCGATACACTTGCCGCTGCACTTGCTGCTGCATTTCCTGCTGCTCACATTGCGAGGTCGACGATGTGCAGGGAGCGCTGTGGTATTCGTAGATATAGCCGGGGCGTATGTGTTGGGAACATCAGAAATTCTACGCATTGTATACAATGAACTCCAGCCAGAGAATTTTATGTCTAGCCATCAAGCGTCAGTGGAGTCGGAGTCCCACTTTGGCCAACGCAACATCACCCGCCACACACGCTAAGCATAGGCTGTCAAAACACCAGCATACGGTAAAGCACTGTCGCAAAATGACATTGGCGACGTAGCATGCGGGAGCACTGCTACAGTTGCAATGTAACAGCCGAGTTTGTATTGCACGCGTTTATACGGGATTATGCACAGGACTGCCTCACGAAAACATAGCATCCAGGAAAACGCAGCACCCGGGAACATAACAGCATGGTTCTGCAGTAATTTCAGCATGCATATAGGCACCAGCTAAGCTCGAATAAATCAGGTTAATGGCATGGCACAGCTCTAAGCCGCATATGCATAAGGGTTTGCAGTAGGAGCATCTGTCAGCTACAAGGGAGGGACAATAATAGTGCACTGTGTGTATTGGGCTCTGATGAGTTGCAACGGCGTATTTGCATTAAGGAGTATGGCATGGCCCGTGGCATATACTTAATGGAATATATACTGTGTGTCAGCGCCAGGGTGGTCTAAATGCACTACATGGCACCAAACACGGCAGTCCGGCGGTGGTGAACTAGCATGACATAATTTTGCGTCAATCTAAGTAGGAGTGTCGCCGCGGGCTGTGTGACGGTGCGTGAAGCATTGGAAGGTCTGCTGCATTACCAGCCGAAATCTCCTTCTTTTATAGCACCCCCGATCTTCGATTGAACACAGCTGATGGAAGCTAGCAGCCCAAATTGGCCGGTAAAATTACTATTATAAACTACAGGACTGTCGAGTTTGTACGGATGATCTGTGATTTTTATTTAATGGTATTGAAATATTGAGGTTTTACTGTTATGGGCTCTGCCTTGCTCTTTGAATGGGTGTCCCATCTTTTGCCTTGCCATTAAATGAACACCGTTTCAGCTTACGATTTCATCTTCACTACTTGTTAAATTAGGAGCAGGAAATCTTGTTCTCCTCTCAAATAGATTAGCACAGTGCCTTCTACAAAGAGTACATGGGCGTCTTATCATATATGATATGACATGTTTTCTTTGCTGCCCGTTCTTTAAATATGTTGGCATTAGCCAGGTATTCTTTTTAATTTTGTCCAGATTGTTTTGAGAATGTCTATACTGTTTTACGTTCTCAGAGTCCTAGTGCAGTTTAGCCTAATGTAATAGTTCACTTGCAGTGGAAACACTTCAGAAAGTCTGTGAAGTGGTTTTTACATCAGAGTGAAATGTCCTTGTAAGCATAAGGCATGAAGGACTTAGATGGAAATAGTGCTTGGTGAAACACTACGCCTTTAGTTTTCGTTGCTTCAGCCTTTCTGGTTTGGCAGTCATGGACTGGAGGAAACCTCCTCTTTTGGAAATTGCCATATGGGAATATTGCACCCAATTAATACAAGGAATCAAACTTGCAGCTGTAAGCCTCACTGACTATGTTTAGTGGATCCATGCAAGCTTGTGGCTACAGCAACAGGATTTTGATGCAATTTTATCTTTCTGTAATGTAACACTGTACTGTGACCTGCTGCTGTGGCTTGGTGGCTGCTGTGCAACTGCAGCCCTAGCCACGACAACCACAATTCATGGAGAAGAAATCCAAAAACATATATTTCAGTGCATGATGGAACAACCCAAGGTGGTCAATATATGTTCAGAGCATTACTTTGGCATGAAAAAATTTACTTTGGGAGGTATGATATGCGAATTTCTGCACCTCATGAAAAAAATTAGTTAAGAAGGTATCCTGTGTGACTTTCTGCGCCTGCGTTCTTCCTTAATGATGTAGCAGCTGTAATGGATTCCGTGGTTCTGTATTCATTCCTGTGAGCTGGTTGCATGGGGCTCCCCTAAATGCACCTTATTTGATTGCCAGGTACGAAAACTTTGTTGGACTAGTGCCTGAATCATACCGAAAGCTGGCTGTAAGGGTCCGCAAGTTAGAGCAGCGCAAAAAGCGAAAGACGACTAGAGAGCTGCAGGTCATGCAAGAACATGATGTGGCAAGCTCTGCAGTGTCTGGACTAGCCTGTGTTGAAGGGTAAGATTCTGCGTTTATTAATTTTGTGCAGTAAAGTGCTTTGCATTTCAAGCGGCTTGACAGAGCTTTGACAGTCATGACCCCATGCAGCCTATAGATCTTTGCTGTGATAACAGTATGATTACTATCCGAGGCCTGGCCAAGATTAAGAGCATGATTTATCTTTCTGTAATAAAGCACTGTACTGTGATCTGCTTTTGTGGCGGCAGGAGAAATGCTTGTTATGCGATGCTTTCCATTGAATGGGAAATGTACCCATTGCAATAAGGTGTTTTGAACATATTTGCAACTCTCTAAGGTGTGTTTCATTACTAGGTTGCTTGGTACGCTTGGTAGTACGTCATTTCTTGTGATCCTGTTCTTTTACTAGTAAACTTGGTTTTTGATACTATTCCTGAGGCCATGCGGAAATAGAAACACCATCATTTAGCACTCATTAATTGCATCCCAAAGTTTGGAGCAAGTGGGCTAATCATAACACATTGGAGCCACGGTGGCAATGACATGGACATATACCCCGGACTTTTCTCACACGCTCTACTTGTAACGAGATTTCTCCTTGCGCATTGAGTCTCCACATAGCTCTCTGTGCCATTTGGTGGTGTATGTAGAAATGCCAGTTTATTTTGGATCTAAAAAGGCATTTTGAGGAGGGGGAATGCAAGCCTCAACCTTTTGGCCTTTATATTGTAGAAATTATGATATCATGTATAATCGTGTGGTGTCAATTATTCTGCTTTGGCCTCGGTAACGGACGAATATACTATTTTTTAATAGGATAGTTCCTGCGGGATCCCTGTTACTATCGGCACCGCTGTGCACGCATTTTTATTCGGCTGCGCAATGTAAGTTTGTGGTTTTAATTATACTTTTAGTTACAGGCCTTTAACCAAATAATATTTAAATTAAATTTCAACACAGCTGTGTCATCCAATGTGCACTTTATATGAGATGCTGTTTTTACACTTGCCTTAGTAAAACTATATTGCTAAAAAGGAAACTATGAATATAACTTACAAAATTGGCACTAAATTTTAAAGCCAGTGAAAATAGCATCACCGCACAGCTGTACTCCTCCCAAATTGAGTCCTACCAAGCTCATTTCAGTTGAGACAGTATCTGTAAAATCGCTAACAGTGGTAAAAAGGACTTTAATGCCACAGGCTGTTTCAGATATAACCTGTTCAGATGTGCTCTCTATTACAGACGTTGAAGCCGCTTATGATAGCTTTCTTCATAAATTCAAAGTGCTTTACACCGAAAATTTTCCATACGTGCGCCTCGAAACGGGCGCATGGAGTGGATGACGTCACAATTGCTCAAAAAGATACAATCTAAAAAATGTACCAAGATTTTTTTAAAACACGCGATCCCGAACAATTGGCAAGATATAAAGTCCTCAGAAATAAGCTAAACAAAAAGTTAAGGCGTGCTATGGATTGGTATTACTACGGAAAATTCGAATCATGCGACGGTGATTCCCGAAAGTTATGGAACCAGATTAACAAACTTGTTTTACGTACACCGCAGTCTAGCTCTCCTCAAGAAGTACTTATTCAAGGACGAAATGTAAATGGGCAGGAAGTAGCAGAGGCGTTCAATCAATATTTCGTTACCCGAGAATTTCAGAGTTCGTCAAACATGTTATATGATGCTCTCGTCAGGCAAACCAGTGGTTCTTTGTGTCTAAGTCCAGCTACATGTTCTGAAGTTTTCACTGCATTTTAAACATGGAGAACAGCAGATGCCACGATACGGATGATCTGAAGATACGGCCTGTGACGCATATTTTACTCTAGCCCCAATTTTAGCACATATATTTAATTTAAGTTTTGAATGCAGTGTTCCCACGGCACATGCGAAGTGCAAAACTGACTGTTTTGTATACGAAAGGTGATAAACAGTGTTTCAAATTACAGGGCAGTTTTCGTGCTACCAATCTTTTGTAAAGGACTGAAAAAATTATCCACACGCGAATATCATGCTTTTGTGACAAGCACCAAATAATAACAGATTCGCAGTTTGGTTTTACCAAACATAAATCTACCGGGACAGCATTACTAAGCCCATAAGAGTATATCTTACAGTTTTTCGAGGAAATAAAACTTGCCCTTGGTGTTTTTATAGATTTTTCAAAGGCTTTCGACTACATCGGTCATAATATACTTTTGGCAAATCCGTTCGACTACGGCTTTAGGGGTCGTGTTCATGCGCTTCTTTCGTCATATCTTGCGCACCGCTTTCAGTTTGTAAGTATTATTAGCTGTTGATCCTCAGTAAAAAAAGTAACTGCTGGCGTACATCAGGCAAGTATCCTTGGACAACTTCTTTTTAGCCCATATATAAATGATATCGTTAATCAATGCCTGAATGCGAAGTGCGTTATGTATGCAGATGACGCCTCACTCTTCTCGTCAAGCGTATGTGAAGGTGTGATAAACGAGGCAAATAGGACAATAAGTACACTCCATTAATGGTGCCTTAATAATAGGTTGAAAATTAATTTAACTATAACTAAGGGGATTTTATTCAAAGCAAAAAATAAAAACATTATTCTATCATGCGATCTTAAGCTAGGTCTGGAAACGATAGAAAGTGTAGATAATATTAAGATATTAGGGGTATATTTCAACAACCAGCTAAGCTGGGATAATCATGTTAACGCTGTCATCAGTAAGGTTTTCTCGTGTCACATGTATCATTAGCCGGCATCGTTACTTCCATGCAAAGTTAAACTTCTCCTGTATAATTCGCTCTTTAAGTCCCAAGTAAACTATGCGCACTTAGTTTGGGGAACAACAATAGGTGCCAATAAAAATAAGATTTAAGTTTTACAGAAGGAGGCTCTACGTGCAATGCTCAACGTCGGTTCAGATATAAACACATGCGACTTATTGCGCCAGTTCAATGCCCGTAAAGAATCTTAAATGTACAGTATTGTGCGTTTTAATCGTGAAGACTCGAAAATTTTCTCGCCTCAACCGCTGGCTCAATTGCGGTGAAACTGCACGCAGAGCTTGCGTATTATGGTAATTTTTGTTTCATAGCAAGCTTGACAACGATATTTACGTAGTTGAGCCATTCATGATGAGAAAACATAATCGTCTATGTAGAGATTGGCGACCAAAGCCCGCAGACGACGTTCTTTCGCTGAAGGGCGGCAGTGACGCCATCTGTTTTTGGTAGTGGGAAGCGCCATGACAAAAGCCGCCGAGGCGAGCGTTGCAAGAAACGCGGGTTCCTTTGAATATGCCGTTCCGGCCATTTCGTCTGCTTCAACTGAAGCGCTTACAATATTTTCCGCTAATTGATCGAAAAATTATCAGAACAACCGTTTTAACGATGCTTTGCTGTTTCAAAGAATATTGTTTGCGACGCTCACCTCGGTGGCCTTGTCGTGACGCTTTCCACTGCCGAAAACAGAAGGGGCAACTGCTGCACTTGAGCGAAAAAACGTCGTCTGCGGGTTTTAGTTCCCCGATCTCTACGTAGAAGATTACGTTTTCACATCATGCACGGATCAACTAAGAAAGCACTGTTGTCAAACTTGCTACGATACAAAACTTGCCATAATATGCAAGCTCTGTGTGCAGTTTCACCGCAAATAAGCCAGCAGTTGAGGGGGGAAAATGTTTGAAAGTCTTCACGATAAAAACGCACAATATTGTATAATGTTACGCTGCCTGAAAGATATAAGAAGAACCTAAGACAAAATGTGAATTACTTGCGTGACACGGCACACCTTTTGCTAAATGTACAAGTTTACCCCAGCAGACACAACGAAATGTGGCATATTCCAACATGCCGCACAATATATGGTACATATAGCCTAGCAAACACACTGCTCAGTCTTTTAAATAAGTTGCATGCCGCAAAGCCGATGTATCACGAGCATGCCGCTAGAATATACAGGATGTTGTGCTACCTTTTAGATTTCGCCATGGTTTCACTGCTTCCTTATCTCTTTCGTTCCATAAAGTGTTGACCTCATTTGAATAACCAAAGACATGTTTTTCTGTGAAGTATATTTTTGTTTTTTAACATTTTTTGTGTACGCTTCAGTTCCTCGATTGTCTTTTCTAATAATTGTTTTGTATGTATGTTGCCTGCGGCCCTGCAATGTAGGGGCCGAGGGGCATGCCAAGCCACAATTTCTGGATTTTTTCCCTCGACCATCACCATGTATACATGGGAAATAAATTGAATTGAATTGAACTGCGTCTTAGATAATAGTTTCATAGGAAAACAGCTGTAGCGTTGGCTGCACTGCTCTGCTGCCATCTTAGAAAGTCTCAAACGTAAGGTCGCGAAACTAGCTTGTAAATGGAGGAAAAACAGCGGTTGATGAGAGATTTGAAAATTGCAGTGGCTTGGATTGGAACGTCACTTTGAAGCTCGTGCTGCGTTTTTCGGTTGCGCAACTTTCAAAACATTCGTTTCTTTTTCCACTTTAGGATCGTTTTGAGCATCGTTTTCTTTTAATCTTAAAAGAATGTGAAATGGGGTCGCAGGGATATGTAGTGAAGACTAAAGTGGATAAGGCATTAAACCTGTGTCAGTGATAACCTAGCTGAAATCAAGATGAGGAAATTGGCGTGGGTGAAGCATTTGATGTGTAGAACAGATAACCAATGGTCGCCTGGGTAATGGAGCAATTCCGAGGAAAATGTATATGTAGCAGCGAGCAGCAAAAAGAGATGAAATTAGGAGGGTGGCAACAGCTTGTTGTGAAGGTTAAGCGGAGAACAATGGGTGAGGTCTTTGCCCTGCAGTTGGGCTGATTAATAGAAGGGCCCACATTTAAATAGGCTTGTGGTGTTTGAACTTTCTGGGTGGCGTAATAATACCTCACTTGCAAGGAGAAAAATGTACAGCATGCAAGCTAAGCACGAAACCCTTGAAAGCTGCCTTTGATCTGAATTCCTGCTCATCTTCCTTTAGGATCGAGCAGATTTTGCAGAGCAGCAGTTTAGATGAATCGGAAAAAGCTCGCGACAAAAGCCAAGGACGCAGAAAGGCCACAGTGGCTGCAGGTGCATGGATTGAGGAGCAAGGAGAAGATGACATCTTTGACTTCCTTGACACATCTGCTGGAAAACAGATACTGTGCATGTGTTCTGTGTTTGTGAATATCAGGGCTTTTTTCTGGCCGTACGATTTTAAAAAATGCCTATTTTCACGCATAGCAGGTTTTTGGCATCCTAATATTTTTCTATTGCTTATCACACACAGCCACTGACCCCAAAGCAGCACTGAAAAGAGAGAGAAAATGTCCATTTGAAATTACTAAAGGCGGGTGGCTGCTTATTGTGGATCCAGAGTCTGCAAAAGCTCAAAAGAAAGGGGGTGGGTGGTTTATCATTGACTCAGACTGTGTGTGCAATATGGGAATTCACTGGTAGCATCAAAGGTTGCTGTTCTAAGTATAGCCAGCAGGTGACACCGAAAAAGCAGCTAGCAATATTCTGGAGGCACTTTATCACTACAAGGTCAGTGGCTGCTAAAGTTATCTGGTATTGTAGGAGCAAAATTGTTGCATATTGGGAACACTGCTTAAAAAGGGGGTTTAAAGGGACACTAAGGAGGAATTGAAGTTGTCTTGTATCAACACAACACCAGCTTCTAACCATGAGAAGACCACTATTTTTGAAATCAAAGCTTTTGGAAGGTAGAAGAGAACAAGAACTAAAATACAGGTGTCGTCGTCAAAGGCAAGCCTCTCGAGTACAAGCGCGACGACAAATAGCCTAAAACAGAAAAAACCTGAGGCTGACAAATGTACGTGAAATTTGTGCATTTGGATACTGAAGTATGTAAGTTTTGTTTTGAAACCACTATGTTCCAATTCATACATAGCAGGCACGCCTGTGAAGGCAGCGGAAGTAGTGCGTTCGCGAAACCATATTACTCCGCCACATATCACCTGTTCTTCTTGAAACTCTGGTGAGCGTTTGGACGAAAACGAAGAGCGATATAAAGCGATGTGATAGTATTGAAGTTGGTGGTCGGTGCTTTGAGGAAATTGGTGTTCAGACCCTGTGGCTATAATTTACACGGAGTCTGAACTACTTTTTGGGCGTGGATTGAGTAGGAGCAATTCTCCTTACCAACCGCGTATCATACCGCTACGTGTAATTCTTGCTTCTCGAAGTCGAGAAGACGAGTTTTCGCACGAAATTTGGTAAGTGGTAAAGTTTATTAGGTGCCAATCACGGGACATCAAGTTTGTTGCAACGAAATGTGCTGGTGTTCACTTCGGTTGCGTGGTGAATTACCTGCCTAGTACGCGTATTCAATTACCACTTCCAGCTCGTCTCTACCAGTTGTTATCTGGTAGAGAGTTGTTAACTAGTAGGGCCTACAATCTCCTGCATCTTTGTCACATCATCATCTTCTGCTAGAGCAGATGACGGCCCAGCTTCTTGGTTATCCTCCGATGGCACTGATTCTGTGACAGCAGATGGGGCCTTGCCAAGTTGGCCTGGAACAATAAAAAAGTGCTGCCAAGTCTGTCCTCTCTATACAGACTAGCTTAGCAGCTTGCCAGCAGGGCATGGTTGCTGGCTCTGGTGGCATACATTCACATCGGCAACAGTACAAACAGCATGCAGGAATTTCCAAAGAGGAAGGATTTGTATGAATGCACGCGGTATCCTGACCACCAAACCACAACAGAATTTTCTCAAAGGATAACTTAAGGTACAGGGACACTGATGGATTCAACGTGTGGATTGAGCGGTCTGAGGCTACGCACACCTCCAGCCCTCACCACATCGATTTCTGTGGATTAAAATAGAGGGTATGATCTACCCAGCACCCCACAGAAAACAAGACTGAAGAAGGCGCCTACCTGCGTGAGCTACAGAGAGGTACATTTGTGAACTTGCTACATCAGATACATCCCACAGCTTTTAGGGATATATGTCCATGGTGTGGGTCAACGCAAAAATTGTACCAAAGAATGTGGGAGTGTACATCACATAGTATAGAACCTCTCGTAACCAATCCAGACTTGTTCAGCTCTGACCTAGAGGGACAGACTCTGCTGGTCATAAGAGCCAGCAGAGCCATGAAATAGGGACCCCAACCATCGATAAGCCTCATATCAGGCCACTAATTCATTAGTTTGTTCACTCACTTAATCAGAAGCACTTAAGGGGTAGCGATCATTTCGTGCAGAGATTTCTGTCCAGAATGGTAGACTATGCGGTGAGACGTCAACTCCATCGATTTGTAAGCTAGCCAGCACGGACCACACAAAAGTTGACGTGTTTGATACGCTTTTGCTTCATTGTACAGTGCATTTCGTTCGGCATCCTCATGTCTATATGCTTCGAGCTTGTCTGCCTGCATCTCGTAGTTGTCTACTTTGGGTGACTACCTGCTTGATTCGGTCAAAATTAATCAAATCTGCAGTGATGGTGAACCAAGGAGGTGCATTTCGCATTGATGGTACGTTCATAAGCATGGTATGAGATAGCGAATCCTCAACTACGCACTGCTCAGGTTACGTTTGACGTCATGTCCGCCAGTTTGAAGCCAGGAGTGTGCTGAGTGCGGGCTGCTAGCTGCTCGTAAAGCTTTAAATATCAAGCAATCTGCTAAAAAATAACCGGAATGAAAACCGTATGCTTGGGTAATCTTATCTTGCAAATGAAAAGGTGGTGGTCATGGTATTTTCAGATTTCTGTTCTGTATCCCTTTACCACATTCATCGAAGGGAGGGATACATTGCATGATCTACCCAGCACCCCACTGAAGAAATGTGGTTAAGAAGCGTAAAGGACTGGGCAAGTTGGTCAGACATGCTTAACGGAATAATGGCGCAGACCAAGTGACAGGACAGCAGGAGAGTACAAACACACACAGGCGCTTGTGTCTGTTTGTACTCTCCCACTGAAGAAGGCACCTGTCTGCGTGGGCTACAGAGAGACACCTTCGTAGGCTTGCTACACCAGGTACACCCCGCAGCTTTTAGGGATATATATATATATATATATATATATATATATATATATATATATATATATATATATATATATATATATATATATATATATATATATATATATATATATATATATATATATATATACATATAACATATCTGGCCTGTAGTAGGCTACAACCTAAAGAAAATGTTGATAACACTGGACACATTCCACAGCATTCCGTATTACTTCGCTGACGAATTGCATCAGTGAACAAAATCGGCTTGTAATGACTCCATCAAACGAGCCAGAAAAATCATAATTCTTGAGCTTGTAATTTTGTCTCCCGATTTGCTTCTTACTAAAGCAACAAGAAAAGCTTTAACAGTCCGCTATTTTTTACAAAAGAATTTTGTATGACCATCTCGAATGAGGGCGGAACTTCAATCCATGCAGCCAACAGTTCTTCTGACGTATAAATTAAGCCTCTCCAACATCGTGCATAATTCGGAGAAGGGCTGGAATCACTCAATCGGTTACAGTGGCAGCGCTTTAGGACAATGGTGGCGAGTATGCCTCGATTATGCAGGCAACAGATAGGGCAGAGGGTTAGATTTTTATTCCAGAGCAAGAAAAGAAATTGCAAACAAATTTTTGCTTCATTTTTTGACACAAAAAATGAAATTAGCTTACATTATTTCGGAGGGTCAGTCATACAGTAAATAGACCAAAACTTTTTTGCTGTGCCTTTTGAAGACGGGTGATATTTTATTAGTAAATGGCCCCAAACGCACGTATATTCAAGTTCTTGTTTAATTAGTGGATTGTAAGCAAGTATTTTTATATTTAACGGAGTATCGATGCCCAAACTTGGTGGCGTGTTTTCTTCTCTACAATGATGCGGAAGACACTGCTATGCGTGAATCACCATGTGGTATCTGCCTATGACGCTAAATAATTTATATCGTATTTTCTGTCATGTTGCATTGGTTTCGGTTTCAACAGCTTTACAATGGTGACATCAAAACGTGGTTTTATGCATGTTATGTGTGGCATGGGAAAACACCAATCTAATTGCTGCTTCATCGTTATATTTCACTACAGTGCTGATACCAGCCTTCCTCAAAAGCCGGATTGGCAATAAATGTGAGAGCAGTGATTATATTACAGTTTTTTAAGCCTCATGGGACATATAACACTTGGATGTCACAGTCCTTATTTGGCTGTTGAAGCCGAAACTGAAACAGCATGAGAAAGAAATTCGATTATAAATTATTTAGCGGTCGCAAGAGAATGCCAGGTTGTAATCCATATAAAATAATGCCTTACGCATCATCACAAACAAGAAAACACGCACCCAAAGCAGGTGTCTATACTCCTTTAGGGTTACGTAAAAATATAGTTTACGGAATGTGAAAGAGCAGATGTTATATTTATGTAAATTCTATGATTAAGTACTGTTATAAGTGGTACCTAGCTTGTACAAAAAGAGAGTGGAGCTAGACAAACTTATCAGTGTTATTCTTCATTCCTTACATTTCGCATCACTAAAAAGTGTTGGCAAGAGAGGAGTTAACATGGTTCTGATGGTTACTTGAAGCGATTTCTGGAAATGGACACACCCCAACAAACAAAAAAGCTGCTCAAAATCTCCCAAAAATATCCAATCAGGACATTTGGGATCTCCCCAATAGGTGATCATTTTTCCCGAACACAACCGAAAAATATCCCCAAAAATAGCCGAGTACAAAACGTCGTGCGTTCTAGGGAAAGGCCTAAAAGGTTAATGCTTGATTTATCGGCTCTAGCTCAATAAAATTATTTCTTCCTTTTCAGGCCAACTTCAGGCATCAAAGCGCAAATATATGCCAAATTTCAGGCACATGCTTACGTTACAGGTGGTGTAATACATCTGTCCACTCCCGTGAGTGCATGCTGGCTAGGCCATTCGGACTTGCCTGTTTACATGAAATGTGCTTTAACAAGGTGAAAATCTGAGCTGGTTGGTGCATGATCTTGTGACGGGAGAAGCGCAGCACGAGACAAAGAGAGAGGCAGGATACGGCATTGAATAACAACCAGATTTTTAATGCACGTTCGTCGAATATATACACCCCGCTCGTATATGAAGGAAAAGTAAGAAGCATGAAGAACGCATAGAATGTACACGTGGTAAAATATTAAGATATCGCCCGCAGATAATGCCTCTGTCACGAACCGTTATTGAAGGTATGCAGACGCATATACGTCGCTTTTTTGTCGGATTTTGAAGGCTCCTTCAATCTCCTTGGTCCGTTGATCAAAATATGACGGGATGACCATTGTGTTGATAAGCTGCGGAGCACATTCATGCTCTCTGCAATGTTTTGCTAATTCCCTGCTGATCGCGCCCTTTAGGGATCTTTTGTGCTCTCGAAGCCGTTTATGCAAACAGCGCCCTGTTTGATTCATGTAGGTGCGTCCGCATAACAAAGACAATTCCTAAACCCCGCTTTTCACAGATTTCACATCTTTATCCGGTGCTTTTTCTTGCATTGATTTTTGTTCTGCTCGCTATTGACTTTGGCGCACAGGTTTTTGAACTTGTTAGGTGCTTACTTGAGCGCTTTTACACCAGCTCTTGTGGCAAGCTTTTTGATACTATGGGCAATGTCATTAATGTAAGGAATGACCGCGTACGGCTTCCTTTCTTCTGATGTGGTCTTGACATAATTTCTGCCTTTAAGTGCTTGCAGAAACCCTTCTACGACACTGGATAGCAGTCTCGTCGGGTAACCTGCTGCTTTCAGCCGACGGTTCTGGGTGTCAAAACTGCCTTGAACTTCATGATGACAGGATCTCGTCAATGCGGCTCTCAATGCTGTTTTTTTTTCTACCCCTGCTTGATGATCTTGGGGTGCGCAGACGTTTAGGGGAGCAGTCCCTCCTAGCTTCGTGATCCGTACCGCCAGCATATGTGAGCGCCTAGAAAGGTTAGCGTTAAGTCGAGAAATCGCATAACGTTTTTTTCTGGGAGTTCACTCGTTATTTATAGTCCCAGTTCTTTTTGTCCTTAGCAAAAGCAGCAATGAGAGCCACATTGACGAGGCCTTGTCATGATGAAGTTCAAGGCAGTTTTGACACCCAGAACAGTGGGCTGAAAACAGCGAGTTACCCGACGAGACTGCTATCCAGTGTTGCAGAAGGGATTCTGCAAGCACTTAGAGGCAGAAGATATGTCACAACCACACCAGAAGAAAGGAAGCCGTACGCGGTCAATGCTTACATTAATGACATTTCCCACAGCCTCATAAATGTAGGCGCAAGAGAACCCAACAAGTTAAGAAGCCAGTGCACCAAAGTCAACATTGAGCAAAGAAAAAAATCAATGCAAGAAAAAGCACCAGAAAAAAACATGTGAAATGTGTGAAAAGCGGGGTTAAAGAAATACTTCTGTCAAGAAGCTTTACTTCCTCTTTCTTTCATGGTGACATGTTCTATTGCTGTGCGCTGCTGCCTCTCGCCTTAACGTTCTGATTACATTGCATACTGTATAGATTTTCGTAGAACTCTTCGGCTACTTTTAACTATATTATCCATATTGCTAATGACATTGCCCTCTTTTTCTCTTAGCACATAGCCTCCTCAGACCTGAGAACAAACGTCCGAGCGAAAATCTTTATTTGACATATGATGTTTTCTATTTTGAACGTCAGAGTATTTATATCTTCAGTTTCAGCAATGGCAATTTTGACTTCGCTGAAAACGAATGCCCCTACAGGGACACTTGGGTTCCTATCTGTGTGTTCCTAAGGTAGTTCAGGATATTCCCAAACTCTTGCAGACATTCTCAAACGCACTCAGAATGTAACGCCACTCAGAACTTGAAGGAACCAAATGTTTATTATTCATAATTTATAAAAGAGCTGTATATCTAGATTTCTAGATCCGCGTCATCATTCTCTGGAGCTTAACTCGCTGCTCTCCACAAAACACGTCGCTGTAAAGTTTAAGGGGTTGGTTCTTCACTGTCACTGCCAAAATATGCATCAGTGTACTACTCAGTATTACAGTCGTATTCATGATTATCCTCTTCTTCACTTTCAGAGTCAGATATATCGGAGTTATCACGGTCACAGATTGACCTCAAAATCTTATCGGCCTTACTAATAGGCAGGGCCTAAACAGACAACAAAAGCGTTTTAATTTCTAAGCTGCGTACGTTGAGCAAAAACGTTTTATCACCAGGAACCAATCAAGAACTGGCAGGACTGGGAACCAATGTCCCCGTGCAGGCACATTTCTTTTATTATACCGCAGGGTGCAGAAAACTAACCTTTTACCCAATAAATTGCATGAAAACGTTCTTTAAGCCATAGCGATTCAAGACATATTGAATACAATTCACATCAAAACAGTTTTCAATGGTTAAATGCATCTTATCTCTTCGTCGCATTTAAAACGTTCTCGTGCATATTCCTGCCACGATGTCTTCTTTACGGAGGGAGCTATCTCTCTGCGCTCTTCACAGATGGCGCCACAACGTTTGTCCTCCGAGAGGGACACTAGGTCTGTGTTCTACATATACTGAGTTTCTCGTCAGCATCTGAGAACCAATGTCAATGTAGAGGGACAAGGGGTCTGAAGAGGAAAAATCTGGTTTTACATCTGCCTAGTTTCCTCTTCACTTCCTTTAGGTTACCTCCGTTCTAAAGATCACGCTCAATTCTCGATGTTAAGCTTGCTTATATCGACTACCTTGCTTTTATTTATTAAATGGAAGCTGAAACGGTTTCCAAATCGCATGAAACGCTGTGGTTGCGAAGAAGGGGCCTTCAAAATCGCGAGTAAACGTTTTTTTTCGATTCTGTCCTCAAAAAGAGCTGCAAACGCTTCTTAAAACCCAGCTGCCGACACACCCTCGTCGCTTCCGGAAGCTCCTGGTGGGGGGACGGCAAAAAGGAATAAATGGAGGAAGTGACGCCATTCACGGAGAGTTTACCGGCCGTCCAGCTGTGCTTCTCCGCTTCGACCCACGCTTTGGTGAACGACAGATCAACGTCAGCTTCTGCCAGTGCCGTTTGCCTTCTCTATTTCGGGAGTTCTGTGTAATGCTTGAAGCCTGTATATAAACCAGTTTTGGATTGGACTAAAAGCTGCAAGATGCCGCAGGGAACTCATTTTTTTCGAAAAGTGGTTCAGCTTCCCTTTAAACCACACGCGTTCTTGGTCCCCGGCAAAAGACTGGGCACCCGGAAGGCGAACTCTACGCACCTTTATTTTGCCCGAGTCGATGGTGGTCTCTCCGTTTGTTTCCGGCTCGGGGCCTCTCGCCAAAACAACGGCCCCAACTGTCACTCCGAGTGACCCAATGAGGACGCGAGGTTGAAGTGGGAGAAGGGACGGGAGGGTCATTTAAGGCGGTTCTCTAAATACCTTAAGACATTCCCTTGTAATGGAGGACAAGCATAATGATAATAATAATAATTGCTTTTGGGGAAGGAAATGACGCATTATCTGTCTCACATCTCGCCAGACACCTGAACCGCGCTCTAAGGGAAGGGATAAGAGGAGTGAAAGAAGAAAGGAACAGAGAAGTGCCGTAGTGGAGGACTTCGGAATTATTTCGACCACCAGAGGATCTTTAACCTGCACTGACACTGCACAGTACATGGGCGCCTTAGCGTTTCGCCTTCATAAAAACGCTGCCGCCTCGGTCGGATTCGAAACCGGGAACTCCGGATCAGTAGCCAGTTCTCGGGTTCGAACCCGACCGCGGCGGCTGCGTTTTTATGGAGGAAAAACGCTAAGGCGCCCGTGTGCTGTGCGATGTCAGTGCACGTTAAAGATCTCCAGGTGGTCGAAATTATTCCGGAGCCCTCCAATACGGCACCTCTTCTTCCTTTCTTCTTTCACTCCCTCTTTTATCCCTTCCTTGACGGCGCGGTTCAGGTGTCCAACGTTATATGAGACAGATACTGCGCCATTTCCTTTCCCCCCAAAACCAATTATTATTATTATTATTATCAGTAGCCGAGCGCCCTAACCACTGAGCCACCGCGGCGGGTGGACAAGGAACGCTGCTGCTTGAATTCCGCTCTCGGACACCTCACGGGGGGTTTTCACTCTAACGAGCGGAACGGCAACCGGGGGCGCGCACTCGGAAAGCTCAAGAAGCACTAGTCCCCACATACCCCTCTTCTTAAATCCTCCGTCACTGAAAGCAGAGCGATGGCGCTTTAAACAAACACAGTGCTCACACAACGGCTTGCGCTGGCATGCATCAATGAGCTTCCAACATTTTGCTGTAGCTCCAGCCTTTAAACACACTTACACGACATTACCGAGAACGTTAGAGTTAAGAAACACTACGAAAGCGACTCTATCTTTAAACACACTTACAGGACATTACAAAGGACATTACAGTTAGAAAATACTAAACGTGCGACAATATACAGTGTCGCAAAGTAAGTGTTATCAAACTGTAAAATCCTCAGTAATTTCATGTAAGCGTGTTTAAGGGCTTGAGGTACTCGAAAAGGCTCGAAGATGACGTGAGAAGTGAACGAAAGCATTTTCAAAGTAAAAAATTTCAAGAAGGGTCACTAGGAGCTATGCGCTGTACAAATACGCAACGTTTCAATCTTGCACCTGTGCAAAGTTGCATGCATGCTTCAGCGGCCCCACAACGGTTCCGATCGCGCGAAAGGGGGCACCAGAGAAAGTTCGATGGAACTAGACGCCTGGGCCACGTTATCCTCATTGGGACTGGGAGTCGGTCCTGATAGCCAGCTCAGCTCATGTGGTCGAACAGCGGTTGCGAAGCTCTCCAGGCAGCGACGCATACAGCCCCGGCGTAGGTTGCTGCGGGAGTCCCGCTGATGTGGCGAAGTCCTCTTGCGCATGCCACTGAGTCTGCGGCTCGGGCACACGCACTCAACGCACGGAGAAGCGGCGACAGGCGTCCCAAGCGAAAGCATAAGCATGCAAAGGCCGCGGACCTCGTCCACTGCAAGGCTCATGACAGGGAATAAAGCTACTGAACAAAAAAATTATTTTCAAAGAAGCAATTCCCCTCACTTCAGCAAGTGGGCGCCCGATTTCGCTAAGTGATCTGGGGAGAGGAGGATCACGAGAAGCGTGAACACGGACGCACATTCCGAAGCCCTGCTAACAAGCATCGCTTACGGCGACCGCTGTACATGCCTTTTTTTACTACTCCCCCCTCACAAGGCCTGGTTAGAAGGATTCGTACACACAGCTTGGCGAGGGAGAGCAAGTCCACCGGAAAGAAAGAGGACATGGAGGAAAAGACAGCGTTTCAACCCCCGCAGCAACAGCCTCTCCCACGTCTTTCGAGAACTAGAGGGGCCCCATACGCGACCCTTCGCGCCACAACGAAACACAGTAGTGCCTCTTCTGCAGTGAACCGAAATACGTTTCGTTATCTACGATACTACACTCTACATGGGCTGAAAACAAATCACTTAAAAACTCGTCTTATACAGTCAAGAAACATTTAAACGCCCAAAACACACTGAATAATTCATAGCCCTGTACAAAAATCCCGCGGTGGCTCAGTTGTTAGAGCGCCCGGCTACTCAGCCGCAATTCCCGGGTTCGAACTCGGCCGCGGTGGCCGCGTTTCGATAAAAGCGAAACGCTAAAGGCACCCGTGTGCTGGCAATTTTGCGGCGCTTAAGCTCCGGGGGGCGGAAAATTCGCGGCGCTTAAGGATGTCAGTGCACGTTGAAGATCCCCAGGTGGTCGAAATTATTGCGGAGAACTCCACTACGGTACCTTTTTCTCTGTATTCTTTCACTCCCTCCTTTATTCCTTCCCTTAGGGAACGCTTCGGGTGTCCACCGAGAGCTAAAAGAGTTACTGCGTCATTTCCTTTCGTAAGCAAACATTAATAATGTAATTAGTTTTTGGAGAAAGAAGATGGCGCAGTATCTGTCTCGAAGATCCCCAGGTGTTCGAAATTA
This sequence comes from Amblyomma americanum, assembly GCF_052857255.1. Lineage (NCBI taxonomy): Eukaryota > Metazoa > Arthropoda > Arachnida > Ixodida > Ixodidae > Amblyomma > Amblyomma americanum. The sequence continues at coordinate 454,600,998 of NC_135497.1, read as the reverse complement.
TTGCGGAGAACTGCACTACGGCACCTTTTTCTCTCTATTCTTTCACTCCCTCCTTTATCCCTTCCCTTACGGCACGCTTTGGGTGTCCACTGAGAGCTAAAAGAATTACTGCGTCATTTCCTTTAGTAAACAAACATTAATAATGTAATTAGTTTTTGGGGAAAGGAGATGGCGCAGTATCTGTCGCATATATTGTTGGACACCTGAACCGCGCCGTAAGGGAAGGGATAAATGAGGGAGTGAAAGAAGAAAGGAAGAAACAGGTGCCGTCGTGGAGGACTCCGGAATAATTTCGACCACCTGGAGATTTTTAACGTGCATTGACATCGCACAGCACTCGGGCGCCTTAGCGTTATGCCTCCATAAAAACGCAGCCGCCGCGGTCGGGTTTGGTTTTTGAGGTAAGGAAGTGGCGGAGTAATTGTCACACATCTCGGTGGACACCAGAAAAACCTATTAAGGGAAGGGATAAAGGAGGAATTGAGAGAAGAGAGAAGGTGCAGTAGTAGAAGCCTCCGGAGTAATTTCGACTAACGAGGGCCACCCAACCATTCTATGCAATTAAAGTTTCTCTCTCTCTCTTTGAAACGCTATGGCGTCATACTCTTAAGGCCGAGCTTATGTGTTTCCACCAATTTTGTTGTTGTGAGTATGGGGGATTGTTCTCTCCTTTTCTCTAGTTGCGGTTTTTCTTTGCTGCTCTTCCCCTCCCCCCATGTTATTGTTGCATTTTTTTTACAAATATTTTTTCCACCTCACCCGCTCCCTCCTCTTGGTGGATCGGATTGCAACAAAAATGGTTTAACCACTGTATACGCCTGTCTTTCTCCTTCCTCCGCTGTGCTGCATGGGGAAAAAATTGATAACTAGTTTCGAAAATTAGTTTTTGGGGATAGGAAATGGCGCAGTATCTGTCACACATATCGGCGGAAACCTGAACCGCGCCGTAAGGAAACGGGTAAAGGAGGGACTGGGAGAAGAAAGGAAGAAAGAGGTTCCCGAGTGGAGGCCTCCGAAATTATTTCGACCACCTGGGGATCTTTAACGTGCACTGATATCGCAGAGCACACGGGCGCCTTACCGTTTCGCCTCCATCGAAACGTGGCCGCCACGGCCGGGTTCGAACCCGGGTACCCCGGCTCATTCTACGAGGGCCCTAACCATTGAATCGCTGCGGTTGGGGTGAGTTCGTTCTCGGTCTCGCTCCATTGTGCTCGTTGTCCGCCCTCCTCGCCTTTCGTGTTTAAAAAATGAAAGATTGAAAATTGGTTTTTGAGGAAAGGAAATCGCGCAGTAATTGTATCACATCTCGGTGGGTGCCCTCCATTACGACACCTCTTTCTTTATTTTTTCACTCCCAGCTTCCCCACCTTTCTTGAGGGCTGCATTTTCTCGCGGCAAGCCTTTAAGGAGACACGCTACCTGGTGAAAGATTTCACCCCGCGCTTTTGTTGTTTTTGGTACGAAAATATCAGAGTAATCGTCACGCTAAACTACCGCCGATGTCCGAGACGAAAATCGCTGATTGGTAGAGGTGCTACTTGACCTTGTGATGTCACAACCTGCCCAATGTGGCAGATGCCAAACTGACCACCGGATTTTAAGCAACCTGTTCACTGTGGCAGGTGGCAATTGAATTGATTCATAGTCGAGAGAGGTCGCATGACCTTGTGACGTCCTGAGAAATTGCCCACCGGGTTATAAGTAACCTACTGGCTAGACAGCAGCATAGAGAATCGAAATCAAAAACCTGAAAAGACTGTTACATACGCAAGTGTCGGTGCTGCCACAGTATAGTGGCATCTGCTTCTGCAACTAGCAGTCCGAATATTGCATTTAGTTGCGGTTTGGGCTTGGTCTGGTTGCATCTCTTAATCATGCAAATGTTGCGATTGGTGGATCAAAAATTGCGAAAAAACAACGCAAACACTAACAGGAGTTGCTAAAAAGGCTGCGAGAAATGTGAAAATTGTTGCTGTATGATTCCACTCTAAAGGTAATTTAAGCGTTCCCAGAGTTTTAACGAGATAGCGTTAGGACTCCCGTTCTGTACAAATCCCGCCGTCGGCGATGTGAGCGAAAAAGCAGGGGCCCACCTGCCACCTAGATGACATTGCATAGGTGACGTCACCAAAATCTGGCCATTGTGGCATGTGGCAACGTGCCCAACGGCTTCTGACCAAACTCCGCCCCTGGCAAGCTGGTTGTTAAATCGATGACTGCTCGCGACAGACTCACATTTCTTCTGCGCAACGGCACACAGCCAAAGAAAGGAAGAACGAAGAGAAGTACGAACACAGCGCTGACTGACGACTGTTTATTCTGAGACTCACACACAGCCTAAATACACTCATACCAGCGCAGGCTCACACTATGAAAGCGGAAAGTAAAGAAAAATAGGGAAAAAGAATCACATCACATCTTATCGCAAAAACTTTGAAAGGAACGCCTTTTCCGCATTATACAAAATGACCGAATTCGGTCATTTCATACACAACGCCTGGTGAAACCAAAAACCTGGCTGTAGAAATAGGCACAGTAACTGTTTTGCGGACTGCGCCACAGGCGTTGTGTACGAAATCACCTTGACGTGTGGCAGGTCCTACATCGGGGAAACGGGGCGCTGCGTCAACCACCGGCTCAGGGAGCACACAAGAGACCTAAGGAATAGGGAAGGTGCTAATCGTGTCGAACGCTGCGCAACTTGCAAGGAGTGCACACCGATGTTTTCGGGAGGGAGGGTTGTGAGCAGAAGCAAGTTAAAAACATCCCGTGAAACGTTGGAGGCATACTATATTCAAAGAGCTGGGTCAGAATGTGTCAGCGATACTACGGTCATTTTGTATTATTCAGAAAAGGCGTTCCTTTTGAAGTTTTGCGATAAAGATGTGATGAGATTCTTTTTTCCTATTTTTACTTTCCCCTTTCAAGGTGTGCTCCTGCTCTGGTCTGAGAGTATTTAGGCTGTTTGTGCGTCTCTGAATAAACAGTTGTCAGTCAGCGCTGCGTTCGTCCTTCTCTTCTTTCTTCCTTTGTTTGGCTGTGTGCCGTTGGGCAGAAAAAATATGAGCTTCAATAAAGAATACCAACAAGCCCAAGAAGCAACTACAGTGTGATGACCCCCATAATGCGCAGGTCCACACGGGACGGAGAGGCAAAGAGACACCGTATGGCTCAGTTTAAACAAACAGGTATATTCAATAATTACACATGATTAAGATTATACATCAGAGGCTGGGGCGTCCGAGCTTACGTGCCGACGACTTCATGGGGGCGATGGAGTGGCTCCGGAGTTGGGCTCGAGCGGTTGCTGGCAGAAGCTGCACGCCGTCGGGCTTCGGCGCTGAAGGCCCTCTTGGCGAACGATGTCGTCCTCAGCTCTATGCAGTAGAATTTCAATAGTCGTCCGTTTCTTCGAGGATGGTTCACAAACCCTTCCTCTAGTGTCGTTCGGCTTGGAAGATGAACAGGAGGCGAGCTTGTAGATGATGACAGCAGAGCATAATTTTACAACATACATATGCAGAGAGTTAAACTGGAAAAAAAAGCAGAACTGAATTTACAAAAGAACAAACTTTGCACTACTTTACTCATCGACCGGGCAGGTTGGTGCCTAAGTAGCATCACATTACATGCTAAGCATGGAGCCCCAGCTCAGACTGGACTGCATCCGTTTACATGTGCTTTTAAGCACTTGATTAACAAAGGACTAAGGGCGGTCATTTCCAGTGGCCCGCCCAAAGCATCAATTCTCCAATCCAAAATAACATGCGAGATGGGGACCACCCCTTGGGTTGGGCTTAGCCTCGAACCCAGAGTCTGTTAACAATACAAACTAAATAAACAACAAAAACGCCACCACTCTCTCTCAAGTGAGAGTATACACAGGCTCTCTCTTCGGAGCTAATTCACTAGCGCCTGTCTTTCCACATTCTTGGCGAGTACTGCCTGTCCGCCATGACAGGTGTCCGTCGCGGCCCTTCTGGGAAGCTGTGGGTGCCTTCCCGGCGATAGCCCACGACAAAGGGGGGGGAGGGAAAGAATGTCGTCTTCGCGGTAGCGCATAGCGTCGGCTGTGGTACGGCGCGCTCTGGCCCGCTGACAGCTCCCTTGTCCTGGAATGTGCCCGGAAATTGGGGAGGATAAAGCCTGTTTCCCCGGGGCGGCGGCGGGTCCGGTTGTTCTGGTCGTCACTCAAAGAGCATGGCTGGGTAATTGATGATGCCGCTGTCACGGGTCTCCGTCTACGCCGCGCCGTCGAACGTGGATCCTCGTAGCACACACGGAATGTCACACTCGCTCACCCTCCAGAAGAATGTTCTCCGAACATTTGAGTCCACGCAGCTCCCCTTGTCTTTCTGAATCACCTCGCACAGTGCGTCCGACAAAACACTTTTCGCTGCACTCAACACCACTGCACAACACCATATGCCTCCGCTGTCAATACTGGCGTCTCCAGGGGCAGCACTGATCTTCTTTTACAGATAAACATGAAACTCAGCACCCAAGCCTCTCCTTTCTAGTCCAAACTGGACGAAATAAATTTACCACAGTTACAAAGGAGCTCCCACTTCTAGCACGATCATGGCACAGACAAAAATATAGATGACGAAAGGAAGTAGGGCAGGTTCTGCATGCGCTCCGCATGCTCTCCTGTGAAGGTGTTACTTAATGACAGAAAGGTTTAACTATTAACTCCGATAACTTAACACATACGCATATAGCAATGTTATGAGCTGCGGCATTACACAATTCTGACCAGTTCACAACTCCGCTCTGTTTACACCATTAGTCCGACTTAGCTTTCCGATTTCGCAGCGGATATCGGCCTTCATGAGTCATACTAAGTAAGTCTGTGACCCTTTGTCTGCTTTGGGACTCGCGAGGGCTCGTGGCAGGAGCCTCTCCTGGCGTTATCTGCGCGGCAACCTCGCGCGCTTCTTCTTCTAGCAATGCATGAAGTAAATCCGGTGACATTCTGGCCGTCACCTCTGGCGCCTGCCGAACAAATGCAGGAGAGGGCGTTTCTTGCGAACTATCTGCGCGCTCCGCTTCACTTCTGTCCCCATCAAAATCCGCGCTTTCCCTTTCCTCATTTCGTGAATACTGAACCGGTGCCGACTTGAGGCGATTTGCGTGTATCCTTATCAAGCGCCGGTTTACGTCTCGGACTCTGAAGTTTACCGGAGAAAGCTTCTCGACAACCTCGCACGGTCCTCTCCACTTCGTCTGGAACTTACGAGCTAGCCCAATCTGCCTTTGGCAGTTTTCAATGTACACGCTGTCCCCCACATTAAACGGCGCGTCTCTAGCACTGCGATCGTGCACCTCCTTCCTGCGCTTCGCCGCTTTCTTTAAGGACTCCTTTGCGATGTCCCTCGCCACTTGCAAGCGCGATTCTAGCTCAACCTTATAGTCGTCCAGTGAAGCGTATGGGACACGACGGGGGCCCTCTGGCACTTCACTAGGCTGGTCCGGGTCTCGGCCGTAGAGAAGAAAGAATGGCGATTCGCCCGTGCTCTCGTGTGCTGCGGAATTGTAGGCAAACATTGCATACGGGAGCCACAAGTCCCAGTCCCGCTGGTCGCGCGAAACAAAATGCGACAGGAACCCGGCCACGGTTTGGTTCAGTCGCTCCACCGCGCCGTTGCAAGCCGGATGGTACGGTGTTGTCTGCTTCTTAGCGATCTTAAGCAGCTCGCAAACTCTCCTCATTAGCTGCGACACGAAGTTCGTTCCCCGATCTGTCAAGAGTTGCCTCGGGGGTCCATGTCGGAGCACGATCTGTTCGACAAATGCTCTTGCAACCGTGTCTGCCTTCTGATCTGGGAGTGCTACCGCTTCCGCGTATTTTGAAAGGTGATCGACAAATACTAAAATGTACTTGTTTCCGGAAGTGGTCGTGGGCAATGGGCCCATTATGTCCATACCTGTCCGCTCGAAGGGAGCCGAAACCTCAGGGAACGGCTGAATTGGAGCTGGTCTTCGTCCCTTGGGTGTTTTTCTTTCGAGACAGGAATGACACTTCGCACAGTAGTCTCTAACATCCTGTCGCATGCCACTCCAAAAGTACAAACGCTCCACACGCCTGCGTGTCTTCGCTACGCCAAAATGACCGGCGCATGGCGCATCGTGAAACTCGCGAAGAACCCTTTCTGTCCACGACCGAGGTATGACGACTCTCTCCCAAGCGGTTTTCTCTGGTCTCCCTTTCCTGGTTGGCCTCGTGCGCCGACACAGGGTGCCGTCTTTGTCAATGAAATAACCTAGCTGTTCGGGGTGAGACGGTGCGCCCTCTAAGCTTTCGATTATTCGCTTCAGGTCAGGATCTTTGCACTGCTCTGTGCGTAATTCGGCGGGGTCGACTACGGGGACAAACTCATCTATAGCTGCCACGGCAGCTGTGCGGCTGAGTGCATCAGCATTCAGATGTGTCTTTCCTGACTTGTGCTCAACTTCAAAGCAGTATTCCTGCAGGTGTAGATTCCATCTAGCGAGTCGCGAGCTAGGGTCCCTGACACTCATCACCCATTTCAGAGGATGGCAGTCTGTGACTAGCTTGAATTTGCGGCCGTAAAGGTAGCATCTGAAGTGCTTTACTGCCCAGACAACGGCGAGGCACTCCCTTTCCGTAGCTCCGTACTTTTGCTCTGTGGGGCTCAGCTGTCGGCTAGCAAAAGCAACGGGATGTTCTTTGCCCTCGATAACCTGAGATAGCACGGCACCCACTGCGAACTTTGACGCATCTGTGGCCATAACGAAGGGCAAATTAAAATCCGGGTGGCGCAACAGCGGTGCACTCATTAGCTTCCTTTTCAGGGCCCCAAAAGCATTCTCCGCGTTTTCGTCCCAGCGAAAGGCGACATTTTTGGCTGTTAAGGCGGTGAGCGGCTTAGCGAGCTTGGCGAACTCCTCTATGTGCCTTCGGTAGTAACCGATCAGGCCGAGAAACTGCCGGACCTGGCGGACGCTAGTCGGGGATGGAAAATCCGAGACACACCTTAGTTTCTCAGGGTCCGGTCGCACGCCGTCAGCTGAAACAACGTGCCCGAGGTATTTCACCTCGTTTTTGAGGAATTGGCACTTAGAGGGCTTCAGCTTGAGACCCGCTGCTCTTAGTCGCACCAAAACCTGCTCAATATCGCGCAAATGGTTATCAAAACTGTCACTGTATATGATAATGTTATCCATATACACGAAGCACAGCCTCCCCAGAAGACCTGCCAGGATAACATCAGCGGTTCTCTGCCAGACAGCAGGGCTGTTGGCCAGACCCATCGGCATTCTTTTCCATTCATAGTGCCCTGAGGGCGTGTTGAATGCCGTTTTCTCGGCATCTGCCGGATCCATTGCTATCTGCCAGAATCCCGCCGCCATGTCCACTACCGTGAAGTACCTGGCAGAGCCCAGCTGAGAAAGCGTCTCCTGTATATTGGGGATGGGGTATGGATCGATGCGAGTTACGGCATTTAGTTTGCGGTAGTCCACTACCAATCGATACGAGCCATCTGGCTTTTCCACCAATAGTGCTGGTGCTCCCCAGGGTGACTTTGAGTGTTCGACAATGCCGCGATCAATCAGGTCCTGCACCTGCCGCTCCATCTCCTCACGTTGGCAGTAAGGAATCCTGTACGCACGCTGGTAAACGGGCGATGAAGTGCCGGTTTCTATCCTGTGCTTTATAACGCCACAGCAGCCCAAATCCAGGTTGGACGCGGCGAATACCTCCGAGTAGTCGTTCAGCAAACCAGCCAGAGCCTCCCTCTCCCTGGAATTTACGTGAGAAAGATCGAACGACACCTTTGGAGCAGCCGAAGGACTAGCATGCTCTACAGTTGCGAGTACCGTATCGGTGGGCTCACGTTGCTCTATCGCAGAGGTGAAGAAAGCCAATGTTTTGTTCTTGGGAAGGCTCAGTGGCTGCTGGCTACAGTTAACCACCCGTAGGGGCACTCTGTGGGCGTCATTAACTGTCACGAGGCACGCGGCTGCCTTCAAGCCATTGCTGAGAGAGTCGACCGGCTCAACCACTCCCACGGCGCCGCTCTCTACATCTGAAGGCACAAACGCGTACAAAATGTGCTCCGACCAAGGAAGGACGACCGCCTCCTCGACCAGCCGGACGGCAACCCGCGAATATACCTTCTCCAATGATCCCACTGTTTGACGGGTGTCAATATCGGTAATGCGAATCTCAGCCCCTCTCCTGTTCAAAAACGGAACTTTTGAGCCGCCCGCATTAACCTCTTCCTCAGAGAATGAGACTACTACCTTCCCTTTTCTCAAAAAATCCTGCCCTAATATACCTGACACTCCGTTTGGCAGAGACACCGTGTCCGGGCATACGTAGCAGGGGTGCTCCAATGCAATTCCGCCGAGAGAAAAGTGTAACCGGTAGAGTCCACTTATGCCAAGAGGATCCCCCGTTATGCCTACAAATTTGGTTGCCATACCACCAGACGCTTCCAACACCTCGCGGTCCCCCTTCCTTCGAAGCGTGTTAAAACTGCTCTCCTTAAGCAATGTCACCTTTGACCCCGTATCTATCAACAATTCCATGCAACAACCATTTAACTTGCAACGCACAACAGGGCATGCCTCGTCGGCCACACAAACTACCACCACCTCATCATTCACTGCTCCCTCCCCACGCTCCTCAGGCTGGGGAGGACTAACTAGTTTTTTGTCTCGGTATCTGGAGCCCCGCTGTAGGCTTGCTTAGGGCGTGTCTCGCCTGCTTCTCTTTGTGGCTCCCCACGGCGCACGTTTTGGCAGAACCTGGCGATGTGTCCGCGACCCTGGCAAGCGAAGCATACGATTTCTTCAAAATCTCGCATACCGCGCCTGTAGCTTTGTGGCGGTCTCCGGTTTCCAGCGAATGGGCGCTGTTGAGCGCGCGCTTCAACCTGGCATTCTACCTGCTGAGATAGCAGCTGTTCTAAGCGATCTAACCGCTCTGTCAAGAGAGCAACCTCAGGGTTGAGCACCGCTCTCTCTATGACGCGTACTCTCGCTGCGGCTGTCGTTAACGCCTCATTTTGTTCCTCATCCAATGCGGCCTCCACGGCTTGGTCGAAATTGCTCGGCTTGCGCGAGAGCACGAACCGGCGCACGGGGTCTTGCAGACCAGCCACGAACAAAGCGGTCATTTCCTCTTTAAGTAGATCCTCCGCGTATTTCTTCCTTAGCTGGTCTCCTTCCTCCTCCCTGCTTAACGTATCGCGCGCTAAGCGCTGAAGCCGCGACGCAAACGTTCGCACGTCCTCCCCTACCATCTGTCCGGCGTCACGGAACCTCTGTACTCGCACGTGACGTGGTTCAGTGTCAAAATGCTCAAACGCGAGCTTCTTAAATTCCGCAAATGATTTTGTGGATTTTACTTTTTCGTCTCGCCATGCAAAATCATGAGCAGCTCCTGCCATCTTACACCTCGCCATTCCCAGCATTTGAGCATCGGACCATCCCCCCATTTTCCCAATCTCTTCTAGCATGGAAAAGAAATCGCAGATTGGAACCCCTGTCTTATCTCCCGTAAACGTCGGAATGACGCTTCCTAATGCCAGCATGCTTGCTCCGAGCGACGGCTGTGGAGTGGGAGCTCCCTCAGATAAAGACATTTTTTTTTTCAAGCCCTCCGGTGCCTCAAGCCTCTCAAATGGGGGAAAAAGTCCCACAATCAGTCCCGTGATTCCCTTTTGATTACAATTTTGAAGTCATGAATGTCGCAGCATTCAGAGGACACTTGCTTTTGAGACCCCACTTCTGACACCAGTGTGATGACCCCCATAATGCGCAGGTCCACACGGGACGGAGAGGCAAAGAGACACCGTATGGCTCAGTTTAAACAAACAGGTATATTCAATAATTACACATGATTAAGATTATACATCAGAGGCTGGGGCGTCCGAGCTTACGTGCCGACGACTTCATGGGGGCGATGGAGTGGCTCCGGAGTTGGGCTCGAGCGGTTGCTGGCAGAAGCTGCACGCCGTCGGGCTTCGGCGCTGAAGGCCCTCTTGGCGAACGATGTCGTCCACAGCTCTATGCAGTAGAATTTCAATAGTCGTCCGTTTCTTCGAGGATGGTTCACAAACCCTTCCTCTAGTGTCGTTCGGCTTGGAAGATGAACAGGAGGCGAGCTTGTAGATGATGACAGCAGAGCATAATTTTACAACATACATATGCAGAGAGTTAAACTGGAAAAAAAAGCAGAACTGAATTTACAAAAGAACAAACTTTGCACTACTTTACTCATCGACCGGGCAGGTTGGTGCCTAAGTAGCATCACATTACATGCTAAGCATGGAGCCCCAGCTCAGACTGGACTGCATCCGTTTACATGTGCTTTTAAGCACTTGATTAACAAAGGACTAAGGGCAGTCATTTCCAGTGGCCCGCCCTAAGCATCAATTCTCCAATCCAAAATAACATGCGAGATGGGGACCACTCCTTGGGTTGGGCTTAGCCTCGAACCCAGAGTCTGTTAACAATACAAACTAAATAAACAACAAAAACGCCACCACTCTCTCTCAAGTGAGTGTATACACAGGCTCTCTCTTCGGAGCTAATTCACTAGCGCCTGTCTTTTCACATTCTTGGCGAGTACTGCCTGTCCGCCATGACAGGTGTCCGTCGCGGCCCTTCTGGGAAGCTGTGGGTGCCTTCCCGGCGATAGCCCACGACAAAGGGGGGGGGGGGGGGGGGAGGGAAAGAATGTCGTCTTCGCGGTAGCGCATAGCGTCGGCTGTGGTACGGCGCGCTCTGGCCCGCTGACAGCTCCCTTGTCCTGGAATGTGCCCGGAAATTGGGGAGGATAAAGCCTGTTTCCCCGGGGCGGCGGCGGGTCCGGTTGTTCTGGTCGTCACTCAAAGAGCATGGCTGGGTAATTGATGATGCCGCTGTCACGGGTCTCCGTCTACGCCGCGCCGTCGAACGTGGATCCTCGTAGCACACACGGAATGTCACAACAGTTCGCGACAGGTTGCTCGGGAAGAGCAACGTGAGTCTCGCAAGCCGTACCGGTGGTTGTGTTTAAACTGCCACCTGCCAGGGCAGTGCGCATCGCTTAACCTCTGCGCCAGGATTGGTATGAGCTTTCCCCGCGACCTATGAATGTAAAGTAGAGAATGACCTTGTATGCCACGGTGTCCGAACGCTCTAGCCACTGACCCAGCGCGGCGGCTCAGTGGCCTGGGCCCGGCCGTGGCGACCGCGTTTCGATGGAGGCGAAACGCAAAAGGCGCCCGTGTCCCGTGCGATCTCAGTTAAGTGGTTGCAAATTATTCCTCAGCATGGCACATTTCTCGAATAAAAAAAGAAAAAATTATTCCGGAGCCCTCCACTACGACACCCCTTCTCTCACGGCACTGTTCAGGTGTCCACCAAGAAGTGAGACAGAGCGCCATTTCCTTTCCTCGAAAACCATTTATTATCATTTATCGTTCTCCGGCGCAATTCATTTTAATCGCTGCGAGGATGAGTACCAGACTTGCCCGAATTTGCCAGTGACCGGCTACAGTATATGTGAAGTCCCTCTTATTTCATGCTGCCATAAATCTCGCTGACATGTAACTTTGGAGTGCGAAGCTTAAAAGAACAAAGCGGCTCAATACACCTTGATTTCGGACGCAATGAATAATAGCTTGCGCCGGTGAAACTCAGTAACATCGACAATGACGACAATAGGACAAAATTGAAATGTTGAAACTGCTGATGTGAGGGAGTGCCGACAATGTGCGGGGAGGAAGGACCACCACATTTTAAGAATTGAGGGTGAATGTAAGGGAGGGCTCAAGATTTATTGGCGAGGGTAATAAATAAGAGAGGCAAGGCGAATAAGAGGTCATTTTCCCGTCTCTAAGACCCTTGGTCAGTGCAAGTGCTTCAAGCATACCTGGCCCGTGAGCACCGGTCCTGTCTCCTCTGATTAGAGTTTCGAGCCTGCTTGATATAGGTGTCATCGGGGGCAAAAGTAACAGACCCCTCCCCTCCAGGTTCTTGCCCGTGCCACTCTGCATGGGGGCGCCACTTGACAAAACAATTCTGGCATTGAGACCGGCCCATTGGGTCTGTTTCAACACCAGACGTTCTTTTTCAGGTGGCGCCCCTACGTAGAGTGACACGGGTAGGAACTTGGAGGGGAGATAGTGCTAGCACGGCAGGAGGAGGTATCCGTGCGCCGGATTCGGGCTGGGGAGGCTGACACCATCTGTTGTCGGTGGCGTGCAAAAGATCTTTTGGAAACTGAGAGGTGCCCTCACTGTGGCGCTGCTCCGGACTTTTGTGATGTGCGGCACTTGCTGACGTTCGCAGCGGCGGCTCCTCAGGGAGGCGGGCCTGCGATGTAACCGCGAATGTGACTATGTAAGGTCGACTGTGAACAGTCACTTCATCGGCAACCTCGTCGAATATGTCATGAAACGGGTCTTCCCTTTTTTAACTTTCTCTCTCCTGCTTTCCTTCCCCCTTTATCAACTTATGCCTCATGGCCCACTTCTTGAATAATAATAAAAAAAGCTTGGAGGGTAGGTGTGTTACTTTTGCCTCCTTTGCATACATTTTAATCACAGTGTGCACACTGCAGGTCGTGGCTTCGCCTACTAGAATGCGCTGTTAGTAGGCCAGGCCAAGTGTTGGTGTTTATGCTGTGATGAGAGAGCGCAGCAGACTATGAATATACCGTGAGCAATAGTAAGGCTCAATTTTTAAGTGTGCAGTTTTTTTTTTAATTTTGTTACGCCATGAAGCGCTTAGAAAGAAACGCGCCTTGCAACCTGTCCAGTCTTCTTTCTTGGCCCTGTTGCTGCGCTGTTTCTGTTCTTCAAGTGTGTACGTACAAACTCTCTCAACTCTCCGTTTTGCATTAGCAGCTCAGATTCCATGAAACACGGGTGTAGAGACTGCACCTTGGCGAATCATTGGCAGCGCTTTTTTTTTTCAAAACACCAGACACCTGTGTAACCGTTGGCAATCTTCGAACGCCACCGCCACCATTAGGCGGTAAAGAAAAAAGAAACGAAATGGGCCCGTAACAACTAGCCCCATTTTTCAGCGCTAAAAAAACGTTTACTCACCATCCACAGACCAGGCGAGTCACACTTAAAAGGCAAAACTGAAATAATGGGTGAGTTGCGTTTGTCTGATCATCGACCGATGACTGCTCACGGAGACAGCTTCGCCAATTTTGAGTAGCTGCTCCCACGGCGAGAAAACTTTTACTTGAATCTGACGGAGTTGCCAATTTCGAACGGCGCCTGTACAGTGTAACAGTGCGTGCAGTTAGGTTAATACGACATCGCAGACTTTCTTTAAAACGCAGCTCTTCCCTAGACTAGAAGTTGTCTGTAGGACACTTTGCAGGTGACGGGGAGGAAAGGGGGCAGGCAAAGCGCTTGTAAGCGAATCTCTAAGCCGACGCCTGTACGATTTGCCTTTTGCAATAAGCGCGTTATATGTGGCGTGAGTCACTGGTCGGTCACGTCTTGTATGAGGGGAGTGCATATTGCAACCGCGCAAATCGACGAGGGACGAAGAGAAGAATGCACAAGACACGACGCGCAACTTCAACTGAGGTTTACTGCAAAGAAAACCACATATATACAAGATTCGTAATCGCACCTGATAGGCAGCAGACACCATCACGTGACACTGGCATGAGGGCGCGCTTGGAACAAGTTAACATCTAGATGGTTGAATTCCTTCTTGGATAAGGATACGGAAGTGGTGCTTATGCGACTGTCATTTTTTTTTGTAATGTTGTAGGCTTCAAAAATTTCCATGCTAAAGGGGCATTCACACGAGCGATGCTATCCCTCCCCAAGTGAGGTCGGCTGTGTACACGCCACGCCTTCGAGAGTGCTCGCGGCGACGCAGTTTCCGGTTTTGCTCCTGCGGCCGCCGCCGATGAGGGAGGGGACCGTTCGCTCGGCCGCTGCGTTCAATCCCTGCGTCCCGAGAAGAATGCGGCGGCAGTTCAGTCTCGATGCGACGCGTTGGGGCCGCCGTGAGTGGTGCTCCGGTGTCGATGGAGCTGTATAACGAGTTCTTGCCGCGGATTTCGCGCACGTTGGACGTAGAAGAATGGGTGCGCTAAGAATGTACGAATAAATAACTTTTTTGAAGTCCAATATTTACCAACTGGTTAGAGCAAGTTGCGTTTTGCGGCTTACGTCGTCTTTGTGTCTGTCTGCATCTTGTCTTTGAGTTTCTTCTCTTTTATCTTTCGTGCATCTGTTTTTTTTTTCTCTCATCATTCCCCGCTCGACTGTCGGCACTTTTCCTCCTCAGATCAGCACAACCCCGCTCCTTGAGCATAGTACATCCAGACGGCGGCTTTTGTTGTAAAAAAAAATAAAAACCGCCTCGTCGCTGGGAAGCATCTTAGCTTTTCGGGAAATAGTTGAAGCAGCCATCATTGACAACCTGAAAGCAGGCTGCGTTAGCGTCCCTTCAGTAGCCCTTTTAGAAAAAGAGATCACATACCTGTCTGGGTCACTATGATTGCACTGTTCTCGAGGCCACCTTAAACGTTTCGGTACCCATCTCAGCTCTTTTCACAACTCTTTTTTTTTGGCCTGTTAATTGTTGCCTCACTTACGTCATCATTTTACCTGCTTTTAGCGCCCCATTGAATTTCTTGGCTGTTATCTTTGCCTCAATTAAGCCTTTTAGTATTTTGCCTGTTTTATTTGTAGCCTCATTTATTTTTGGCTGTGTTGATTTTTTTAGCCTGCATCCTTGTTATGCGTTTTTATTTTTTTCATGAACTTTGCGTGTGAATCCCCATCTATGCCATTTTTTGACATGATTTTATGCCGATTCGTAGACACCGGCAAATTGAGACAAGTTATGAGTATTTACTGTCCTGAAACACAGCGGAGGGTCTACACTGCAAATAAGGCTAGACTGGGAACAAGAATTACAAATATTCGTTCGAAACAATGACTAGTCCTATCAAGAAAAAAGCCGCCGGCGTTTGTGTTTGCGTGTGTGTGGGTGTGTACTGGCAGATGATAGAGAAAATCTCTGCGATGGCAGAAAAAAATGGCTGACGTCATCAAGCGGCCGTATGTCGTGTCGCACACAGCAAGCCGAGCAACGCAACTTAAGACCAATCCTATATGGGTCCTTCGTCTATATATAGTCGCCACTGGCCGACTTCCATTTTGCGCCAGTTTTGCTGACATTCGTACCAACACTGCGACGCAGCCATATGTCGTACAGTATTCCGGTTAGTGTCATACGAATTCTCGTTCTTTATAGCTTACACGTGCTAGTCAAGTTGCAGGCCAGCTTGTGACAGGGATTCCAATTGACGACATATGGACCTTCATCTTTATGCATACGTTCTTCGTAAAGCGTTCCGGGTTTTGCCGAAGAACTCATCCCCTGAAACAAACTCAGTTCGCGAACCGCAAACAATCATCTATATCTTGCGTCCACGACATGCAAACTCGGCCAACCTGGTCGCTGTGCAGCGATGGATTCCGAACATTTGAGGCCTGGTGCGCAACTAATGAGCAAACACACAAGCTTGGGAAAAATGATATTAATGCATATAAAAACACTACGCGCCAACAATGCACTCAGAGAGAGTCATTCTTTTCGCATTCCTACACGTGAGCAGCCTTACGTGCCTCTGCCGAATTTGTTTTCTAATCCCTGGGCGTTATTCCTGTGAAAGAAGTGGGGATCAGTGCTTTAAGCTATAAGAGGCCTTACGAAGTCTTTAAAATCATCGCTGCTTTTTGCATGTTAAGGAGGCAGTGGTGCCAATATTTCACTTACATCTCATTGCCATGCTTATGCTTACTGCACTTTGCAGAATGTGTGGAAATGAATCCAGTAGGCGTGCAAGATTTCATAGCGGATACACTTGTTAGCCTTTCTGATAGTCCGTGTAAATGTATCAGCCAAAAATTTGTAATTTATCCTATTTGTAGGTCTCTGTTGTTATATAAAAGCCTCTTCCATACGACTACGCTGCGGTGATATGCATTTTCGCAATTTCAATTCCGCCACAGCGAAGGATTTTTTAAATTTGTAGTTGAGCACGCCGTACACACGGAACGCACAGTGGCAATCAGCAAGAAGTTAGAACTCATTTCGGACATTTTAATTTATCCGAGGATTGAATGAAAAGGAGAGGTTGTCGAACAGGTATCTTGACGATTACTGACTGACGAATTTCTGGGCATAACCACCGAACCTGAGTGAATTGGGCAATATTTATGGTCATAGAAAACGGTCGTTGAAAGTACCCCACTTCACTGTTGACCACAATAATACCCCACCTCATATCCTTCTAAAGTTAATTCAATGACTGAAGGAGAATTGGCTCGCATATAGGTTTCTGCTCGCGGCTGTAGCACCGCACGTACGTCATTTGAAACATCCAAGACAAGAGCAGCTGACCACATACGTCTGTACTAAAGCTAAAATTACGTAGTGCTTGCCAAATGCTTCTTAGAACACTCCCTTCTCTCTCTAGAATCTTAAGAAAAATATCAATGTTTGAAGATTCGAGTTTTTCTTGTAAATATTCAAGAATATTTGCTGGGCTTTGCAAAGCACAAAGGTACTGACCGATTTTTCAAACAGGCGAATATTTCCCACCTTTAGTACCCGAACATCAAAGCAACCAGCCATGCTCCAGAAGACCTGCACGGGATGTTGGTCATAATTAAAACTGGAGCGTCAAAATAACTGGTGTCGACTGCGGGAACAAAATTGAAGCACCATTTTTAACCATTCAGCCGAAAAACTGGGATTATTCTTATCTCTACTTCGTAACAAGAAAATTTTGAAATGACTTTAACTGTCTGAATTCTTGGAGCTTGGAAGAAAAATATTTATTTCATGGCTCTTTGATAGCATTCGCGTACCAGAAAAATGTGGCGCACGAGAGTGTGACGGGCAGGACCTTATATTCTTAGGCACATTTGGGCCTTCTTTATCTTGATCTACGTTTCTTTCATGTTCCCTGATTCGCTCGTTAACGCAGCGCCCAGTTTGTCCTATATAGGAGCGGCCGCACGAGAGGAGAATTTCCTAGACAACACCTTCGGCGCACTTCATCAACGATCGCCCATGTTTGGTGCCACACCCTCTCTCTTCTTTTCGGTTTCTTTCAATACGACAGCAGAGGCTTCCGAGCTTTTCTGGGGCTGAAAAAACAAGCGGCACGCCATGCCTGCTCTCGACCTTCTTCAAGTTGTGGGCTACCTTGTGCACATAGGGCACCACCACAGGTCGCACCACCTGTTCTCGAGGGACCTTTTCCCCAGTTCTCACAGCGTTCCTCTTCATTTTTTGTAAAAGAACAACACACCTTTAGACACGGACAGAGGCAGATATAACGACACAGCGCGGTGTCGTTATATCTGCCTCTGTCCGTGTCTAAAGGTGCGCTGTTTTCTCCAAATATGAGCTACCTACTAGCCCGTTTGACCACCCTTCCTCTTCTTCTTTTGTAACAGGCTTTCATCGACTGCCGTTACGATCGAACCAGGGAACCCAGCTGAAGACAGCCTGGCCAATTGGTTTTGAAAACTTAGTTGAATCTTGTAAGAGCATGATTTTATGAGGGCGGATTCGAGGAAAAGTGAAGCATTCCCCCTTTTAATTAGATTGGAATCAAGAGAGTCATATGGCAGAAGCCCCTTTTTGCACCCTGAGCGTGCGCCCAACAAGCCTGTTTCCTCGGAAATGTCAATGCTAAGATCTAGAAACTGTAAAACTTTGCCTTCAGGTAGTTCACAAGAAAAACGTAAGCCATTACCATGTTGTTTAAATAAGGATTAAACATCGCGCATACTTTCTTCGAAGTTCAAACTTCCGTCCTTAGTGAAAATAATTAAAAAGTCGTCCACATATGTGAGCAGTTTAAAAACGTTGTTAGCTGGCAGAACCTGGTGCAAAACATGATCCACTTGGGAAATAAAAATATTGCACAAAACAGGTACAACATAGGAGCCTTGTGTAGTGTGTTTTTTTGTGCGTGTGGCCGAAGATGTATAGTTAGCAGCTTGCCCAGCAAGTCGTTCTTTTAAGCGAACTATAATTTACAAAAACTCACGAACGACAAAGGCACCAACAGAAACAGCATAAGTGCACAACTCTTTCGCATTCATAGCACGTAAGCAAACTTAAAGGGGCCCCAACATATATTTTCAGTGCGTTGTTTTGTCTGCTGGTTGCATAGAACGAGTGAAGTGATGCCATTAGCATCGGTCGTACAGCGTATACCACCATCAGATGCTCTGGCTACTTTTTTCATCGAAGGACTTTGCGCCTCTCTGTAAAGATCCTACGACCTAGCACTCAACACTGATGGCTACTCTCTATGTATCTGAGAGCGACTTCGCGGATTCGATCCGATCGAGCCATTGAACTGTATAAGCGTTAGTTTCGGTCCCAATTAACGATGCGTTCGTTTCGCATTTAGCAGGGAGTGCGCAAGGCCGTCTTGTGGAGGATCAGCGGGCGGCGGCGCGAGAGGGCGGCTCGTTCCCGTTAATAGCGCGCACTTCTTGCTCGCCATGACCGCCCCGCCGCGGTGGCTTTGTGGTTACGGCGCTCGACTACTGATCCGGAGTTCCCGGGTTCGAATCCGACCCCGGCGGCTGCGTTTTTATGGAGGAAAAACGCTAAGGCGCCCGTGTGCTGTGCGATGTCAGTGCACGTTAAAGATCCACAGGTGGTTGAAATCATTCCGGAGCCCTACACTACGGCACCTCTCTCTTTCTTCGTTCACTCCCTCCTTTATCCTTTCCCTTACGGCGCGGTTCAGGTGTCCAACGAGATATATGAGACAGATAGTGCGCTGTTTCCTTTACCCAAAAACCTATTATTATTATTATTATTATTATTATTATTATTATTATTATTATTATTATTATTATTATTATTATTATTATTATTATTATTATTATTATTATCGCCGTGACCATCCAGCGCGCTAGGAGCGACGGTCGATGGCTGCCGGTAAGCAGTAATGGTACGGGATATGCTAAATGTGTCTGATATCTTGCGCAGGTTATCACACTCTCGCTGTATCTCGCGCTCGAGTTCGGATTCATAAGTAAGGGATCGTCATTGATCAGTGTTTCATTCTCCGCCGTCGACGTGACGACGAAGCATCGCTGAGTCAACTGGGCTTTCACATGATCGTTGTAACCATGCAAACGGCGCAGCCAGCCTTGGCATGAACGAGTTACAGAGAACAAGCTACCAAGATAGGCTCAGATAGGCGGTTTTGATTGGTCGCACGAAGAGTCGTGATTGGGAGAGTGAGATGAGAATAGGAAGCTGCGCGAAAATCAAGTTAAGGGCAGAATTTTGTTTGCTTGTATTTTCAAATTTCATCAATGAATAACTCCCGTTCCTATCCATAGATTCTCGTAATTCTGTTTGAGTTAGCATCTGTGTGACATAAAGAATCCATCTGAAGTGTAACCGGCACCCCTTCAAGCGGTGTTTCGCAGCCCCTTTAAGTGCAAACGGTAGTTTTTGCTTTCTAGATCGCCCCGTTCTTCCTAGGCCGGAGTGTCGGAGGCTGGGGGGCGCTTTTCGGCAGCTGCGCTTGTGGGAAACAGCAGTTTTTCGACTCCGAAGGCAAGTCTTGGTGAGTCCTGGTTCTCTAGAACCGAGTGATGCGACCCCGGTTGTTCGTTGTATATGACACGCAGTGCCCTTCCCCAAATACGCATTTGGACGGTAGCCCCGCCCTCTTTCCTAATAAGCGAGCATTAGCGATAACTGCCGCCGTTGAAAGTGGGCTTGATTGTATTCAAAATGTGTAAAATGCCGACTGTTGGAATCGGATTCAAATAAAACTAAGATCGAAATTTGTCATCGAAATTTCGATTATTAGCTCACACCTAATATATATTAGACTTTCAATATTCTTCATTTGCAAGCGCCCGCTGGTCCTGATAATAAGCGAGATTTGGAACGAAACACGTGAAACATCGTTCTGCCTTTCCTAACGGGACGCTGAGAGCACTGTCTGGTCGAAAGCCTCACCTCAGCTGGAAGATGCAGCAGCAGCCAGCCGTGCACGCCCAAATAGCCCCAGGGACATCATCGCGGCGACGAGGCCAGCTGTGTGAGCTGTTGTTGCTTCAGTGGGGACAGCTGTGTTGGCAGTGGCGGCAACATCTGCACAGCTGCGTGGACGACCCGCCTCAGACAAGGCGAGATAAGGAGTCTGTGCCCGCAGCTGCAATAATTGAAGAAAATAAAAGTTTAATCAAACTGCCCAAAGAAAATAATTAAAACGCAACACGAGACAGTACCCCACAAACAACGTTCTGGCATATGAAACTAATATAAGAATACGACTCTGCCTCAATAGTGACTTAATGTTCAGAGTTAGCAAAGCTGATTTACACAAATATTGTGTTACTGTTCATTTTGCAAGTGCTGCTAATCGCCAGAAAGAAAATAACGAATTTGCGTTGCCTGCTGTGCTTTCCTGCTTGCTCTTCTCTTCATTTCGCGCGCAACAGTGAAAAAAACAGCCCATTGAAACTTGGTGAAATTGATACTGGGAAACGTAACGAGGTATCCATGCCGCCACGAGAGAGAAATCAAATATGTGGTTTTTAAAGCGCTCGTCGACACCTCCAATCTTTTTACTGTATCAATCGTGTTCTTCTATTGAAAAAAAAAACACCATTACTGAACAGCGCAATTATTAATAGAGGTTGCAAGAATATTACGAACAATAGGACCCTCCGAATGACTCTGTGGTTCTCGAGTTCCGACACTCAGGACTAGGTGCGGGTGCGAGCCTTCCTGTGGTCACAACACAGCGAGTCAAACCAAATGCAATAGCGTCCCTGTAGACTAGCTCAGTGGAAGATAAATAGGTAAGGCCATATGAAATAATCGAGATCCCTCCTCTAAGGAACATCGTTGGCGCGCCGAAGTCTGTGGCTTATTTGCCCGTTGTGAGAAGTGAAATGCCATAAATATTAATCGAACTTTCATAAATTACATTCGCCTAGAATGAAGCGGACACACTCCGAATAAAGCTCTGTGAATGCCACTGCTTTTGTCTGTAACACCTGAGTGATGGTGGCATCAAACCTACATTACCAGCCCCGAAGTATGTTGCGCGGCAACCTAACGAATAATTCTACATGTGTACGACCAGCCCTCGACATGCAAGCCTTCGGGACGACCTTACCATACTGATCGCAGCAAGGATGTTGAAGGATCGGCCAAGATGCGTGCTTTGCCACAAGTGCGCTGCTCCTGGCGTTTCCAGCTTGCTTGGGTCTTGGACTGGGTGTACTCGGATGCCATCAGTGACGAGTGCTCTGTGTGTGCTGCTGCAGTGTATAATGAGGATGACGGGCTGCTGTTCTCAAGACTACCGCAAAGACGGCGACGGCGTCCAACGGGGCGCTGTCCATTCGCATATCGGCAGCAGCATTGAAACTGTGGCACCATCGCCTGACGACGCAAGGTGGACTCCATAGTCTCCTTGCCAGTGCACGCGCGCACAACCAGGTGGCGGAAGGGGGACTTTTGAGAGGCAAGGACGGCACTTCCTTGAGTATTCAATGGGAAGAGGGAAGGATAGAAGAAAGGAAGAAAGAAGGGCTGTAGTGGAGCGCTCCGGAATAATTTCGACCACATGGGGATCTTTAATGTGCACTGATCTCGCACAGCACACGGGTGCAATTGCATTTTACTTCAAACGAAACGCAGCCGCCAGGGGTCGGATACGGGACTGAGTACTCCGGCTAAGTAGACGAGCACCTTAACAATTGAGCCACCACGGCGGTTTTTTTATATAATTATAATTGGTTTTGGGGGAAAGGAAATGACGCAGTATCTGTCCTCATATATCGTTGGACACCTGAACCGCGCCGTAAGGGAAGGGATAAAGGAGGGAGTGAAAGAAGAAAGGAAGAATAGGTGCCGTAGTGGAGGGCTCCGGAATAATTTCGACCACCTGGGGATCTTTAACGTGCACTGACATCGCACAGCACACGGGCGCCTTAGCGTTTTTCCTCCATAAAAACGCAGCCGCCGGCTTAGAATGCACCGGGCAGCTTCCAGGACAAACGAGCGCGAGCGCGGGCCGCAAGCGAAGGTTCTTACTTCTGCTTCCTCGTTCTGGTATGCGCGCTCGCCACTAGCTAGAAATTCGGTAAAGAAAAACTGCGCATCTTTGAAAACCGTGCTTTTAGGCAAGAAAAATTTGAAAAGTTGAATACAGAATTGCCAACGAAATTGAACACGAAAATTAAGTAACGGATTTCGAAATAACACTAACCTCAGAAACATGGGAATGTTAATGTGTGCTTAGCATACACGGAAATTACGGCTGACAACACGGAGTAGAGCAGGTCAGTTCATAACATTTCTCTTCAAAGCGCCGCTGCCGCGTCCAGGGTTACCCTATAATCGGATACATCTTGAGAACGCAGTGACTTTTTCATGTCAAAGGAGATCTTCCAGCCAAAAACTTCGACCAATTCTCGTGAACCTGCTAGCGTGACAAATCAGGGAAAGGTGGATGAAAGGGGAGAATCCCTTCTCTCGATGGTCGGGTAATATGGTTCAGACCACTCTCTCCATTGTGGCGCCGCCGCTCGCATTGTCCCACTGGCAGGGTCATGAGGATAGACCGATGGCATTGGCTGGAAGGGGGTTCTTTGATGGGTTAAAGGCGCTGCGTTCTTGAGTTGTATCCGACTATAGCGTTGCATGCAAGATAGAGTGCAAGACGCGACTATACACCGCTGTGCGCAAAGAAAGACGCAAGCCTGACTCATAGCACTGTTGTGCATCATGGACTTCCCCTTTCAATCATTCCATCCAGCCCCACATCAGGCCCGCTTGCACGGAGGAAATTAGACTGTCGAGTTCCCTGTTTAGCCTTCTTCTCAGTTCACACGTCGGTGCTAGAAGTCGTCTAGACCCTCGGTTGCCTTTGAGCAAAGGAATTTCGCATAACGGTATCACAGTCGATGCACACGTTAGCCGCGCTGTGAGAGATAAAACGAACGCTAGCTGGAAACAAGCTTTCCGTCGGCGTTCGTGTTTTGTCTCACAGCATTGTTGAAGTAGACACCGGCAAATTGAGCCAAGTTATGAGTATTTACTGTCCTGAAATACAGCGGAGGGTCTACACTGCGAATAAGGCTAGACTGGGAACAAGAATTACGCATATTCATTCGAAACAATTACTAGTCCTATAAAGAGAAAAACCGCCGGCGCTTGTGTTTGTGTGTGTGTGTGTACTGGCAGATGATAGAGAAAATCTCTGCGATGGCAGAAAAATAGGCTGACGTCATCAAGCGGCCGTATGTCGTGTCACACACAGCAAGCCGAGCAACGCAACTTACGACCAATCCTATATGGGTCCTTCGTCTATATATACCCGGCACTGGCCGACTTCCATTTTGCGCCAGTTTTGCTGATATTCGTAGTAAACACTGCGACGCAGCCGTATGTCGTACAGTATTCCGGTTAGTGTCATGCTATTTCTCGTTGCGTATAGCTTACACGTGTTGCAGGTCAGCTTTTGACAGGGATTCGAATTGACGACACATGGGACCTTCATCTTTATGCTTCCCAAACATTGCTGTAAAAACAGTGATGCATACGTTTCTTCGTAAAGCGTTCCGGGTGGTGTCCGAAGAACTCATCCCCTGAAACAAACTCAGTTCGCGAACCGCAAACAATCATCTATATCTTGCGTCCACGACATGCAAACCTCGGCCAACCTGGTCGCTGTGCAGCGATAGAGTCCGAACATTTTAGGCCTGGTGCGCAACTAATGAGCAAACAGACAAGCTTGGGAAAAATGATTTTAATGCATATAAAAACATTACGCGCAAAAAATGCACCCAGAGAGTGTAATGCTTTTCGCATTCCCACACGTAAGCAGCCTTACGTGCCTCTGCCGATTTGTTTTCTAATCCCTGGGCGTTATTCCTGTGAAAGAAGTGGGGATCAGTGCTTTAAGCTATAAGAGGCCTTACGAAGTCTTTAAAATCGTCGCTGCTTTTTGCATGTTAAGGAGGCAGTAGTTGCCCATATTTCACTTACATCTCACTGCCATGCTTCATGCTGACTGCACTTTGCAGAATGTGTGGGAAATCAATCAGTAGGCGTGCAAGATTTCATAGCGGATACACTTGTTAGCGTTTCTGATAGTCCGTATCAATGAAGCAGCAAAAAATTTGCAATTTATCTTATTTGTAGGTCTCTGTAGTTATAACAATGCCTCTTCCATACGAATACGCTGCGGTGATATGCATTTTTGCAAGTTTAATTCCGCCACAGCGAAGGATTTTTTAAAATTTAGTTGAGCTCACCGTAAACACGGAACGCACAGTGGAATTTGGCAAGAAGTTAGAATTCATTTCTGGACGTTTTTCATTTATCCGAGGATTGAATGAAGAGGAGAGGTGATCGACAGGTTTCTAGACTATTACTGACTGACGAAATTCTGGGCATAACCACCCAACCTGAGTGAACTGGGCAATATTTATGGTCATAGAGAACGGTCGTTGAAAGTACCCCACTTCACTGTTGACCACAATAATACCCCCACCTCATATCCTTTTAAATCAATGACTGAACGAGAATTGGCTCGCATATAGGTTTCTGCTCGTGGCTGTAGCACCGCACGTACGTCATTTGAAACATCCAAGACCAGAGCAGCTGACCACATACGTCTGTACTAAAGCTAAAATAATGTGTTGCTTGCCAAATGCTTCTTAGAACTCTCCCTTCTCTCCCTAGAATCTTGAGATAAATATCAATGTTGAAGATTCGAGTTTTTCTTGTAACAATTCAAGAATATCTGCTGGGCTTTGCAAAGCACAAAGGTACTGACCGATTTTTCAAACAGGGCGAATATTCCCACCTTAGTACCCGAACATCAAAAAGACCTGCTCGGGGATGTTGGTCATAATTAAAACTGGAGCGTCAAAATAACTGGTGTCGACTGCGGGAACAAAATTGAAGCACCATTTTTACCCGTTCAGCCGAAAAAAACTGGGATTATTCTTATCTCTACTTCGTAACAAGAAAAATTTTGAAATGACTTTAACTGTCTGAATTCTGGAGCTTGGAAGAAAAGTATTTATTTCATGGCGTCAGCAAAAATTCACAAAGTGTCAAATATTCGCAATTTTCACTCATTTAAGTATCTCATGCATTGGAATGAGCCTCATTTTGTCTAGACGCATTATGAATGGGGTGGGGTAAGAATCAAAAACGTCAAAAAGTACCATGCAAATTCTGCAAACCGAGCTCGAACTGGAAAAAAAACTTTCTGCTAAGAAAATACAGTGGAGTGTCGTTCTGAACAGTAACATATATTTTAAAGAGAAAAGGCGGTCGTCAAGAGGGGGTATCAATCTTCGCTAGTGTTCAGAATAAAGAGATTCAACAAAACATATCGAATTGCAAAACTTAACAGAAAGGCATGCATTGAGAAAGGGCATGCATTGAATAAGTATTTTATTGTCCAGGTCTGAAAGAACGTTTCCGAAAAATAAAGCTTAGATTTGATATGTCTGCACAAGCGCTTAATTCCTCCCTTAGGAATTTGCACTCATCTCACCAAAAGAATACAGGGTATTTCAGCTATGGTCTTCACCGAATTTTTAAAAATAGGCTTTTTGAGTTATAAAGATCGCTTTTTTTTCCCATAGCATTGTGAGCGGTGTAATACCGCATAATGCAGCTAGGATTTGATAACTAGAGGGATGGTTAACGAATATTGAATGGTTAACTTTTTACCTATTACTGTCAGGCTCCTTAAATACTGAGAAGCGTGTAGCCCACTGCGAGTAATATTATAAATTTCTAAATTTTTTTTTTTCTTTTATAGGTGTTCTTTTTCTAGCAAAATATGAAATCAACATATTACTACTTTTTTACAAAGCTTGAATCGTTAAGGTTTTTGTTTTTGCTTTTTTTTTGCTCGGGTCTTCCGCCCCTTTTTTTTATCTATCATTTTAGCGGAGCCGCAATATTTTCTTAGGACTATCAACAGCCCCTCATCAGTGAACTGAGGCATTCGTTCCCTCGTCTGTCATCGATAGTCACTTCAATCTATGCCCTCGGAAACACCGGACGAGCCAACATTTTTAAAGGGTCCATCGCAACTGCTCTGTTTACTCTTTGTCACGCTCAACCTCACGTGGCAGCTTTCAATGTGTTGTCAGTCGTTATCGTGGGTCTACGGGTAGCACGCGGCAACAGATCTCCTCCATATACGCTGCAGTTAGAGTCTCTGGTCTCGCAGTGTTGACCTAGTATTGAGGTAGCGGCATCGCGTGCTGACACTGTATGGGATGCTGCATATGAGTTTTTGACAGCCTGAGACGCCATGGACAAAAACTTAGTTCCAGCCGCCGAACAATTGCGGATTTATACCGAGAAAATTACATACCGCAGAATGGCTCGAAAGCTCAGATGTTCCGCACTGCGGCGCTGAGGAAGATTATACAGTATACAAGATGTCTGTGATGCTCTGAGAAACACCAGCGTCTTGGCAAAGGTGGGCGGAATAGAGACCTGCAGATGTCTGTCTTGTTGCTCCGCTTCCAGAACAAAGAACCAAAAGTATTGCTGCCAAGTTTTGACATTCTACTCGTGAATAGGAGACCATGCGCTGTCATCAGCTTCCAGAGGTAGGAGCACCGCTGGTATAAGCTGGCGTCTAACACCCTCATTGACGCTGTATACGCTCTGCACTCGCATCGCACAGCCCATGTGTATGTTTTATATTTCGCCTTCATTGAAACCAGAGGCTGCCGTTGATAGGATTCGATTCAGCAGACCTCGTGCCTCCTGCGGTCTTGTTCCTGCTGTCCTGTTTTTTGAATTCAACCCCTACACAAGAAAACAACTCACTGCCTGTATTGGCAAAAATTAGGGAGTTCAGTAGCGTCGTATCGTAAGTACGGTATTACGTTAACTACGGCCATACGGAAAATTCGGCTAGGCAAGCACGGCCACGATAGCAACGGCAACGTGTTACCTCATTGGCCGTGCTATACATGCAGCTGCGCAAAATCTTTCCTTGGGGGGCTGAACTCGCCCTTCGCACTCCTCGAAATTCTAAAGTTACTCAATAAGTACCTAGAGTTGCGCGTTTGTTTTCCCTTAGACACTCGTGCAATTATTCGCCAAACGCAATGACATTATTGAAGAGCGGCCGTGGTGGCTGAGTGGTTATGGCGCTCAGCTGCTGCCCCGAAACACGTGGGTGCGATCCCGGCCGCGGCAGTCGAATTTCGATGGAGGGTAAATTCTAGAGGTCTGTGTACTGTGCGATGTCAGTGCACGTTAAAGAACCCCAGGTGGTCGAAATTTTCGGAGCCCTTCACTATGGTGTACGTCATAGACTGAGTCGTTTTGGGACGATAAACACCCATATACCATAAACATAGTTGAAAAGTATTCATGTATTGCGGAGAAGCTAACTCCTTTGCATCATTAAGCACCCGACAACAATTTTGTCTAAGGCTGCACAAGCGCCTGCGCCCGCCGCAGATGGGGCACACGCACTACCAGCAGCTTCAGGCATGCCACCGTTACACTGTCAACAGCAAAGGAAGCAAAACAGCCACCGTTAAGTTACCAATGAAATTAGCTGTTGCCACCATTCGGTTCATATTAGGTGCTATTATCGTGCTAAAAATGTGACGACAGGAGACATCCGGCTTATGTCAAAGGACCCCACTCTGTCTTTGTGTTGTATTTGGTGGTTAATTTTTTTTGCAGCCTCACATTCCTCTCATCTTTGTGCTCTCACAAAGGATTAATTTTATGTTATTTGACTATCGGAGCCAAGCACAATCAATGTATGCTTTCAGGCTGTGGTCCCACCTCGTGTATGTTTTTCTGTCATAATGGTTGTAGCATACTTGTACTTATTACATTCTTCCATCCCCTTTCATGTCCTTTTCTTTGTTATGTGATAGCTTAGTTTTCTTTTGCTTCCAATTCTTCCTTCGTTATTTGTAGCCAACATACCATGCATGTAGCAAATAAATGGCCTTTTCGTTGGTGCAGTGTGCTGCCACATTTGTTTCCCTTACTTTTGAAGCATTGTTTCTCACGTTTCACCACTCCTTTTGTGGGCTCTCTGTTTACAAGGTATTTACCAATCTGCCCACTTTGGAAGACCTGATTGCTTCATTGCTTTCCCCAGAAAAACCAGGCACTGACGCTAACTGCTAACTTGGGATTTTGATCTCTGATGTAGGTTTTCAGGTGCATACATTCAACGCTGCAAAATATGCTTATACTTAAAATTTGTACACAGTGTACGATGACTACATGACTTCCGACTGTCGCACTAAAATCACATTTTTTTCTTTTTACTCACACCTGCTGCTTATTGCACGTAATCACCACTGTGATCAATTCTTTGCCAAATACAACCTGAAACTTATTCTTACCTCGCTCGCTTACTGCTTCCATAAAGGGTGACGGCCTCGTCGGCGCAACAGATCGGCCAATAATGGCCAGAAGCCGGTCCCGGGGCCCCGCCAAACTGCCACCGCCGGTACCCCTGAGATAAGCATCACCACAAGCATTTGAAAAGACTGGCGGCATCACAGCGCGGTTAAACTTGTAACAGCACTTACCCATTCGAGTCGTAAACGAGGCAACATCAGCCTCGCGCGGCTGACATACTCAGTATATCAATGGCGCCATTCCTTGGCTGACCTAGCAGGCTGGCTTTTTTCATTTAAGAAGTCGGTCACCCTGCACCACAACCGATTCCTTTGGGCTGCCGTAAAATAAGGGCCCAAATCGCCTCCCGTTGCACGATGGGGATTGCTCTCCAGAAAGTTAAGTAGATTTTTTTCTTGCTGCTGATTAATGTGAGAGGTAATTGCCCACGAAGGCATGGAGCCTTTGATTGATGTCAAGTGATCGCCTGCAAGCTTAGCTGAAAATCACCACATAATTTTACTGGGCTTTTGGCAAAACGCATTCTTTATACCCCCCCCCCCCCCCACTTGATAAAGGTATTGCACTCACACAAGGAACAACACTAATACAAAACTTCTGTGCATGCAGAACAGTTCATACGGTGAAAATTGGCATCTTCTGCTCAGTCGGGCTGGAACTTGCCACGCGAAATAGAATTTTCATCGATGTAACGCACGACGGACCCGACATTTCGTGTTGCGATGAGATGACCCTGGCGGAAAATGTCCCACACCAATAACAACTGCTCTCCTTAACCGTCCTTACCTGCAAAAAAGTTGGACACGATGAGTATTTTTATCGTCTGCGGAGCCGGGCTGGCGCTCCCCATGCGAGCATACTTTGCACTAATGTAAACAGACGATGTAGCAAACGCTACCCGGTGCGGCGAGATTGCCTTTGCGTCGTTTGCACTGGCGGCTACATGACTCTTCAAGGCGCTTCATTGCGCGTGAGAGCGTCGAAACAGTGTCCACACGAGCCACAGAGGCATTTGCAAACACAAAACTGAAGTTTACAAACCTCCGTGTTGTCGCTCACATGTTTCAACCACTGACGCGGCCGAAACAGAACTGGATGAGGCCATAAGGCATGCTAACACCATGAGATAGTTCCTCCAAACGCTAAGCAGGCACAAAAGGTACATGAAAACGTTCATGTACGCAGCGCTGAACATTAACGAGCTTTTGAATTGACGATAACACGTTTCAGACACCAACCCGGGCGGCGCCATTATCATCCCGGCTTAAACCGCAATCGCATTTGCAGAACCTACAAAAAATTGACATAAATGGCATCAATCTTGCATTTTAATTACTCGAATACAGTATTGCATACCCTACGCTGCTTGAAATAAAAATGAACACCTCTACAATATTAAAGAGCTACGATATGTGGGTTCAAAACTAACGCTGTGTGTGAACCAGCAAAGATGTCGGTTGGTCTTTGGAGTGAAGAAAACGTGAAACGAAACACCGCCGACGAGAGTGGCTCATCGTTTTATGTTTCTACGAGCAACTGTACGCACTTTTTAAACCACGCCCTAACGCTACATGTCGCAAAAGGCGACGCCAGGAGCCCTATTCCCAATATGTGTCATAATGAATGCGTCAGAATCTGCCGCAGCGACCACACCTTATTTGTCGAAACGCCGAGAGCAGAAGTAGGTTCGGTTGCGACTGCGAGCGGTGGCAGGATGTCACTGCGTTGCGGTTGCCGCAGCGAAACGTCCAGTGGCGCTATTGCTCTTTGCCGAGAAATGGAACGCGATCAATACGACAGAAGAAAAATTTAGCCACATGCTTAGTTTCGCGTCTAATTCCACTGCAGAGAGTAATATCAAACCTGCTTTATTTACCCACTGGACTTCAACAAATAGAAACAATAGCTCAGATATTTTTACTGCATCGTAAAGGCCGGATGCGCATTTAAAGAAGAAAGTATTTTTGCGCAACGCACAGCTTTGCTGTGATAGAAGGTGCAGAAGGCGGCCGCTACAGCCGCAAATCGCCGATAGTAAATAAAAGGCAACAGGCTTGTTCGCACAAAAATGGCATCTTAAGGCGAAAGCCTTTAAAGACTCAAACTCCCGGTCGATATCCTCTCCGTCTATTACATCGCCAACCGGAGCTCACAACAACGCCAGTGACGTCATATCCAGGCTTTGACCTTGTCCAATTTGCTCAAAGATCGATGTCCACCGTAATTCGACTACGATGAACCCCATGTGCCGCGAATTGGTAGCGCGTCCCCGACTATCCGAAGGGGAACGCTATCGCGTGCAGGTTCGAAAGAGAGAACAAAGAAATCAAACGAAACAAAAAAGGCGTATTTATACTTTAAAGGAAATGGACTAATAAGACACGGAAACGAAAACAAGGAAAACACACACTCAACACGCGTACAACACTACAGTATAAGTGAAAGAGTTCACCAGATGTAGAGGACCCCAATTGAAGCGGGGATACCTTGCAGATCGGGCTAACGCGGGTCGATGTAGTGCGACGCGTCGTTGGCGATGCGTCGATGGAAGCGACGGAAGGGAGCCGGGTGTTAGTAGGAGCGGAGAGGAACACAGGAAGACGCCGGTTGTCTCCCATCAAGAGGATCGAAGAACTTGGCAACAATAGGAACAACGTAGCCAGATCCCGTCAACGACATCACGAAACGCCGGAAGCTTAAAGCAGGCTATCCGAGAGTGCCTTTCGGCAGCACGGACACTCAGTCCATCGGGGAGGAACAGGCCTAACTAGAACGCGAGCGGACGCATGCCGTATCGGCTCAGTCAAGTGCCACCATTTCTTGCGGCGTATCAATTCGGCCCCTCTTGAAATTTCAGCGAGTGAGTCCCTAACACCACAAGGACTTTGTAGCCACCAAATTTCACCAGGTGGGCTCAATTCTTGCTTTGCGAAAAGAAATTTTCACTTATTCACGAGGAGCTGGTGCTAGGCCTAACTTATTCACGAGGAGCTGGTGCTAGGCTGGTGCTGTTCGACCGTTGTTGAGTTGAGAAGTTGTATTCTTTTTGTTCACGCACACATATAGGCAATAAATCCTGCTGGAAGTCCATATATGCAAATGCTATTTTTAGCACTACGCGCATGTACTTCAAGAAGTACAGGAAAAAAAATGTTAAAATTTGTTTTATTCGCATAACATCGCAGGTGCCTGCCTAGAGCTGAAAAAAATTAAAATTAAACAAAAACTAATTAACAGTTATATTTTGCAGCAGGTGAATTTTGCTCCCTGCCCATTACAATAGAAGCCCGTTGTTACGTTCCCCACTGCTGCATTTTCCGGGCTGTTACGTTTTCTTTCCCGGTCCGGTGAAAAACATAAGAACGGGGTTTCATTTACTAAGGTGTGTCAGGAAGAATACGGGGCTATTTTTCACATGGGCCACCCTGGCATTGCTGCGGCCGGCCCAATATTGAGGCGAGCCAGGTAGTTCGCCAGGCTATTCTTGATGGGGCTTGCACTGGCATCCGGAAACTTCCTGCATGTAAAGCCTGATAAAAAATATAGTAAACTGGGGCTGAACATGTAAAAAAATCTTGTCCCAAAGCACTTGACGTGTGGTATCAATCTCACATTTCTGCAACATTCATTTATGCCTTTGCCAAATCGACTCATGCTTTCCTTATGTTCACTACAGTAAATCTCAATTTCTCCATAAAACTTTAAGCAATTATATAATGAATCCAGCCATATCTCTCTCAACTGTGCAATATGAAGCTATTGCTAATAAGGGCAGATATAAATAAGTTACCTCATTCAGTCTTAAAGGGACTATGCAAAGAATTCAAAGTCGCTTGTAAATGTTTTCTATGTTTAGAAATTATGCTAATGAGCATTCGCACCAAGCATAGGTCTTCGAAACTGAGCCAGCAATTTATTATAAATTAAAAAAACGTGTTTTCTTATATTTGCGGGCCGATTGGTGTTCTCGTATTCACCGATTTTAGAACTAAAATCGTCGAAGAAAGACGTCACTGTACCATGACGTCGCCAGGCCACCACACGCCCTCATTCGCTGGAGCCACGGCATCCACGACGTCACCGGTACACTTCCGGTAGCCGTGAAAATTGTCTGCTCGTGCCGCCACGCGACCCTCTCGGGCAAGCGCGGGCCAGGGCATTGCCTTCACGCATATGGTTTCAATTTTCCTCTGCCGCCTCCTTCTGTCGGGAGTTCCGGAGGCACTCGCACGGCTCTTCGTGGGCACGCATAGGGCTCGATGCCCATCACGGCCATAAGAGCGAGCAGTCGCACTTCGAGGTCCGGGTTTATTACTGCCAACTACAACAGACGACAAGCAAAGAAACCCGACGCGCACCGCAATCCAGGAAGGCGAAGAGAGACCGGAGAGAGGCTGCCACGCCGCCGACGCTGTTCCTGGGGGGCTAGGAGCGACAACAGGAAGTTGCAAAGCGAACGTCATCTGATGACGTATTCAAAGGCGGGGCCCAGTCCCAGACCTGTTTTCTTTAATTTTGTCTGTTGCCTCGTGCGTACGAGTTGAGGGGGGAGAGGAGGAGCGTAATTTTTAGTCGTCTATATCTTCGTTGTTATTGATGCTAGCTTAAAAATCCTTGCGTTGTGGTGACGAGTTATGAAATGCCTATCTCTCGTCTGCTTTACGTAATATCAATTAATTTATTGCATACTCCCTTTAACTGATATGTGCCACAATATTGGGAGCAGTATTTTTCTATGCGTGCATGCAATCTGCAATTTCAAGACATTCAGCAGCTGCTTTGTTTCAACATGCATGACATTTGTCAGTCTTTCCTATTCTCTTCTTTTTTACATACCATTTGGTTTACGGTTTATGAGGGTTTAACTTCCCAAAGTTAGACAGGCTGTGAGAGACGCCGCAATGAAAAATCTGGAAATTTCAACCACCTGGAGTTCTTTAATGTGCACTGACATCGCACAGTACATGTGCACGGACGTTTAGAATTTTGCCTCCATCGAAATTCTAACGCTGCAGCCAGGATCGAACCAGCATCTTTCGGGCCAGCAGCCTAGCGCCATAACCACTTAGCCACCGCAGCGGTCACATATCATTTAGTGGGGTCTTGCTATATGCTTTGTGTTAGGTGTGCGCGAATTCTAGAAAATCGTTTGATTTGGTTTGGTTCACGGAGTTCAATGTTCCAAAGCAACTCAGGCTATGAGAGACGCCACAGTGAAATGATCGGAAAATTTCGACCTCCCGGGGTTCTTTAACGTGCACTGACATCACACAGTACACGGGCCTCTAGAATTTTGGCTCCATCAAATTTAGACCACCATAGCCAGAATCGAGCCCGCGTCTTTCGGGTCAGCAGCCAAGCACCAGAACCACTGAGCCGTTGCGGTGGACCTATGAGAAAATTTTGAAGGAGTCAAATAGTGTATTTTAGAAATTATTCGAACCAAATCGAACTGGTTATGAACTTTCGAACAATTATCAAACAATTGGCATAATGTTCAAACAAGGCTGGGCATGGTATATTTCCTCGATGACTGTTCTTTCAAAGAACAGGGCACACACTGATGCTGCGCACCATCCTGTGATGGTCAATATCTGCGCCATGAAGTGCCCAGTGCCACGACATGGTCCATTCATGCGGCAGCATTCATAATGCTCATACATGGCCTCTAAAACGCGAAAACACAGCAAGACTTCGGCAAGTTTAGACGCCATGGAGGCCATGGCTTATATATGTTTTCGCCCCTCTCATGCCCTTAGCTCTAGCTTTAGTTTATTCACTATCGTTACCACTAAGAAAATAATTTCTGTACATGCATACCTTGACGTTCACAGAGTTAACATAATGAATTCGTGTTGCGGCCCCTTAGTCAAGATAAGTGTTGCGTAATTTAACAGCTATAGCGTCAACTCCGTAAGTTAGCATCGTACTGCAGCGCCGCCACTATCACAAAATTATTCCGTTTTGTACGATTATTTGGAAATGTAGCAAATATTGGCACAAATATTCTATTCATATTCAACTCAGTAGGCCAGGTTACACTACGCATGTTCAAATAAAAAAGTACTATCCGTACTCCTCTAGTTTGCATTCCTGTTATGTTTGCAAAAAAATCTCAAGTGCTTTCAACCTAAGATATTGAATTTTTTTACTCTCAGCAATCAGTGTTCCAAAGTTCTAAATGAGCAGTTTGGATTTGTAAAAATATTTTAGATGGCTGCTTAATTAAAGATATGTCTGAAAAGACACCAATCACTGCCCAGACCTTCTCTTGGTCTAGAGCCTCGCTTTTAGGGAGTGTACGTGTGTTATGCAGCGCGAAGAGAGAGCTGCCCTGCAGTTTTTCAGGGGAAAACATATGGCAGAGAATTGCATCGGGATATTTCCCAGGCCCGCTGTTCGAATGATTGAACGAGTCGAGCACCGATTTGTCAACCAGCACACCATTATCAATAAAAACTTGCAAAGACAAAGCATGTTACATATTTGTAACAAAAGAATTCGCAAGACAGCAAAGAGAAGTGAACGAAGTTTCATAGAAGGCCTTGTTTTACAGTCACCACACAGAAGCGGCTACCTATTGAAACATGCTCGTGCTTTGGGGTTGTGTCATATAAGAGACAGGATAATTGTTTTATTTATTTAAAATATTTCTAGTATCAATACGAGACCGTAGGAGGTTGTCTGTACAATACAAAGTTCAAAACAATAATAAGAAATTGCTTCCTGCGGATCAACAGAAAAAGAATTTTGAAAATAAATGTATAACTATTAGTAGGCAGGTTACCAAAAAGTACCTTAAAAATTCAGAACAGCAGCAAAAAAGAAAACAAGTAGAGAAGCCGTCATTCTTTCTACTAAGCATGCTAGAAAAATAAGGTAACGGGTCACAATGGTCCACGCAACCATCCGTAAAAACAAAATATTTTTATTTATTTATTTATTTCAATACCCTAATGGCCCAATGCGGGCATTACATACGGGGGGGGGGGGGGGGGGGGTTCATCAAAGAAAACTTGACACTTATATAGAACACAGCATAAGCATATAAACGGGCTGAAGACAGAAATAACCAAGTTAAGAAGCAAGGCACAAGTTAATAGGAGGGGGGGGGGGGGGGGGATGGCTAGGAACACGTACTGAAAAAATGCACATGTAGCAAATTCCACAAAAGAAAACAAAAATCGCACCTTCAGAAGTTACAAAACATGGCAGCTAACATTTCATGGAACGTTACGGCCGACACGAACACGCTCAAGCAAACGAAAAAAAGCGCACATCATTTTACATTGGAATTTTATCTGTATGACCAAAGAGCTGTTCGAAATGATGATGATCCAACGATAGCCGCAGTGCTAGTAGGAAGCGAATTCTACTCTTCAATAGCTAGTACCAAAGGTGAGTATTTGTGTAGTTCTGTCCGAGAGAAAATATTGTCACGTAGTGGTGACGGCAGTCGAAGCAGCGATGAATACGGACGAAAGGATCTTCTAAAAGAACTGTTTATTGGGCTGACTTGCACCCAAAATGGACTGAATCACTCGGCGGCGGCGAAGCGACAAGCGTGCTCGGCGGTCGTCGAACAGAATGCCCGCCGCTGTCGGCCGTGCTCAATTTAAAGCTGATAGCGAACATTCGAGATAAAGGGCGCAAAGTTACTAGAACATTCCGGAACAACGTAGAATCAGCTTTGCCTGGCTGCGATCAATCGAGATAAATCTAGTCGCGTCTTGCGTCGCAAACAAAGCGATAAGGTGGTGTCGCGGCAGATTTGAAAAACGAATAAACACTGCAAATATTCGCGGCATTACTCCCCTCTCAAAGAAGCATCGACCCGATGCATCAAAACAAGTAATGCGACTAGTAAGGGAAAAAAAACGGATCTTGCGAAAATAGAGCATGGAAATGCAGCGGCCTTTAGCGCGCATAATACGGCTTCAGACGGACTACATGGACAACTTCTGGTCGTACGCGGCGTCGCTGGGATGCAGTCATTGCGTCAGGGATGACTTCATAATCCAGTTCACCCAGCCGACGAAGAACCTTGTACGGGCCGAAATAGCGGCGCAAAAGCTTTTCACTCAATCCACGGCGGCGAATGGGCGTCCACACCCAGACTTGGTCTCCTGGCTTGTATTCCGCGTTGCGTCTTCGTAGGTTGTAGCGTCTGGCGTCGGACCGCTGCTGATCTTTGATCCGTAATCGGGCAAGCCTTCGAGCTTCTTCTGCGCGTTGAAGGTAGGCGGCAACGTCGACGTTCTCTTCTTCTGTAACGTTGGGCAGCATGGCGTCTAGCGTGGTCGTGGCATCCCTGCCATGGACGAGCCTAAAAGGCGTCATCTGGGGGGTCTCCTGCACTGCGGTGTTGTAGGCGAAGACGACGTAAGGCAGGATGACATCCCAGGTTTTATGTTCGGCATCGACATACATAGCGAGCATATCGGCGATGGTTTTGTTCAGGCGCTCGGTCAGTCCGTTGGTCTGCGGATGGTATGCAGTTGTCCTCCGGTGGCTGGTTTGGCTGTAGCGCAGGATGGCTTGCGTGAGTTCCGCCGTAAATGCTGTTCCTCTGTCCGTGATGAGCACATCGGGGGCGCCGTGTCGAAGAAGAATGCACTCCACGAAAAATTTGGCCACTTCTGCTGCTGTTCCGTTCGGTAGGGCTTTCGCCTCGGCGTAGCGGGTCAGGTAGTCGGTCGCTATGATGATCCACTTATTTCCAGATGTTGACGTTGGAAAAGGGCCAAGCAAGTCCATGCCAATCTGCTGAAAGGGTCTTGAGGGAGGTTCAATGGGGTTCAGAAATCCTGCTGGTCGTGTGGGAGGAGTCTTTCGTCGCTGACAATCTCGGCATGTTTTCACATAGTGTGCGACATCGGCAGACAGTCGGGGCCAGTAATACTTGTCTTGAATGCGGCACCGGTTGTTCTAGTGAGAAAGAAAGACGGCGCACTTCGATTCTGCGTGGATTACCGCCGCTTGAACAACATAACATATGATCGACACAAGCCGATATGTGCGGTGCCGGGAGATGTGAACTTGCAAATGGTGTGTTGCTGTGGTAGAGAGTTTGGAAAAAAGATAAACTGCTGAAATTTCTGCGTATGACCAGAGACGAGAGATGGAGCGATATTTTCAGTGCTGTTACACTTTGATACCAAGAGTAACGGGAAAGTATGAATCGAGCATCCTTGTTTTGCACAGATTCCAACACGTTAATAAGATAGGTATAATGAGGGTTCCAGATCACTGAGATGTATTCTATTGCAGGCCTGATTATCATGTTGAATGCGTGTATCAAGGAATAGCAGGAAGTAATGGCTGCGCAGTCATCTGGTATAATGTAGGACTATATCCAATTTACTGATTTTTCTGATCTTGAAGTGAAGGAAGATAGTGAGAGTGAGTACGCACTAGTAATCATTGGATTGAGGTAATTTCATTCGCTGATGACTAAAGGAAAGAAGGAATGCTTGAGAATGTTGGTTTGACTTGATTATTCAGTCAGCGTATGCGCATGCTTGTGCCGGGATTGCAACGATTGTCAGAAGGATGCATATTTAGACACATTTACACTACAGCTGTTGTGTAATAATTGGGTATAAAAACTTCAGGGGAGATTATTTTGTCCTAGGTGATAGTGATGAAAGGCCAGATGAAGTAGCAATATCGGTAAGTGAGTCGGAGGGTTTGTATTTGTTATGAATGAACGTTACAGCTTTTCGTTGCACTCTCTCAAGCCAAGTGACGTTAGTGATTGATTTGGGAACCAAAGAGTGCTTGTGTATTGTAAAATCAGTCTTACAAGGGTAGAGTATGCAAAAAAGCTTGGTATTTTGAGGGGCTAAACGTAACCGTCTTCTTAGGAAGAACAGCTTTCGCAAGGCGGCGGAATATAAACATGGCCCTAAATAAAAATTATCCAATATCGAGTCAAACGTGATAAACTGGACATCACAAAAGCCGAACTTGCATCCAGAGATTATGTAGCAAAATGGAAAAACAAATTTACGAGCACCTTCAGAGGTAAAATTAGGCCAAGAACAACAACGCACAAATGAAATGAGACAGTAGTAGCACTGAGCTCCCATTTAAAGGCGTAAGACAAGAAAAAAATGAACGCCAAAAGCGTGTCATGACATGAACTCAGAACCAATTTAGGAAAAAAAAACCGCGTGCCCTGCCGCGGTGGCTCAGGGGTTAGGGCGCTCGACTACTGATCCAAAGTTCCCGGGTTCGAACCCGACCGAAGCGCCTGAGTTTTTATGGAGGAAAAACGCTAAGGCGCCTGTGTGCTGTGCGATGTCAGTGCACGTTAAAGATCCCCAGGTGGTCGAAATTATTCCGGAGCCCTCCACTACGGCACCTCTCTCTTCCTTTCTCTCTTTCACTCCCTCCTTTACCCTTCCCTTACGGCGCGGTTCAGGTGTCCAACGATATATGAGACAGATACTGCGTCATTTCCTTTCCCCCAAAACCAATTATATTTATATAAAAAAACCGCCGTGGTGGCTCAATTGTTAAGGTGCTCGTCTACTTAGCCGGAGTACTCAGTCCCGTATCCGACCCTGGCGGCTGCGTTTCGTTTGAAGTAAAATGCAATTGCACCCGTGTGCTGTGCGAGATCAGTGCACATTAAAGATCCCCATGTGGTCGAAATTATTCCGGAGCGCTCCACTACAGCCCTTCTTTCTTCCTTTCTTCTATCCTTCCCTCTTTTATCTCTTCCCTGACAGCACAGTTCAATACACGGTTGAAGTAAATTAATGCAGTGGCATTCAGAACAATACATGATGCGCTTAGTCACTTCAACATGCAGAGCCAAGCAAGACTAGACTGTAAAGCTTGGCGCAAGTCCCCTGCGACTTGATGTTTCCATAAAGGTGTGCATTTTGGAAGCAAAGTTGAATGCTCTTTACTACTGCGCAGTTTCTCAATACACACACTGCTGCTAAGAGCATGAAAAAAGGGGTCATATTATGCGTGCCTTTTTCCGGTTTGCTTTCCTTTTTTGGTCTTTTATATTTTTAAATATGTGGAATATAAGCCAGAAATTTTGGCAAATTCATAGTGTAAACAGCTGAGAGTACAGCATGCATCAATATCTGATATGTTTCTTTTAAGCTTTGTTTAACTGTGACATCAGGTAGCATGCAGAAAGGCTGAGTCAAACCGATCACTACAAGCTCCAAAATTCTTATAAGTGTATTTTAGCAAGTATAGTCACTGAACTTGCACAGTGTCATCACCAAGCAAGTCAAATGGCAAAAAAAAACACCAAAAATCACCAAAAACCTTTTGTGGTGAGCATTCATCTTTTTTCATTAAGCACTTTTAGCTTTTCTCTGCAGAGGCTATAATTGAACTGATTGTGAAGTAGTTTGAAGTAGACGGTGCTTATTTTGCACTCAGATTTTGAGGCAGTAAAGATATCGTAACTACAGTGAGAGGCCGCAGTAGAGAAGCTTACAAGAGAAGGTGTCAGCAGAGAGAGCAGGAGGAAGAATAAAAGTTCATTTAATGTCTCATTTTTGAGGCGCACTCAAAGTTGTAATAATAACACCGTAATTTTTTGACCAAGTTAAATAAGCCAGCCTTTGCCGGAGCAGTCTGTGAGGAGTGCCATGAGAAATCGGCATTACAGCAGAATGAAGACATGGTTATCCTTCTGCTATAGTCGTTTCAGGAGTACCAAGTGAGATAGGTATGAGAGAAAAAGGATAAAAGCGTTGTCCTCATGCTGTAATATCGCCTTATAATGCTGCCCTGTAGTCCATTACTTCATATTGGTATTTTTTGAAGCCTGGCTGCGTTGAAGGGGGTCTCTAGTGACTCGAGAACAGCTGGGGAGAGAGAGAGAAAGTGGCTGTGCTGAGGCTATGCCGGTGTGCTCGTTGTTGCTGTGTAGCCTTGGAGCTGAGCGGAAAGCCGTGGACTCACTCGGGGTGTCAGGGTGCGGGTTTCCCTTTTTCTTGCACCCTTTGAGCTGTGCTGTCAAGTTTTCATTTTTTCTACATCTCGGCTTTAAGAAAACGTGTTAATAATTCTTGCTAATAATCTTCGCAAAACTTTAGAAATGACTGACTACTAACAGAAAAAGGAAAATTGGTTGCTGTCTTCAGATTCATACACTCCCTACATTCTGTTACGGGGGGCTCAAATTCCCCGTAAGTATTGGTAGGGGTTCTGAGGCCAGCCGTGACACCTCTGAATTTAAGCGACAAGGGCCAGTCGGTATCGATCCATGGTAAAAGGAGCGCGAAAACAAGATGACGGACGAAGGGATCGTGCTCTGTGTTCTGGCTTCGAGCGTCGTCTTGTTTTCGCGCTCCTTTTCTCATGAATTTCAGCCCTGCGTCATCAAGAACATGAAAGTGACACTGTCTGATGATGGCCTATTGAGAAGAGACACACATGTTATTTTAAATACGGGAACGCACATACATGCCATGTTCAAAGCAGCAGACATTGCAACACACTGATCTCAAAAGAGAGGTTAAAAAAAATAGGAAAACTCAATACATACTTGTGCTTTGCAATGTACGCTGAACGGGCACAGAAAAGAACAGCCCCAAATCTGGACAGTGGAACATCCTCTTCGTTGAAGCTCTTTTCAGACCTCTTCATACTGAACAGCAGGCACTTCACCTAAATACCATCACAATTTCGAGCTGTGTATTCTTGCATCCGCAATGCCTGGTACTTCCTGGTGATTATTTGTATTACTGCCATTTCACACAACCACAAGAATATGTTTAAACAGCCAAACTTTGAATACATAACGCCACGTGCTCACACTAGATTTTATGATAAGCTCTGCACTACTTCGGTTATTCAAAACAACTTAATTTGAAAGGACTACACAGCGCTCCTTTTCTAGGGCTACTTCTTCGTCAACATTTAGCAGTGATTTTTATTCACGGCCTCCAGCAACTAAAAGCACTTTACAGCTCCAGGCAGCGTTACCAATGTTACACTTGTGATCGAGCAGCCACCTTCCTTGTTGGGATATCGCTGCGACGCGTCGCTCAATTCACTGAGTCGCTAGCATGCCTTGACGCGTCACGACCCTCGCACCCTGAGCTTGACAGCTGGCGTAATCGTCTCGTAGAGGTGTGCTTTAACCTTAAGACGCCGCATCAAATCACAATAAAGACACACATACGCGTAGCGAATAACACAACGCTAAACAGACCGAGCGGCGCACGCTATCAGCAGTCCGCAACGGGCCGATAGTGGCGTCAAAAAGCACGCGTGCAGGCAGCGCACAATCACGTCGCACGTCGTATAATGAACAGGAAGTCGGGCAACCACCTAAACGAAAGCCCGAAACGTAATCACACATGTTCGCTGGGCCAGCGTCTGGCAGGGTGATATCCAGTTGCCATATTTACATTAGTTAAGGACTCCTACGCGCAGCTGGTATTTATCAAGCGCATCTATGCACACACCACGGCGTTCGCGTCGCAACGCATACATTGCAGACACTGACAGACCAGCATGTTGATGATTCGATGTGGAATGTGCTTTGCGGCCGCGGAAAGAACCAATGAACCACGCGCTATGCCGAAGGGAAACGAACAGGACAGAGCGGTGGGGTTTCGTGATATGTACCCATCACACAAAACCCTACCGGACTCGCCTTTTTGCTCGCTCGTATAT
This sequence comes from Amblyomma americanum, assembly GCF_052857255.1. Lineage (NCBI taxonomy): Eukaryota > Metazoa > Arthropoda > Arachnida > Ixodida > Ixodidae > Amblyomma > Amblyomma americanum. Next base: position 454,558,869 of record NC_135497.1, on the reverse strand, counting down.
TTTCGCGGTCGCAAATTGCGCGCATTCCTGTGCCACACTATGGGCCTCACCTGGAAACGAAGACTCGACGGCTGCAGTAACCGCTTTCTTCTCTTGCTTCGCGGCAAAAAAAATCTGCAGCAACTTCCACGGTTGAAGTCGAACGTATTGTCAAGATGAAACGGCTCCATGCTTCTCGGCGTGGTGGCTTTTTGACAAAGTACGCGAACGGCTACATGCATCGCTGACAAGCGGCGCAAGCTACGATAAGCAGGAAACCCAGACTTAAGTTTGAAGCAACAATTTTGAAATCAAAGACACAAACAGCACCCCGCACAACAGAAGCACGGACCACGGTAAGGCCTAGCCGGATATCACACCGGGATGCCCGGATGTCAAAAAGGGAGGAGTTGCTCCATCCGGCCATGTGACCTGGCAGCCAGCACGCTGGATTGGAACGGCGTTGAGAAGCACGTTAGGCGTTGGCACGTCCCTATTAGCGTTGCGCGTGTCACGGCAAATAATTACTGCGAACTGTTACATCTTCGCGCCTCAGTGCCTTCAAGCGACCACAATCAGCTCCTCAATGGCAATCGAAGTTCCATTGGCGCGTCATTTTCAATCGTCAGATTTCCTACAGAGACTATGTAATTATACATATAATTATATTAGACATATAATTATTTTGATGCAATAAAATTATTATTTTCTGGTGGGAATAAAGTGTTTCATATCTATCATACAATTATGCTGAGCTGCTCATGATCCAAACAGAGCGAATAAATTGGCTTCTGTGGGTAGTGCTACATCCTCCAGAACACACCATCTCTCTGATGTGCACATTACCACACGCAAGCCCTCTGATGTGCCCTTTAGTCTGGTATGCACACTAGACCACACCAACCCACCTTGGCGTGCACATCACAGCACATTAACACACCTGGATGTGCACAACAGCACACACCAGACAAGTCTGGTATAAGATTTCGTTATTATACATGTCTCTTTTTTGCAATATAGGCATGTGGAAATCGTTTGCCAAGCTAATGTCCATGAATTGGGCACGTTCTTATTTTCTGTCTATTTGTGTTATAATATGGTTGTCTTTGTTACCTTTGCCATCTACATTTTACCTGCAGCAGTGAACCATTATCTGTTAATTTTTCACTCTTTCTGTAAAATTGTGATCATATGGCAGCAACAATTATTTGCATCCACGTGATGCATAAATTTTTGTATTTGAACAGCACTGACCAGTGGCCAGAATTGACTCTTATTGTGATCTTCTGCCACAGAATGGTGCCAACCCTTATATTCCCTATATTCCAAATAAGCAGCGTTGGTGGACTTCCCGAAAATTTTAATCTGTCATTATCACTTACTTGGCTAGAAGACAGTTCTGCATAATGCAACGACTAACACAAAGCTGTTGGCACAAAAGATACATAGCTTTTAACTATATTGCCTGTAAGTTACAACTTGCATTCTTAAAAGACAAAGGACCTTCTTTGGGCTTTTACGATTTGACTGAATTTTTATTTACTTTGCACCTATGAATAAAAAAATATTGTATTATACTTTAAATCTAACAGAATTACGTACTGAACTAGAGAGTTTAGGAAATCGCCTAATTAAATGTAACACTTCCATGGTGCTTTTTAATACATCATGCATGATATCACCTCATCCTTTTCAAGAATCAGCAAGGAATTGATACAGTTTCTCAAGGGAAAACATAAGGCCTGCTCAGCCTACTTGAGTGCTAATGAAAGCTTTTTAAATATTACGGCATGCCTGCTTGAATACCTAAGTTAAATATATATTCGGGTTAGTTTCCCCATACTATTTTATGTAATCCAACGCGTTTTTAAAAACACAGCTTTTGACTAGGTAAATATAAAACTTCTGAACACTCACTGGTTTTTGCTAGCAGCATTGACAGTGTTCATAAAATTTAGTATAAATTTTGTTGATACCTGTCGAATGCAGTCAGCAACATCGGCAGTGTTGACAAGGTTAAGCATAAATTTTGTTGTTTCCCGTTGAATGCAGTCAACAGCATCAACTTTGTTGACAAGGTAAGTATAAAATTTGTTTACAACCGTTGATTGCAGTCAATGACACCGACAGTGTTGGCTAAGATTAATATAAATTTTATTTACTGCTGTTGACTGTAGTCAACAAGCATTGTGTTGATTCCATTAAGTAGTTGATTCCATAAGATGTCAACAGTTGGTCAATGAAATGGCGATGCTGAATTTTGTAAGGGCTCGCCGATCGCCTGCTCGGCGAATTCAGCTTGTCCACAAGCAAAGGCACGCTGCCCGTGCAGGGGCATGTGAAACAAACCGGCGACGTGTGCCGTGGCGCCATCGGAGGCATCGGCGACGAGGAAACAAGCGCAACGCTCATCGCCCAAATTGCCTGGGGAGGCGGCCAGATTGCCAGCATTCGCTGCCTCGGAAAATCATCCATCGCGGTGATCATCTTTGTGGGAAAGGTGGTCCCGCGGTACGTACACTACAACGGCGAACTCACCCCCGTCCGAGAATACAAATAAACCGCGCCGGCTTCTGTGAAGTGTGGCACTGTGGGAGACCGCGTGGTCAGTTTCCCAACCCGGGATCGCATAAGTGTGGCTTTCGCGGCCAATCTGCGACGTGACGCAGGACGGCCGTGCGCCACTTGAGTGCATACCAACCTGTGCAATCTGTGGACTAGCCCACATCAAGGGCTAGAAAGATTGCATGGCAAAATTCCGCAGACTTCATCTTGGCGGAGCCAAGCCCTCCCAACATGGAGTATCTGAGAAGCCAGCGCCTGGAGACAAGCAATGTACCGCCGCCGACGGAGCCAATGGCGACGCGGTACGCGGCAATCACGCCACTGGATCGCGAGAGGGAGACGTCAACCCAGCCTCCTCATCTTTCGGACTGAAGTCAATGGGAGAGAAGAAGCGAACGAAGAAAAACAAGAAGAATAAGCAGGCGCCACCGCTACCCCCTAGTGGAGACGACGCCAACCACAACCCCGTCCTCAAACCAAGTAACGCTGCCGGAGCCCGGGCTCCGGCGAAGCAACAACGCACTCTAGTAAGCAGCTGGGAAGGAGTCGCCTCCTTCCCTCTCTCCTCTTGACCCACCTCCCCCGCCTCAAGTTACGGCGTAGATGTCGAAAGCAGCTCACAAAATGAGCAGCTGACAGCAGAGATCGGGCATTTGCTCACAAAAATTCAAAATTTAGTAGAAAAGCTAGCTGCTGCGACGGTTATCCCGAGTTTCGACGCCACGGAGAGTGAACCCGAACTGCCACCCAAGTTCGCGTCGGCAATGGCCGCGATGGAGGCGCGTCTCAACTCCCATCTTCAGAAAATGGTAGAAGCGGCGATGGAGAACTGCATGGAGACCAAATGCTCGATTCGGTCCCTGCAGCTATCAGCCGCTGCATGAAATCGAAAGCCACCAGAACAAGCCGGTGGTTCGATGGGATCCGAGCCTTCAACAGGCAAAAGAAAATTGTCGGATATCCCAGAGACGAAGTATTAAAGGACTCCAACCCCGCACCGCCGCCCGGTGCTGGCTCTGGGCCGGAGTCTCATCAGCCCCATCTCTAACCTCCAATCCTAATGATGGCAGGACGACCTAACAAGCGTTCCCCTCCTCCGAAAACACACAAATTCGTAACCGTAACGCAGTGGAATTGTAGAGGCTTCAAGGCTCGGCATAAACGCGCAAACCTATGCCTCTACCTAGAAACTTTCGAGACTTTGGCGGCCTTGGTGGCCCTCCAGGAGCCAGGAGTGGCGGCCAAGTTGACTAACTACGCAACGTTCCAGCGAGACTCCTCGTCGTGTCTCCTCGTACACAAGTCGTACACAGCCACCGAAATTGACCTCGATCTCAATATACCGCACTCGTATGTCATGGTAAGGATCCTTCCCCTTCGCCGATCGGATCCTCCCCTGCGCGTACTTAATGTATACTGCTCCCCGTAACTGAACCGAGTGACCTTCGCGGGCCTCTTTAGCCGCGCGCTTAATGAGGTGGGTCGTGACTCCCTGCTGATTGTGGGCGACTTCAACGTCCCTAGCTAGCTATGGGGTATCGTAAAAAGGAATTGCGCGGACGCATGCTGGCGCAGTTGGCGTCCACACTGAGGCTCACCCTCTACACCGACCCGGCATTTCCTACCCGCGCAGGCAACTCGGTGACCCGAGGCACATGCCCGGATCTCACCTTCACTCGCAACATAAGACACTCAGACTGGATCAACACCGAGGATACTCTCAGCAGCGACCACTACATCCTCAACAGCACTGTTTACACACGCCCCCTAAAGTGCCCCACCACACAAGCACGCATCCCCAATAGGACCACCTTTTGCCAAAATTTCCCATCCAACGCCAACACAAACACCACAGAGCAGGGCGACACGAACTGGACTCGGTCAGTCATATCACACCTTCATTCCCACGAAAAGCAGATAAATCTCACAGAGGTAATCACGAACGTGGACAAGGACCTCTTCCACCTCTGGGAAGCGAGCCGCGGCCTTGCTCGCCCCTGGAAGCGCCAGAAGCACAAGAAGCTCAAAGGGCGGATTGCAGACCTCACCCGGCAAGCAGCAGAGTTCGCGGTCCAACTGGTTGACTCCAACTGGGTGAACCGCTGCCACACGGCGGCGAGGCAAATGTTGAGCCCCAACACGTGGCAGCTCTTGCGAGCCCTCACCAACCAAACACAGACCCGCGCAGAAACGCAGAAGCAACTACACAAATCCATGCGCTCATTCTAAGGCAATGCAACGCAGTTGGCACAGGCGCTCCGGGATCGCTACCTGTGCACAACTCAGGACACCCGCAGATCGGCATACACCTACGCAGGCAGGGAAAACTCAAAGCTGGAACAGCCTTTCCATTTTCACGATCTGCGGGCCAGTCTGGCCAAAATGAAGAGCGGCACCGCACCAGGCCGGGACAAGATCACCGTCAAACTTTTGGTGAACCTTCCTGATTCAGCGTTCCAGTGCCTTCTAGAATATATATATATCAATGACTTACCTGACAATCTATGTTCAACAATAAATCTTTTTGCTGATGACTGCGTCATATACCGCGAAATTAACAGTGACTCTGATATAGCTCTTCTTCAATCGGATATTGATCATGCTCTTGAATGGACTAACAAATGGAACATGGAACTAAACATAAAAAAGTGCAAGTACATGCGGGTTTCTCGTCGTAAGACCACATTGCCTTCATATCGTCTTAATAAATGCAGCCTTGAGTCTGTGCCTTTTTACAAATATTTAGGTGTCTTCATTTCCCATAATCTTTCTTGGAAAGTACACATAGACTATGTAAGCAATAACGCTAACCGCATGCTGGGCTACATACGCCGTAACTTTAATCTTTCTCCTAGCTCCGTAAAACTGCTTCTCTACAAGTCGTTGGTTCGTAGTAAACTAGAATATGCTGCATCTATCTGGGACACCTATCAAGAGACACTAATATACCAACTCGAATCTATACAGAACCGTGCGGCCCGTTTTATTCTCTCGAATTATCACCGTAACTCTAGTGTCAGTGCCATGAAATCAAGCTTATCAATCCAACTACTGTCGCAACGTAGAAATATATCCCGCCTTTGTCTATTCCATAAAATTTACTACGATAACCCCATCCTTAAGAGAAAATTTATAACGCCACCTTGCTACGTTTCAGCTCGGATCGATCATCGTCATAAAGTTGGTATTCTTTCATGCCAAACAAACCACTTTTACAACTCATTCATTCCCAGCACATCGGCACAATGGAATCGCCTTCCCCGATCGGTCGTCGAAATAAGTGACCATTCTGTGTTTAAATCGGCTTTAACTAACTTGATGGTAGCATAGTACATGTAATTCTTGCGCCCTGCCGTTTATTCTTTTCAGCTTATGTGGTAGTTAAAACAGACCTGGTCTGCGTGGTATGCTTGTTTGCGTAGTATGCTTACTTTTATGCTTACTTTTATTCTTTGCTCATAATTTCGTGTTAAATGACTGTTAATTTGTTTGATTGTATTTGCTGCAACCTACTGATTTGCGCGAGCCATATTCTTGTCCACATTTTTGTATTACTTGTTACTGCTGTTCCTTTGTTATTTTGTCTATTGTACCCCACTCCCCTCTGCAATGCCCTCGGGCCCTGAGGGTACTGAAATAAATAAATAAATAAATTAATAAGTAAATAAATAAATAAATGCGATCTGGACGGGGGAATTCCTCCTCCCCATTGACTGGAAGACGGCCCTTGTCACCTTCATTCCGAAGGTCGGGAAACCGATTGACACGGACAACCTCCACCCCATCTCCTCACCTCGTGTGTGGGCAAATTGATGGAAACGATGGTGCGGGTAGGCTATCCGAATACCTCGAAAAACACACCTTCGCGGGCACTATGTTCGGATTTCGCCCACACAGATCCGCACAGGATGTCCTGCTTCAACTCGACCGTGAAATCTTGAACCCCATCACACTCCCCCAAAACGACAAAATTGTCCTCGCACTCGACGTCAAAGGCGCGTTCGACAACGTCAGCCGCGAGGTCATACTCTCACACGAGTCAAACTCACTGCAATACCAATACCTTCAATTACGTTTCCTGCTCGACAAGGCGCGGTGCTTTCCCCTCTGTTATTAAACATAGCCATCATGCGCCTACCTGCCCTTCTGGGAGCGGTCGAAGGGGTCCAGCACGCGCTGTACACCAACGGCCTCACCTTTTGAGGCTCGCAAGGACGCCTAGAGGACATGAACACCAGCCTGAAAACTGCCGTCAGCATAGTCGAACGCTATGCCTGAGACTGTGGTATGCAATGCTCCCCGCAGAAATCAGAATTCGTGCATCTGCGTCCCTCGCGAACATGCTCGACAAAAATCCACCTACCCTTGCAAAGCGGTCCCATTCACGAATCCAAAGAAATCAGAGTCCTCGGACTCTTCATACACAACGAGCGACGCTGCGACACAACACTCGCTTAGCTCCGGCTGGTGGGGGACCAGGTGGGCCGCATGGTCCGCCGGGTTTCCAAATGGAGCGGTGGGTTACGATGCAAAGACGCCTTGCGGCTTGCGAACGCATTCGTGACCAGAATTTTGTATTCGACTCCCTACCTTCACCAGCGGAAACAGGAAGAGGATGCTTTTGAGGTCGTCCTTAGAAAAATCTTGAAAGAAGCGCTGGACCTCCCGGTCTCTACCTCTACTTGCTACCTCATTGCGCTGGGGATGGTGAACACTTCCAGGGAGCTTCGGGAAGACCACCTCAATAACAAATACACTCGTCTCACAAAGACAGTTTCGGATCACCACCTTCTAGCCAGTATTCACATCCAGCACACCCAGTTCACACAGCAGAGATGTCGCCTTCCCATACACTGGAGACGCGCCCTCCACGTGCGGGCTCTCCCCACCAATATTTTCAAAAAGAACCATAATGACAGGTGCCTGGCATGGTCGGAAGCCGTGCACCGTCATTTTGGGAGCAAACCAGCAGCTTTCTACGCGGACGCCAAAGGCCCGGACCCCATGGGATGATACACGGCCGCAGTCGTCCACGAGGGCAAAACAGTAGATGGCCTTACTTTCAAGGCCCAGTCAGCAATTAACGCAGAAGAGGTTGCCATCGTCTTGGCAGCCTCCGACTCCCCCTCCAAATACATAATCACCGACTCGCGAGGGGCTTGTCGAAACGTCGATCAAGAGTGGGCTACTCCACTAGCTTATCGCATCTACCAAAATTGTAGCCGAGACTCGGATCCTGCGCACCAATCTCCCGTTTGGGCTCGACGTCACCAAGGCCTCCGCGGAAACGAAGCAGCCGACGCCGCCGCCCACGCGCTCTCTCTCCGGGCATTTCCCACTGGACCCGACGCTGACCAGGACTCCGATTTCAATCCGGGTTACACATTTAAGGAAATAATCGATTATTACAAATCCACGTTCCAAACTCTTCCCACCCCATGCAAAGGGCTGGGGAAGGCCGACGAGTGGGTACTCCTGCGCCTGCTCACTAACACGATGCTGTGCCCGGCAACTCTAAAGCATTTCGATCCTCAATTCGAAGGGCGGTGCTCACACTGTGGGGAGGGGTCTGACACCTATCACATGGTGTGGTCCTGCCAGCAGAACACATCCTTACCCCCTATCCCCCCCCCCCCCGAGAGGACTGGGAGGCGACTCTCCGGCTGCTGCACCCTCAAGGCCCAAAGGGCCAGTACGCAGCGAGACCGGGCTGCGGCAACCGCCAATGCTGTGCCTGACTAGGCACCCCACCTAGTTGTTGTAAGGGCATGAACTTTCAGGTCACGACTCCCACACCTCTCTCTATGATGAACAAATGTTTTCACCCCCCACGAGTCCATCGGCTGACATCTCCACGCTTGCAAGGAACGCGGGAGACTCGCGTAAGTGATCAAAGATAGGTCCACGGCAGCACGGACCCAACCTCCACGCTTGAAAGACACGACCTCCGTTGCGCTGTCTCCCTACACACCTCGGTTTTCTGACACGTGAGCTCTCCATTCCTCGTGCTCGCCATGCTTTTTGTCGCCGTCGCCGCACACACCGTTCGCACGTGCACACGCGCCACACTGGGCTTGCATGTGCAGTGCTCCGCTGTTCGATGGAGCACTGTAGACGCAACGCGTTAAGAAATCCTCCGAGGATCTTTTGTGCACCTCACATCATGGTGACCCCCAAATTTGGACCGGGTGAACCCTGAAATTTGACTTTCGCCGATTTTCACCGAAATCGATGCCCAGCCTAATTCGACTACGGCGAACACTATGGTGACCTCCAAATCTGGCTCGTGTCACCCCAAGATTGGCTCAACCACCCCCGAAATTTGACTTTGGCCGAGGGCTTTCGCCTCGAGGTCTTTAGATCGCCAAAGTCCCGCCTGAATTTTTAAATTGATCTTGAGGGTAACAGGGAACGGAGAGAAGTTTTGTCATGCACTCACTCGCTGCCCAATGCACGCTTCATGCCATGCTGAACCATCAAGGCGTCGTGACGACTTACCGTATGCAACATCGCTGAACATATGTTGCTGCTGTGATAGGATGGTTTTGCAGACGAAAATTTACGTTTTTCATTTATTTAATGAGGCACTGCAAGAACGGCGAGATCCCGCTTTTAGGTTTTTAAATTTTCTACATCAAATAAATAAAAGGGATGAGCTGAGAAAGTCATCTTGCTGTTTCTCTTCATATATGCGTTGGGAGACTTTGCAGACGAAGTTTTCATAGGTTCGCGATGGGACGAACGGCACGCGTGCCCATACTGATGCCTGAAAACTAACTTGCAAGGTAACTGGCGAGCTCAATTCAGAGCCACATCACCGCGGCTATCGAGAACCGTAAGAGTCGCCAAAAAACCACCTGTGCCATGTCAAACGCGTCGGTGTAGTAGCTCGTCGCTGGCGGTTAACCATCGGTGCCCATGAGCGCTTTCACGCTGCTAGGCATTAAACACGATCATCGTGCAGGGCACATCAACAGCGAATACAGAGCTCTAGATTATGAAATGCACGTTTTCGCGTTGTAAACGCAGGTATTTTGAGGCACATTTTAGTTTATGTTGCATCATCCAACATACGCAGATGAGTTAACTCCCGGGATAGTGGCGCCATCCGGTAGGATTCATAGACTTTCTTACTATTAACTAGAGGGAAAGCTGGCACCCCGCTTATAGAAGTTTGCATGGAGCTTCCTCGAGACCACCTCAGCCACCACGTTCGCTGAAAGCATCATGAGGCTAAGACCTACCGACTGCAGAACCACAAATTTTGGCCAAACAATAATGAAAAAACAAATGTTCGCTAATAAAGAATGTTCTAACATTCAATATCCTGTCTATAAGTTCCAACAATCGAGCAGGAAAGCATGCAAATGTAAACTTTGCGGAAAATAAGAGGTGGCTTCCTCTCCTTTTGGCCAAGTATTGCAGACCACAAAAGCCAATATTTCGTGCATAACCGGAGCACATTTAAAGTGAAATTTTGCAAAAGATAATATCCGTGAAGACGGCTTGGAGGAAGTGTGCGGTGTGCGCGCTATCCGCTCGGTGTTCGCTGGATCTGTGCCCTGTGCTCTAGTTGTCTTTGTGCCTGCCTGGGCTTCAAACCACGCAACCTCTTTGGTGGAGATGCCGAGTAGACGATCTCCACGCCACGCAGCTCCGAAGCGGTTTTCAGGCCCTGCCTGCTACCATTGGCTCCCGGCGAGTCACAAACCGCTCCTGCTGCCCCCTTCGTAGTCATGGTGCATGCCCGTGACCCCTGTACCTTTTCTGGGAACGACGGCACCGATGTCACCGACTGGCTGAGCCTATATGAACGAGTGAGCATCTATAATCCGTCGTATCCCACCGCTGTGCTAGCCAATGCTATCTTCTATTTGAGCGGCACGGCCCGGGTCTGGTACAAAACTCACGAAGAACTGACGAGCTGGGACACTTTCAAAGAAAGGCCTCCTACTTGACAGACCCGATGACCGGAAGCTCTCCGCGAGAAAGCAGCTCGCGTCGCACAACCAGTCGTCATGTGGCATAAAGTGAAGATTTCTTGGCGCTTTGCCACAAAGTTGGCGCCCCATGACTGAGTTCGGCAAGGTAGGCCATGTTTTGAAAGGGCTTGTGGATGATGATTTTAATTTAATTGTTTGCATAGATTGTATTACCATGGACACAAACATAAAAGAATGCCGTCGCTTGAAGCAAGTTAAACGCCGCCGATCTCCATAGCACTTCTCCCGACTCCTAATACGGCAGCCGCCTCTGCTTGCGATAAACAGCAATTACCATCCTGTGCGTCCTCCGATGATGTCCCCGTCACCGACACTGTCCACCAGATTGTTGGTCGCGAACTGGAATATCTTGCGCCTGTGATGCCCCGCCGGCCTGCGCCTGAGAAAACTCTCGACACGTCGTGTCGCTGATTCAGGCTGTCGTGTGGCAGGAACTCGCTAACCTGAACTTTCCTCCGACAGTGTGCGCCACCAGAAGCCAGGACACCCTACTCGCACTTCGCTCTGTTTTTGGTCGCACCTATTACTTTCCGCCTCGTTACCGCAATCCCAATGAGTGGCCCACGGCAGACGACCGCCCCTTCTACTCCCGGTGCTCTCGATTTGGCCACATCGCCCGAAATTGCCGCAGTCTATGGTCTTCAACACCCCGCAACGTCTTCCCCTCCTTCTAGAGTCCCACCTCGTCCGGCTTCGCCAACATGGCCGGCCCCCTCACCGACCTCCTGAAGAAAGACGTCACATTAATCTGGGGCCCGATCAAGCACAAGCGTTTTCGAATGTGATATGGAAGATTAGTACCGCGCCCATTCTGGCACACTTCGATGTGACCGCTCGCACTGATGTCCGCACTGACGCCAGTGGCTACGGCATCGGCGCTATCCTCTCTTTGAGGCAATCCGGACAGCACCGTGTCATCGCCTGCGCCAGACGCCTCCTCTCTGCCCCAGAGCGCGATTACACAATTACTGAATGTTAGTGCTTAGGCCTTGCCCGGGCTCTTGCAAAATCCCGCCCATATTAGTACGGCCGCCCCTTTACAGTTGTTACTGGCCACCATGCGTTGTGCTGGTTCTCCTCCCTGAAAAACCCTACAGGAGGGCTTGGTTGTTGGACATTCAGGCTGCAGCAGTACGATTACTCTACAAGTCTGGTCGCTTGCACGCCGATGCCTACTGCCTTTTCCGTTACCCCGTTGGCCCTTGTGACAATCCTGGCACTGACAGCGAGGACGCTCTGTGCTCTCTCTCTGCCCTCACTAACATGGCCGAACAGCGGCACGATGCCGAGCTGCGTTCAATTATCGACCGCCTCCATACCGCCCCATTCGACCCTCCGATCTGCCACTTTGTGCCCCTTGATGGAGTTTTATACCGCAATAGCCTTAACCAAGCTGGCCCAGACCTCCTCCTCGTTGTGCCCAGGCCCCTCCGCACTGCTGGCCTACAAGAGCTGCATGATCTCTCCACTGATATTCACCTAGGTGTCTCCCGTACTTACAACCGCGTGCGTCGTCGATTCTTTTGGTCCCACCTCCACCGCGGCGTACGCTGCTATGTTGCTGCCTGTGAGGAGTGCCCGCGCCGGAAACGCCCCGACACTCTGTCAGCCGGTCTGCTTCAGCTTATTGACGTTTCACCCGAACCATTCCATCGCATCGGCTCAGGCCTTTAGGTACCGTTTTCTTAATCGACCTCGGGAAACAGATGGGTAGCTGTTGACGCAGACTGCGCTACTCGTTACTGATGTTGCCGATTTTATTTTGACCGATCTCCCCCTACATCATGGTGCTCCCCGTCAACATCTTACCGACCGAGGCCGATGCCTTTTGTCCAGAATTGTCGCTGACAATCTTCGGTCGTGCTCTGCAAAACATAAGCTCTCCACTGCTTACCACCAGCAGACAAACGGCCTCACAGAACGCCTCAACCACACTCTCAACGATATGCTGGCTATGTACGTTTTTCCGGATCATCGCGACTGGGATATCGCTCTTCCATATGTGACCTTCGCCTACAACTCTTCCCGCCATGACCTGCCGGTTTCTCCCCTTTTTATCTTTTGTACGGCCGCCAGCCCGTCTTGCCTGTGAACACTGCTTCCCTCTACTTCTCCACCATCTGTATACGCCCACGACGCCTTTGCTCGCGCTGACCACGCCCGCCAACTTGTACATAATGTTCCTTCATGAGTGTTTCTAAAGAAAACCTAAGTACCGAAAACGTTTGCGGCCCCGCTTACGCACACTATTGGACAGCGCCCACTTCTGCTGGGGAACGGGTTCTGTCCCACCATGTTCTTCCTAAGTCGTCCGGCAGCGCTTGTACACTACGTTTCTTACTCGTACATTCAGCGGAAGTTACTTTTTATATTTGTCGCTGTTTGCTGGAGGTCACATTACTTTTTTGGGCGCTTTTTTGTGCCCGAAGCAGCAGCCGATATGGCGGGTTGTTGCGGCTTCGGGTGCTCAACCCAGTCAGGAAAAGTGCTAGGGTTGTTTTCAGTGCCGCTTGCGAAGAACGATATTGCACGACAGAAAGCTTGGCTCCACCGAATTGGGAAAAAATTTTAAGCCTACGAAGTCTAGCAAGCTATGCGAGGTAAGTTCAGTTTCTGCTTTCCATCGTTGAGATGCGATGCTCTAGTGGAAAACTGGCTGGCGATTAAGAAATGGTAAAGCTCCAAGCTCGCACTATGTATGCCGATTTTTTTATGGCGCTGCTGTCCGCCTTTGTCATTTCGTAAACATGCATATCAGTGCAAGTACTCGCGCTTATTTCGGTCTACGGCCACACTCCGGCACCAACTGCAACTGGTCCATTGAGATCAAGTAGCCAAACCCTCTTCGCTCAGTGATGCGCCCTTAAACCGTAGCTTCTTGCGAAGTGTTCTGCAGTTCGCCCTGCCAAATATCGCGCGGCTGTATCATGCGGCTGTCAACCAGCCGGCTTGTCAGCGCCTGATGGCGGCGCAGAGCGGCTAAACGAGCGAGAATCAGGGAATCTGATAAACATGACTCGCTTGATTCGCGCTCCGCGCCGTGATAAGGCGCTGACAAGTCTGCGGCAAAACACAAAGCAGATCACATTCGGAGCACCTTACCGGAACGTTTCCCTTCTTCTCATACCAAGCTCATTTGCTACATTTCTTACTCTGCGAGGTCCGCCGTTCCAGTGCATACAACAGCACCGCAGAAGCCCGTTAGGAAGAACATGGCGGACGGCGCGCGCCTCAGGGGAAAGGGCGTTAGGAGAGCTGAGACTTGTCGCTACTTAGCAAAGCTGATCTAGGGACTTGTACGCTCCCGGCTACTCGCTTCCGAGACCTCTCATCAGGAATTCTACAACCGCCGTCACCGCATGGTCTCCTTCTCCCCTGACTCCCTCGCCCTACTTTGGTCGCCATCTCATCGCGTGGGGCTCTCTGAAAAACTTCTCTACCGCTATATTGGCCCGTATCGTGCCCTGCGCCAAGTCACCGCAGTCCCCTATGAGATCGCTCCGGCCTTCCCCAGTGCCGCGTCCTCTCAGCATCAGATATGTTGTGCATGCTTATCTACTCAAACCTTACGTATCGAGTCCCCTTCGCTGCTCTGATTTACACCGAGACGGTGCCACTTCGTCCAAGGGGCTGTGCAACGGATAATCTCCTTAAAGACAACGTGGTGGAACTGTCCGGAGTGCGCGCTATCCGGTCGGTGTTCGCTGTGATCTCGATCCTGTGCTCCGGTCGTGCTTGTGCCTGCCTCGACTTCAGGCAACGTACCAATACCTTTTCAAGAGATATGTCTATTCAACACGTTAAGAGGTTTTTCATCGCATTTCGGAAAACAAAAAGCTTTTGTTGGCACCGTGTGCTGTTGCGTTTTCGCTTCTACGATTTTGCGTGCACTACGTGAGCGCCGAAGTCGTCTGCGCGCGGGGAGAACAGTTGACAGATATGGACATCTCAGTAACATCACTCTGTGTTCCTGAAAAAAACCTACTGTCCCGCAACAAGTAGGTCATCGCGCCATGGTTCTTTCAGCTTTCCGCCTTGTTAATAGTAAGAAACTCTATGATTTTAATAAAGAGAACAATTTTTACTACAATCCGGCGCTTGTTAGGCCTATGAGCTGACAAACCATCTAACAAAATAAAAACAGGCCAAATTTATCGTCAATCTAATTTGTTATAGGCAAGATAAGATTAAGCGAAGGCCCCGTATTGAGTTTATAGCCAGTTAACGAGCAGAAAAACAGTAACACCAGAGAGCTCGCTTCGAAGCGAGAGGGTCTGCTTTAGAGCTCGGCGCTACGTTAGCTGTCCTTCAGCGTCTGCTGCTGCCTGTTTGACGCCACCGTCCGGGTTTATTCGACCCTTTTCGCTGCATTTGAACAACCGTTTCCGGCGTTTCAACCAATCAGGTATGGCCGCTGTGGCAGACAATGACGCTTTATATTATGACACAAACTCGGAATACGGACCTGCGTGAGAATGCCACCCCTGCTGTGTAAGTTATGCAATTATAATAATGAGCCATAGTACACTAAAAAAAATGCTCCGCAGTACAGAGAAACCCGCTGGTAATGCGTTGCCGGAGGGTTTTCCGCAACATGAGGTACGGACTGAATGTCAGAAACAGAGACTCCGTATGACGACTGTCACATTCTTGGTAACGGAAAGTTACGCCATGCTATGCACGAGACCGAAATCGTTTTTTCACAACGAATGCTTATGTTTTGTTCTTATTGGAGTTTCCGCAATGTGTATGCATACGTCCTCCGTTCACTCGGAAGTCATTTCATCTAGAGCGGAAATTATCTGTATTGTAATTATGTACTTTCTGTAGTACATGAACATGCTTCTTCGTATAGCTTCTGCCCGCAATGTTCACTGCAGATATAGCCGTCCAGGTGCCGAAGAAATAAGTATTATGTACAAGGCTTTCCTTTACGCATATTATGTATTGCATACGTACAAAGAATGCAGCTTAGAATGAAAGAGTGGTAAGTGTTTGGGTGAGTACAAGTACATACGTTTTATTTTCATGGCAAACTACACACATTGTACATCTGCACATTGCTGTCGGATCCATCTGAAAAGCATAAAAAAAATCCTCATTTAGTGGTCACACAACACCAAATATAAATTTCACAAATACATTTCAACCATCCGCTATTGAACAATCGGCTTTCGTAGAAGCTTTCAAAAGCCATTCACCGAGAACCAACCCGTTATAATCTATTGCCCAAAATTCATTTCTCATAACAGTAAACAGTAAAAACCACAGGTCCAGAAAGAAGCCGACAAAATGCGCTTTCCCGGGCGGCACTGTGTGCATGAAAGTCTTCACAGTTGCTTATTTTGTGCAAATAGAAAGTAGCTCAGGATGGGGGCCAGATGCAATTCAATGCAGGTGCCTTTCTGTACATAGTACTAAATGCACAATTTAGCGAGCAAGGAACATTGGTAACATCTGAAAAAGGTGGGAGACGCTTGCCGAATTTATCGTCCATCCAATTTGTTATAAGCAAGACAAGACGAAGCGAAAGTCCCGCACTCAGTTTATATCCAGTTCCCGGGCATGCCCGTTGCGGCAGATTATGACGCTTTTTATTATGACACAAACTTGGAATATGGCCCCAGGAAGCACACTTCCCCGAAACCGCATGTTTTCACTCATAGCTTCCATTATC
This sequence comes from Amblyomma americanum, assembly GCF_052857255.1. Lineage (NCBI taxonomy): Eukaryota > Metazoa > Arthropoda > Arachnida > Ixodida > Ixodidae > Amblyomma > Amblyomma americanum. The sequence continues at coordinate 454,542,645 of NC_135497.1, read as the reverse complement.
TCAGCATGTGCAAGAAAATGTACTAATATCTGATGTCAGTGAAAATGCAGTCACACATACCGGAAGCAGCTCACTAAGGCATTCCAATATCTCTGCAGTGTGCCTCACAAGGAACGGATGCTCAAGTTTCAAAAAAGGGCTCTTGGCAGAAATTGAACCAAAGGCCGTTGCCATATGAACCTTTCCCAAATGATGACCCAGAAAGACGAAGTGTCCTCATGTGTCTGATGCAAAAGAAGGATGAAGGCATGAGTCTTTCTGCTTTTTGAACAGCTGTGATAAGTTTTTTACTGGTACTGCTTGGTGCAGCTTCAGTCTCCTTCTTGACATTTTGTGAAATAATTATATATCTGCAAAAGATCTCGCTAGCAAACATTTTGGCACTAATGGAGAAGCAAAAAGACCCATGTCCTAGGCCTTTTTTTGTGACACTAAAGGAAGGCTTGCCTTTTAGAGTCATTGATTACGAAGAGGTCCATGTGGCAACAAACTTTGAGAGAATTCCTTCAAGGGCTCTTTGTTCTCATGAGGTGCCCTGTAGATATATCACAACACCTCAGTGAGCTGTTACCAGCCCTGTGAGTTCACTGTCACTTGACATCAAGGGTATGTACTTTTCCTCGCCACATGCAGCAATGATGTATATGTCAAGAGAAAGCATAAAAGATTTCTAAGTGCAATTCCAGATTGCTTGCAGAGGAAAGCACAAGAGTGGCCATGCTCAGCTGTTACCTTTGCTTCTTGCTCGAGTTCTACAGCGAGTACTACGAAATGACAGGTGTCTGCATCAACTCATATTTAACACCCGTCCTGTGCGACCTCCATCTTGCACTACATGACAGGCAACTTTATAACACCCTTCATGCAAAGAGTGTCATCAGGGTCGGTGTGTTCTGTCACTTTCCTGGTCCTGTGGTTTGTGCTGTGTTTTCTACTCTTAAATTATTTACTGCCTTCATTCTCCACTCCATGAAGCCTGAATGTGCGACACTGGGCTGCTCCACACGTCGTGGAGCAGCCCAGTGGCCATTTTTTTTTCATACGTCGAAGGCACTCAGCTCGAAAGCCATGCTTACTATATTAAGCAGACAAGGGTACATGTGAGACACATCATTAATAACTAATTCTCACAGTGGTATCTGGTGCAAGAATATCTAAATACTACTCAATTTTTGCTTAAGTTTTCAGATACACTCTTAGATTAAAAACATAATTTGGCTACATTAGCAGAAGCACAGCACCAAGGTACTCACCAGTTACCTGAAGCACTGTACGCAAGTTCTCGTGCCATCATGAATACAGCACACTGTCCACGTGTTCATAATGCCATGTCACTCCAGCACTTCAGTAGCAAAATTTTCCTTTAAAAAAAAGTAGTTTTGTTTATGTTAGACTGGTCATATTTAATTTTACTATATACTATGTACTTCTCATTGTACTGCCCCAGACAAAAAAATACCAATGATCACGCTTTGAATTATGTCATATGTGATCACCAAATTATGTGATCACCATTATGTGATCACCAATATGTTCTTAGAAATTCTGATTGAAATAAATCTGACAAAATATTATTTCAGAAAATGTGGCACAAGGAAGAAGGACGCTAGCTAGATAACCTGGACGAATGTTTTCAGTTGCATGCAGCCACCGGCACCATTGCACACAAAATTTACAATAAAGTGGGTTTTACCTTTCCGAATAGAATTTAATGCTGCAAACATTTAGGTAAAAAAATTTCAACCTTCCATTCCGCATAAAGGAAAGAAAATTCCTCTCGTTTTCTCACAAGCCTCTGCAAGTACACAATTCAGTGAATCTACTCTACAAGTACTTGAATCTATCAGCACGAGACAGGGACGAGAAAAGAAACAAAACAGGCACTGACTCGCAACTGAAGTTTATTGAAGTGAACAGAGAGTATACAGAAAAGCCACACGCCACAATTACACATAAGCTACATCACAACATAAGTAAAAGTTTGCCCTTAGCATTCCTCTCATCTAGACAGTCCAACCCGCTGCATGTTAATGCTATGGGCAGCACACTCACACATTCGTCACCGAGTCATAAGATGTGTCTAGCCTCGATAATTTTCTGGTTATTCTGCTGTGAACGTAGTGCCAAAATGCGTGTTGCCGAAAGGAATGGCTAGCAGCCTTCACATCCCTTGTAATATGCAGATAAGTTACAACCCCTACCAATATCCAAATACCGCTCATGCTCCTGTAGTCTTACATTGATACACATTCCAGTTTCACCAACATAAACCGAACCACATGATAATGGTATGCAATGCATGCAATGGTTGCAAGGCACATATATGTTACCACGTTTCACTCGACACATGTGCATTTCCCTAACGAAATTCACAAAGTTATTAACAATTTTACAGATTGTAGACAACTTATTAGGGGCCGAACACACCATTTTTACGTCATACCTTCTGGCCACAGTTTTCAAATTTTGCAACAATTTATGTATGTACAGTAACACAGTCAGTCTTTTGGCATCTCACTGGCTGGCCCCAGCCTGATCATGCCAGTCCCTGCGAAGGGGTTTCAGCTTTTAACATGCTAAAGGGAAGAATGGCACAGCATCAAGTAACGAGGAAAGCAGGACAGCACACCCACGCACAAGTGCCAACCCTGGAGCAGATACAAAATCCAAGAGCGCGTGCTTGACATTCAGCGTTGACAGTCAAGGAAACGAGGAAACACGGATTTGAACGCTAAAGATTGAACGAGCCCGATCCTTGGCTGCCAACGCTGAATGTCAAGTACACGCTCTTAGATTCTGCATCCGCTCCAAAGATGGCACTTGTGCGTGGGTGTGCTCTCCTGTTGTCCTCGTTACTTGATGCTGCGCCATTCTTATCTTTAGCATGTCAGACCAACTTGCCCAATCTTATATGCTCAGCTTTAACAATTTATCGCACTTTTCTGCAATAGCATGTTTGGGAAATCATGCTTTCATTAGCCTTAAAATCTTCTCTTGGAAACCAGTTGTCACGCTGTAAAAGCATGGCTTCACCAATACCGAGCCTAGACTTGACGACGCAATGCTATCTTTCACTAGCTTAGAATCGTTCGACCAACAGTCAAGTAGCTGCTTAACACTCCTGGGTGAATATCGCTAGCACACATGGCGTGTGCAGAACATCAAGGTAAGGTTCAGAAACAGCAGCTCTTTTTGTTGGGACATTTTCTTTAAGGTAAACTTAAGACAAAGGCCTTGCTCCTTAAACAAGTTCACAATATGTACAGGTCCCACACTATCACAACCTTTGTAAAAGACCAGAAAATCATAGACGTAGCGAAAGATTTCCCCCAGCCCATGCAATTTCTTGGCAATCATTCCTTCCACCCTGCTTAAGAGAATATTGCTTAGCACAGGGGCAACCTTCGAATCGATACATTTAGCAGACTTTTGAACATATGCCGCACTGCCATACTCCACAAACATGCTCTTCACTTCAAATAAAAGGAGCCAAGTGCCAAAAAAGACTTATGTTACACACCCGTTCCTAAACACGAGCTCATCGTTGTGCTCCGATATACACATTCATAAGCTTTTCACAAGATTTTCATACGGGATAGAATAAAATAGTTCTACATCGACACTAATCACAAGACAATCCGCTGGATTGTCATTCTTAAGATACTCAACCACACTGCGAATTGAGTACAAGAAATGGATCTTCAAGATGCGAAGTAGACGGATGCTTTTGCAAATAACCAGAGATAATTTTGCATGAATCCTTTTCTGAAATTTATCTGAAGAGCATGTCATTGAATAGCATTTATTTGAAGAGCATGTTTGTAGAGTAGCGCAGTGCGGTATGTGTTCTAAAGTCTCAAATATGTAGTGGTTCAAAGGTTGGCCTTGTGCTAAGCAATATTTTCTTGAGTAGGGTGGATAGAATTGTCCAGAATGTGCATGGGCTGGGGGAAAAATCTTTTGCTATGTCGATGATTTTCTGGTCTTTTATAAAGGTTGTGATAGTTCGGGACCTGTACATCTTCTCAAGTTGTTTAAGGAGCAAGGCCTTTATCTCAGGTTTACCTTGGAGCAAATGACCCAAGAAAAAGAGCTGTGGTTTCTGGACCTTACCTTGATGTTCAGCACACTTCATGTGTGCTGGCGAGCGTTAAGCTGCTACCTGGCTACATGTCGACCATTCCAAGCCAGTGAAAGATAGCATTGCACTTTCTAGCGCGGGCTCAGAATTGATGAAATTATGCTTTCACAGCATGACGACTAGTTTCCAAGAGCAGATTTTAAGGTTAACGAACGCAGGATTTCCAAACCGTGTTACTGCAAGAACATATGATAAATTGTTAAAGAAGCTGGGACAGTTTTGCGGTGACCGGCACAATCAGGCTGGGGCCAGCCAGCGAGATGCCAAAAGACCAGTTGTGTTACCGTATGTACATAAATTGTCGCACAATTTGAAAAATGTGGCCAGAAGGTATCATGTAAAAGTGGCTTTCTCGGCCCCTAATACGTTGTCTAAAGCATGTAAAATTTTAAGAATAATTCTGTGAATGTGGCTCGAGAAAAGTACACGTGTAGAGTGAAATGTATATGTACCTTGTAAAATGAATGTGGTATCAAATATTATCTTGTAGTCTGGTTTACGTAGGTGCAACTGGAAGGTGTATGAATGTAAGACTACAGGAACACAAGAGGGTAGGGGCTTGGCTAGGTGGTTGGGGTAACTCTGCTGTACACTGCACGGGATGTGAAGTCTGCTACCCTTTCCTTTTGGCAACACGCATTTTGGCAGTAAATTCAGAGAGATTAAATGGGAGATTATCGAGGCTAGACACATCTTATGACTCCGTGAAGAATGTGTGTTTTGTCTATCGTGTTAACACACAATGAGTTGGACTACCTCGATCAGGGAAATGTTGAGGGCGATTTTTGACTCATGTTGTCCTGTATGCTTATCTGTAACTACATGGTTTATGGTATTGCTTGGCTTTTTATATATTCCCTGTTCACGCCAATAAACTTTAGTCGCGAGTCAGCACCTGTCTTGTCTCCTTTCTCATCCCTGTCTTTCACGCTGGTGGATTCACCGCAATGGCTCACCTCTGCAGAAATCCAAGGCATGACATTTTCCTCTTCACACTCGTGGTTCAGCGCATAATACGTCAAAGGTTTTTCAATTCCAAGGAAAGTTCATGGCTCCATTGAACACTGCCTCCTGCTTACAAGACACAGAGCAGCAATCATTGTAGATTCTACCTGTGACACAAAGAGCAAAGTTTTAGTTTGAGTTGACTAAACTAGGAAAGCAGCACAATATATCTATAGCCAAATAACTGAACTGAAAGAAATAGAGGGTAGTGTAATAGTGAACACACTGATATATTGCAAGTGAGATATATGCATAATATATTGCAATATCCAACACTGCTACCACTGCCTTAGCCAACTACTTCATAAATAACAATAAATGCAGTATCACAAAAATACTGATAACGTACTATTAGTGCTAATAGTAGCAGTGCAGGTTCCATGAACAAAAAGGGCCCAGTGCTGACTGTCGTTCCCACAGCAGCCTTGTGACCAATGGCCGGTGAATAGGAAAGAGGAGGAATGACTGAACAGAGAAAGAGCCAGGGGGAAGGAAAATAGGTATAGAAGGGCTTAGGATATCATAGGCAAATAAGGTTGTTTAGACAGTGAGCACAAAAAAAACATTACCACACAAGTAAAGACATACAAGACCAAACATATATATCATTGTGCAGAGTGGCAAACTTGATGCCATTTAGCCCAAAATGTTTTCAATAAAGTGATTATAATTATTAATAGAACAACTGACCGAGTGAAACCATAACAGGGATGAACAAGGAAGTTGTTAATATTCTGGCAGAAATTAAAAGAAGAAAATGGATCTGGCCAGGGCATACAATGCAGAGAATGAATCACCAATGGTATCTTAGGGCAACAGAATGAATTTGATGGATTTTAATGGCACAAGGGCATCTGTGGCCAAAGAGTGCCTTAGCACAAGTTAATTTCGTCTACTCAAGGTGAAATCAGAGACCCATTTCCCAAGCGTTTCATTCCAGATAAGCTGAGCACCACACCAGGAAACAGCTTGTGCATTGTATCGCAACAAAATGAATTTCACCCTAAGGAAAATACAGCAGGAGATAGCTGATTATAAGCTCACTAGATAAGATTAGGTGATTTCTGATAGTGTGGCATGTAGCTGGTGCAAGACACAGATAATTAAACTGGAAAAGGCCATTGTCCTGAGGTGAATGTAAACTAAGCAATGAGGATAATGAAATTCGCTACACTAGAGCTGTTAAGAATCAGCTCAAGTTCCATGCTTCAAGATGATGCAAGTTCGCTCAGTGAAAAAAAATCATAAGTTCACCCAAGAATTGGTATCTTGGCGGTATCAGGCTGCAGGTGCAGATGAATTAATCCTGCCTCAAAGAAGAGCTACATAGAGCACAAAACATTTTAGGCCAGTCCTACACTGACAGCTGTTAATAACTATTCTAAAACTGTTTTTCATTGCACAAACAATAATACCGAGTTTGTGTTGGTCATGTGATTATGTTACTGAGGCTCTCCTAAAAATTCTAGCCAGAGCTAATATACAAGCTGTCTCAACTAAGTTTTTACATCAACAATGGAACATAAACACATGCAGATTATTCAAGTAGAAGTTTTATTCTTCATAACGTGCCCTACAAATTTTAAATTATACTGAAAAGTAATAGAGTGGAGTGCTTGTGCCAAAAATACTAAACCTCAACAACAAAGAGAACACAAGATAAAGGCAACAACATATTGCCCAAAATTTAAATGTTTGACAGAACAAATATCAAAAAAACCTCTCCACAACTGGAACAAAACAGCGTGATACCGAGCACACATTTGAAAATTGTTTCATCCAAATCCCCAGTCTGGTGCTCCAGCACTCTTCAGCCAGCATGTCATGAAATGTACCATAGTTCTGGTAGCTGTAAAGAGTATACAGCTGATCCGGCATTTTGATATGTGAACAGTAACCCTCAATGACCACCAGGCTCAATACTTTCAAGAGGCTGTTCTAGTAACAAGACTGCAGTGAAACTCTTAGCAAGTTATGCTGGCGCAATAATGCAAACCGTTAATCTGAGAGTTCGCTACCACGCAACTCTGTAGTAACTCCTAAAGTGTTGCAATCGAATGAAAAAAAGGACTGCCTATTAAATAAACAAAAGTCAAGAGGCTGCAATGCAAGGCCACGACAGAAGTGCTGCAATACAGCAATAGCGATACAATGTACACTTTAAGCAACACAATGAAACATGATCTTTTATTCTTAATTATCAGAATTTAAATATTAGTTTTCCTTGCTCTCTTGCAAAATTAAGTTTAGATCGTGAAAGCGCTCAAAAAGACAAGTATACAGAAAGAGATTTCCACACAGTGCGCTTACTTCCAGTGTCTTTTTGAGCACATCCACTATCTAAACATGGTAACCCAACTAGTCTAAACGCTGTCGTTATTCCAAAATTAAGCCTTTCACAAAGTGGGAGCCCCTTTCCCCATACGAGGTACACCATAACTAATCCAACACTTTTTTCATGATATGTTTTCTCTGAGAATAAACACTGTTTGAAGATTTTGCAATAGTACTTGTCTTTTCGATTCTACGAATGTATCATGCAAGTGTTCAATGAAATGACCATCTGCCTATCTTGATCATTGCTCAAAATCAGGGTATAATGCACCATGAAGGGCAGGCTCTGCTTGATTTTTATGTTTTCCTAACGAAGCATGTACGTGCAACCCTTCTGCTGGCTTGTATGCAGCAGGTTTGTCTAGCTAGGTGAACTGTGGTTTTGCTATAAAGATGAAATGGTACTTTGGAAGTGAATGGCTTTCTAAAATGCATTTAACATACATACCGGGGCTTTAACAGCACCTGGTGTAAGCAACATCAGTGGGGGGACCGCAGGAGTGGCCTAGTGGTCCGAGCATCTGCCTCGCAAGCAGGAGGTGCGGAGTTCGATCCCCAGTGCCACCGGGTAACCAGCGGTGATACAATGGGTCGTTTCAATGGCCAGTTTAAAACTTGAAATAACCATGCTGCAATATATACAAAAAATGATTTGTGTGCTCTTTCTTACATGACATAGTTAATCATATCATAGTGTTGGTAGTACACAAAATGCATGTGTGGAACATATACATGCACTGTTTTTGTTCACATCTTACCTGCTATGTGCTGTTATGGCATGTTATGTGCTGGGAAAGCAACAGTTGGTGAGCAATGTTGTGTTGCAGCCTTTCTTCTGGTGGAATTTGAATCATGTGAGGTGCAGCTGAAAGAAATTGTTTCATACATAAGTATATTTCATGTAACATAACAAAAAGTGCACAGCCCCATCATGAGTTGTGGTTTAAACTAACAGCGAGCTTTTTACTACTCTATTTATCATATGATGCAAGTCAGTGATGCTGGAGGCACAAAACTAAATACTGTGAGGTAACAAGAGCTAATATGGACAATCATGCCTTTAAGAGATATTGTCAATATATATTTTCCTGAATGAACTAAAGTTATCCTTAGAAGCATTCAGAGGAAGATAATTTTGCTAAATGCCTTTTGCCAGAATAGGCCTTTTATGAACCAGTTGCAAATGAAAAGAAAAACTTTAAGACCATGCTATGCATGCTCTAACGCCAAAGTAGTTGCATACAAGCAGTATACTATGCCCCTAGTTTTATGGTGGGCCTGTACTGCACAATTTTCATGCAAGGTAGTGGAAAGTATGTGCCATGAAACAGACCTCTGCTTGCTGAAACTGGAAAATAAGTACTGGGGTTTTAAGGCAGGAAAGAAGTTACATAGTTCCTTCTGCAGGTTTTGAACTTCAAGTTAGTTATTTGAAAAATATCAATCCCTGAACTGCAATGATTGAAGTTTTTAGCAAATAACATTTCCATTGTAACAGTGGAAACGCTCTTTTATTTGAGGAACGACTTTTCAAAAGCCTGCGTTTCATGGTGGCTGTCAAGTAGCCCTGATAAAGAGGAACCAGTCACGACACACAACCAAGCCCCCGTAGCACATTTTCAACTATACCCTCATGATATAGCTTTAAAGTAAGTGTTAAGCAATACAAATACAAATCCCTTGATTTCCTTCATGATTTATCACTGGTGTATACATACAAAGATAACCGTACAAGATGTGAAGTGCATGGTACAGAAAGAGTAGGCAGATGGTTTCTTGACACTCAAAAAGTGAACAAGGGAAGGAAAAATCTCAGGGTGCTTGCCGTTTCGACAAGACAACTTGTTTTCGTCTGGGGTCAACATATACAGAGGAAACATAGAATCAAGTACAGGGTTGTCCACTCTTAGTGCGAACACGCGAGCACATGGCTGTGCTCTTTGGGCCACTGTGTCTGACATTGCCACACATCGAAGTGTAACATGACACGAAGCACCACATCCAGGTGCATCTCCACTTGCGCCATTTTGCAGCGATGAGTGGCTGCGCCGCACACAGTGGACCTCTAAAGAGTGCGGCCATGCGCTCACATGTTTGCACTAAATGTGGCCAGCTCTGTACATTCCGGAATTGGCATAATTATTTGGAAAGGCCTTGCACATGGGCAGAGGTTTCCCAACCCACAAATTCCCCCTCCTTTCCTGCTTTCTTTAATTTATCGTTATACTTTAACCTTACGCCCTGCACCTCCTGACATCACTTCTCGGAACCTTGGCTCCCATACTCCTCCCCCTCCCCCTTCTTTTTGCCTTTTCTCCGAACCTGCCCTCATTTTCTCTTTTTCCTTCAAATTATTTTGCCCCCCCCCCCCCCCGGTATTTTATTCTGCCATGCTGCTTAATTCCTTTATCCTAGTTTTTCAGGAAAAGGCAGCCAGCCATACCAAGCCACCTGTTGCGGCTGAACATAAAGCCATTCAAGCCCACTATCCACACTCCATACCCCGAGATTCGTTTCTACTGAATTGGGCTTTTTTTGTTTTCACAGTTTTGCAGGTCAACCGGTTAATCTTCTTTAGCAGCTATCATGCCTGGTCTAGGTTCACGCTCCCCATCGTAACGCCCTTCCCATATCGCACCCTCGTCCCACACAACAGGCCTTTCGCCTCGAAGTGAAAACCTTATTTAAACCCCACCAATGATGAACACTTTGCCAGACAAAGACAAGTCCTCTTGTCGAAACGTCGGCAAGCACCGTGAGGCTTTTCCCTTCCTTATTCAGTTTGTGATATACCAGGGACAGGTGTTCAAGCAGCCATACCACACTAATACCCCTGTCACACGGGCACCGCAAAGGCCTTTGAGAACCATATCCAAAGGCGTAAGGAGTGCAGCTACCCGGTACAAATGTTGCGCCTTTGTCGCTAAGGGCCTTGGAGGCGAAGGCGCTCAACCGAGACCTTCGGAGCCCGAAGACGCGGCATTCGAGAAGCTGTGATCGCAGTACCATCCAAAGTCAAAAAGTAAAAGCAATAAAAAAAAATAGATAAGCTAATAATGTTTGAAAGCATTTTTTTCAAATACGAAAGGTGTGTCTGGCTTTGGTTTTTGTACGGGTGTTTATGTTTTATGTTCAAATTTCAAGACAGTGAAACTGTTGCGGCAACACCGAGCGCCCATGGTGGCCAAGGCAATACACGTACAAAACCTGCTCCTGCTGATGAGAGTAGCTGTTGCAGTACTTTTAAGGAAGCAATGAGAATAAAAAAATTGTCAAAGCTCAACGAATGAACAGAATACATACACCACTTTAATTTTAGAACACTCACTTCAGCCACCTCGAGTATAGCAGCGGGTGCTAAGCCTGAACGACTTTCACCTTTGGGCTGCACCGTGTAGCTGCATCGCTGCTCCTTTAAGCTTTCGCTCCTTTGGTGAAAAATGGTGCCTTTGCTGGAAAGGCCTTCGAGGAATGCCATGTGACAGGGGTATAAAGCACATTTTTTACTGACACGAAAGACTCAGTGCCTTTAGTTCTGACAACATTCTGAATCATGCTTTGGTGGCTTAGCATATCAAAATACTGGACATGACAAAATCAGCTAATTAGTGAGGGCTATTATTTGCTATAGGTAAAATTATAACATTCTCCTAAAATAATGAAAAGAAACCACCAGCACTGACATCAATGTACAATTTGGCTGCAACATACTGACATGACAATATAGTTACACGTAAATTCCCTTTTTGCACTTCAAAACTGCATGCATTATTTCTAGAAAGTGCGAGAACAGAAGCTCATACATAGTGCCAAAGAAAAGAGTGCATAATAGTACCACTTATGAGGTGTTTATCGGAAACTGCAATGAGCAAGGCTATGTTAATGGCAATCCAGAGTTATTATGTGTCTTACGAGTGCATGCACTTGGGAGGTGATAGCAGCTGTGGACGCAGCTGTCCCTCGCAGTTTTGAGTCTGTCGAGATAACACATGGGGTAAGGTATTCCCTGTTTTGCTGCCGAAGGCAAAACCGTCAGCGAGTGGAGTTGCCTTGCTATTCACTGTCAATATCTACTGCTCAAAGTAAAGGAAACTAGGGCATAAAACACAGCATTTCATATTATGCTTTGGCCAAATGCAGTGAGAATGAAACAGACTAGAGACTTGTCTTATGATGTTTGCACTCTTTACTTTGCACCAGAGGAAAATAAATTTATGTACAGTTGACCTACTGCTTGCCACAGACCTAGAAGAAATGAATCCAGGTCTCAGAAATTCTACCGAGAGAATACTGATGCTGCATGTGCATTTCTCTGAACTGTTCTGAAATATGCAGAAGTTACCAATTTTTTTACTACCTGATTACATACTGTAATCTTTGCAAGGAATATGAGGTTAACGGACTGGGAAAAAATGTCAGGAATGGTACCTTTGGTACTGGGCACTTGGACAAACAAATGGCCCACTGGGCGTCCCCAGGAGCTCTGCTACCAGGCACCCCTAGCAACAGTAGTCAATTTTCCAGATCCAAAGGAGCCATGCGAATGATTGCCGAAAAGCCAAGTTTAAGGACAGCAGATGCATGAACACAAAACAGTTTTCCAACTTTGTTTCAGTGTGATAAATGGTTTCAAATCTCTAGACTATATCTGGTAGTACACAAATTATCAGAACACCATCTCCCGCTCAGAATCGTCTCAAAACACATTCGACACGCAGTACCAACATGGACAGTTCGTGCCTAATTGAATCCAAAAGTTTACGCTGATCGACCAATATTACTCTAAATAGAGACAGAAAGCGCATGCACGTTGTACTGATGTTATCGTGAACATAACATGCGACGAGACGCAGGGTTACAATACAAACAAAAAACCGCTTTAAAAATTTGAGAACAAAAGGCTCACCTTCTCACAAATTCGCCAAACCGGAGACGTTGCCGAGTGGCTGCCGCCAAAGTCACTCGCAATGCACAGAAACAATAAAAATGCAGTGCCGCTGACTTTCCTTGAGCAATTCCAGTCGATTGAACTTCCAACTGTTCGCACCAACTACCTCTGCAAGCATGTCTAAAAGTTAGCGGCGCAGGCCACGCCATTTGCAATTTACGGAGCTACACGGGAAATTCATAGCGCCATTCGCGTATTCGCGCTCAAGCTCACGTCGCTGATGTTGCAAAGGCGCACAACGGCAAAAATATATAAGATGTATTTAATTTTCGGTAGCTTTTTTAGCTGACAACCTGAATCATTTGATATATTGTTTTTTTCTTTTCGTTGCATGAACGTTATTACCACCAGCGGCAGCGCAGCTTGGCCATGGCTAGCCATGGCGAAGTCGAAGCGCTAGCCGAGCCCGCAGTCGGAAACATGTGCGCAGTTAGCGCAGTGTGGAGTTGAATGAACAGGCGCTATGGAATGGGTTTTTGTTCTTCCGTGTTCGCTGCGTGCGTCCTGCGCGTTGTGTGTCTTTAGTATGTGTGTGTGTATGTGTGTGGCCGGAACGCTGCATTGGAGTGTACATACAACAGCTCGCTGTCCCGTGCGGCATCGGTGCGTAGTAGAACGATCATGCAGAATGTGCGTTACAATGCCAGTGGCCCTGCACGAAAGAGGAGACTTGAAGCCGACGGAAAAGCTGCTCTCCCTCGTGGGACTGCAAGAATCTGGCGAGTAACAGTCGACGCGCGTTTCGGTGGATGATTCCGTTTACCACGCCAAAAAATTCAGCACTGGCCAACAGCAGTGATGAACTGCTGCTGCATCATCACCTGTGTGATGTTTGTGACAAGCTTGTTGGATGTGAACGTGGCCATGAATGGTATTCGCCGAGCAGTGGCCCTCAGGGCGTGGCACCAGTGGATACCTGAAGACGATCACTGTTTGCCCGCGCCCTGGCGCCTCACATTCAACCGAATGCTTTGGCGTTAATTATTTACATCTGAATTTCACACGTAGTTGGACTCGCAAATATTACAGCGTACAAACGTACCGTCGGAAGAGCACCCTTTTTCATTTCTTTTAGGGAGGGGGTGGGGGAATTACCGTCTGCTCAAATTTAATGTCACTAATATTTTGAGCCTATTTTCTAAACAGGTGCCGTGGTGGCACTGTAAGCAATGCATTTACTGGGCAGAAGTTTATTTTATGTTGTGTTGGCACAAGGTTAATGATTGTCATTGTATGTGGTGCCATGTTCAAACAAAACACATAATTGTACTCTCTTTGAAGAATGTCTAATGAGGTAATAAATTACTGAGCAGCGAGTATGCACTGTGGTAAATGCGACGAACGTTACTGAATTACTTCACACTTGTCATGTTCTGTTGTCGTTAGTGATTACGTATGCCTTGGTGTCTGCTGCTTTCCAGTGTAGGGGTCGAGAGGCATGTCGAGCTCCACTTAGCAGCTTTTTTTCCTTCCACTCTCTACTGGCCAACGTGGTAAAATAAACTCAACATAATGCGTGATTGCTCGGACCTAGATTAGACTACCATTTCACTTATTTACTCTCAGGGCCAATTGGCATCGAAGAGAGGAGAGCGACTAACATAAATACATGTGTAGGCAGATTAATTAAAATGATTATACACAGCAGACTTGAAGGCATTGGATGCAGTGGTGGACATGACGAAGGCAGAGAAGATGTGACAGCTGGAAACGTAGAAAAGTGGAGATCTGCGTGAGTTTGTACGCGACTTAAGGTGAACGCTAGCAAAAAATTAAGAAGGCGCAGAAGACTGAGGCCAGAGTTAAACCTGTAGTTTAACAGAGGAAAGCACCTCCCAGCAAGCCAAAATGTGCACATGCAAGCAGTTATGTGAACACAGAACATAGAAAATGAAACTCCTTTTTGGACAGAAGGAAAGCTAAGGCACATTGCTTATTGTGATGTTGCTTAAAAAGTGGGTGTCTAGTTGTTGCCCTTCATATCTGGTCCTTCCACACCCAGCAACTGAAATGCCATCAAAAAGGAGCATCTCCAATCACTCTAATTACATAGGAGGTACACATCGCCAGATGTCAGAGGCTTGGCGTCTCATCTTGTAGACGAGCTAGTTTGGCAGATTTAAACTTTACCGCATGTAAGAGGCATGCGGTAGCCTTGAAGGGGAGTATTTCATAAGTGTTACAGCATATTGTACAGTCTGGCATGCTTCATTATTTACATCACAGTAATATGCTAGCACAGGCTGGAAAGTTTGTAAGTGAACAGAAAAAAACAATGTTCATGCCATATCTTAGCCACATTCGTAGTATTGTATAAAAAGTGCAAATAAGGAATTCCTCATTTCTTTGTCAGCTTTTTCTTTCTGTGCATTGATTTTTTGCAAGTTAGCAAGGTTCTACAGTCTTGTGTGCCTATCGGCTGGCCCCTTGTTTGTCAAAGGTACCGAGTACACAATGGGTCGTGTCAGTGCAAGCTAAGTAAACGATGGATAGAAAATTCGTGCTTTAAGAGTATTTCCAGAAAAAACTGCTGTTATTTTCTACTCAGGATGGGGGAACAGCATCGATGGTGCACATCCTCCTTGTCACTGCAGCAATTATGGCTGCTCGCTGCTTTTTGGTGGCGTTTCATTTATCTGCAGGAAGAGCAGGCATGAATGGGCGGCAATAGGTACCTAGTAAATTAAACATTGCATTGAGCAATATGATGTTGTGTCGGTGCTTTTGTTATCCATGAAGGAGTTGGGGTTTTGATTAATGGTTGTGTAGCAAAGATGTAACTGCTACATTGCACTGCATTCACAGATTTGTTTGCCCATGCTTTTGGTTTACTCAGTTGTTTATTTCCTTACCAAATGGCAGATGGAAATTCGGCTTCAACTTGTGCACTTTCATCATGTTTGCAATGTACTTTCAGCTGGTGTTCAGTTTCACTTTGGAGAAGTTGTCCAACCATTGTCTGTGTCTAAATGTTTTCTAACAGTTGACCTCATTACGCAGCATTTCTCACAGAAAGCAAATGTTGCAGTAACATTTTTATTAAATGTTACTCTATTATGTGGCTAGCAATGTAGCGAAAGATATTTTCATCAAGTCAGCTTTCAACATTATAGCAAATTAAGGCCTTTGTTATTTAACGTTGCTCACAATTTGTACCAATCACTCAACCTTGAAGCAACGTAATGCGTTATCACCCTTCCTCGGCTCTTCATTGTGTTAATCACATTATACATGCTCACGGTCGTTCGCCGTGCTAGTTTGCGGACATTGTTGGCTAAGAGTAAACCAGACAAATAAAAAATCGGACGTCATGTGATGCCTATAGTCTGCGGGCCAGCAGTTCATCGTGTAAAAGTGGCGTCACATCATAAGCATCTTCTGTTTTTGCTGCCTTTAAGCAAGTTATTAGTGCGGTTGGTGCAACACATAGTCGATGGGGTCAACCGTCCTGTCGTGTTAAGTTTTCCTCCCTTAAATTGAATGTTTAGTATTTTTCCCTGCAGCGACTACAGAGGAACACGGACGTTTCCTTCAATACTGGACTGAATATACGGTCATTCCCTACGTTTCATTGAAAGCAGAAGTGGTTCTGTATTTAAAACGTACATAGTCTACGTTATAGGTACGGAATTTTTTTACAGTGTAGGGAACGATCACAAATTCCGTCACAAGGTGTTAACAGTGACGTCAAAAGGACGAAATGGTGAGACGTCTCCGAATCAAGAACGAGAAATCAGCCAATTGCAGGTGGGCGGCGCCTCGAGGGAATTTATTT
This sequence comes from Amblyomma americanum, assembly GCF_052857255.1. Classification (NCBI taxonomy): domain Eukaryota; kingdom Metazoa; phylum Arthropoda; class Arachnida; order Ixodida; family Ixodidae; genus Amblyomma; species Amblyomma americanum. The sequence goes on along the minus strand of NC_135497.1, from coordinate 454,526,442 downwards.
GCACAGCGAGGGGTCGTCTTCTACATTTTTGTAAAAAAAACACGTAAGAAATGTGCAGCCATCAAAATACCTATAATTTTTTAACAAAATATTGTGTTTAAAGTTGAAAACTTTTAAGCAAAACAAAAAGCATACGAATTTGTGCTATTAAGTTTGCTGTTGGGTAACTTTTTGCAGCAGCGGGGATGCGCTGACGGGAGTAAAACGTTCACTTTCACTTCAGCGACCCGGTATCAGAGCCCATTACCGTAGCGAAGGGTCTGTGCCAGGTATGTCCTCTCTTCCCGCTCCTGTACATTTTGTATGCTACAAGCATCGAGCGAGCCCTGCTCCAGGCCCGTATTGGCGTGCGCCTGCCGTATTCCATTAGCAGTATCGACGAGAGGTACCGTTTGCCAGGCCTTGCGTTCGCGGACAAGCTGGTGCTAATGGAGGAGGCGCCAGAGGATATGCAGTCACTGCTGGATATCTGCTCCACACAAATCAGGAAGCTAGGTCTGAAATTTTGTAGCCGGAAGTCCGCCATCGTCTGGCTGGTTGGAGAGGGCGTGTATACAGCGAACAGATTGGGAAAGCATTCCCGTGTGCAAGTCCTACAAATACGTGGGCGTATTGGTCAGCTCAGGGGCCAGCATGCGTAACCTGCACGAATCCCATCTTCGGCAGGCGTAAGCGAACCTACACCGCCGCTGCCACGGGGGGTACAATCGGTACCTGATGATGAGAGGCCTGTGGAAGCTGGTCCATGTGCCGGGCCTTACGTTCGCTAACGCTGTCGTGTACCTCTCGGCAGCAACCCGGGATTGGTTGGAGAGGCGACAGCGAGAGGTGGGCCGTACCGTACGCTGAGTAGGCGAAGAGGAAGACGAAGACGATGTTCGATCTAGTGTCGCCTCAACTTGTTTATTCACCTAATTTTGCCTAATGTACCTAGTTTCATTTGAATATTCGACGACGGCAGCATCTTTATAGCGGTACTGTCCCTATGAGAAGAGTACGGCTGCTCCGGCGCCGGCAAGCCTAAAGGGACCACGCCATTATAAGGAGGCTGGCTTGGAAGAGGCGGCCATGGTTTCCTAGGCTGTGGAGCGACCAGAACATGGAGACGACCACCCGTCCAGCGAGACCTCATTGCTTAGTGGGAATGAGTCAAAGTTCGTGAACGGTGACGAGTCAGTGGCCGATATGGCTGATGTGGACAATGCGGGCTTCAAGTTGGTGAGTCATCGCAAGCAACGAACGTTCGGGATCCCGGTTGTGCTTGGGCCCACAGATAAAAGGGTTGATTTAAGAGAGAAGAATCCCATCTTTCTTTTCGCGGCCATTCAATCACTGCTAGGATCAGCTCCGATTCGTAATTGTTTCGCAATGCACGGGGCTCATCAGCTGGATGTCTCGACGGAAGACCAGGTTGACAAGCTCCTGCAGAGCTCTCAGATTTTTGGCATCAAAGTTATCGTGCGGTTGCTCCATTCCTACATGAGGAACACGTGTGTTATTAAGGGTGTTCCAAAGTGGTATTCAAAACGCGACCTACTTCTTTATCTGAAACCACAAGGTGTTCTGCACGTGAAACGACTTGTGCGTCGTGTGGAGTCTCCAGGAAAAAAATGGGCTGCGAAACCTCCCAACTCTACCGTGTTGACATTCGCTCCCAAATCAGAGCGCCCCGAAAAATGTGTATCTGGGATTCAAAAACACGCAGTTGCAGATTTCACTGAAGCTCCTCCACGGTGTTTTAGATGCCAATGATTTGGGCACGTGGCCAAAGTTGCACAAAGCACCGACGCTGTAAGCGGTGCGGAGGCGACCCCGACTTTAAAACCCGCAAGGCCGATTTTGCTTGCGCCAGTTGCGCTGGTGACCATCCAGCGAGTTTCAGGGGCTGCCCCTTCCGTGTGAGCGCTCTGCACAATCGAATATCCTTTATTGCTGGTCCAGAAGCCCAACCGACTGAGACGCCTGTCCCAGGATTAGACGAGTTCCCAGTGTTGCAGTCTGATGTTTTTGCGTTACCCAACAATGTCCCTAAGAAGCCTGAGTCCATCAAGACGCCAAGGTCCATTGCGTGCGAATTCTTTGTTCGACCTCCACCAAAAAGTCTCCTTGTTCCTGAGCGACCTGATCACATCTAGACTCCACGGCAAGGGGGACTCTCATATGCACAAGTAAAAAAAAACAGCTACTGCAGCGAAGAGTGTGTTCCCGTCGGCATCTTTTGTCGATGTTTTAAGTGAGTGCGTTTCGCAAAATATGGAGCTCAAAAATCAAGGTATGTCTGACCTTCTTCATGTTTTGTTTGGGGCCCTGCGTTCACATGTTCCAGCGATGGCGCCTGGTAACCTGAAGAACTTCCTACAGCGGGTGCTTTCTTTTGAGTCCCTAATTACCACCTCCGCAGCGAACTTCTTTGCGATCTAATATGGACGGGGTTAAACCTCGTGGATCTCATATGCACCGAAAAGTGCTGTTTATATTGCAGTGGAACTCCGCTTGTATTTTAAGTCGGTTAGCTGAACTAAAACTATTCTTGAAAGAGACATGTGTTCTAGTATTGGCCCTCTCAGAAGCTGGCCTGCCAATCTGGAGATGTTTGACTGGATATGTCGACCATAAAAACTGCAGCATAAAGTCATTTCCTACAGGAAGTGCAGAACTTTACATAAGAGAAATTTCGCATGTTTTTCTAAGCTTTGCCAATATTTGCACGGATCACATTGAGGTAGCGGCTGTGAGAACACAGCTCGGCTCTCGAACCCTTTCTATTGCATCCGTGTACATGTCCCCGCGGAAAAATAGCATTGGATTTGTTTCTACAGCAGCCCTGCGACCACTGCCCAGGTACTCTAATCATCTGCGGTGACTTCAACGCACATCATGCAGTCTCGGGTGACAGGAACACGGATTCCCGTGTACGCAAACTCGCAGACATTATGGACAGTTTCGAACTGTGTGTTGCCATTGACGGAAGCACCAATTTCTTCCGGCCTCCAGCCTCAGCGACAGCTAAAGACCTGACACTGCATTCACCTGACGTATGTGTGAGGTGGTCAACAGCGCCTGACCGCATGGAACTGATCGCTATCCGATTTTTGTGTGTGTTGCCGACTTTATTATGCATGGTCCTAAAATTAGCAATGCGGTCAACTGGGACAAGTACAGAGAGCACCTAGAACGTTGTTTCCAAAATGATTTCTAGTAAGCTAGCAGCAGCTACGGCGGTCAAGTTACCTGATCATTTGCCGGCCCCGAATTTAAAACTGAGGTTCCTTTGCGCAGCGAAAAGAAATGCGGAGCGCCAACTCGTGCGGAAGAAGGACGACAGAGAACTGAAGACGACCTTGAATAGGCTGAACTTTACCATTAGACGGCACACGAACAAGCTGTACAGGTCTCAATGGGCCTCATTGTGCTCTAGTTTGACTGTGTTCTCACCGATGACGAGAATATAGCGAGTTATTGACAGCCTTGCTGGAGGATCTCGCCCGTCCAAGCCTCTTGAACCTCTAGCAATACGCTAGGAAAAACGTATTGCGTGCTTGAGAGGAATTTGCAGACGCACTTGTACGTGCTAATTCTGGAATATATATATATATATATATATATATATATATATATATATATATATATATATATATATATATATATATATATATATATATATATATATATATATATATATATATATATATATATACACCACCTGCTTCCTTCACGTCTATCATGGACGTCCCGTTCAAGCTTCGTGAGCTTCAACTGCGCTCAATCGCCTGCGGCGCCGGTGTGCACCAGGTCCCGAGGGCATCACCAATCAAATGCGGAATAATTAAACTTCATCAATCGAGTTTAGGAGACTGTCGATGTTCCCCCGTCATGGAAGGTGGCACATGTAGTTCCAGTACTGAAGCCTGGCAAAGATATGACAGACCTTCCCTTGTATCGCCCTGTGTTATTGACCTCCTGTGTAGCTAAGTTGATGGAGAAGCTGGAAAATGAAGCTTATCGTGGTGACGTGAGGACATCAAGGCACTGTCAACATGTATGACAGGAATAAGCCGAGGTCTTAGTGCCCAAGATAGCGTCTTAGACTTGGTCAGTCACATTGAACACCAGATAGCTTTCGGCCTTTCCACCTTATCTATTTTTCTTGACTTTGCGAAAGGGTACGACAACATGCTTCAGAGCTCAATTCTAAGCAGTTTGCAAGGCATGGGCATACAAGGCCATATGTTAAGATTCAATTAAAAGTTAATATCGCGCGGTTCGTGCACGGTTAGGGTGTACGTTAAGCACCGAAAGAGTTCTATCACGAGGTGTGCCTCAAGGAAGTGTTCTTTCCCCCACGCTCTTTAACGTCGTAATGACTGGCCTTCCCGATTCGTTGAAAAAAATTTAAGGGAAGAGCGTATGTCAATATATGCTGACGACATCTGTATTTAGATTACTGGCTACCAACACAAGCGATTAGCCTTGATAGCTCGACAGGCTCTACTTTCGGCACAAGCTTTCCTTCAAGGTGCTAGATTATGCCCGAAGGCAAAAGAAACGGTTGAACCCCCGTGGTCTTTTTCGACCCTTGACTGTAAGGTCACAATTCCCCGCGTGAGCTCAAAGCGCAGCTCTCCTATGGCAGCAACGCGTTCGCTTGTATTTGAACATTTGGAAACAGAGTATGCCCGCCATCTTCAAAATTTCACGGATGTTTCTGTGGACAAGGTCCAACAAGCTAGAGCAGCGGCTTTTTACATTCCTTCTTTGGACTTTAAGCGGCCCGTACGCTTTACTGCGGTCGTATCCTCCACAACGGCTAAAAGTGTTGCTATTGAGGCGGATTTACGGAAGTTAAGGTCTTGTCTGGCTCAACCACTTGTCATTCTAACTGATTCAAAATCTACCCTTCAGGGGTTAGAGCACAGATTCCCTTCTGATGTCTTGTCTATAAGCTCTCTGCACTTGGTGCAGAATATGCATAGCAGAGGCTTTACTCTATATATCCAATGGGTGCCCTCTGACATAGGAGTCAATGGTAATGAGGTGGCAGGCAATCTCGCCCATAAAGCCCTCTCAAGGATTCCATCAAAAAAAGTATCTCAAGACGGGAAAAAGTATCTACAGGAAAACGGTGCTCGATCATTTCAGTTTCTCTGTGGAGTGCACCCCCAAGCCATGTGTGACCAACAGACTGAGAAGATCCCAGGCGTCTCTACTACATGGAATTCGCACGGCCTCTGCTAACACTCTTGTCTGGATGCATAAGACGGGCATAGCATCATCTCCGCTTTGTTCTTTTTGGGGTGTGTGCGGGGATATCGAACATTATATTATGTACTGCCCAGAGTTCAACGCGGAAAGGCATATGATGTTCGCTTCCTTCAAGAAGACAGGAACCCGTCACAGCACAGTGCAGGACATTGTCTACCCGAGTGGAAACCAGACGTGCAGAAGGGAGGCTGCTAGCCTTTTTTTAACATTTCTGCAGAACACGGATCTTGTTTCTAAATGGTGACAGCAGGAACGGACTATGGCCTACTGTGATTGAATGTTTGCATAGATGGAGTCTTCTGGAGCGGACTGCGTTATACTGTGAGAGAATGTGTATATGGATTGAGGCACTACAATGGCTTATGTTCTACTGTGACTAAATATGTGCATAGATGGTGACTTCTGGAGTGGACTGTGATGTGGACTGTGTGGATTGATTGTGTGCATAGATGGTGACTGCGGGAGAGAAAGTGTGCTATTATAAGAGACTGTGCGCATAACAGGGTAGATGAGACAGGCTTTAGGACATTATTAATATAGAAGAGACGCTACGGTGGAGCAATTCCCGGCAGATAAGGCAAGGCTAACTCCATTTGTAGCATTCAACATCTCATCAACTCGACTCGTACCGTACGCTCGCACTCTACCGGCTGCATAAGACCAGCATCGAACCAGTACGTCTGTATTTCAACATCGGTGGTAGCAGCCTCATCTTTGAGGCTCGTACCAGGGTTCTCAGGGCACTAGAGTACCGTAGCGACTTCGACACAGCCGTTGCGTGTACGATATGTCCAGTGTGTGTGGACCGGAGGCAGAAAATGCAGAGCACCTCGCCCTCCGTTGCCGCGGACTGTCGACGTCGCCCTTGGAGGGCGCCACGCTGTCAGAGGCGCTAGGTTGCTTCGATGCCCGCGCCCCCTCCTCCGCTCTGTGGAGGGTGAAATATGACAAGCCGGTTCAAGATGCTTTCTACATAAAGTGTACTCTCATACCTGCATGCATTGGTCAATTTTTGCATACACTGAAGACAACCACCTATGCTGTTGATGATCCGGAGAATCTGATTGATTCTCTAACGCATAGAAAGCGTGAGCTAACTGAGCCAGACCGATGCGAAGACTCCCGAGATATTCTTCATTGAAGGGATGACATCTAGAGAATGTAGCATCCTGTTACTTATAGCCGGATTCCTCGTTAAAGGCATTACCATAGGGATAAAGAGTTGTGAGCAGTGCTCTGCTAGATTCGACAGATAGTCAGCATTCATACCCGAAAAAGCTTAAGGAATACATCTGAAAGGGGACAACATGCATTGCTCTAGTGCTCAAGTAATGAGTAGGCTAAACTCGTGCGAAGGGCATTTCGAGAGAGATCACGAAATGGGCTGAAAGCGTTCTTACTGTACGATCTCCTTAACAGGCTGTTGTGACGTACTTCTGTAAAAAGGTAAAGTTAAACATCAGGGCTTGCCAAGTACACAATGCAACCGTTAAGAAACTTCTCATCTCCACCTATGCCCTAATGAGGTTACGAATTCACCTGCGTCAACTTGAAAAAAAATCAACGGCAGCGGAACGCCTAGGGAAGCAAAACGTCTGCTAGAGTCAACTTAGTGACACCACAATTTTGATAGTGTGTGTAAACCTTGTGTGTAAATTTTATGACTTTCTTCTAAGCATTTGCGTATTTTTCAAATGTTGTTGGAATAAACTGATGGAGTGGTGTCGCTTACTTTTATCACTACGCTATACTATTTTTGCATTCTTTCAGTGTTCTCCGCATAAGTAGTTTGCGGTAATGAAAATTAAATATTCATATAACCAGACGCGAATTTTTTGCAAAGTAAGCTCAATAGGCAGGAATTGTTTGTTTGATTTTGAGTTTTTGTAAAGTACAAAGTTGGGCTAGTTGGTCAAGATCCATCTAAAGGCGCGCACAAAAAAGCGAAAAACACAGGGAAAACAGGACGGACAAGAGCGGCCGTTAAGGCGCTCTTGTCCGTCCTGTTCTTCCTACGTTTTTTGTGCGCCATTTTTAGATGGGAGTTTTTAACGGGCGCGCTTCAAGCAAGCTGTTTTTGGTAGGTTAAGAAAATGCTGTTCAACGCCGTCTCGCTGCAGTGATTAAAACTCTCGACTACTAAACCGGAAAGCCCGGGTACGAATCCGACTGCGGCGGCAACGTTTCAATGGACGCAAACGCAGCTCTCCGCTGTGAGGTGTCAGTGAACGTTTAATATCCCCATGTGGTCAAAATTATTCCGTAAACCTTCACTACGCCACTCCTCTTTCTCCCTACTCTTCTGCTTCGTCCATGGCGCGGATGAAGTGCCCTCCTAAAAGAGCGACATCTACTGTGCCTTTCGTTTCCAATAGCCAGAATTATTATTTTAAGGCCTGATAAAGTGCTGACTGTCCATGAACGCGTTTCAAAAAATATGGCATAATATGGTATGTCGCAAATACATTCCAGATACCGCACTCTAGCGTCATTTGCGAGTGTGTGTGTGCTCCCGAAGGATAAGTGCCATATAATAGGCAGCCACAGTTGTCCTTGACTTCAACAAAATTATGAGTTTTATGATTTCAGTCATCCGCCTTCTATTTATATTGATACGTGTCACTCCGTGAGCAAAAGAGCTTACTTGCAAGGAAGAGCGTCAGGCTTCATTAAGCGCTCCCGAAGCGCGATGAAAACAGTGGGCACAAATATATCGGAAGCCGTAGCACACGACGCGGTTGTCCCCACCCTACACGGAGCGGCGGAGGGTGGCGAGAGCATCGAGGCGCCCTTAGAGGCGCACTTGTTTTGGGCAGGCGAGATCGGCAGTGATGGCTGCCCACAAGCATTGTCTAGGGCAGTGGTGGGCCTTGGTGTGCGGTCACGATTGATGGTGCCCATTGCCGCATTGTGTGCCGTCCGTTCATTTTCTTGCTTACTTTGTGGGTTTTTACTTGTTAACTTTTATGTTTACATTTCGTTTGGGCTCTGGTATCAGATGTCTACCGATTGTAAAGAGTGTAAGCACGACATCACCATCGTCAAGCCGCTTTGCTCGAAAGGAGAAGATTCCTCGCCGTGTTATTGTATTGCCATGTAAAATCAAGCTACTTTACTGTTGACCTAAGTGTGCAGCAAAATGTGAACAAAGGCTGTGAAGGCTACGTACCTGCCGAGCGAAATTGCAAGGAGCGCATGGTACGAAATCGGCGACGGACACTGGTCGAAGTCTGTGTTGTTCGTCTCTTTTGATCGATGACAATAAAAGCCAAAAGTGAGGTGTTGCAGTGTTATGTGTGGTTGCTTGTTTCTCCTCCTTTGGGAAACAGAAGAAGACCACGTAGTGTGATTTACTGGGAAGATAAAGCACTTGGGCAGCATAAGCGTGTTGTGTTTATGCGTCGCTGTGGCACAGAGGTGATCGCGGGAACCCACACCTTCTGCGCGCTAACTTTGCAGATTGTCTCCAACACCTGCCGCACGCATTTGCTTATCATCGGTTATGCGATGCTGACGTGCGCCTCGTTACCAACGCAGCTTGAAAGCCGCCCATGGCATATTACCGCAGTGCATATAGCACCTGCCGTCACACCGAAAACGCGCTCGCGCGCGCACCTTCCAGTTCATCGGCGACTTCGGGGCACAGCCACTTCACAGTCTGCTTCTTGAGTAAAAAAAAAGCGTCGAAACAGCTCGTGCGGCAAGTCAAACACGTCTCCGTGCGCCCTCCTTCACCGCTGCTCGCGCTGGCAGCCGCCTCAGTCGTATACCGTCACCATTTTCTGTGACAATCACAACGGTCAAATTAACCGTCTCAAGTCGATCACAAAAAGCTGTCAATTTTCGCCTGCATAATTAGGCGTGCAACGTCATTACTGCTGCCACATCTGTGACGTAATCTGCAGCAACCAATGACGCAAGAAATTGGCTTGGGCTTAGCTAAGATAAAGCTTGGGTATTTCGAAGCGAAATGGTTAGGTGATGTTTATGGTTTAGCTTATGGTTATGCTTTATTATTTAGCCTATGGTTATGTTTATGGTTTAGCTTATGGTTATTCTCCGTCGCTGTTCAGCTTCCTTTTCACGCCGTTTAGCGAGACATGCCTGTCGTACTTCTGGCGTTTCAGACTCGGCTTTGCTGCGTCGTTTACCGAGACGTTCTTCTCGTTGTTCGGGTGTCTCGGACGCTCGTTGAGCTTTCAGCCTTTCATTTTTTGCTCCTTTTAAGCCAACTCCCGTGGTAGCACTCCTGTATCGTAGTATCACTCTCTTTTCCTTCCACGTTGAATGCGCACGCCTATTCTCAGGCAAGCGGTGATATAGTCGGCCTCCGCGATAAACACGCGCTTGCGGCGAACGTCAAACGATGACGCATAGCGCGCGGAAATAACCACTAGCGCCGCGCGAGACGTCACGCGCGGTAGCGGCGAAAGGTCAGGCGCCGGAGTCGGCGGCCGCCACCTGCGTCGTGCGTTTCGCCACTCGTGCTCCGACATACGCCTGCTCGCGCGAAGCGCGGTCTTAAAGGCCGGGATACATGGAGCGTTTTCTGGGTGATATTCGCCCGAAGGCGCGCGTTTGATGCCCGGCCTCGAAAAAAACGCCCGCCGCCGCCCATCTGGCGCCGCCAGATCTTGACGCGCGGCGTCCGGCGAGACCGGAAGCGGCAGCCGGAGCAAGCCAATAGCAGCGCGGAAAGCCCGCACTTCCGGTTTGGCCGCCGCCGCCGCCAACATGGTCGCCATGGCCGACGAGCACTGCTGTGTTTGTTGCGCCGAAATGTTATTGTCGTGAAAATAAACGCTTCACGAGACACGAAATTTCACTTTTTTGGAGAACACGACCGAATCTTGGATCGAAATGACCACTTTTCCTCCCTAAAGCGAAGGTGCCGAAGAAAACTGCAGCCGATGGTAGCCACGGCTGAGCGGGCATCGAAAGGTACGCGACCGCATGCATTCGAGCACGCAAAACCTTGTAGAAATCTATGCTCGCGTGATGCAATCAGTACAGTGGTGTCTAAATGAACAATTTCGTTATTCTGACAGAGGAGTCAGCGTCGCTGCTCTCAAACAGCTCCTCGCTCAATGGTATTTGCCATTTGTTGATCACATTGTTTTCGCTCTGAGATACGCGGCGGCGGGCTGCCGCTTTTTCGCTCCATGTATCTCCGGCCGGGCGTAGCGCTGGCACGGCGTTTTCTGCCGCGCGAACATCGTCGGAAAAAACGTCGCATGTATCCCGGGCCTTAACTAGCGTAGTGAAGCTTTTAGCTTCAAAAAAGCAATATTGCCTCCGACCACAACCGACCAATAGGAGCGAGGTCAATTGATTCCTTTTAGCAACTTTGTATTTGACCGTTCCATAATACGGCCCCAACGCACAGTAGCTTGCTTTGATAGTTTCCGTCAGCACTGCAGCATTTTTTTTGTCATAAGAAAAAGTGTGCTGAATAATCTAGTACCAGACCTGCTGCGTAAGCTGTGAAATTCTGATGACAAAACAGAGAGTCAACATTGACATCTCCTTCAGCGCTAAACAACCCACCTTGCAGGGAGTCTTATAAAACATGCTGCCATAACAAACGCACAAATGTGCTGTGGTGCATCAGCCAATGAAGGACCAATATTGAAAGAGAATAAAATGAAACTGTGGGCTCTTTCTGATATGGCATTGTTCTCAAAGTGTTACATAAAACTGTTCATATTTCGATTGATATAAAATAGAGGGTTCTTATAAAAAAGTGTGTTTGGTATGGCTAAGCTAATCCAGGATATAAAATGCGAAAGCTGTCGACGTTCTTTGCGTTCATTGGCGCCAGTGTTGACAATGCTCTAGACTCCGGTTATTATGAGGGAAGGAAGGCGCATAACTGGCTCCCTGGGGCAGCGGACGCCTCACTCGCGCTTTGAGGTACGAGGCGGTGGGGAGGGAGAGGTGTGGGCTGCAAGCATTAGCGCAGACAACGTTGTGGCAGAAACGCGGCAAAGCAGAAATAGACTGCAGCGTTCATTGTGTGAACAACCTCTCGCAATCAACCATTAACTGCCGCCTGTCAGGGTGGCAGAGTGGGCGCGCTGCCTATCCAGAGAGCGGAACGCAAAGCAGGATTTTTTGCAGTTGGACACCATCCCCACATACATGAAAGCGAGATTGAGATGTCCACTGACCCAGGAAGCCAGTTGAACGACGTTCCTTTCGCGAAAATCAAAGGCCTCTACAACGTTCTCAACGGCAATGCAACCAATGAACGCCGGCGGCTCACATTGCTTGGTTTTTGAGGAAAGGAAATGGCGCAGTAACTGTGGCATCTTATAATAACAATACTAATAATAATTGGTTTTTGGGGAAAGAAATAGGCACAGTAGCTGTCGCATATATCGTTGGACACCTGAACCGCGCCGTAAGGGAAGGGATAAAGGAGGGAGTGAAAGAAGAAAGGAAGAAAGAGGTGCCGTAGTGGAGGGCTCTGGAATAATTTCGACTACCTTGTCGACACCCGACCCGCGCCTTAAGAGAAGCGCAAGGCGCAAGTATATTATTCTTACGCTATGGGAGGAGATAACGTAGGGAGGGAAAGAAAGACGGAAAAAAGAGGACATAATAATAATAATAATAATTATAATAATAATAATTGGTTTTGGGGGAAAGGAAATGGCGCAATTTCTGTCTCATATATCGTTGGACACCTGAACCACGCCGTAAGGGAAGGGATAAAGGAGGGAGTGAACGACGAAAGGAAGAAGAAGCGCCGTAGTTGAAGGCTCCGGAATAATTTCGACCACCAGACAAGGCAAATGAAGTCAGGGGCTCGTTTGACAAACGTATTAAGGAAGCCAACAGCCACCGAAACCAAGGTGCACAGGGGAATGTTTCTATTTTTTTAAATATCTAGTACCAATCAATTAGTTTTTTTTCTATTTTTAAAGAAAATTACTTATAAATCAGCAGAAAAACAACCATGCCGCCGATGGGATCCGAAACCACGACCTCTGAATATCGCGTCCGGTGCTCTTACCAACTGAGCTACGGCGACGGCTGTCCAATCTGCTGCTTTCGTGGGTACTTATGTTTTGCGTGTAAGCGAACCTTCAGAGTGTTCACCAGCGCCACCCTCGTCCATAGCGGTGGACGTAGCACGTCCTGTAATACCGCAAGTGTGACGTAGAACGTCATCTAACGGCGAGGGCGGAAACTGTGCGAGAGCCCTCTTACGTTACCTATGGCGTCAAGACTGCCAGAACCGAGACCCCCGTTAAGCTATTAGCAGCCAAGGCAAATAAAGTGAGGGGCTCGTTTTACAAACATAATAAGGAAGCCAACAGTCACCGAAAATAAGGTGCACAGAAGAATGTTTCTATTTTTTTAAATATCTAGTACCAATCAATTAGTTTTTCTTCTTTATGAAGAAAATTACTTATAAAGCAGCAGAAAAACAACCATGCCGCCGGTGGGATCCGAACCCACGACCTCCGAATATCGCGTCCAGTGCTCTTACCAACTGAGCTACGGCGACGGCAGTCCAATCTGCTGCTTTCGTGGGTATTTATGTTTTGCGTGTAAGCGAACCTTTAGAGTGTTCACCAGCGCCACCCTCGTCCATAGCGGTGGAAATAGCACGTCCTGCAATACCGCAAGTGTGACGTAGAACGTCATCTTACGGCGAGGGCGAAAACTGTGCGAGAGCCCTCTTACACTACCGATGGCATCAAGACTGCCAGAACCGAGACCCCCGTTAAGCTATTAGCAGACAAGGCAAATGAAGTGAGGGGCTCGTTTGACAAACGTATTAAGGAAGCCAACAGTCACCGAAACCAAGGTGCACAGGGAAATGTTTCTATTTTTTTTAAATATCTAGTACCAGTCAATTAGTTTTTTTTCCTTTTTAAAGAAAATTTCTTTAAAGCAGCAGGAAAAACAACCATGCCGCTGGTGGGATCCGAACGCACGACCTCCGAATATCGCGTCTGGTGCTCTTACCAAGTGAGCTACGGCGACGGCTGTCCAATCTGCTGCTTTCGTGGGTATTTATGTTTTGCGTGTAAGCGAACCTTGAGAGTGTTCACCAGCGCCACCTTCGTCCATAGCGGTGGACGTAGCACGCCCTGTAATACCGCAAGTGTGACGTAGAACGTCATCTAACGGCGAGGGCGGAAACTGTGCGAGAGCCCTCGTACGCTACCTATGGCATCAAGACTGCCAGAACCGAGACCCCCGTTAAGCTATTAGCATACAAGGTGAATGAAGTGAGGGGCTCGTTTGTCAAACATATTAAGGAAGCCAACAGTCACCGAAACTAAGGAGCACAGAGGAATGTTTCTGTTTTTTTTAAATATCTAGTACCAATCAATTAGCTTTTTTCTTTTTAAAGAAAATTACTTATAAAGCAGCAGAAAAAACAACCATGCCGCCAGTGAGATCCGAACCCACGACCTCCGAATATCGCGTCCGGTGCTCTTACCAACTGAGCTACGGCGACGGCTGTCCAATCTGCTGCTTTCGTGGGTATTTATGTTTTGCGTGTAAGCGAACCTTGAGAGTGTTCGCCAGCGCCACCATCGTCCATAGCGGTGGACGTAGCACCTCCTGTAATACCGCAAGTTTGACGTAGAACGTCATCTATCGGCGAGGACGGAAACCGTGCGAGAGCCCTCTTACGTTACCTGTGGCATCAAGACTGCCAGAACCGTGACCCGCGTTAAGCTATTAGCAGACAAGGCAAATGAAATGAGGGGCTCGTTTGACAAACGTATTAAGGAAGCCAACAGTCACCAAAACCAAGGTGCACAGGGGAATGTTTCTATTTTTTTTAAATATCTAGTACCAATAAATTAGCTTTTTCTTTTTAAAGAAAATTACTTATAAAGCAGCAGAAAAAACAACCATGCCGCCAGTGGGATCCTAACCCACGACCTCCGAATATCGCGTCCGGTGCTCTTACCAACTGAGCTACGGTGACGGCTGTCCAATCTGCTGCTTTCGAGGGTATTTATGTTTTGCCTGTAAGCGAACCTTCAGAGTGTTCACCAGCGCCACCAACGTCCATAGCGGTGGACGTCGCACGTCCTGTAATACCGCAAGTGTGACTTAGAACTTCATCTAACGGCGAGGGCGGGAATGGTGCGAGAGCCCTCTTACGCTACCTATGGCATCAAGACTGCCAGAACTGAGACCCTAAGCTATTAGCAGACAAGGCAAATTAAGTGAGGGGGTCGTTTGACAAACGTTTTAAGGAAGCCAACAGTCACCGAAACCAAGGTGCACAGGGGAATGTTTCTATTCTTTTTAAATATCTAGTACCAGTCAATTAGTTTTTTCCTTTTTAAAGAAAATTACTGATAAAGCAGCAGAAAAAACAACCATGCCGCCGGTGGGATCCGAACCTACGACCTCCGAATATTGCGTCCGGTGCTCTTACCAACAGAACTACGGCGTCAGCTGTCCAATCTGCTGCTTTCTTGGGTATTTATGTTTTGCGTGTAAGCGAACCTTGAGAGTGTTCACCAGCGCCACCCTCGTCCATAGCGGTGGACGTAGCACGTCCTGTAATACCGCAAGTGTGACGTAGAACGTCATCTAACGGCGAGGGCGGAAACTGTGCGAGAGCCATCTTACGCTACATATGGCATCAAGACGGCCAGAACCGAGACCCCCGTTAAGCTATTAGCAGACAAGGCAAATGAATTGAGGGGCTCGTTTGACAAACGTATCAAGGAAGCCAACAGTCACAGAAACCAAGGTGCACAGGGGAATGTTTCTATTTTTTTAAATATCTAGTAGCAATCAATTAGTTTTTTTCCTTTTTAAAGAAAATTACTTATAAAGCAGCAGAAAAAACAACCATGCCGCCGGTGGGATCCGAACCCACGACCTCCGAATATCGCGTCCAGTGATCTTAACAACTAAGCTACGGCGACGGCTGTCCAATCTGCTGCTTTCGTGGGTATTTATGTTTTGCGTGTAAGCGAACCTTGAGAGTGTTCACCAGCGCCACCCTCGTCCATAGCGGTGGACGTAGCACGTCCTGTAATACCGCAAGTGTGACTTAGAACTTCATCTAACGGCGAGGGCGGGAACGGTGCGAGAGCCCTCTTACGCTACCTATGACATCAAGACTGCCAGAACTGAGACCCCCTTTAAGCTATTAGCAGACAAGGCAAATGAAGTGAGGGGCTCGTTTGACAAACGTGTTAAGGAAGCCAACAGTCACCGAAACCAAGGTGCACAGGGGAATTTTTCTATTTCTTTTTAATATCTAGTACCAATCAATCAGTTTTTTTTTTCTTTTTAAAGAAAATTACTTATAAATCAGCAGAAAAACAACCATGCCGCCGATGGGATCCGAAACCACGACCTCTGAATATCGCGTCCGGTGCTCTTACCAACTGAGCTACGGCGACGGCTGTCCAATCTGCTGCTTTCGTGGGTACTTATGTTTTGCGTGTAAGCGAACCTTCAGAGTGTTCACCAGCGCCACCCTCGTCCATAGCGGTGGACGTAGCACGTCCTGTAATACCGCAAGTGTGACGTAGAACGTCATCTAACGGCGAGGGCGGAAACTGTGCGAGAGCCCTCTTACGTTACCTATGGCGTCAAGACTGCCAGAACCGAGACCCCCGTTAAGCTATTAGCAGCCAAGGCAAATAAAGTGAGGGGCTCGTTTTACAAACATAATAAGGAAGCCAACAGTCACCGAAAATAAGGTGCACAGAAGAATGTTTCTATTTTTTTAAATATCTAGTACCAATCAATTAGTTTTTCTTCTTTATGAAGAAAATTACTTATAAAGCAGCAGAAAAACAACCATGCCGCCGGTGGGATCCGAACCCACGACCTCCGAATATCGCGTCCAGTGCTCTTACCAACTGAGCTACGGCGACGGCAGTCCAATCTGCTGCTTTCGTGGGTATTTATGTTTTGCGTGTAAGCGAACCTTTAGAGTGTTCACCAGCGCCACCCTCGTCCATAGCGGTGGAAATAGCACGTCCTGCAATACCGCAAGTGTGACGTAGAACGTCATCTTACGGCGAGGGCGAAAACTGTGCGAGAGCCCTCTTACACTACCGATGGCATCAAGACTGCCAGAACCGAGACCCCCGTTAAGCTATTAGCAGACAAGGCAAATGAAGTGAGGGGCTCGTTTGACAAACGTATTAAGGAAGCCAACAGTCACCGAAACCAAGGTGCACAGGGAAATGTTTCTATTTTTTTTAAATATCTAGTACCAGTCAATTAGTTTTTTTTCCTTTTTAAAGAAAATTTCTTTAAAGCAGCAGGAAAAACAACCATGCCGCCGGTGGGATCCGAACGCACGACCTCCGAACATCGCGTCCGGTGCTCTTACCAAGTGAGCTACGGCGACGGCTGTCCAATCTGCTGCTTTCGTGGGTATTTATGTTTTGCCTGTAAGCGAACCTTGAGAGTGTTCGCCAGCGCCACCATCGTCCATAGCGGTGGACGTAGCACCTCCTGTAATACCGCAAGTTTGACGTAGAACGTCATCTATCGGCGAGGACGGAAACCGTGCGAGAGCCCTCTTACGTTACCTGTGGCATCAAGACTGCCAGAACCGTGACCCGCGTTAAGCTATTAGCAGACAAGGCAAATGAAATGAGGGGCTCGTTTGACAAACGTATTAAGGAAGCCAACAGTCACCAAAACCAAGGTGCACAGGGGAATGTTTCTATTTTTTTTAAATATCTAGTACCAATAAATTAGCTTTTTCTTTTTAAAGAAAATTACTTATAAAGCAGCAGAAAAAACAACCATGCCGCCAGTGGGATCCTAACCCACGACCTCCGAATATCGCGTCCGGTGCTCTTACCAACTGAGCTACGGTGACGGCTGTCCAATCTGCTGCTTTCGAGGGTATTTATGTTTTGCCTGTAAGCGAACCTTCAGAGTGTTCACCAGCGCCACCAACGTCCATAGCGGTGGACGTCGCACGTCCTGTAATACCGCAAGTGTGACTTAGAACTTCATCTAACGGCGAGGGCGGGAATGGTGCGAGAGCCCTCTTACGCTACCTATGGCATCAAGACTGCCAGAACTGAGACCCTAAGCTATTAGCAGACAAGGCAAATTAAGTGAGGGGGTCGTTTGACAAACGTTTTAAGGAAGCCAACAGTCACCGAAACCAAGGTGCACAGGGGAATGTTTCTATTCTTTTTAAATATCTAGTACCAGTCAATTAGTTTTTTCCTTTTTAAAGAAAATTACTGATAAAGCAGCAGAAAAAACAACCATGCCGCCGGTGGGATCCGAACCTACGACCTCCGAATATTGCGTCCGGTGCTCTTACCAACAGAACTACGGCGTCAGCTGTCCAATCTGCTGCTTTCTTGGGTATTTATGTTTTGCGTGTAAGCGAACCTTGAGAGTGTTCACCAGCGCCACCCTCGTCCATAGCGGTGGACGTAGCACGTCCTGTAATACCGCAAGTGTGACGTAGAACGTCATCTAACGGCGAGGGCGGAAACTGTGCGAGAGCCATCTTACGCTACATATGGCATCAAGACGGCCAGAACCGAGACCCCCGTTAAGCTATTAGCAGACAAGGCAAATGAATTGAGGGGCTCGTTTGACAAACGTATCAAGGAAGCCAACAGTCACAGAAACCAAGGTGCACAGGGGAATGTTTCTATTTTTTTAAATATCTAGTAGCAATCAATTAGTTTTTTTCCTTTTTAAAGAAAATTACTTATAAAGCAGCAGAAAAAACAACCATGCCGCCGGTGGGATCCGAACCCACGACCTCCGAATATCGCGTCCAGTGATCTTAACAACTAAGCTACGGCGACGGCTGTCCAATCTGCTGCTTTCGTGGGTATTTATGTTTTGCGTGTAAGCGAACCTTGAGAGTGTTCACCAGCGCCACCCTCGTCCATAGCGGTGGACGTAGCACGTCCTGTAATACCGCAAGTGTGACTTAGAACTTCATCTAACGGCGAGGGCGGGAACGGTGCGAGAGCCCTCTTACGCTACCTATGACATCAAGACTGCCAGAACTGAGACCCCCTTTAAGCTATTAGCAGACAAGGCAAATGAAGTGAGGGGCTCGTTTGACAAACGTGTTAAGGAAGCCAACAGTCACCGAAACCAAGGTGCACAGGGGAATTTTTCTATTTGTTTTTATTATCTAGTACCGATCAATCAGTTTTTTTTTTCTTTTTAAAGAAAATTACTTATAAAGCAGCAGAAAAAACAACCATGCCGCCGGTGGGATCCGAACCTATGACCTCCGAATATTGCGTCCGGTGCTCTTACCAGCAGAGCTACGGCGTGGGCTGTCCAATCTGCTGCTTTCTTGGGTATTTATGTTTTGCGTGTAAGCGAACCGTGAGAGTGTTCACCAGCGCCACCCTCGTCCATAGCGGTGGACGTAGCACGTCCTGTAATACCGCAAGTGTGACGTAGAACGTTATCTAACGGCGAGGGCGGAAACTGTGCAAGAGCCATCTTACGCTACCTATGGCATCAAGACTGCCAGAACCGAGACCCCCGTTAAGCTATTAGCAGACAAGGCAAATGAAGTGAGGGGCTCGTTTGACAAACGTATTAAGGAAGCCAACAGTCACCGAAACCAAGGTGCACAGGGGAATGTTTCTATTCTTTTTAAATATCTAGTACCAGTCAATTAGTTTTTTTTTTCCTTTTTAAAGAAAATTGCTGATAAAGCAGCAGAAAAGACAACCATGCCGCCGGTGGGATCTGAACGTACGACCTCCGAATATTGCGTCCGGTGCTCTTACCAACAGAGCTACGGCGTCAGCTGTCCAATCTGCTGCTTTCTTGGGTATTTGTTTTGCGTGTAAGCGAACCTTGAGAGTGTTCACCAGCTCCACCCTCGTCCATAGCGGTGGACGTAGCACGTCCAGTAATACCGCAAGTGTGGCGTAGAACCTCATCTAACGGCGAAGGCGGAAACTGTGCGAGAGCCCTCTTACGCTACATATGGCATCAAGACTGCCAGAACCGAGACTACCGTTAAGCTATTAGCAGACAAGGCAAATTATGTGAGGGGCTCGTTTGACAAACGTGTTAAGGAAGCCAACAGTCACCGAAACCAAGGTGCACAGGGGAATGTTTCTATTTTTTTTAAATCTAGTACCAATCAATTAGTTTTTTTTTCTTTTAAAAGAAAATTACTTATAAATCAGCAGAAAAACAACCATGCCGCCGCTGGGATCCGAACCCACGACCTCCGAATATCGCGTCCGGTGCTCTTACCAACTGAGCTACGGCGACGGCTGTCCAATCTGCTGCTTTCGTGGGTATTTATGTTTTGCGTGTAAGCGAACCTTGAGAGTGTTCGCCAGCTCCACCCTCGTCCATAGCGGTGGACGTAGCACGTCCTGTAATACCGCATGTGTGGCGTAGAACCTCATCTGACGGCGAAGGCGGAAACTGTGCGAGAGCCCTCTTACGCTACCTATGGCATCAAGACTGCCAGAACTGAGACCCCCGTTAAACTATTAGCAGACAAGGCAAATGAAGTGAGGGGCTCGTTTGACAAACGTGTTAAGGAAGCCAACAGTCACCGAAACCAAGGTGCACAGGGGAATGTTTCTATTTGTTTTTATTATCTAGTACAAATCAATCAGTTTTTTTTTCTTTTTAAAGAAATATACTTATAAATCAGCAGAAAAAACAACCATGCCGCCGGTGGGATCCGAACCCACGACCTCCGAATATCGCGTCCAGTGATCTTACCAACTGAGCTATGGCGACGGCTGTCCAATCTGCTGCTTTTGTGGGTATTTATGTTTTGCCTGTAAGCGAACCTTGAGAGTGTTCACCAGCGCCACCCTCGTCCATAGCGGTGGACGTAGCACGTCCTGTAATACCGCAAGTGTGACGTAGAAGGTCATCTAACGGCGAGGGCGGAAACTGTGCGAGAGCCCTCTTACGCTACCTATGGCATCAAGACTGCCAGAACCGAGACCCCCGTTAAGCTATTAGCATACAAGGTAAATGAAGTGAGGGGCTCGTTTGGCAAACATATTAAGGGTAGCCAACAGTCACCGAAACCAAAGAGCACAGAGGAATGTTTCTATTTTTTTTAAATCTAGTACCAATCAATTAGTTTTTTTCTTTTTAAAGAAAATTGCTTATAAAGCAGCAGAAAAAATAACCATGCTGCTGGCGGTATCCGAACCCACGAACTCCGAATATCGCGTCCGGTGCTCTTACCAACTGAGCTACGGCGACGGCTGTCCAATCTGCTGCTTTTGTGGGTATTTATGTTTTGCGTGTAAGCGAACCTTGAGAATGTTCGCCAGCTCCACCCTCGTCCATAGCGGTGGACGTAGCACGATCAGTAATACCGCAAGTTTTGCGTAGAACCTCATCTAACGGCGAAGGCGGAAACTGTGCGAGAGCCCTCTTACGCTACCTATGGCATCAAGACTGCCAGAACTGAGACCCCCGTTAAACTATTAGCAGACAAGGCAAATGAAGTGAGGGGCTCGTTTGACAAACGTGTTAAGGAAGCCAACAGTCACCGAAACCAAGGTGCACAGGGGAATGTTTCTATTTGTTTTTATTATCTAGTACAAATCAATCAGTTTTTTTTTCTTTTTAAAGAAATATACTTATAAATCAGCAGAAAAAACAACCATGCCGCCGGTGGGATCCGAACCCACGACCTCCGAATATCGCGTCCAGTGATCTTACCAACTGAGCTATGGCGACGGCTGTCCAATCTGCTGCTTTTGTGGGTATTTATGTTTTGCCTGTAAGCGAACCTTGAGAGTGTTCACCAGCGCCACCCTCGTCCATAGCGGTGGACGTAGCACGTCCTGTAATACCGCAAGTGTGACGTAGAAGGTCATCTAACGGCGAGGGCGGAAACTGTGCGAGAGCCCTCTTACGCTACCTATGGCATCAAGACTGCCAGAACCGAGACCCCCGTTAAGCTATTAGCATACAAGGTAAATGAAGTGAGGGGCTCGTTTGGCAAACATATTAAGGGTAGCCAACAGTCACCGAAACCAAAGAGCACAGAGGAATGTTTCTATTTTTTTTAAATCTAGTACCAATCAATTAGTTTTTTTCTTTTTAAAGAAAATTGCTTATAAAGCAGCAGAAAAAATAACCATGCTGCTGGCGGTATCCGAACCCACGAACTCCGAATATCGCGTCCGGTGCTCTTACCAACTGAGCTACGGCGACGGCTGTCCAATCTGCTGCTTTTGTGGGTATTTATGTTTTGCGTGTAAGCGAACCTTGAGAATGTTCGCCAGCTCCACCCTCGTCCATAGCGGTGGACGTAGCACGATCAGTAATACCGCAAGTTTTGCGTAGAACCTCATCTAACGGCGAAGGCGGAAACTGTGCGAGAGCCCTCTTACGCTACATATGGCATCAAGACTGCCACAACCGAGACCCCCGTTAAGCTATTAGCAGACAAGGCAAATGAAATGAGGGGCTCGTTTCACAAACATATTAAGGAAGCCAACAGTCACCGAAACCAAGCAGCACAGAGGAAAGTTTCTATTTTTTTAAATATCTAGTACCAATCAATTAGTTCATTTCTTTCAAAGAAAATTACTTATAAAGCAGCAGAAAAAACAACCATGACGCCGGTGGGATCCGAACCCACGACCTCCGAATATCGCGTCCGGTGCTCTTACCAACTGAGCTACGGCGACGGCTGTCCAATCTGCTGCTTTCGAGGGTATTTATGTTTTGCCTGTAAGCGAACCTTCAGAGTGTTCACCAGCGCCACCAACGTCCATAGCGGTGGACGTCGCACGTCCTGTATTACCGCAAGTGTGACGTAGAACGTCATCTAACGGCGAGGGCAGAAACTGTGCGAGAGCCCTCTTACGCAACCTATGGCATCAAGACTGCCAGAACCGAGACCCCCGTTAAGCTATTAGCAGACAAGGCAAATGAAGTGAGGGGCTCGTTTGACAAACGTATTAAGGAAGCCAACAGTCACCGAAACCAAGGTGCACAGGGGAATGTTTCTATTCTTTTTAAATATCTAGTACCAGTCAATTAGTTTTTTTTTTCCTTTTTAAAGAAAATTGCTGATAAAGCAGCAGAAAAGACAACCATGCCGCCGGTGGGATCTGAACGTACGACCTCCGAATATTGCGTCCGGTGCTCTTACCAACAGAGCTACGGCGTCAGCTGTCCAATCTGCTGCTTTCTTGGGTATTTGTTTTGCGTGTAAGCGAACCTTGAGAGTGTTCACCAGCTCCACCCTCGTCCATAGCGGTGGACGTAGCACGTCCAGTAATACCGCAAGTGTGGCGTAGAACCTCATCTAACGGCGAAGGCGGAAACTGTGCGAGAGCCCTCTTACGCTACATATGGCATCAAGACTGCCAGAACCGAGACTACCGTTAAGCTATTAGCAGACAAGGCAAATTATGTGAGGGGCTCGTTTGACAAACGTGTTAAGGAAGCCAACAGTCACCGAGACCAAGGTGCACAGGGGAATGTTTCTATTTTTTTTAAATCTAGTACCAATCAATTAGTTTTTTTTTCTTTTAAAAGAAAATTACTTATAAATCAGCAGAAAAACAACCATGCCGCCGCTGGGATCCGAACCCACGACCTCCGAATATCGCGTCCAGTGATCTTACCAACTGAGCTATGGCGACGGCTGTCCAATCTGCTGCTTTTGTGGGTATTTATGTTTTGCCTGTAAGCGAACCTTGAGAGTGTTCACCAGCGCCACCCTCGTCCATAGCGGTGGACGTAGCACGTCCTGTAATACCGCAAGTGTGACGTAGAAGGTCATCTAACGGCGAGGGCGGAAACTGTGCGAGAGCCCTCTTACGCTACCTATGGCATCAAGACTGCCAGAACCGAGACCCCCGTTAAGCTATTAGCAGACAAGGCAAATGAAATGAGGGGCTCGTTTCACAAACATATTAAGGAAGCCAACAGTCACCGAAACCAAGCAGCACAGAGGAAAGTTTCTATTTTTTTAAATATCTAGTACCAATCAATTAGTTCATTTCTTTCAAAGAAAATTACTTATAAAGCAGCAGAAAAAACAACCATGACGCCGGTGGGATCCGAACCCACGACCTCCGAATATCGCGTCCGGTGCTCTTACCAACTGAGCTACGGCGACGGCTGTCCAATCTGCTGCTTTCGTGGGTATTTATGTTTTGCGTGTAAGCGAACCTTGAGAGTGTTCACCAGCGCCACCCTCGTCCTTAGCGGTGGACGTAGCACGTCCTGTATTACCGCAAGTGTGACGTAGAACGTCATCTAACGGCGAGGGCAGAAACTGTGCGAGAGCCCTCTTACGCAACCTATGGCATCAAGACTGCCAGAACCGAGACCCCCGTTAAGCTATTAGCAGACAAGGCAAATGAAGTGAGGGGCTCGTTTGACAAACATATTAAGGAAGCCAACAGTCACCGAAACCAAGGAGCACAGAGGAATGTTTCTATTTTTTGAAATATCTAGTACCATTTTAAAGAAAAGTACTTATAAAGCAGCAGAAAAAACAACCATGACATCGGTGGGATCCGAACCCACTGTCTCCGTATATAGTGTTCGGTGCTCTTACTAACTGAGCTACGGCGACCCCTGTCCAATCTGCTGCTTTCGTGGGTATTTATGTTTTGCGTGTAAGCGAACCTTGAGAGTGTTCACCAGCGCCACCCTCGTCCATAGCGGTGTACGTAGCATCTCCTGTAATACCGCAAGTGTGACGTAGAACGTCATCTAACGGCGAGGGCGGAAACTGTAAGAGAGCCCTCTTACCCTACCGATGGCATCAAGACTGCCAGAACCGAGACCCCCGTTAAGCTATTAGCAGACAAGGCAAATGAAGTGAGGGGCTCGTTTGACAAACGTATTAAGGAAGCCAACAGTCACCGAAACCAAGGTGCACAGGGGAATATTTCTATTTGTTTTTAATATCTAGTACCAATCAATTAGTTTTTTTCCTTTTTAAAGAAAATTACTTATAAAGCAGCAGAAAAAATAACCATGCCGCCGGTGGGATCCGAACCCACGACCTCCGAATATCGCGTCCGGTGCTCTTACCAACTGAGCTACGGCGACGGCTGTCCAATATGCTGCTTTCGTGGGTATTTATGTTTTGCGTGTAAGCGAACCTTGAGAGTGTTCGCCAGCTCCACCCTCGTCCATAGCGGTGGACGTAGCACGTCCTGTAATACCGCAAGTGTGACGTAGAACCTCATCTAACGGCAAGGGCGGAAACTGTGCGAGAGCCCTCTTACGCTACCTATGGCATCAAGACTGCCAGAGCCGAGACCCCCGTTAAGCTATTAGCAGACAAGGCAAATGAAGTGAGGGGCTCGTTGGACAAACGTATTAAGGAAGCCAACAGACACCGAAACCAAGGAGCACAGAGGAATGTTTCTATTTTTTTAAATATCTAGTACCAATCAATTAGTTCTTTTCTTTTTAAAGAAAATTACTTATAAAGCAGCAGAAAAAACAACCATGACGCCGGTGGGATCCGAACCCACGACCACTGAATGTTGCGTCCGGTGCTCTTACCAACTGAGCTACGGCGACGGCTGTCCAATCTGCTGCTTTCGTGGGTATTTATGTTTTGCGTGTAAGCAAGCCTTGAGAGTGTTCACCAGCGCCACCCTCGTCCATAGCGGTGGACGTAGCACCTCCTGTAATACCGCATGTGTGACGTAGAACGTGATCTAACGGCGAGGGCGGAAACTGTGCGAGAGCCCTCTTACGCTACCTATGGCATCAAGACTGCCACAACCGAGACCCCCGTTAAGCTATTAGCAGACAAGGCAAATGAAGTGAGGGGCTCGTTTGGCAAACGTATTAAGGAAGCCAACAGTCACCGAAACCAAGGAGCACAGAGGAATGTTTCTTTTTTTTAAATATCTAGTACCAATCAATTAGTTCTTTTCTTTTTAAAGAAAATTACTTATAAAGCAGCAGAAAAAACAACCATGACGTCGGTGAGATCCGAACCCACGACCTCCGAATATCGTATCCGGTGCTGCTACCAACTGAGCTACGGCGACACCTGTCCAATCTGCTGCTTTCGTGGGTATTTACGTTTTGCGTGTAAGCGAGCCTTGAGAGTGTTCACCAGCGCCACTCTCGTACATAGCGGTGGACGTAGCACGTCCTGTAATACAGCAATTGTGACGTAGAACGTCATCTAACGGCGAGGGCGGAAACTGTGCGAGAGCCCTCTTACGCTACCTATGGCATCAAGACTGCCAGAACCGTGACCCCCGTTAAGCTATTAGCAGACAAGGCAAATGAAGTGAGGGGCTCGTTTGACAAACATATTAAGGAAGCCAACAGTCGCCGAAACCAAGGAGCACAGAGGAATGTTTCTATTTTTTTTAAATATCTAGTACCAATCAATTTCTTTCTTTAAAAGAAAATTACTTATAAAGCAGCAGAAAAAACAACCATGCCGCCGGTGGATCCGAACCCACGACCTCCGAATATCGCGTCCGGTGCTCTTACCAACTGAGCTACCGCGACGGCTGTCCAATCTGCTGCTTTCGTGGGTATTTATGTTTTGCGTGTAAGCCAACCTTGAGAGAGTTCACCAGTGCCACCCTCGTCCATAGCGGTGGACGTAACACGTCCTGTAATACTGCAAGTGTGACGTAGAACGTCATCTAACGGCAAGGGCGGAAACTGTGCGAGAGCCCTCTTACGCTACCTATGGCATCAAGACTGCCAGAACCGTTACCCCCGTTAAGCTATTAGCAGACAAGGCAAATGAAGTGAGGGGCTCGTTTGACAAACATATTAAGGAAGCCAACAGTCACCGAAACCAAGGAGCACAGAGGAATGTTTCTATTTTTTTTAATATCTAGTACCAATCAATTAGTTTTTTTTTTTAAAGAAAAGCACTTATAAAGCAGCAGAAAAAACAACCATGACACCGGTGGGATCCGAGCCCACGATCTCCGTATATCGTGTTCGGTGCTCTTACCAACTGAGCTACGGCGACCCCTGTCCAATCTGCTGCTTTCGTGGGTATTCATGTTTTGCGTGTAAGCGAACCTTGAGAGTGTTCGCCAGGTCCACCCTCGTCCATAGCGGTGGACGTAGCACCTCCTGTAATACCGCAAGTGTGACGTAGAACTTCATCTAACGGCGACGGCGGAAACTGTGCGAGAGCCCTCTTACGCTACCTATGGCATCAAGACTGCCAGAACCGTGACCCCCGTTAAGCTATTAGCAGACAAGGCAAATGAAGTGAGGGGCTCGTTTGACAAACATATTAAGGAAGCCAACAGTCGCCGAAACCAAGGAGCACAGAGGAATGTTTCTATTTTTTTTAAATATCTAGTACCAATCAATTAGTTCTTTTTCTTTTTAAAGAAAATTACTTATAAATCAGCAGAAAAACAATCATGCCGCCGCAGGGATCCGAACCCATGACCTCCGAATATCGCGTCCGGTGCTCTTACCAACTGAGCTACGGCGACGGCTGTCCAATCTGCTGCTTTCGTGGGTATTTATGTTTTGCGTGTAAGCGAACTTTGAGAGTGTTCACCAGCGCCACCCTCGTCTATAGCGGTGGACGTAGCACGTCCTGTAATACCGCAAGTGTTACCTAGAACGTCATCTAACGGCGAGGGCGGAAACTGTGCGAGAGCCCTCTGACGCTACCTATGGCATCAAGACTGCCACAACCGAGACCCCCGTTAAGCTATTAGCAGACAAGGCAAATGAAATGAGGGGCTCGTTTGACAAACATATTAAGGAAGCCAACAGTCACCGAAACCAAGGAGCACAGAGGAATGTTTCTATTTTTTTAAATATCTAGTACCAATCAATTAGTTCTTTTCTTTTTAAAGAAAATTACTTATAAAGCAGCAGAAAAAACGACCATGACACCGGTGGGATCCGAACCCACGACCTCCGAATATCGCGTCCGGTGCTCTTACCAACTGAGCTACGGCGACGGCTGTCCAATCTGCTGCTTTCGTGGGTATTTATGTTTTGCGTGTAAGCGAGCCTTGAGAGTGTTCACCAGCGCCACCCTCGTCCATAGCGGTGGACGTAGCACCTCCTGTAATACCGCAAGTGTGACGTAGAACTTCATCTAACGGCGACGGCGGAAACTGTGCGAGAGCCCTCTTACGCTACCTATGGCATCAAGACTGCCACAACCGAGACCCCCGTTAAGCTATTAGCAGACAAGGCAAATGAAATGAGGGGCTCGTTTGACAAACATATTAAGGAAGCCAACTGTCACCGAAACCAACGAGCACAGAGGAATGTTTCCATTTTTTTAATTATCTAGTACCAATCAATTAGTTCTTTTCTTTTTAAAGAAAATTACTTATAAAGCAGCAGAAAAAACGACCATGACGCCGGTGGGATCCGAACCCACGACCTCCGAATATCGCGTCCGGTGCTCTTACCAACTGAGCTACGGCGACGGCTGTCCAATCTGCTGCTTTCGTGGGTATTTATGCTTTGCGTGTAAGCGAACCTTGAGAGTGTTCGCCAGCTCCACCCTCGTCCATAGCGGTGGACGTTGCACGTCCTGTAATACCGCAAGTGTGGCGTAGAACCTCATCCAACGGCGAAGGCGGAAGCTGTGCGAGAGCCCTCTTACGCAACCTATGGCATCAAGACTGCCAGAACCGACACCCCCGTTAAGCTATTAGCAGACAAGGAATGAAGTGAGGGGCTCGTTTGACAAACGTATTAAGGAAGCCAACAATCACCGAAACCAAGGTGCAAAGGGGAATGTTTCTATTTTTTTTAAATATCTAGTACCAATCAATTTGTTTCTTTAAAAGAAAATTACTTATAAAGCAGCAGAAAAAACAACCATGCCGCCGGTGGATCCGAACCCACGACCTGCGAATATCGCGTCCGGTGCTCTTACCAACTGAGCTGCAGCGACGGCTGACCAATCTGCTGCTTTCGTGGGTATTTATGTTTTGCGTGTAAGCGAACCTTGAGAGTGTTCACCAGCGCCACCCTCGTCCATAGCGGTGGACGTAACACGTCTTGTAATACTGCAAGTGTGACGTAGAACGTCATCTAACGGCGAGGGCGGAAACTGTGCGAGAGCCCTCTTACGCTACCTATGGTATCAAGACTGCCAGAACCGTGACCCCCGTTAAGCTATTAGCAGACAAGGCAAATGAAGTGAGGGGCTCGTTTGACAAACATATTAAGGAAGCCAACAGTCACCGAAACCAAGGAGCACAGAGGAATGTTTCATTTTTTTTAAATATCTAGTACCAATCAATTAGTTTTTTTTCTTTTTAAAGAAAAGTACTTATAAAGCAGCAGAATAAACAACCATGACACCGGTGGGATCCGAACCCACGATCTCCATATATCGTGTCCGGTGTTGCTACCAACTGAGCTACGGCGACACCTGTCCAATCTGCTGCTTTCGTGGGTATTTATGTTTTGCATGTAAGCAAACCTTGCGAGTGTTCACCAGCGCCACCCTCGTCCATAGCGGTGGATGTAGCATGTCCTGTAATACCGCAAGTGTGACGTAGGACGTCATCTAACGGCGAGGGCGGAAACTGTGCGAGAGCCCTCTTACGCTACCTATGACATCAAGACTGCCAGAACCATGACCCCCGTTAAGCTATTAGCAGACAAGGCAAATGAAATGAGGGGCTCGTTAGACAAACTTATTAATGAAGCCAACAGACACCGAAACCAAGGAGCACAGAGGAATGTTTCTATTTTTTTAAATATCTAGTACCAATCAATTTCTTTCTTTAAAAGAAAATTACTTATAAAGCAGCAGAAAAAACAACCATGCCGCCTGTGGATCCGAACCCACGACCTCCGAAAATCGCGTCCGGTGCTCTTACCAACTGAGCTACAGCGACGGCTGTCCAATCTGCTGCTTTCGTGGGTATCTTTGTTTTGCGTGAAAGCGAACCTTGAGAGTGTTCACCAGCGCCACTCTCGTGCATAGCGTTGGACGTAGCACGTCGTGTAATACCGCAAGTGTGACGTAGAACGTCATCTAACGGCGAGGGCGGAAACTGTGCGAGAGTCCTCTTACGCTACCTATGTCATCAAGACTGCCAGAACCGAGACCCCCGTTAAGCTATTAGCAGACAAGGCAAATGAAATGAGGGGCTCGTTAGACAAACATATTATGCAAGCCAACAGACACCGAAACCAAGGTGCACAGGGGAATGTTTCTATTTTTTTAATATCTAGTACCAATCAATTAGCTTTTTTTCTTTTTAAAGAAAATTACTTATAAAGCAGCAGAAAAAACAACCATGCCGCCAGTGGGATCCGAACCCACGACCTCCGAATATCGCGTCCGGTGCTCTTACCAACTGAGCTACGGCGACACCTGTCCAATCTGCTGCTTTCGTGGGTATTTATGTTTTGCTTGTAAGCGAGCCTTGAGAGTGTTCACCAGCGCCACTCTCGTACATAGCGGTGGACGTAGCACGTCCTGTAATACCGCAATTGTGACGTAGAACGTCATCTAACGGTGAGGGCGGAAACTGTGCGAGAGCCCTCTTACGCTACCTATGACATCAAGACTGCCAGAACCATGACCCCCGTTAAGCTATTAGCACACAAGGCAAATGAAGTGAGGGGCTCATTTGACAAACTTATTAAGGAAGCCAACAGTCGCCGAAACCAAGGAGCACAGAGGAATGTTTCTATTTTTTTAAAATATCTAGTACCAATCAATTTCTTTCTTTAAAAGAAAATTACTTATAAAGCAGCAGAAAAAACAACCATGCCGCCGGTGGATCCGAACCCACGACCACCGAATATCGCGTCCGGTGCTCTTACCAACTGAGCTACCGCGACGGCTGTCCAATCTGCTGCTTTCGAGGGTATTTATGTTTTGCGTGTAAGCCAACCTTGAGAGTGTTCACCAGCACCACCCTCGTCCATAGCGGTGGACGTAACACGTCCTGTAATACTGCAAGTGTGACGTAGAACGTCATCTAACGGCGAGGTCGGAAACTGTGCGAGAGCCCTCTTACGCTACCTGTGGCATCAAGACTGCCAGAACCGTTACCCCCATTAAGCTATTAGCAGACAAGGCAAATGAAGTGAGGGGCTCGTTTGACAAACATATTAAGGTAGCCAACAGTCACCGAAACCAAGGAGCACAGAGGAATGTTTCTATTTTTTTAAATATCTAGTACCAATCAATTAGTTTTTTTTTAAAGAAAAGCACTTATAAAGCAGCAGAAAAAACAACCATGACACCGGTTGGATCCGAACCCACGATCTCCGTATATCGTGTTCGGTGCTCTTACCAACTTAGCTACGGTGACCCCTGTCCAATCTGCTGCTTTCGTGGGTATTTATGTTTTGCGTGTAAGCGAGCCTTGAGAGTGTTCACCAGCGCCACCCTCGTCCATAGCGGTGGACGTAGCACCTCCTGTAATACCGCAAGTGTGACGTAGAACTTCATCTAACGGCGACGGCGGAAACTGTGAGAGAGCCCTCTTACGCTACCTATGGCATCAAGACTGCCAGAACCGTGACCCCCGTTAAGCTATTAGCAGACAAGGCAAATGATGTGAGGGGCTCGTTTGACAAACTTATTAAGGAAGCCAACAGTCGCCGAAACCAAGGAGCACAGAGCAATGTTTCTATTTTTCTAAAATATCTACTACCAATCAATTTCTTTCTTTAAAAGAAAATTACTTATAAAGCAGCAGAAAAAACAACCATGCCGCCGGTGGATCCGAACCCACGACCACCGAATATCGCGTCCGGTGCTCTTACCAACTGAGCTACCGCGACGGCTGTCCAATCTGCTGCTTTCGTGGGTATTTATGTTTTGCGTATAAGCCAACCTTGAGAGTGTTCGCCAGCTCCAGCCTCGTCCATAGCGGTGGACGTTGCACGTCCTGTAATACCGCAAGTGTGGCGTAGAACCTCATCTAACGGCGAAGGCGGAAACTGTGCGAGAGCCCTCTTACGCTACCTATGGCATCAAGACTGCCAGAACCGAAACCCCCGTTAAGCTATTAGCAGACAAGGAATGAAGTGAGGGGCTCGTTTGACAAACGTATTAAGGAAGCCAACAATCACCGAAACCAAGGTGCAAAGGGGAATGTTTCTATTTTTTTAAATATCTAGTACCAATCAATTTGTTTCTTTAAGAGAAAATTACTTATAAAGCAGCAGAAAAAACAACCATGCCGCCGGTGGATCCGAACCCACGACCTGCGAATATCGCGTCCGGTGCTCTTACCAACTGAACTACAGCGACGGCTGTCCAATCTGCTGCTTTCTTGGGTATTTATGTTTTGCGTGTAAGCGAACCTTGAGAGTGTTCACCAGCGCCACCCTCGTCCATAGCGGTGGACGTAACACGTCTTGTAATACTGCAAGTGTGACGTAGAACGTCATCTAACGGCGAGGGCGGAAACTGTGCGAGAGCCCTCTTACGCTACCTATGGCATCAAGACTGCCAGAACCGTGACCCCCGTTAAGCTGTTAGCAGACAAGGCAAATGAAGTGAGGGGCTCGTTTGACAAACATATTAAGGAAGCCAACAGTCACCGAAACCAAGGAGCACAGAGGAATGTTTCTATTTTTTTAAATATCTAGTACCAATCAATTAGTTCTTTTCTCTTGTAAAGAAAATTACTTATAAATCAGCAGAAAAAACATCCATGCCGCCTGTGGATCCGAACCCACGACCTCCGAATATCGCGTCCGGTGCTCTTACCAACTGAGCTACAGCGACGGCTGTCCAATCTGCTGCTTTCGTGGGTATTTATGTTTTGCGTGTAAGCGAACCTTGAGAGTGTTCACCAGAGCCACCCTCGGCCATAGCGGTGGGCGTAACACGTCCTGTAATACTGCAAGTGTGACGTAGAACGTCATCTAACGGCGAGGGCGGAAGCTGTGCGAGAGCCCTCTTACGCTACCTATGGCATCAAGACTGCCAGAACCGTTACCCCCGTTAAGCTATTAGCAGACAAGGCAAATGAAGTGAGGGGCTCGTTTGACAAACATATTAAGGAAGCCAACAGTCACCGAAACCAAGGAGCACAGAGGAATGTTTCTATTTTTTTAAATATCTAGTACCATTTTAAAGAAAAGCACTTATAAAGCAGCAGAAAAAACAACCATGACACCGGTTGGATCCGAACCCACGATCTCCGTATATCGTGTTCGGTGCTCTTACCAACTTAGCTACGGTGACCCCTGTCCAATCTGCTGCTTTCGTGGGTATTTATGTTTTGCGTGTAAGCGAGCCTTGAGAGTGTTCACCAGCGCCACCCTCGTCCATAGCGGTGGACGTAGCACCTCCTGTAATACCGCAAGTGTGACGTAGAACTTCATCTAACGGCGACGGCGGAAACTGTGAGAGAGCCCTCTTACGCTACCTATGGCATCAAGACTGCCAGAACCGTGACCCCCGTTAAGCTATTAGCAGACAAGGCAAATGAAGTGAGGGGCTCGTTTGACAAACTTATTAAGGAAGCCAACAGTCGCCGAAACCAAGGAGCACAGAGCAATGTTTCTATTTTTCTAAAATATCTAGTACCAATCAATTTCTTTCTTTAAAAGAAAATTACTTATAAAGCAGCAGAAAAAACAACCATGCCGCCGGTGGATCCGAACCCACGACCACCGAATATCGCGTCCGGTGCTCTTACCAACTGAGCTACCGCGACGGCTGTCCAATCTGCTGCTTTCGTGGGTATTTATGTTTTGCGTATAAGCCAACCTTGAGAGTGTTCGCCAGCTCCAGCCTCGTCCATAGCGGTGGACGTTGCACGTCCTGTAATACCGCAAGTGTGGCGTAGAACCTCATCTAACGGCGAAGGCGGAAACTGTGCGAGAGCCCTCTTACGCTACCTATGGCATCAAGACTGCCAGAACCGAAACCCCCGTTAAGCTATTAGCAGACAAGGAATGAAGTGAGGGGCTCGTTTGACAAACGTATTAAGGAAGCCAACAATCACCGAAACCAAGGTGCAAAGGGGAATGTTTCTATTTTTTTTAAATATCTAGTACCAATCAATTTGTTTCTTTAAGAGAAAATTACTTATAAAGCAGCAGAAAAAACAACCATGCCGCCGGTGGATCCGAACCCACGACCTGCGAATATCGCGTCCGGTGCTCTTACCAACTGAGCTACAGCGACGGCTGTCCAATCTGCTGCTTTCTTGGGTATTTATGTTTTGCGTGTAAGCGAACCTTGAGAGTGTTCACCAGCGCCACCCTCGTCCATAGCGGTGGACGTAACACGTCTTGTAATACTGCAAGTGTGACGTAGAACGTCATCTAACGGCGAGGGCGGAAACTGTGCGAGAGCCCTCTTACGCTACCTATGGCATCAAGACTGCCAGAACCGTGACCCCCGTTAAGCTGTTAGCAGACAAGGCAAATGAAGTGAGGGGCTCGTTTGACAAACATATTAAGGAAGCCAACAGTCACCGAAACCAAGGAGCACAGAGGAATGTTTCTATTTTTTTAAATATCTAGTACCAATCAATTAGATCTTTTCTCTTGTAAAGAAAATTACTTATAAATCAGCAGAAAAAACAACCATGCCGCCTGTGGATCCGAACCCACGACCTCCGAATATCGCGTCCGGTGCTCTTACCAACTGAGCTACAGCGACGGCTGTCCAATCTGCTGCTTTCGTGGGTATTTATGTTTTGCGTGTAAGCGAACCTTGAGAGTGTTCACCAGAGCCACCCTCGGCCATAGCGGTGGGCGTAACACGTCCTGTAATACTGCAAGTGTGACGTAGAACGTCATCTAACGGCGAGGGCGGAAGCTGTGCGAGAGCCCTCTTACGCTACCTATGGCATCAAGACTGCCAGAACCGTTACCCCCGTTAAGCTATTAGCAGACAAGGCAAATGAAGTGAGGGGCTCGTTTGACAAACATATTAAGGAAGCCAACAGTCACCGAAACCAAGGAGCACAGAGGAATGTTTCTATTTTTTTAAATATCTAGTACCATTTTAAAGAAAAATACTTAAAAACAAGCAGAAAAACCATGCCGCCGCTGGGATCCGAACCCACGACCTCCGAATATCGCGTCCGGTGCTCTTACCAACTGAGCTACGGCGACGGCTGTCCAATCTGCTGCTTTTGTGGGTATTTATGTTTTGCGTGTAAGCGAACCTTGAGAGTGTTCGCCAGCTCCACCCTCGTCCATAGCGGTGGACGTAGCACGTCCTGTAATACCGCAAGTGTGGCGTAGAACCTCATCTAACGGCGAAGGCGGAAACTGTGCGAGAGCCCTCTTACGCTACATATGGCATCAAGCTGCCAGAACCGAGACCCCCGTTAAGCTATTAGCAGATAAGGCAAATGAAGTGAGGGGCTCGTTTGACAAACGTGTTAAGGAAGCCAACAGTCACCGAAACCAAGGTGCACAGGGGAATGTTTCTATTTTTTTTTAAATCTAGTACCAATCAATTAGATTTTTTTTTCTTTTTAAAGAAAACACTTATAAATCAGCAGAAAAAAACCATGCCGCCGCTGGGATCCGAACACACGGCCTCCGAAAATCGCGCCCGGTACTCTTACCAACTGAGCTACGGCGACGGCTGTCCAATCTGCTGCTTTTGTGGGTATTTACGTTTTGCGTGTAAGCGAACCTTGAGAGTGTTCGCCAGCTCCACCCTCGTCCATAGCGGTGGACGTAGCACGTCCTGTAATACCGCAAGTGTGGCGTAGAACCTCATCTAACGGCGAAGGCGGAAACTGTGCGAGAGCCCTCTTACGCTACATATGGAATCAAGACTGCCAGAACCGAGACCCCCGTTAAGCTATTAGCAGACAAGGCAAATGAAGTGAGGGGCTCGTTTGACAAACGTATTAAGGAAGCCAACAGTCACCGAAACCAAGGTGCACAGGGGAATGTTTCTATTTGTTTTTAAAATCTAGTACCGAACAATTAGTTCTTTTTTCTTTTTAAAGAAAATTACTTATAAATCACCAGAAAAACAACCATGCCGCCGCAGGGATCCGAACCCACGACCTCCGAATATCGCGTCCGGTGCTCTTACCAACTGAGCTACGGCGACGGCTGTCCAATCTGCTGCTTTCGTGGGTATTTATGTTTTGCGTGTATGCGAACCTTGAGAGTGTTCACCAGCGCCACCCTCGTCTATAGCGGTGGACGTAGCACGTCCTGTAATACCGCAATTGTGACGTAGAACGTCATCTAACGGCGAGGGCGGAAACTGTGCGAGAGCCCTCTGACGCTATCTATGGAATCAAGACTGCCAGAACCGAGACCCCCGTTAAGCTATTAGCAGACAAGGCAAATGAAGTGAGGGGCTCGTTGGACAAACGTATTAAGGAAGCCAAACGTCACCGAAACCAAGGAGCACAGGGGAATGTTTCTGTTTGTTTTTAATATCTAGTACCAATCAATTAGTTTTTCCTTTTTAAAGAAAATTTCTTATAAAGCAGCGGAAAAAATAACCATGCCGCCGGTGGGATCCGAATCCACGACCTCCGAATATCGCGTCCGGTGCTCTTACCAACTGAGCTACGGCGACGGCTGTCCAATCTGCTGCTTTAGTGGGTATTTATGTTTTGCGTGTAAGCGAACCTTGAGAGTGTTCGCCAGCCCCACCCTCGTCCATAGCGGTGGACGTAGCACGTCCTCTAATACCGCAAGTGTGGCGTAGAACCTCATCTAACGGCGAAGGCGGAAACTGTGCGACAGCCCTCTTACGCTACATATGGCATCAAGACTGCCAGAACCGAGACCCCCGTTAAGCGCTTAGCAGACAAGGCAAATGAAGTGAGGGGCTCGTTTGACAAACGTGTATAGGAAGCCAACAGTCACCGAAACCAAGGTGCACAGGGGAATGTTTCTATTTGTTTTTAAAATCTAGTACCGATCAATTAGTTCTTTTTTCTGTTTAAAGAAAATTACTTATAAATCACCAGAAAAACAACCATGCCGCCGCATGGATCCGAACCCACGACCTCCGAATATCGCGTCCGGTGCTCTTACCAACTGAGCTACGGCGACGGCTGTCCAATCTGCTGCTTTCGTGGGAATTTATGTTTTGCGTGTAAGCGAACCTTGAGAGTGTTCACCAGCGCCACCCTCGTCTATAGCGGTGGACGTAGCACGTCCTGTAATACCGCAAGTGTGACGTAGAACGTCATCTAACGGCGAGGGCGGAAACTGTGCGAGAGCCCTCTGTCGCTACCTATGGCATCAAGACTGCCAGAACCGAGACCCCCGTTAAGCTATTAGCAGACAAGGCAAACGAAGTGAGGGGCTCGTTTGACAAACGTATTAAGGAAGCCAAACGTCACCGAAACCAAGGAGCACAGGGGAATGTTTCTGTTTGTTTTTAATATCTAGTACCAATCAATTAGTTTTTCCTTTTTAAAGAAAATTACTTATAAAGCAGCGGAAGAAATAACCATGCCGCCGGTGGGATCTGAATCCACGACCTCCGAATATCGCGTCCGGTGCTCTTACCAACTGAGCTACGGCGACGGCTGTCCAATCTGCTGCTTTCGTGGGTATTTATGTTTTGCGTGTAAGCGAACCTTGAGAGTGTTCGCCAGCTCCACCCTCATCCCTAGCGGTGGACGTAGCACGTCCTGTAATACCGGAAGTGTGGCGTAGAACCTCATCTAACGGCGAAGGCGGAAACTGTGCGAGAGCCCTCTTACGCTACATACGGCATCAAGACTGCCAGAACCGAGACCCCCGTTAAGCTATTAGCAGACAAGGCAAATGAAGTGAGTGGCTCGTTTGACAAACGTGTTAAGGAAGCCAACAGTCACCGAAACCAAGGTGCACAGGGGAATGTTTCTATTTTTTTTTAAATCTAGTACCAATCAATTAGTTCTTTTTCCTTTTTAAAGAAAATTACTTATAAATCAGCAGAAAAACAACCATGCCGCCGCTGGGATCCGAACCCATAACCTCCGAATATCGCGTCCGGTGCTCTTACCAACTGAGCTACGGCGACGGCTGTCCAATCTGCTGCTTTCGTGGGTATTTATGTTTTGCGTGTAAGCGAACCTTGAGAGTGTTCACCAGCGCCACCCTCGTCTATAGCGGTGGACGTAGCACGTCCTGTAATACCGCAAGTGTGACGTAGAACGTCATCTAACGGCGAGGGCGGAAACTGTACGAGAGCCCTCTTACGCTACCTATGGCATCAAGACTGCCAGAACCGAGACCCCCGTTGAGCTATTAGCAGACAAGGCAAATGAAGTGAGGGGCTCGTTTGACAAACGTATTAAGGAAGCCAACAATCACCGAAACCAAGGTGCAAAGGGGAATGTTTCTATTTTATTAAATA
This sequence comes from Amblyomma americanum, assembly GCF_052857255.1. NCBI lineage: Eukaryota > Metazoa > Arthropoda > Arachnida > Ixodida > Ixodidae > Amblyomma > Amblyomma americanum. The sequence goes on along the minus strand of NC_135497.1, from coordinate 454,488,935 downwards.
TCTAGTACCAATCAATTTGTTTCTTTAAAAGAAAATTACTTATAAAGCAGCAGAAAACACAACCATGCCGCCTGTGGATCCGAACCCACGACCTCCGAATATCGCGTCCGGTGCTCTTACCAACTGAGCTACAGCGACGGCTGTCCAATCTGCTGCTTTCGTGGGTATTTATGTTTTGCGTGTAAGCGAACCTTGAGAGTGTTCACCAGCGCCACCCTCGTCCATAGCGGTGTACGTAACACGTCCTGTAATACTGCAAGTGTGACGTAGAACGTCATCTAACGGCGAGGGCGGAAACTGTGCGAGAGCCCTCTTACGCTACCTATGGCATCAAGACTGCCAGAACCGAGACCCCCGTTAAGCTATTAGCAGACAAGGCAAATGAAGTGAGGGGCTCGTTTGACAAACGTATCAAGGAAGCCAACAGTCACCGAAACCAAGGAGCACAGGGGAATGTTTCTATTTGTTTTTAATATCTAGTACCAATCAATTAGTTTTTCCTTTTTAAAGAAAATTACTTATAAAGCAGCAGAAAAAATAACCATGCCGCCGGTGGGATCCGAACCCACGACCTCCGAATATCGCGTCCGGTGCTCTTACCAACTGAGCTACGGCGACGGCTGTCCAATCTGCTGCTTTCGTGGGTATTTATGTTTTGCGTGTAAGCGAACCTTGAGAGTGTTCGCCAGCTCCACCCTCGTCCATAGCGGTGGACGTAGCACGTCCTGTAATACCGCAAGTGTGGCGTAGAACCTCATCTAACGGCGAAGGCGGAAACTGTGCGAGAGCCCTCTTACGCTACATATGGCATCAAGCTGCCAGAACCGAGACCCCCGTTAAGCTATTAGCAGACAAGGCAAATGAAGTGAGGGGCTCGTTTGACAAACGTGTTAAGGAAGCCAACAGTCACCGAAACCAAGGTGCACAGGGGAATGTTTCTATTTTTTTTTAAATCTAGTACCAATCAATTAGATTTTTTTTCTTTTTAAAGAAAACACTTATAAATCAGCAGAAAAAAACCATGCCGCCGCTGGGATCCGAACACACGGCCTCCGAAAATCGCGCCCGGTACTCTTACCAACTGAGCTACGGCGACGGCTGTCCAATCTGCTGCTTTTGTGGGTATTTACGTTTTGCGTGTAAGCGAACCTTGAGAGTGTTCGCCAGCTCCACCCTCGTCCATAGCGGTGGACGTAGCACGTCCTGTAATACCGCAAGTGTGGCGTAGAACCTCATCTAACGGCGAAGGCGGAAACTGTGCGAGAGCCCTCTTACGCTACATATGGCATCAAGCTGCCAGAACCGAGACCCCCGTTAAGCTATTAGCAGACAAGGCAAATGAAGTGAGGGGCTCGTTTGACAAACGTATCAAGGAAGCCAACAGTCACCGAAACCAAGGAGCACAGGGGAATGTTTCTATTTGTTTTTAATATCTAGTACCAATCAATTAGTTTTTCCTTTTTAAAGAAAATTACTTATAAAGCAGCAGAAAAAATAACCATGCCGCCGGTGGGATCCGAACCCACGACCTCCGAATATCGCGTCCGGTGCTCTTACCAACTGAGCTACGGCGACGGCTGTCCAATCTGCTGCTTTCGTGGGTATTTATGTTTTGCGTGTAAGCGAACCTTGAGAGTGTTCGCCAGCTCCACCCTCATCCATAGCGGTGGACGTAGCACGTCCTGTAATACCGCAAGTGTGGCGTAGAACCTAATCTAACGGCGAAGGCGGAAACTGTGCGAGAGCCCTCTTACGCTACATAAGGCATCAATACTGCCAGAACCGAGACCCCCGTTAAGCTGTTAGCAGACAAGGCAAATGAAGTGAGGGGCTCGTTTGACAAACGTATTAAGGAAGCCAACAGTCTCCGAAACCAAGGTGCACAGGGGAATTTCTATTTTCTTTTAAATATCTAGTACCAATAAATTAGCTTTTTTCTTTTTAAAGAAAATTACTTTTAAAGCAGCAGAAAAAACAACCATGCCGCCATTGGGATCCGAACCCACGACCTCCGAATATCGCGTCCGGTGCTCTTACCAACTGAGCTACGGCGACGGCTGACCAATCTGCTGCTTTCGTGGGTATTTATGTTTTGCGTGTAAGCGAACCTTGAGAGTGTTCACCAGCGCCACTCTCGTACTTAGCGGTGGACGTAGCACGTCCTGTAATACCGCAAGTGTGACATAGAACGTCATCTAACGGCGAGGGCGGAAACTGTACGAGAGCCCTCTTACGCTACCTATGGCATCAAGACTGCCAGAAACGAGACCCCGGTTAAGCTATTAGCAGACAAGGCAAATGAAGTGAGGGGCTCGTTTGACAAACTTATTAAGGAAGCCAACAGTCACCGAAACCAAGGTGCACAGGGGAATGTTTCTATATTTTTTTAAATATCTAGTACCAATCAATTAGTTTTTTTCTTTTTAAAGAAAATGACTTATAAAGCAGCAGAACAAACAACCATGCCGCCGGTGGGATCCGAACCCACGACATCCGAATATCGTGTCCGGTGCTCTTACCAACTGAGCTACAGCGACGGCTGTTCAATCTGCTGCTTTCGTGGGTATTTATGTTTTGCGTGTAAGCGAACCTTGAGAGTGTTCACCAGCGCCACCCTCGTCCATAGCGGTGGACCTAGCACGTCCTGTAATAACGCAAGTGTGACGTAGAACATCATCTAACGGCGAGGGCGGAAACTGTGCGAGAGCCCTCTTACGCTACCTATGACATCAAGACTGCCAGAACCGAGACCCCCGTTAAGCTATTAGCAGAAAAGGCAAATGAAGTGAGGGGCTCGTTTGACAAACTTATTAAGGAAGCCAACAGTCACCGCAACCAAGGTGCACAGGGGAATGTTTCTATTTTTTTTAAATATCTAGTACCAGTCAATTAGTTTTTTTTTTTCCTTTTTAAAGAAAATTACTTATAAAGCAGCAGAAAAAACAACCATGCCGACGGTCGGATCCGAACCCACGACCTCTGAATATCGCGTCCGGTGCTCTTACCAACTGAGCTACGGCGACGGCTGTCCAATCTGCTGCTTTCGTTGGTATTTATGTTTTGCGTGTAAGCGAACCTTGAGAGTGTTCACCAGCGCCACCCTCGTCCATAGCGGTGGACGTAGCACCTCCTGTAATACCGCAAGTGTGACGTAGAACGTCATCTAACGGCGAGGGCTGAAACTGTTCGAGAGCCCTCTTACGCTACCTATGGCAGCAAGACTGCCAGAACCGAGACCCCTGTTAAGCTGTTAGCAGACAAGGCAAATGAAGTGAGGGGCTCGTTTGACAAACGTATTAAGGAAGCCAACAGTCACCGAAACCAAGGTGCCCAGGGGAATGTTTCTATTTGTTTTTAATTTCTAGTACCAATCAATTAGTTTTTTCCTTTTTAAAGAAAAAAACTTATAAAGCAGCACAAAAAACAACCATGCCGCCGGTGGGATCCGAACCCACGACCTCCGAATATCGCGTCCGGTGCTCTTACCAACTGAGCTACGGCGACGGCTGTCCAATCTGCTGCTTTCGGGGGTATTTATGTTTTGCGTGTAAGCGAACCTTGAGAGTGTTCACCAGCGCCACCCTCGTCTATAGCGGTGGACGTAGCACGTCCTGTAATACCGCAAGTGTGACGTAGAACTTCATCTAACGGCGACGGCGGAATCTGTGCGAGAGCCCTCTTACGCTACCTATGGCATCAACACTGCCAGAACCGGGACCCCCGTTAAGCTATTAGCAGACAAGGCAAATGAAGTGAGGGGCTCGTTTGACAAACGTATTAAGGAAGCCAACAGTCACCGAAACCAAGGTGCACACGGGAATGTTTCTATTTTTTTTTAATATCTTGTACCAATCAATTAGCTTTTTTTCTTTTTAAGGAAAATTATAAAGCAGCAGAAAAAACAACCTTGCCGCCGGTGGGATCCGAACCCACGACCTCCGAATATCGCGTCCGGTGCAATTACCAACTGAACTACGGCGACGGCTGTCCAATCTGCTGCTTTCGTGGGTATTTATGTTTTGAGTGTAAGAGAACCTTGAGAGTGTTCACCAGCGCCACCCTCGTCCATAGCGGTGGACGTAGCACCTCCTGTAATACCGCAAGTGTGACGTAGAACGTCATCTAATGGCGAGGGCGGAAACTGTACGAGAGCCCTCTTACGCTACCGATGGCATCAAGACTGCCAGAACCGAGACCCCCGTTGAGCTATTAGCAGACAAGGCAAATTAAGTGAGGGGCTCGTTTGACAAACGTGTTAAGGAAGCCAACAGTCACCGAAACCAAGGTGCACAGGGGAATGTTTCTATTTTTTTTAATCTAGTACCAATCAATTAGTTTTTCTTTTTAAAGAAAATTAGTTATAAATCAGCAGAAAAACAACCATGCCGCCGCTGGGATCCGAACCCACGACCTCCGAATATCGCGTCCGGTGCTCTTACCAACTGAGCTACGGCGACGGCTGTCCAACCTGCTGCTTTCGTGGGTATTTATGTTTTGCTTGTAAGCGAGTCTTTAGAGTGTTCACCAGCGCCACCCTCGTCCATAGCGGTGGATGTAGCACCTCCTGTAATACCGCAAGTTTGACGTAGAACTTCATCTAACGGCGACGGCGGAAACTGTGCAAGAGCCCTCTTACGCTACCTATGGCATCAAGACTGCCAGAGCCGGGACCCCCGTTAAGCTATTAGCAGACAAGGCAAATGAAGTGAGGGGCTCGTTTGACAAACGTATTAAGGAAGCCAACAGTCACCGAAACCAAGGTGCACACGGGAATGTTTCTATTTTTTTTAATATCTCGTACCAATCAATTAGCTTTTATTCTTTTTAAAGAAAATTACTTATAAAGCAGCAGAAAAAACAACCTTGCCGCCAGTGGGATCCGAACCCACGACCTCCGAATATCGCGTCCGGTGCTCTTACCAACTGAGCTACGGGGACGGCTGTCCAATCTGCTGCTTTCGTGGGTATTTATGTTTTGCGTGTAAGCGAGCCTTGAGAGTGTTCACCAGCGCCACCCTCGGCCATAGCGGTGGATGTAGCACCTCCTGTAATACCGCAAGTGTGAGGTAGAACGTCATCTAACGACGAGGGCGGAAACTGTGCGAGAGCTTTCCTACGCTACCTATGGCATCAAGACTGCCAGAACCGACACCCCCGTTAAGCTATTAGCAGACAAGGCAAATGAAGTGAGGGGCTCGTTTGAAAAACGTATTAAGGAAGCCAACAGTCACCGAAACCAAGGTGCACAGGGGAATGTTTATATTTGTTTTTAATATCTATTACCAATCAATTAGTTTTCTTTAAAGAAAATTACTTATAAAGCAGCAGAAAAAACAACCATGCCGCCGGTGGGATCCGAACCCACGACCTCCGAATATAGCACCCGCTGCTCTTACCAACTAGAGCTACAGCGACGGCTGTACAATCTGCTGCTTTCGTGGGTATTTTTGTTTTGCGTGTAAGCGAACCTTGAAAGTGTTCACCAGCGCCCGCCTCGTCCATAGCGGTGGACGTAGCACGTCCTTTAATACCGCAAGTGTGACGTAGAACGTCATCTAACGGCGAGGGCGAAAACTGTACGAGAGCCCTCTTACGCTACCAATGGCATCAAGACTGCGGAACCGAGACCCCCGTTAAGCTATTAGCAGAAAAGGCAAATGAAGTGAGGGGCTCGTTTGACAAACGTATTAAGGAAGCCAACAGTCACCGAAACCAAGGTGCACCGGGGAATGTCTATTTTTTAAATATCTAGTACCAATAAATTAGCTTTTTTTCTTTTTAAAGAAAATTACTTATAAAGCAGCAGAAAAAACAACCATGCCGCCAGTGGGATCCGAACCCACGACCTCCGAATATCGCGTCCGGTGCTCTTACCAACTGAGCTACGGCGACGGCTGACCAATCTGCTGCTTTCGTGGGTATTTATGTTTTGCGTGTAAGCGAACCTTGAGAGTGTTCACCAGCGCCACTCTCGTACTTAGCGGTGGACGTAGCACGTCCTGTAATACCGCAAGTGTGACATAGAACGTCATCTAACGGCGAGGGCGGAAACTGTGCGAGAGCCCTCTTACGCTACCTATGGCATCAAGACTGCCAGAAACGAGACCCCGGTTAAGCTATTAGCAGACAAGGTAAATGAAGTGAGGGGCTCGTTTGACAAACTTATTAAGGAAGCCAACAGTCACCGAAACCAAGGTGCACAGGGGAATGTTTCTATATTTTTTAAATATCTAGTACCAATCAATTAGTTTTTTTCTTTTTAAAGAAAATTACTTATAAAGCAGCAGAACAAACAACCATGCCGCCGGTGGGATCCGAACCCACGACCTCCGAATATCGCGTCCGGTGCTCTTACCAACTGAGCTACAGCGACGGCTGTCCAATCTGCTGCTTTCGTGGGTATTTATGTTTTGCGTGTAAGCGAACCTTGAGAGTGTTCACCAGCGCCACTCTCGTACTTAGCGGTGGACGTAGCACGTCCTGTAATACCGCAAGTGTGACATAGAACGTCATCTAACGGCGAGGGCGGAAACTGTGCGAGAGCCCTCTTACGCTACCTATGGCATCAAGACTGCCAGAACCGAGACCCCCGTTAAGCTGTAAGCAGACAAGGCAAATGAAGTGAGGGGCCCGTTTGACAAACGTATTAAGGAAGCCAAGAGTCACCGAAACCAAGGTGCACAGGGGAATGTTTCTATTTTTTTTAAATATCTAGTACCAATAAATTAGCTTTTTTTCTTTTTAAAGAAAATTATAAAGCAGCAGAAAAAACAACCATGCCGCCAGTGGGATCCAAACCCACGACCTCCGAATATCGCGTCCGGTGCTCTTACCAACTGAGCTACGGCGACGGCTGACCAATCTGCTGCTTTCGTGGGTATTTATGTTTTGCGTGTAAGCGAACCTTGAGAGTGTTCACCAGCGCCACTCTCGTACTTAGCGGTGGACGTAGCACGTCCTGTAATACCGCAAGTGTGACATAGAACGTCATCTAACGGCGAGGGCGGAAACTGTGCGAGAGCCCTCTTACGCTACCTATGGCATCAAGACTGCCAGAAACGAGACCCCGGTTAAGCTATTAGCAGACAAGGTAAATGAAGTGAGGGGCTCGTTTGACAAACTTATTAAGGAAGCCAACAGTCACCGAAACCAAGGTGCACAGGGGAATGTTTCTATATTTTTTAAATATCTAGTACCAATCAATTAGTTTTTTTCTTTTTAAAGAAAATTACTTATAAAGCAGCAGAACAAACAACCATGCCGCCGGTGGGATCCGAACCCACGACCTCCGAATATCGCGTCCGGTGCTCTTACCAACTGAGCTACAGCGACGGCTGTCCAATCTGCTGCTTTCGTGGGTATATATGTTTTGCGTGTAAGCGAACCTTGAGAGTGTTCACCAGCGCCACCCTCGTCCATAGCGGAGGACGTAACACGTCCTGTAATACTGCAACTGTGACGTAGAACGTCATCTAACGGCGAGGGCGGAAACTGTGCGAGAGCCCTCTTACGCTACCTATCGCATCAAGACTGCCAGAACCGGGACCCCCGTTAAGCTGTAAGCAGACAAGGCAAATGAAGTGAGGGGCCCGTTTGACAAACGTATTAAGGAAGCCAAGAGTCACCGAAACCAAGGTGCACAGGGGAATGTTTCTATTTTTTTTAAATATCTAGTACCAATAAATTAGCTTTTTTTCTTTTTAAAGAAAATTATAAAGCAGCAGAAAAAACAACCATGCCGCCAGTGGGATCCAAACCCACGACCTCCGAATATCGCGTCCGGTGCTCTTACCAACTGAGCTACGGCGACGGCTGACCAATCTGCTGCTTTCGTGGGTATTTATGTTTTGCGTGTAAGCGAACCTTGAGAGTGTTCACCAGCGCCACTCTCGTACTTAGCGGTGGACGTAGCACGTCCTGTAATACCGCAAGTGTGACATAGAACGTCATCTAACGGCGAGGGCGGAAACTGTGCGAGAGCCCTCTTACGCTACCTATGGCATCAAGACTGCCAGAAACGAGACCCCGGTTAAGCTATTAGCAGACAAGGTAAATGAAGTGAGGGGCTCGTTTGACAAACTTATTAAGGAAGCCAACAGTCACCGAAACCAAGGTGCACAGGGGAATGTTTCTATATTTTTTAAATATCTAGTACCAATCAATTAGTTTTTTTCTTTTTAAAGAAAATTACTTATAAAGCAGCAGAAAAAACAACCATGCCGCCGGTGGGATCCGAACCCACGACCTCCGAATATCGCGTCCGGTGCTCTTACCAACTGAGCTACAGCGACGGCTGTCCAATCTGCTGCTTTCGTGGGTATTTATGTTTTGCGTGTAAGCGAACCTTGAGAGTGTTCACCAGCGCCACCCTCGTCCATAGCGGTGGACGTAGCACGTCCTGTAATACCGGAATTGTGACGTAGAACATCATCTAACGGCGAGGGCGGAAACTGTGCGAGAGCCCTCTTACGCTACCTATGGCATCAAGACTGCCAGAACCGGGACCCCCGTTAAGCTGTAAGCAGACAAGGCAAATGAAGTGAGGGGCCCGTTTGACAAACGTATTAAGGAAGCCAAGAGTCACCGAAACCAAGGTGCACAGGGGAATGTTTCTATTTTTTTTAAATATCTAGTACCAATAAATTAGCTTTTTTTCTTTTTAAAGAAAATTATAAAGCAGCAGAAAAAACAACCATGCCGCCAGTGGGATCCAAACCCACGACCTCCGAATATCGCGTCCGGTGCTCTTACCAACTGAGCTACGGCGACGGCTGACCAATCTGCTGCTTTCGTGGGTATTTATGTTTTGCGTGTAAGCGAACCTTGAGAGTGTTCACCAGCGCCACTCTCGTACTTAGCGGTGGACGTAGCACGTCCTGTAATACCGCATGTGTGACGTAGAACATCATCTAACGGCGACGGCGGAAACTGTGCGAGAGCCCTCTTACGCTACCTATGGCATCAAGACTGCCAGAACCGGGACCCCCGTTAAGCTATTAGCAGACAAGGCAAATGAAGTGAGGGGCTCGTTTGACAAACGTATTAAGGAAGCCAACAGTCACCGAAACCAAGGTGCACACGGGAATGTTTCTATTTGTTTTTAATAACTAGTACCAGTCATTTAGTTTTCTTTTTCCTTTTTAAAGAAAATTAGTTAGAAAGCAGCTGAAAAAACAACCATGCCGCCAGTGTGATCCGAACCCACGACCTCCGAATATAGCACCCGGTGCTCTTACCAACTAGAGCTACAGCGACGGCTGTACAATCTGCTGCTTTCGTGGGTATTCATGTTTTGCGTGTAAGCGAACGTTGAGAGTGTTCACCAGCGCCATCCTCGTCCATAGCGGTGGACCTAGCACGTCCTGTAATACCGCAAGTGTGACGTAGAACATCATCTAACGGCGAGGGCGGAAACTGTGCGAGAGCCCTCTTACGCTACCTATGACATCAAGACTGCCAGAACCGGGACCCCCGTTAAGCTATTAGCAGACAAGGCAAATGAAGTGAGGGGCTCGTTTGACAAACGTATTAAGGAAGCCAACAGTCACCGAAACCAAGGTGCACACGGGAATGTTTCTATTTTTTTTTTAATATCTTGTACCAATCAATTAGCTTTCATTCTTTTTAAAGAAAATTACTTATAAAGCAGCAGAAAAAAACAACCTTGCCGCCAGTGGGATCCGAACCCACGACCTCCGAATATCGCGTCCAGTGCTCTTACCAACTGAGCTACGGCGACGGCTGTCTAATCTGCTGCTTTCGTGGGTATTTATGTTTTGCGTGTAAGCGAGCCTTGAGAGTGTTCACCAGCGCCACCCTCGTCCATAGCGGTGGATGTAGCACCTCCTGTAATACCGCAAGTGTGAGGTAGAACGTCATCTAACGACGAGGGCGGAAACTGGGCGAGAGCTTTCCTACGCTACCTATGGCATCAAGACTGCCAGAACCGACACCCCCGTTAAGCTATTAGCAGACAAGGCAAATGAAGTGAGGGGCTCGTTTGACAAACGTATTAAGGAAGCCAACAATCACCGAAACCAAGGTGCAAAGGGGAATGTTTCTATTTTTTTTTAATATCTAGTACCAATCAATTTGTTTATTTAAAAGAAAATTACTTATAAAGCAGCAGAAAACACAACCATGCCGCCGGTGGATCCGAACCCACGACCTCCGAATATCGCGTCCGGTGCTCTTACCAACTGAGCTACAGCGACGGCTGTCCAATCTGCTGCTTTCGTGGGTATTTATGTTTTGCGTGTAAGCGAACCTTGAGAGTGTTCACCAGCGCCACCCTCGTCCATAGCGGTGGACGTAGCACGTCCTGTAATACCGCAATTGTGACGTAGAACATCATCTAACGGCGAGGGCGGAAACTGTGCGAGAGCCCTCTTACGCTACCTATGACATCAAGACTGCCAGAACCGAGACCCGCGCTAAGCTATTAGCAGACAAGGCAAATGAAGTGAGGGGCTCGTTTGACAAACGTATTAAGGAAGCCAACAGTCACCGAAACCAAGGTGCACAGGGGAATGTTTCTATTTTTTTTAAATATCTAGTACCAATAAATTAGCTTTTTTTCTTTTTAAAGAAAATTATAAAGCAGCAGAAAAAACAACCATGCCGCCAGTGGGATCCAAACCCACGACCTCCGAATATCGCGTCCGGTGCTCTTATCAACTGAGCTACGGCGACGGCTGACCAATCTGCTGCTTTCGTGGGTATTTATGTTTTGCGTGTAAGCGAACCTTGAGAGTGTTCACCAGCGCCACTCTCGTACTTAGCGGTGGACGTAGCACGTCCTGTAATACCGCAAGTGTGACATAGAACGTCATCTAACGGCGAGGGCGGAAACTGTGCGAGAGCCCTCTTACGCTACCTATGACATCAAGACTGCCAGAAACGAGACCCCGGTTAAGCTATTAGCAGACAAGGTAAATGAAGTGAGGGGCTCGTTTGACAAACTTATTAAGGAAGCCAACAGTCACCGAAACCAAGGTGCACAGGGGAATGTTTCTATATTTTTTAAATATCTAGTACCAATCAATTAGTTTTTTTCTTTTTAAAGAAAATTACTTATAAAGCAGCAGAACAAACAACCATGCCGCCAGTGGGATCCGAACCCACGACCTCCGAATATCGCGTCCGGTGCTCTTACCAACTGAGCTACAGCGACGGCTGTCCAATCTGCTGCTTTCGTGGGTATTTATGTTTTGCGTGTAAGCGAACCTTGAGAGTGTTCACCATCGCCATCCTCGTCCATAGCGGTGGACCTAGCACGTCCTGTAATACCGCAAGTGTGACGTAGAACATCATCTAACGGCGAGGGCGGAAACTGTGCGAGAGCCCTCTTACGCTACCTATGACATCAAGACTGCCAGAACCGAGACCCCCCTTAAGCTATTAGCAGAAAAGGCAAATGAAGTGAGGGGCTCGTTAAACGTTTTAAGGAAGCCAACAGTCACCGAAACCAAGGTGCCCAGGGGAATGTTTCTATTTTTTTAAATATCTAGTACCAATCAATTAGTTTTTTCTTTTTAAAGAAAATTACTTATAAAGCAGCAAAAAAAACAACCATGCCGCCGGTGTGATCCGAACCCACGACCTCCGAATATCGTGTCCGGTGCTCTTACCAACTGAGCTACGGCGACGGCTGTCCAATCTGCTGCTTTCGGGGGTATTTATGTTTTGCGTGTAAGCGAACCTTGAGAGTGTTCACCAGCGCCACCCCCGTCTATAGCGGTGTACGTAGCACCTCCTGTAATACCGCAAGTGTGACGTAGAACTTCATCTAACGGCGACGGCGGAAACTGTGCGAGAGCCCTCTTACGCTACCTATGGCATCAAGACTGCCAGAACCGGGACCCCCGTTAAGCTATTAGCAGACAAGGCAAATGAAGTGAGGGGCTCGTTTGACAAACGTATTAAGGAAGCCAACAGTCACCGAAACCAAGGTGCACATGGGAATGTTTCTATTTTTTTTATTATCTTGTACCAATCAATTAGCTTTCATTCTTTTTAAAGAAAATTACTTATAAAGCAGCAGAAAAAACAACCTTGCCGCCAGTGGGATCCGAACCCACGACCTCCGAATATCGCGTCCGGTGCTCTTACCAACTGAGCTAGGGCGACGGCTGTCTAATCTGCTGCTTTCGTGGGTATTTATGTTTTGCGTGTAAGCGAGCCTTGAGAGTGTTCACCAGCGCCACCCTCGTCCATAGCGGTGGATGTAGCACCTCCTGTAATACCGCAAGTGTGAGGTAGAACGTCATCTAACGACGAGGGCGGAAACTGGGCGAGAGCTTTCCTACGCTACCTATGGCATCAAGACTGCCAGAACCGACACCCCCGTTAAGCTATTAGCAGACAAGGCAAATGAAGTGAGGGGCTCGTTTGACAAACGTATTAAGGAAGCCAACAGTCACCGAAACCAAGGTGCACAGGGGAATGTTTATATTTGTTTTTAATATCTATTACCAATCAATTAGTTTTCTTTAAAGAAAATTACTTATAAAGCAGAAGAAAAAACAACCATGCCGCCGGTGGGATCCGAACCGACGACCTCCGAATATAGCACCCGCTGCTCTTACCAACTAGAGCTACAGCGACGGCTGTACAATCTGCTGCTTTCGTGGGTATTTATGTTTTGCGTGTAAGCGAACCTTGAGAGTGTTCACCAGCGCCCGCCTCGTCCATAGCGGTGGACGTAGCACGTCCTTTAATACCGCAAGTGTGACGTAGAACGTCATCTAACGGCGAGGGCGAAAACTGTACGAGAGCCCTCTTACGCTACCAATGGCATCAAGACTGCCGGAACCGAGACCCCCGTTAAGCTATTAGCAGACAAGGCAAATGAAGTGAGGGGCTCGTTTGACCAACGTATTAAGGAAGCCAACAGTCACCGAAACCAAGGTGCACAGGGGAATGTCTATTTTTTAAATATCTAGTACCAATAAATTAGCTTTTTTCCTTTTTAAAGAAAATTACTTATAAAGCAGCAGAAAAAACAACCATGCCGCCGGTGGGATCCGAACCCACGACCTCCGAATATCGCGTCCGGTGCTCTTACCAACTGAGCTACAGCGACGGCTGTCCAATCTGCTGCTTTCGTGGGTATTTATGTTTTGCGTGTAAGCGAACCTTGAGAGTGTTCACCAGCGCCACCCTCGTCCATAGCGGTGGACGTAGCACGTCCTGTAATACCGCAATTGTGACGTAGAACATCATCTAACGGCGAGGGCGGAAACTGTGCGAGAGCCCTCTTACGCTACCTATGACATCAAGACTGCCAGAACCGAGACCCCCGTTAAGCTATTAGCAGACAAGGCAAATGAAGTGAGGGGCTCGTTTGACAAACGTATTAAGGAAGCCAACAGTCACCGAAACCAAGGTGCCCAGGGGAATGTTTCTATTTGTTTTTAATAACTAGTACCAGTCATTTAGTTTTCTTTTTCCTTTTTAAAGAAAATTAGTTAGAAAGCAGCTGAAAAAACAACCATGCCGCCGGTGTGATCCGAACCCACGACCTCCGAATATAGCACCCGGTGCTCTTACCAACTAGAGCTACAGCGACGGCTGTACAATCTGCTGCTTTCGTGGGTATTCATGTTTTGCGTGTAAGCGAACGTTGAGAGTGTTCACCAGCGCCACCCTCGTCCATAGCGGTGGACGTAGCACGTCCTGTAATACCGCAATTGTGACGTAGAACATCATCTAACGGCGAGGGCGGAAACTGTGCGAGAGCCCTCTTACGCTACCTATGGCATCAAGACTTCCAGAACCGAGACCCCCGTTAAGCTGTAAGCAGACAAGGCAAATGAAGTGAGGGGCCCGTTTGACAAACGTATTAAGGAAGCCAAGAGTCACCGAAACCAAGGTGCACAGGGGAATGTTTCTATTTTTTTTAAATATCTAGTACCAATAAATTAGCTTTTTTTCTTTTTAAAGAAAATTATAAAGCAGCAGAAAAAACAACCATGCCGCCAGTGGGATCCAAACCCACGACCTCCGAATATCGCGTCCGGTGCTCTTACCAACTGAGCTACGGCGACGGCTGACCAATCTGCTGCTTTCGTGGGTATTTATGTTTTGCGTGTAAGCGAACCTTGAGAGTGTTCACCAGCGCCACTCTCGTACTTAGCGGTGGACGTAGCACGTCCTGTAATACCGCAAGTGTGACATAGAACGTCATCTAACGGCGAGGGCGGAAACTGTGCGAGAGCCCTCTTACGCTACCTATGGCATCAAGACTGCCGGAACCGAGACCCCCGTTAAGCTATTAGCAGACAAGGTAAATGAAGTGAGGGGCTCGTTTGACAAACTTATTAAGGAAGCCAACAGTCACCGAAACCAAGGTGCACAGGGGAATGTTTCCATATTTTTTAAATATCTAGTACCAATCAATAAGTTTTTTTTTCTTTTTAAAGAAAATTACTTATAAAGCAGCAGAACAAACAACCATGCCGCCGGTGGGATCCGAACCCACGACTTCCGAATATCGCGTCCGGTGCTCTTACCAACTGAGCTACAGCGACGGCTGTCCAATCTGCTGCTTTCGTGGGTATTTATGTTTTGCGTGTAAGCGAACCTTGAGAGTGTTCACCAGCGCCACTCTCGTACTTAGCGGTGGACGTAGCACGTCCTGTAATATCGCAAGTGTGACATAGAACGTCATCTAACGGCGAGGGCGGAAACTGTGCGAGAGCCCTCTTACGCTACCTATGGCATCAAGACTGCCAGAAACGAGACCCCGGTTAAGCTATTAGCAGACAAGGTAAATGAAGTGAGGGGCTCGTTTGACAAACTTATTAAGGAAGCCAACAGTCACCGAAACCAAGGTGCACAGGGGAATGTTTCCATATTTTTTAAATATCTAGTACCAATCAATTAGTTTTTTTCTTTTTAAAGAAAATTACTTATAAAGCAGCAGAACAAACAACCGTGCCGCCAGTGGGATCCAAACCCACGACCTCCGAATATCGCGTCCGGTGCTCTTACCAACTGAGCTACGGCGACGGCTGACCAATCTGCTGCTTTCGTGGGTATTTATGTTTTGCGTGTAAGCGAACCTTGAGAGTGTTCACCAGCGCCACTCTCGTACTTAGCGGTGGACGTAGCACGTCCTGTAATACCGCAAGTGTGACATAGAACGTCATCTAACGGCGAGGGCGGAAACTGTGCGAGAGCCCTCTTACGCTACCTATGGCATCAAGACTGCCAGAAACGAGACCCCGGTTAAGCTATTAGCAGACAAGGTAAATGAAGTGAGGGGCTCGTTTGACAAACTTATTAAGGAAGCCAACAGTCACCGAAACCAAGGTGCACAGGGGAATGTTTCCATATTTTTTAAATATCTAGTACCAATCAATTAGTTTTTTTCTTTTTAAAGAAAATTACTTATAAAGCAGCAGAACAAACAACCATGCCGCTGGTGGGATCCGAACCCACGACCTCCGAATATCGCGTCCGGTGCTCTTACCAACTGAGCTACGGCGACGGCTGACCAATCTGCTGCTTTCGTGGGTATTTATGTTTTGCGTGTAAGCGAACCTTGAGAGTGTTCACCAGCGCCACTCTCGTACTTAGCGGTGGACGTAGCACGTCCTGTAATACCGCAAGTGTGACATAGAACGTCATCTAACGGCGAGGGCGGAAACTGTGCGAGAGCCCTCTTACGCTACCTATGGCATCAAGACTGCCGGAACCGAGACCCCCGTTAAGCTATTAGCAGACAAGGTAAATGAAGTGAGGGGCTCGTTTGACAAACTTATTAAGGAAGCCAACAGTCACCGAAACCAAGGTGCACAGGGGAATGTTTCCATATTTTTTAAATATCTAGTACCAATCAATAAGTTTTTTTTTTCTTTTTAAAGAAAATTACTTATAAAGCAGCAGAACAAACAACCATGCCGCCGGTGGGATCCGAACCCACGACTTCCGAATATCGCGTCCGGTGCTCTTACCAACTGAGCTACAGCGACGGCTGTCCAATCTGCTGCTTTCGTGGGTATTTATGTTTTGCGTGTAAGCGAACCTTGAGAGTGTTCACCAGCGCCACTCTCGTACTTAGCGGTGGACGTAGCACGTCCTGTAATATCGCAAGTGTGACATAGAACGTCATCTAACGGCGAGGGCGGAAACTGTGCGAGAGCCCTCTTACGCTACCTATGGCATCAAGACTGCCAGAAACGAGACCCCGGTTAAGCTATTAGCAGACAAGGTAAATGAAGTGAGGGGCTCGTTTGACAAACTTATTAAGGAAGCCAACAGTCACCGAAACCAAGGTGCACAGGGGAATGTTTCCATATTTTTTAAATATCTAGTACCAATCAATTAGTTTTTTTCTTTTTAAAGAAAATTACTTATAAAGCAGCAGAACAAACAACCGTGCCGCCAGTGGGATCCAAACCCACGACCTCCGAATATCGCGTCCGGTGCTCTTACCAACTGAGCTACGGCGACGGCTGACCAATCTGCTGCTTTCGTGGGTATTTATGTTTTGCGTGTAAGCGAACCTTGAGAGTGTTCACCAGCGCCACTCTCGTACTTAGCGGTGGACGTAGCACGTCCTGTAATACCGCAAGTGTGACATAGAACGTCATCTAACGGCGAGGGCGGAAACTGTGCGAGAGCCCTCTTACGCTACCTATGGCATCAAGACTGCCAGAAACGAGACCCCGGTTAAGCTATTAGCAGACAAGGTAAATGAAGTGAGGGGCTCGTTTGACAAACTTATTAAGGAAGCCAACAGTCACCGAAACCAAGGTGCACAGGGGAATGTTTCCATATTTTTTAAATATCTAGTACCAATCAATTAGTTTTTTTCTTTTTAAAGAAAATTACTTATAAAGCAGCAGAACAAACAACCATGCCGCTGGTGGGATCCGAACCCACGACCTCCGAATATCGCGTCCGGTGCTCTTACCAACTGAGCTACAGCGACGGCTGTCCAATCTGCTGCTTTCGTGGGTATTTATGTTTTGCGTGTAAGCGAACCTTGAGAGTGTTCACCAGCGCCACCCTCGTCCATAGCGGCGGACGTAGCACGTCCTGTAATACCGCAATTGTGACGTAGAACATCATCTAACGGCGAGGGCGGAAACTGTGCGAGAGCCCTCTTACGCTACCTATGGCATCAAGACTGCCGGAACCGAGACCCCCGTTAAGCTATTAGCAGACAAGGTAAATGAAGTGAGGGGCTCGTTTGACAAACTTATTAAGAAAGCCAACAGTCACCGAAACCAAGGTGCACAGGGGAATGTTTCCATATTTTTTAAATATCTAGTACCAATCAATTACTTTTTTTCTTTTTAAAGAAAATTATAAAGCAGCAAAAAAAACAACCATGCCGCCAGTGGGATCCAAACCCACGACCTCCGAATATCGCGTCCGGTGCTCTTACCAACTGAGCTACGGCGACGGCTGACCAATCTGCTGCTTTCGTGGGTATTTATGTTTTGCGTGTAAGCGAACCTTGAGAGTGTTCACCAGCGCCACTCTCGTACTTAGCGGTGGACGTAGCACGTCCTGTAATACCGCAAGTGTGACATAGAACGTCATCTAACGGCGAGGGCGGAAACTGTGCGAGAGCCCTCTTACGCTACCTATGGCATCAAGACTGCCGGAACCGAGACCCCCGTTAAGCTATTAGCAGACAAGGTAAATGAAGTGAGGGGCTCGTTTGACAAACTTATTAAGGAAGCCAACAGTCACCGAAACCAAGGTGCACAGGGGAATGTTTCCATATTTTTTTAAATATCTAGTACCAATCAATTAGTTTTTTTCTTTTTAAAGAAAATTACTTATAAAGCAGCAGAACAAACAACCATGCCGCCGGTGGGATCCGAACCCACGACTTCCGAATATCGCGTCCGGTGCTCTTACCAACTGAGCTACAGCGACGGCTGTCCAATCTGCTGCTTTCGTGGGTATTTATGTTTTGCGTGTAAGCGAACCTTGAGAGTGTTCACCAGCGCCACTCTCGTACTTAGCGGTGGACGTAGCACGTCCTGTAATACCGCAAGAGTGACATAGAACGTCATCTAACGGCGAGGGCGGAAACTGTGCGAGAGCCCTCTTACGCTACCTATGGCATCAAGACTGCCGGAACCGAGACCCCCGTTAAGCTATTAGCAGACAAGGTAAATGAAGTGAGGGGCTCGTTTGACAAACTTATTAAGGAAGCCAGCAGTCACCGAAACCAAGGTGCACAGGGGAATGTTTCCATATTTTTTAAATATCTAGTACCAATCAATTAGTTTTTTTCTTTTTAAAGAAAATTACTTATAAAGCAGCAGAACAAACAACCATGCCGCCAGTGGGATCCAAACCCACGACCTCCGAATATCGCGTCCGGTGCTCTTACCAACTGAGCTACGGCGACGGCTGACCAATCTGCTGCTTTCGTGGGTATTTATGTTTTGCGTGTAAGCGAACCTTGAGAGTGTTCACCAGCGCCACTCTCGTACTTAGCGGTGGACGTAGCACGTCCTGTCATACCGCAAGTGTGACATAGAACGTCATCTAACGGCGAGGGCGGAAACTGTGCGAGAGCCCTCTTACGCTACCTATGGCATCAAGACTGCCAGAAACGAGACCCCGGTTAAGCTATTAGCAGACAAGGTAAATGAAGTGAGGGGCTCGTTTGACAAACTTATTAAGGAAGCCAACAGTCACCGAAACCAAGGTGCACAGGGGAATGTTTCCATATTTTTTAAATATCTAGTACCAATCAATTAGTTTTTTCTTTTTAAAGAAAATTACTTATAAAGCAGCAGAACAAACAACCATGCCGCCGGTGGGATCCGAACCCACGACTTCCGAATATCGCGTCCGGTGCTCTTACCAACTGAGCTACAGCGACGGCTGTCCAATCTGCTGCTTTCGTGGGTATTTATGTTTTGCGTGTAAGCGAACCTTGAGAGTGTTCACCAGCGCCCGCCTCGTCCATAGCGGTGGACGTAGCACGTCCTTTAATACCGCAAGTGTGACGTAGAACGTCATCTAACGGCGAGGGCGAAAACTGTACGAGAGCCCTCTTACGCTACCAATGGCATCAAGACTGCCGGAACCGAGACCCCCGTTAAGCTATTAGCAGACAAGGCAAATGAAGTGAGGGGCTCGTTTGACAAACGTATTAAGGAAGCCAACAATCACCGAAACCAAGGTGCAAAGGGGAATGTTTCTATTTTTTTTAAATATCTAGTACCAATCAATTTGTTTATTTAAAAGAAAATTACTTATAAAGCAGCAGAAAACACAACCATGCCGCCGGTGGATCCGAACCCACGACCTCCGAATATCGCGTCCGGTGCTCTTACCAACTGAGCTACAGCGACGGCTGTCCAATCTGCTGCTTTCGTGGGTATATATGTTTTGCGTGTAAGCGAACCTTGAGAGTGTTCACCAGCGCCACCCTCGTCCATAGCGGTGGACGTAACACGTCCTGTAATACTGCAACTGTGACGTAGAACGTCATCTAACGGCGAGGGCGGAAACTGTGCGAGAGCCCTCTTACGCTACCTATCGCATCAAGACTGCCAGAACCGAGACCCCCGTTAAGCTATTAGCAGACAAGGCAAATGAAGTGAGGGGCTCGTTTGACAAACGTATTAAGAAAGCCAACAGTCACCGAAACCAAGGTGCCCAGGGGAATGTTTCTATTTGTTTTTAATATCTAGTACCAATCAATTAGTTTTTTTTCTTTTTAAAGAAAATTATAAAGCAGCAGAAAAAACAACCATGCCGCCAGTGGGATCCAAACCCACGACCTCCGAATATCGCGTCCGGTGCTCTTACCAACTGAGCTACGGCGACGGCTGACCAATCTGCTGCTTTCGTGGGTATTTATGTTTTGCGTGTAAGCGAACCTTGAGAGTGTTCACCAGCGCCACCCTCGTCCATAGCGGTGGACGTAGCACGTCCTGTAATACCGCAATTGTGACGTAGAACATCATCTAACGGCGAGGGCGGAAACTGTGCGAGAGCCCTCTTACGCTACCTATGACATCAAGACTGCCAGAACCGAGACCCGCGCTAAGCTATTAGCAGACAAGGCAAATGAAGTGAGGGGCTCGTTTGACAAACGTATTAAGGAAGCCAACAGTCACCGAAACCAAGGTGCCCAGGGGAATGTTTCTATTTGTTTTTAATAACTAGTACCAGTCATTTAGTTTTCTTTTTCCTTTTTAAAGAAAATTAGTTAGAAAGCAGCTAAAAAAACAACCATGCCGCCGGTGGATCCGAACCCACGACCTCCGAATATAGCACCCGGTGCTCTTACCAACTAGAGCTACAGCGACGGCTGTACAATCTGCTGCTTTCGTGGGTATTCATGTTTTGCGTGTAAGCGAACGTTGAGAGTGTTCACCAGCGCCCACCTCGTCCATAGCGGTGGACGTAGCACGTCCTTTAATACCGCAATTGTGACGTAGAACATCATCTAACGGCGAGGGCGGAAACTGTGCGAGAGCCCTCTTACGCTACCTATGGCATCAAGATTGCCAGAACCGAGACCCCCGTTAAGCTGTAAGCAGACAAGGCAAATGAAGTGAGGGGCCCGTTTGACAAACGTATTAAGGAAGCCAAGAGTCACCGAAACCAAGGTGCACAGGGGAATGTTTCTATTTTTTTAAATATCTAGTACCAATAAATTAGCTTTTTTTCTTTTTAAAGAAAATTATAAAGCAGCAGAAAAAACAACCATGCCGCCAGTGGGATCCGAACCCACGACCTCCGAATATCGCGTCCGGTGCTCTTACCAACTGAGCTACGGCGACGGCTGTCCAATCTGCTGCTTTCGTGGGTATTCATGTTTTGCGTGTAAGCGAACCTTGAGAGTGTTCACCAGCGCCACTCTCGTACTTAGCGGTGGAAGTAGCACGTCCTGTAATACCGCAAGTGTGACATAGAACGTCATCTAACGGCGAGGGCGGAAACTGTGCGAGAGCCCTCTTACGCTACCTATGGCATCAAGACTGCCAGAACCGGGACCCCCGTTAAGCTATTAGCAGACAAGGTAAATGAAGTGAGGGGCTCGTTTGACAAACTTATTAGGGAGCCAACAGTCACCGAAACCAAGGTGCACAGGGGAATGTTTCTATATTTTTTAAATATCTAGTACCAATCAATTAGTTTTTTTCTTTTTAAAGAAAATTACTTATAAAGCAGCAGAACAAACAACCATGCCGCCAGTGGGATCCGAACCCACGACCTCCGAATATCGCGTCCGGTGCTCTTACCAACTGAGCTACAGCGACGGCTGTCCAATCTGCTGCTTTCGTGGGTATTTATGTTTTGCGTGTAAGCGAACCTTGAGAGTGTTCACCAGCGCCATCCTCGTCCATAGCGGTGGACCTAGCACGTCCTGTAATACCGCAAGTGTGACGTAGAACATCATCTAACGGCGAGGGCGGAAACTGTGCGAGAGCCCTCTTACGCTACCTATGGCATCAAGACTGCCAGAACCGGGACCCCCGTTAAGCTATTAGCAGGCAAGGCAAACGAAGTGAGGGGCTCGTTTGACAAACGTATTAAGGAAGCCAACAGTCACCGAAACCAAGGTGCACACGGGAATGTTTCTATTTTTTTTAATATCTTGTACCAATCAATTAGCTTTCATTCTTTTTAAAGAAAATTACTTATAAAGCAGCAGAAAAAACAACCTTGCCGCCAGTGGGATCCGAACCCACGACCTCCGAATATCGCGTCCGGTGCTCTTACCAACTGAGCTACGGCGACGGCTGTCTAATCTGCTGCTTTCGTGGGTATTTATGTTTTGCGTGTAAGCGAGCCTTGAGAGTGTTCACCAGCGCCACCCTCGTCCATAGCGGTGGATGTAGCACCTCCTGTAATACCGCAAGTGTGAGGTAGAACGTCATCTAACGACGAGGGCGGAAACTGGGCGAGAGCTTTCCTACGCTACCTATGGCATCAAGACTGCCAGAACCGACACCCCCGTTAAGCTATTAGCAGACAAGGCAAATGAAGTGAGGGGCTCGTTTGACAAACGTATTAAGGAAGCCAACAGTCACCGAAACCAAGGTGCACAGGGGAATGTTTATATTTGTTTTTAATATCTATTACCAATCAATTAGTTTTCTTTAAAGAAAATTACTTATAAAGCAGAAGAAAAAACAACCATGCCGCCGGTGGGATCCGAACCCACGACCTCCGAATATAGCACCCGCTGCTCTTACCAACTAGAGCTACAGCGACGGCTGTACAATCTGCTGCTTTCGTGGGTATTTATGTTTTGCGTGTAAGCGAACCTTGAGAGTGTTCACCAGCGCCCGCCTCGTCCATAGCGGTGGACGTAGCACGTCCTTTAATACCGCAAGTGTGACGTAGAACGTCATCTAACGGCGAGGGCGAAAACTGTACGAGAGCCCTCTTACGCTACCAATGGCATCAAGACTGCCGGAACCGAGACCCCCGTTAAGCTATTAGCAGACAAGGCAAATGAAGTGAGGGGCTCGTTTGACAAACGTATTAAGGAAGCCAACAGTCACCGAAACCAAGGTGCACAGGGGAATGTCTATTTTTTAAATATCTAGTACCAATAAATTAGCTTTTTTTCTTTTTAAAGAAAATTACTTATAAAGCAGCAGAAAAAACAACCATGCCGCCAGTGGGATCCGAACCCACGACCTCCGAATATAGCACCCGCTGCTCTTACCAACTGAGCTACGGCGACGGCTGACCAATCTGCTGCTTTCGTGGGTATTTATGTTTTGCGTGTAAGCGAACCTTGAGAGTGTTCACCAGCGCCACTCTCGTACTTAGCGGTGGACGTAGCACGTCCGGTAATACCGCAAGTGTGACGTAGAACGTAATCTAACGGCGAGGGCGGAAACTGTGCGAGAGCCCTCTTACACTACCTATGGCATCAAGACTGCCAGAAACGAGTCCCCTGTTAAGCTATTAGCAGACAAGGCAAATGAAGTGAGGGGCTCGTTTGACAAACTTATTAAGGAAGCCAACAGTCACCGAAACCAAGGTGCACACGGGAATGTTTCTATTTTTTTAAATATCTAGTACCAATCAATAAGTTCTTTTTCTTTTTAAAGAAAATTACTTATAAAGCAGCAGAAAAAACAACCATGCCGCCGGTGGGATCCGAACCCACGACCTCCGAATATCGCGTCCGGTGCTCTTACCAACTGAGCTACAGCGACGGCTGTCCAATCTGCTGCTTTCGTGGGTATTTATGTTTTGCGTGTAAGCAAACCTTGAGAGTGTTCACCAGCGCCACCCTCGTCCATAGCGGTGGACGTAGCACGTCCTGTAATACCGCAATTGTGACGTAGAACATCATCTAACGGCGAGGGCGGAAAGTGTGCGAGAGCCCTCTTACGCTACCTATGACATCAAGACTGCCAGAACCGAGACCCCCGTTAAGCTATTAGCAGACAAGGCAAATGAAGTGAGGGGCTCGTTTGACAAACGTATTAAGGAAGCCAACAGTCACCGAAACCAAGGTGCCCAGGGGAATGTTTCTATTTGTTTTTAATAACTAGTACCAGTCATTTAGTTTTCTTTTTCCTTTTTAAAGAAAATTAGTTAGAAAGCAGCTGAAAAAACAACCATGCCGCCGGTGGGATCCGAACCCACGACCTCCGAATATAGCACCCGGTGCTCTTACCAACTAGAGCTACAGCGACGGCTGTACAATCTGCTGCTTTCGTGGGTATTCATGTTTTGCGTGTAAGCGAACCTTGAGAGTGTTCACCAGCGCCACTCTCGTACTTAGCGCTGGACGTAGCACGTCCTGTAATACCGCAAGTGTGACATAGAACGTCATCTAACGGCGAGGTGGGAAACTGTGCGAGAGCCCTCTTACGCTACCTATGGCATCAAGACTGCCAGAAACGAGACCCCGGTTAAGCTATTAGCAGACAAGGCAAATGAAGTGAGGGGCTCGTTTGACAAACTTATTAAGGAAGCCAACAGTCACCGAAACCAAGGTGCACAGGGGAATGTTTCTATATTTTTTAAATATCTAGTACCAATCAATTAGTTTTTTTCTTTTTAAAGAAAATTACTTATAAAGCAGCAGAACAAACAACCATGCCGCCGGTGGGATCCGAACCCACGACCTCCGAATATCGCGTCCGGTGCTCTTACCAACTGAGCTACAGCGACGGCTGTCCAATCTGCTGCTTTCGTGGGTATTTATGTTTTGCGTGTAAGCGAACCTTGAGAGTGTTCACCAGCGCCACCCTCGTCCATAGCGGTGGACCTAGCACGTCCTGTAATACCGCAAGTGTGACATAGAACGTCATCTAACGGCGAGGTGGGAAACTGTGCGAGAGCCCTCTTACGCTACCTATGGCATCAAGACTGCCAGAAACGAGACCCCGGTTAAGCTATTAGCAGACAAGGCAAATGAAGTGAGGGGCTCGTTTGACAAACTTATTAAGGAAGCCAACAGTCACCGAAACCAAGGTGCACAGGGGAATGTTTCTATATTTTTTAAATATCTAGTACCAATCAATTAGTTTTTTTCTTTTTAAAGAAAATTACTTATAAAGCAGCAGAACAAACAACCATGCCGCCAGTGGGATCCAAACCCACGACCTCCGAATATCGCGTCCGGTGCTCTTACCAACTGAGCTATAGCGACGGCTGTCCAATCTGCTGCTTTCGTGGGTATTTATGTTTTGCGTGTAAGCGAACCTTGAGAGTGTTCACCAGCGCCACCCTCGTCCATAGCGGTGGACCTAGCACGTCCTGTAATACCGCAAGTGTGACGTAGAACATCATCTAACGGCGAGGGCGGAAACTGTGCGAGAGCCCTCTTACGCTACCTATGACATCAAGACTGCCAGAACCGAGACCCCCCTTAAGCTATTAGCAGAAAAGGCAAATGAAGTGAGGGGCTCGTTAAACGTTTTAAGGAAGCCAACAGTCACCGAAACCAAGGTGCACAGGGGAATGTTTCTATTTTTTTAAATATCTAGTACCAATCAATTAGTTTTTTTCTTTTTAAATAAAATTACTTATAAAGCAGCAGAAAAAACAACCATGCCGCCGGTGTGATCCGAACCCACGACCTCCGAATATCGTGTCCGGTGCTCTTACCAACTGAGCTACGGCGACGGCTGTACAATCTGCTGCTTTCGTGGGTATTTATGTTTTGCGTGTAAGCGAACCTTGAGAGTGTTCACCAGCGCCACCCTCGTCCATAGCGGTGGACGTAGCACGTCCTGTAATACCGCAAGTGTGACGTAGAACATCATCTAACGGCGAGGGCGGAAACTGTGCGAGAGCCCTCTTACGCTACCTATGACATCAAGACTGCCAGAACCGAGACCCCCGTTAAGCTATTAGCAGAAAAGGCAAATGAAGTGAGGGCCTCGTTTGACAAACTTATTAAGGAAGCCAACAGTCACCGCAACCAAGGTGCACAGGGGAATGTTTCTATTTTTTTTAAATATCTAGTAGCAGTCAATTAGTTTTTTTTTCCTTTTTAAAGAAAATTACTTATAAAGCAGCAGAAAAAACAACCATGCCGACGGTCGGATCCGAACCCACGACCTCCGAATATCGCGTCCGGTGCTCTTACCAACTGAGCTACGGCGACGGCTGTCCAATCTGCTGCTTTCGTTGGTATTTATGTT
This sequence comes from Amblyomma americanum, assembly GCF_052857255.1. Lineage (NCBI taxonomy): Eukaryota > Metazoa > Arthropoda > Arachnida > Ixodida > Ixodidae > Amblyomma > Amblyomma americanum. The sequence continues at coordinate 454,463,319 of NC_135497.1, read as the reverse complement.
TTGCGTGTAAGCGAACCGTGAGAGTGTTCACCAGCGCCACCCTCGTCCATAGCGGTGGACGTAGCACCTCCTGTAATACCGCAAGTGTGACGTAGAACGTCATCTAACGGCGAGGGCTGAAACTGTTCGAGAGCCCTCTTACGCTACCTATGGCATCAAGACTGCCAGAACCGAGACCCCTGTTAAGCTGTTAGCAGACAAGGCAAATGAAGTGAGGGGCTCGTTTGACAAACGTATTAAGGAAGCCAACAGTCACCGAAACCAAGGTGCCCAGGGGATTGTTTCTATTTGTTTTTAATATCTAGTACCAATCAATTAGCTTTTTTTCTTTTTAAAGAAAATTACTTATAAAGCAGCAGAAAAAGCAACCTTGCCGCCAGTGGGATCCGAACCCACGACCTCCGAATATCGCGTCCGGTGCTCTTACCAACTGAGCTACGGCGACGGCTGTCCAATCTGCTGCTTTCGTGGGTATTTATGTTTTGCGTGTAAGCGAGCCTTGAGAGTGTTCACCAGCGCCACTCTCGTACTTAGCGGTGGACGTAGCACGTCCTGTAATACCGCAAGTGTGACATAGAACGTCATCTAACGGCGAGGGCGGAAACTGTACGAGAGCCCTCTTACGCTACCAATGGCATCAAGACTGCCGGAACCGAGACCCCCGTTAAGCTATTAGCAGACAAGGCAAATGAAGTGAGGGGCTCGTTTGACAAACGTATTAAGGAAGCCAACAGTCACCGAAACCAAGGTGCACAGGGGAATGTCTATTTTTTAAATATCTAGTACCAATAAATTAGCTTTTTTTCTTTTTAAAGAAAATTACTTATAAAGCAGCAGAAAAAACAACCATGCCGCCAGTGGGATCCGAACCCACGACCTCCGAATATCGCGTCCGGTGCTCTTACCAACTGAGCTACGGCGACGGCTGACCAATCTGCTGCTTTCGTGGGTATTTATGTTTTGCGTGTAAGCGAACCTTGAGAGTGTTCACCAGCGCCACTCTCGTACTTAGCGGTGGACGTAGCACGTCCGGTAATACCGCAAGTGTGACGTAGAACGTAATCTAACGGCGAGGGCGGAAACTGTGCGAGAGCTCTCTTACGCTACCTATGGCATCAAGACTGCCAGAAACGAGACCCCTGTTAAGCTATTAGCAGACAAGGCAAATGAAGTGAGGGGCTCGTTTGACAAACTTATTAAGGAAGCCAACAGTCACCGAAACCAAGGTGCACAGGGGAATGTTTCTATTTTTTTAAATATCTAGTACCAATCAATTAGTTTTTTTCTTTTTAAAGAAAATTACTTAAAAAGCAGCAGAAAAACAACCATGCCGCCGGTGTGATCCGAACCCACGACCTCCGAATATCGTGTCCGGTGCTCTTACCAACTGAGCTACGGCGACGGCTGTACAATCTGCTGCTTTCGTGGGTATTTATGTTTTGCGTGTAAGCGAACCTTGAGAGTGTTCACCAGCGCCACCCTCGTCCATAGCGGTGGACGTAGCACGTCCTGTAATACCGCAAGTGTGACGTAGAACATCATCTAACGGCGAGGGCGGAAACTGTGCGAGAGCCCTCTTACGCTACCTATGACATCAAGACTGCCAGAACCGAGACCCCCGTTAAGCTATTAGCAGAAAAGGCAAATGAAGTGAGGGGCTCGTTTGACAAACTTATTAAGGAAGCCAACAGTCACCGCAACCAAGGTGCACAGGGGAATGTTTCTATTTTTTTAAATATCTAGTACCAATAAATTAGCTTTTTTTCTTTTTAAAGAAAATTATAAAGCAGCAGAAAAAACAACCATGCCGCCAGTGGGATCCAAACCCACGACCTCCGAATATCGCGTCCGGTGCTCTTACCAACTGAGCTACGACGACGGCTGACCAATCTGCTGCTTTCGTGGGTATTTATGTTTTGCGTGTAAGCGAACCTTGAGAGTGTTCACCAGCGCCACTCTCGTACTTAGCGATGGACGTAGCACGTCCTGTAATACCGCAAGTGTGACATAGAACGTCATCTAACGGCGAGGGCGGAAACTGTGCGAGAGCCCTCTTACGCTACCTATGGCATCAAGACTGCCAGAAACGAGACCCCGGTTAAGCTATTAGCAGACAAGGCAAATGAAGTGAGAGGCTCGTTTGACAAACTTATTAAGGAAGCCAACAGTCACCGAAACCAAGGTGCACAGGGGAATGTTTCTATTTGTTTTAAATATCTAGTACCAATCAATTAGTTTTTTTCTTTTTAAAGAAAATTACTTATAAAGCAGCAGAAAAAACAACCATGCCGCCGGTGGGATCCGAACCCACGACCTCCGAATATCGCGTCCGGTGCTCTTACCAACTAAGCTACAGCGACGGCTGTCCAATCTGCTGCTTTCGTGGGTATTTATGTTTTGCGTGTAAGCGAACCTTGAGAGTGTTCACCAGCGCCACCCTCGTCCATAGCGGTGGACCTAGCACGTCCTGTAATACCGCAAGTGTGACGTAGAACATCATCTAACGGCGAGGGCGGAAACTGTGCGAGAGCCCTCTTACGCTACCTATGACATCAAGACTGCCAGAACCGAGACCCCCGTTAAGCTATTAGCAGAAAAGGCAAATGAAGTGAGGGGCTCGTTTGACAAACTTATTAAGGAAGCCAACAGTCACCCAAACCAAGGTGCACAGGGGAATGTTTCTATTTTTTTAAATATCTAGTACCAGTCATTTAGTTTTCTTTTTCCTTTTTAAAGAAAATTAGTTAGAAAGCAGCTGAAAAAACAACCATGCCGCCGGTGGGATCCGAACCTACGATCTCCGAATATTGAGTCCGGTGCTCTTACCAACAGAGCTACGGCGACGGCTGTCCAATCTGCTCCTTTCTTGGGCATTTATGTTTTGCGTGTAAGCGAACCTTGAGAGTGTTCACCAGCGCCACCCTCGTGCTTAGCGGTGGACGTAGCACGTCCTGTAATAACGCAAGTGTGACGTAGAACGTCATCTAACGGCGAGGGCTGAAACTGTTCGAGAGCCCTCTTACGCTACCTATGGCATCAAGACTGCCAGAACCGAGACCCCTGTTAAGCTGTTAGCAGACAAGGCAAATGAAGTGAGGGGCTCGTTTGACAAATGTATTAAGGAAGCCAACAATCACCGAAACCAAGGTGCAAAGGGGAATGTTTCTATTTTTTTTAAATATCTAGTACCAATCAATTTGTTTATTTAAAAGAAAATTACTTATAAAGCAGCAGAAAACACAACCATGCCGCCGGTGGATCCGAACCCACGACCTCCGAATATCGCGTCCGGTGCTCTTACCAACTGAGCTACAGCGACGGCTGTCCAATCTGCTGCTTTCGTGGGTATATATGTTTTGCTTGTAAGCGAACCTTGAGAGTGTTCACCAGCGCCACCCTCGTCCATAGCGGTGGACGTAACACGTCCTGTAATACTGCAACTGTGACGTAGAACGTCATCTAACGGCGAGGGCGGAAACTGTGCGAGAGCCCTCTTACGCTACCTATCGCATCAAGACTGCCAGAACCGAGACCCACGTTAAGCTATTAGCAGACAAGGCAAATGAAGTGAGGGGCTCGTTTGACAAACGTATTAAGAAAGCCAACAGTCACCGAAACCAAGGTGCCCAGGGGAATGTTTCTATTTGTTTTTAATATCTAGTACCAATCAATTAGTTTTTTCCTTTTTAAAGAAAAAAACTTATAAATCAGCAAAAAAACAACCATGCCGCCGCTGGGATCCGAACCCACGACCTCCGAATATCGCGTCCGGTGCTCTTACCAACTGAGCTACGGCGACGGCTGTCATATCTGCTGCTTTCGTGGGTATTTATGTTTTGCTTGTAAGCGAGCCTTGAGAGTGTTCACCAGCGCCACCCTCGTCCATAGCGGTGGATGTAGCACCTCCTGTAATACCGCAAGTGTGACGTAGAACGTCATCTAACGACGAGGGCGGAAACTGTGCGAGAGCTTTCCTACGCTACCTATGGCATCAAGACTGCCAGAACCGACACCCCCGTTAAGCTATTAGCAGACAAGGCAAATGAAGTGAGGGGCTCGTTTGACAAACGTATTAAGGAAGCCAACAGTCACCGAAACCAAGGTGCACAGGGGAATGTTTATATTTGTTTTTAATATCTATTACCAATCAATTATTTTCTTTAAAGAAAATTACTTATAAAGCAGCAGAAAAATCAACCATGCCGCCGGTGGGATCCGAACCCACGACCTCCGAATATAGCACCCGCTGCTCTTACCAACTAGAGCTACAGCGACGGCTGTACAATCTGCTGCTTTCGTGGGTATTTATGTTTTGCGTGTAAGCGAACCTTGAGAGTGTTCACCAGCGCCCGCCTCGTCCATAGCGGTGGACGTAGCACGTCCTTTAATACCGCAAGTGTGACGTAGAACGTCATCTAACGGCGAGGGCGGAAACTGTACGAGAGCCCTCTTACGCTACCAATGGCATCAAGACTGCCGGAACCGAGACCCCCGTTAAGCTATTAGCAGACAAGGCAAATGAAGTGAGGGGCTCGTTTGACAAACGTATTAAGGAAGCCAACAGTCACCGAAACCAAGGTGCACAGGGGAATGTCTATTTTTTAAATATCTAGTACCAATAAATTAGCTTTTTTTCTTTTTAAAGAAAATTACTTATAAAGCAGCAGAAAAAACAACCATGCCGCCAGTGGGATCCGAACCCACGACCTCCGAATATCGCGTCCGGTGCTCTTACCAACTGAGCTACGGCGACGGCTGACCAATCTGCTGCTTTCGTGGGTATTTATGTTTTGCGTGTAAGCGAACCTTGAGAGTGTTCACCAGCGCCACTCTCGTACTTAGCGGTGGACGTAGCACGTCCGGTAATACCGCAAGTGTGACGTAGAACGTAATCTAACGGCGAGGGCGGAAACTGTGCGAGAGCTCTCTTACGCTACCTATGGCATCAAGACTGCCAGAAACGAGACCCCTGTTAAGCTATTAGCAGACAAGGCAAATGAAGTGAGGGGCTCGTTTGACAAACTTATTAAGGAAGCCAACAGTCACCGAAACCAAGGTGCACAGGGGAATGTTTCTATTTTTTTAAATATCTAGTACCAATCAATTAGTTTTTTTCTTTTTAAAGAAAATTACTTATAAAGCAGCAGAAAAAACAACCATGCCGCCGGTGTGATCCGAACCCACGACCTCCGAATATCGTGTCCGGTGCTCTTACCAACTGAGCTACGGCGACGGCTGTACAATCTGCTGCTTTCGTGGGTATTTATGTTTTGCGTGTAAGCGAACCTTGAGAGTGTTCACCAGCGCCACCCTCGTCCATAGCGGTGGACGTAGCACGTCCTGTAATACCGCAAGTGTGACGTAGAACATCATCTAACGGCGAGGGCGGAAACTGTGCGAGAGCCCTCTTACGCTACCTATGACATCAAGACTGCCAGAACCGAGACCCCCGTTAAGCTATTAGCAGAAAAGGCAAATGAAGTGAGGGGCTCGTTTGACAAACTTATTAAGGAAGCCAACAGTCACCGCAACCAAGGTGCACAGGGGAATGTTTCTATTTTTTTAAATATCTAGTAGCAGTCAATTAGTTTTTTTTTTCCTTTTTAAAGAAAATTACTTATAAAGCAGCAGAAAAAACAACCATGCCGACGGTCGGATCCGAACCCACGACCTCCGAATATCGCGTCCGGTGCTCTTACCAACTGACCTACGGCGACGGCTGTCCAATCTGCTGCTTTCGTTGGTATTTATGTTTTGCGTGTAAGCGAACCTTGAGAGTGTTCACCAGCGCCACCCTCGTCCATAGCGCTGGACGTAGCACCTCCTGTAATACCGCAAGTGTGACGTAGAACGTCATCTAACGGCGAGGGCTGAAACTGTTCGAGAGCCCTCTTACGCTACCTATGGCATCAAGACTGCCAGAACCGAGACCCCTGTTAAGCTGTTAGCAGACAAGGCAAATGAAGTGAGGGGCTCGTTTGACAAACGTATTAAGGAAGCCAACAGTCCCGAAACCAAGGTGCCCAGGGGAATGTTTCTATTTGTTTTTAATATCTAGTACCAATCAATTAGCTTTATTTCTTTTTAAAGAAAATTACTTATAAAGCAGCAGAAAAAACAACCTTGCCGCCAGTGGGATTCGAACCCACGACCTCCGAATATCGCGTCCGGTGCTCTTACCAACTGAGCTACGGCGACGGCTGTCCAATCTGCTGCTTTCGTGGGTATTTATGTTTTGCGTGTAAGCGAGCCTTGAGAGTGTTCACCAGCGCCACCCTCGTCCATAGCGGTGGATGTAGCACCTCCTGTAATACCGCAAGTGTGAGGTAGAACGTCATCTAACGACGAGGGCGGAAACTGTGCGAGAGCTTTCCTACGCTACCTATGGCATCAAGACTGCCAGAACCGACACCCCCGTTAAGCTATTAGCAGACAAGGCAAATGAAGTGAGGGGCTCGTTTGAGGAACGTTTTAAGGAAGCCAACAGTCACCGAAACCAAGGTGCACAGGAGAATGTTTCTATTTTTTTAAATATCTAGTACCAATCAATAAGTTTTTTTCTTTTTAAAGAAAATTACTTATAAAGCAGCAGAAAACTCAACCATGCCGCCGGTGGGGTCCGAACCCATGACCTCCGAATATCGCGTCCCGTGCTCTTACCAACTGAGCTACGGCGACGGCTGTCCAATCTGCTGCTTTCGGGGGTATTTATGTTTTGCGTGTAAGCGAACCTTGAGAGTGTTCACCAGCGCCACCCTCGTCTATAGCGGTGGACGTAGCAGGTCCTGTAATACCGCAAGTGTGACATAGAACGTCATCTAACGGCGAGGGCGGAAACTGTACGAGAGCCCTCTTACGCTACCTATGGCGTCAAGACTGTCAGAACCGAGACCCCCGTTAAGCTATTAGCAGACAAGGCAAATGAAGTGAGGGGCTCGTTTGACAAACGTATTAAGGAAGCCAACAATCACCGAAACCAAGGTGCAAAGGGGAATGTTTCTATTTTTTTAAATATCTAGTACCAATCAATAAGTTTTTTTCTTTTTAAAGAAAATTACTTATAAAGCAGCAGAAAACTCAACCATGCCGCCGGTGGGATCCGAACCCATGACCTCCGAATATCGCGTCCCGTGCTCTTACCAACTGAGCTACGGCGACGGCTGTCCAATCTGCTGCTTTCGGGGGTATTTATGTTTTGCGTGTAAGCGAACCTTGAGAGTGTTCACCAGCGCCACCCTCGTCTATAGCGGTGGACGTAGCACGTCCTGTAATACCGCAAGTGTGACATAGAACGTCATCTAACGGCGAGGGCGGAAACTGTACGAGAGCCCTCTTACGCTACCTATGGCGTCAAGACTGTCAGAACCGAGACCCCCGTTAAGCTATTAGCAGACAAGGCAAATGAAGTGAGGGGCTCGTTTGACAAACGTATTAAGGAAGCCAACAATCACCGAAACCAAGGTGCAAAGGGGAATGTTTCTATTTTTTTTAAATATCTAGTACCAATCAATTTGTTTATTTAAAAGAAAATTACTTATAAAGCAGCAGAAAACACAACCATGCCGCCGGTGGATCCGAACCCACGACCTCCGAATATCGCGTCCGGTGCTCTTACCAACTGAGCTACAGCGACGGCTGTCCAATCTGCTGCTTTCGTGGGTATTTATGTTTTGCGTGTAAGCGAACCTTGAGAGTGTTCACCAGCGCCACCCTCGTCCATAGCGGTGGACGTAACACGTCCTGTAATACTGCAACTGTGACGTAGAACGTCATCTAACGGCGAAGGCGGAAACGTTGCGAGAGCCCTCTTACGCTACCTATCGCATCAAGACTGCCAGAACCGAGACCCCCGTTAAGCTATTAGCAGACAAGGCAAATGAAGTGAGGGGCTCGTTTGACAAACGTATTAAGAAAGCCAACAGTCACCGAAACCAAGGTGCCCAGGGGAATGTTTCTTTTTGTTTTTAATATCTAGTACCAATCAATTAGTTTTTTCCTTTTTAAAGAAAAAAACTTATAAAGCAGCACAAAAAACAACCATGCCGCCGGTGGGATCCGAACCCACGACCTCCGAATATCGCGTCCGGTGCAATTACCAACTGAGCTACGGCGACGGCTGTCCAATCTGCTGCTTTCGTGGGTATTTATGTTTTGAGTGTAAGAGAACATTGAGAGTGTTCACCAGCGCCACCCTCGTCCATAGCGGTGGACGTAGCACCTCCTGTAATACCGCAAGTGTGACGTAGAACGTCATCTAATGGCGAGGGCGGAAACTGTACGAGAGCCCTCTTACGCTACCGATGGCATCAAGACTGCCAGAACCGAGACCCCCGTTGAGCTATTAGCAGACAAACAAATTAAGTGAGGGGCTCGTTTGACAAACGTGTTAAGGAAGCCAACAGTCACCGAAACCAAGGTGCACAGGGGAATGTTTCTATTTTTTTAATCTAGTACCAATCAATTAGTTTTTTTCTTTTTAAAGAAAATTAGTTATAAATCAGCAGAAAAACAACCATGCCGCCGCTGGGATCCGAACCCACGACCTCCGAATATCGCGTCCGGTGCTCTTACCAACTGAGCTACGGCGACGGCTGTCCAATCTGCTGCTTTCGTGGGTATTTATGTTTTGCTTGTAAGCGAGCCTTGAGAGTGTTCACCAGCGCCACCCTCGTCCATAGCGGTGGATGTAGCACCTCCTGTAATACCGCAAGTGTGACGTAGAACTTCATCTAACGGCGACGGCGGAAACTGTGCGAGAGCCCTCTTACGCTATCTATGGCATCAAGACTGCCAGAACCGGGACCCCCGTTAAGCTATTAGCAGACAAGGCAAATGAAGTGAGGGGCTCGTTTGACAAACGTATTAAGGAAGCCAACAGTCACCGAAGCCAAGGTGCACACGGGAATGTTTCTATTTTTTTTAATATCTTGTACCAATCAATTAGCTTTTATTCTTTTTAAATAAAATTACTTATAAAGCAGCAGAAAAAACAACCTTGCCGCCAGTGGGATCCGAACCCACGACCTCCGAATATCGCGTCCGGTGCTCTTACCAACCGAGCTACGGCGACGGCTGTCCAATCTGCTGCTTTCGTGGGTATTTATGTTTTGCGTGTAAGCGAGCCTTGAGAGTGTTCACCAGCGCCACCCTCGTCCATAGCGGTGGATGTAGCACCTCCTGTAATACCGCAAGTGTGAGGTAGAACGTCATCTAACGACGAGGGCGGAAACTGTGCGAGAGCTTTCCTACGCTACCAATGGCATCAAGACTGCCAGAACCGACACCCCCGTTAAGCTATTAGCAGACAAGGGAAATGAAGTGAGGGGCTCGTTTGACAAACGTATTAAGGAAGCCAACAGTCACCGAAACCAAGGTGCACAGGGGAATGTTTATATTTGTTTTTAATATCTATTACCAATCAATTAGTTTTCTTTAAAGAAAATTACTTATAAAGCAGCAGAAAAACAACCATGCCGCCGGTGGGATCCGAACCCACGACCTCCGAATATAGCACCCGCTGCTCATACCAACTAGAGCTACAGCGACGGCTGTACAATCTGCTGCTTTCGTGGGTATTTATGTTTTGCGTGTAAGCGAACCTTGAGTGTTCACCAGCGCCCCCCTCGTCCATAGCGGTGGACGTAGCACGTCCTTTATTACCGCAAGTGTGACGTAGAACGTCATCTAACGGCGAGGGCGAAAACTGTACGAGAGCCCTCTTACGCTACCAATGGCATCAAGACTGCCAGAACCGAGACCCCCGTTAAGCTATTAGCAGACAAGGCAAATGAAGTGAGGGGCTCGTTTGACAAACGTATTAAGGAAGCCAACAGTCACCGCAACCAAGGTGCACAGGGGAATGTTTCTATTTTTTTAAATATCTAGTAGCAGACAATTAGTTTTTTTTTCCTTTTTAAAGAAAATTACTTATAAAGCAGCAGAAAAAACAACCATGCCGACGGTCGATCCGAACCCACGACCTCCGAATATCGCGTCCGGTGCTCTTACCAACTGAGCTACGGCGACGGCTGTCCAATCTGCTGCTTTCGTTGGTATTTATGTTTTGCGTGTAAGCGAACCTTGAGAATGTTCACCAGCGCCACCCTCGTCCATAGCGCTGGACGCAGCACCTCCTGTAATACCGCAAGTGTGACGTAGAACGTCATCTAACGGCGAGGGCTGAAACTGTTCGAGAGCCCTCTTACGCTACCGATGGCATCAAGACTGCCAGAACCGAGACCCCCGTTGAGCTATTAGCAGACAAGGCAAATTAAGTGAGGGGCTCGTTTGACAAACGTGTTAAGGAAGCCAACAGTCACCGAAACCAAGGTGCACAGGGGAATATATCTATTTTTTTTAATCTAGTACCAATCAATTAGTTTTTTTCTTTTTAAAGAAAATTAGTTATATATCAGCAGAAAAACAACCATGCCGCCGCTGGGATCCGAACCCACGACCTCCGAATATCGCGTCCGGTGCTCTTACCAACTGAGCTACGGCGACGGCTGACCAATCTGCTGCTTTCGTGGGTATTTATGTTTTGCGTGTAAGCGAACCTTGAGAGTGTTCACCAGCGCCACTCTCGTACTTAGCGGTGGACGTAGCACGTCCGGTAATACCGCAAGTGTGACGTAGAACATAATCTAACGGCGAGGGCGGAAACTGTGCGAGAGCCCTCTTACGCTACCTATGGCATCAAGACTGCCAGAAACGAGACCCCTGTTAAGCTATTAGCAGACAAGGCAAATGAAGTGAGGGGCTCGTTTGACAAACTTATTAAGGAAGCCAACAGTCACCGAAACCAAGGTGCACACGGGAATGTTTCTATTTTTTTAAATATCTAGTACCAATCAATTAGTTTTTTTTCTTTTTAAAGAAAATTACTTATAAAGCAGCAGAAAAAACAACCATGCCGCCGGTGGGATCCGAGCCCACGACCTCCGAATATCGCGTCCGGTGCTCTTACCAACTGAGCTACAGCGACGGCTGTCCAATCTGCTGCTTTCGTGGGTATTTATGTTTTGCGTGTAAGCGAACCTTGAGAGTGTTCACCAGCGCCACCCTCGTCCATAGCGGTGGATGTAGCACGTCCTGTAATACCGCAATTGTGACGTAGAACATCATCTAACGGCGAGGGCGGAAACTGTGCGAGAGCCCTCTTACGCTACCTATGACATCAAGACTGCCAGAACCGAGACCCCCGTTAAGCTATTAGCAGACAAGGCAAATGAAGTGAGGGGCTCGTTTGACAAACGTATTAAGGAAGCCAACAGTCACCAAAACCAAGGTGCCCAGGGGAATGTTTCTATTTGTTTTTAATAACTAGTACCAGTCATTTAGTTTTCTTTTTCCTTTTTAAAGAAAATTAGTTAGAATGCAGCTGAAAAAACAACCATGCCGCCGGTGGGATCCGAACCCACGACCTCCGAATATAGCACCCGGTGCTCTTACCAACTAGAGCTACAGCGACGGCTGTACAATCTGCTGCTTTCGTGGGTATTCATGTTTTGCGTGTAAGCGAACGTTGAGAGTGTTCACCAGCGCCCACCTCGTCCATAGCGGTGGACGTAGCACGTCCTTTAATACCGCAAGTGTGACATAGAACGTCATCTAACGGCGAGGTGGGAAACTGTGCGAGAGCCCTTTTACGCTACCTATGGCATCAAGACTGCCAGAAACGAGACCCCGGTTAAGCTATTAGCAGACAAGGCAAATGAAGTGAGGGGCTCGTTTGACAAACTTATTAAGGAAGCCAACAGTCACCGAAACCAAGGTGCACAGGGGAATGTTTCTATATTTTTTAAATATCTAGTACCAATCAATTAGTTTTTTTCTTTTTAAAGAAAATTACTTATAAAGCAGCAGAACAAACAACCATGCCGCCGGTGGGATCCGAACCCACGACCTCCGAATATCGCGTCCGGTGCTCTTACCAACTGAGCTACAGCGACGGCTGTCCAATCTGCTGCTTTCGTGGGTATTTATGTTTTGCGTGTAAGCGAACCTTGAGAGTGTTCACCAGCGCCACCCTCGTCCATAGCGGTGGACCTAGCACGTCCTGTAATACCGCAAGTGTGACGTAGAACATCATCTAACGGCGAGGGCGGAAACTGTGCGAGAGCCCTCTTACGCTACCTATGACATCAAGAGTGCCAGAACCGAGACCCCCCTTAAGCTATTAGCAGAAAAGGCAAATGATGTGAGGGGCTCGTTAAACGTTTTAAGGAAGCCAACAGTCACCGAAACCAAGCTGCACAGGGGAATGTTTCTATTTTTTTAAATATCTAGTACCAATCAATTAGTTTTTTTCTTTTTAAAGAAAATTACTTATAAAGCAGCAGAAAAAACAACCATGCCGCCGGTGTGATCCGAACCCACGACCTCCGAATATCGTGTCCGGTGCTCTTACCAACTGAGCTACGGCGACGGCTGTACAATCTGCTGCTTTCGTGGGTATTTATGTTTTGCGTGTAAGCGAACCTTGAGAGTGTTCACCAGCGCCACCCTCGTCCATAGCGGTGGACGTAGCACGTCCTGTAATACCGCAAGTGTGACGTAGAACATCATCTAACGGCGAGGGCGGAAACTGTGCGAGAGCCCTCTTACGCTACCTATGACATCAAGACTGCCAGAACCGAGACCCCCGTTAAGCTATTAGCAGAAAAGGCAAATGAAGTGAGGGGCTCGTTTGACAAACTTATTAAGGAAGCCAACAGTCACCGCAACCAAGGTGCACAGGGGAATGTTTCTATTTTTTTAAATATCTAGTAGCAGTCAATTAGTTTTTTTTCCTTTTTAAAGAAAATTACTTATAAAGCAGCAGAAAAAACAACCATGCCGACGGTCGGATCCGAACCCACGACCTCCGAATATCGCGTCCGGTGCTCTTACCAACTGAGCTACGGCGACGGCTGTCCAATCTGCTGCTTTCTTTGGTATTTATGTTTTGCGTGTAAGCGAACCTTGAGAGTGTTCACCAGCGCCACCCTCGTCCATAGCGCTGGACGTAGCACCTCCTGTAATACCGCAAGTGTGACGTAGAACGTCATCTAACGGCGAGGGCTGAAACTGTTCGAGAGCCCTCTTACGCTACCTATGGCATCAAGACTGCCAGAACCGAGACCCCTGTTAAGCTGTTAGCAGACAAGGCAAATGAAGTGAGGGGCTCGTTTGACAAACGTATTAAGGAAGCCAACAGTCACCGAAACCAAGGTGCCCAGGGGAATGTTTCTATTTGTTTTTAATATCTAGTACCAATCAATTAGCTTTTTTTTTCTTTTTAAAGAAAATTACTTATAAAGCAGCAGAAAAAACAACCTTGCGGCCAGTGGGATCCGAGCCCACGACCTCCGAATATCGCGTCCGGTGCTCTTACCAACTGAGCTACGGCGACGGCTGTCCAATCTGCTGCTTTCGTGGGTATTTATGTTTTGCGTGTAAGCGAGCCTTGAGAGTGTTCACCAGCGCCACCCTCGTCCATAGCGGTGGATGTAGCACCTCCTGTAATACCGCAAGTGTGAGGTAGAACGTCATCTAACGAGGAGGGCGGAAACTGTGCGAGAGCTTTCCTACGCTACCTATGGCATCAAGACTGCCAGAACCGACACCCCCGTTAAGCTATTAGCAGACAAGGCAAATGAAGTGAGGGGCTCATTTGACAAACGTTTTAAGGAAGCCAACAGTCACCGAAACCAAGGTGCACAGGAGAATGTTTCTATTTTTTTAAATATCTAGTACCAATCAATAAGTTTTTTTTTTAAAGAAAATTACTTATAAAGCAGCAGAAAACTCAACCATGCCGCCGGTGGGATCCGAACCCATGACCTCCGAATATCGCGTCCCGTGCTCTTACCAACTGAGCTACGGCGACGGCTGTCCAATCTGCTGCTTTCGGGGGTATTTATGTTTTGCGTGTAAGCGAACCTTGAGAGTGTTCACCAGCGCCACCCTCGTCTATAGCGGTGGACGTAGCACGTCCTGTAATACCGCAAGTGTGACATAGAACATCATCTAACGGCGAGGGCGGAAACTGTGCGAGAGCCCTCTTACGCTACCTATGACATCAAGACTGCCAGAACCGAGACCCCCGTTAAGCTATTAGCAGAAAAGGCAAATGAAGTGAGGGGCTCGTTTGACAAACTTATTAAGGAAGCCAACAGTCACCGCAACCAAGGTGCACAGGGGAATGTTTCTATTTTTTTAAATATCTAGTAGCAGTCAATTAGTTTTTTTTCCTTTTTAAAGAAAATTACTTATAAAGCAGCAGAAAAAACAACCATGCCGACGGTCGGATCCGAACCCACGACCTCCGAATATCGCGTCCGGTGCTCTTACCAACTGAGCTACGGCGACGGCTGTCCAATCTGCTGCTTTCGTTGGTATTTATGTTTTGCGTGTAAGCGAACCTTGAGAGTGTTCACCAGCGCCACCCTCGTCCATAGCGCTGGACGTAGCACCTCCTGTAATACCGCAAGTGTGAAGTAGAACGTCATCTAACGGCGAGGGCTGAAACTGTTCGAGAGCCCTCTTACGCTACCTATGGCATCAAGACTGCCAGAACCGAGACCCCTGTTAAGCTGTTAGCAGACAAGGCAAATGAAGTGAGGGGCTCGTTTGACAAACGTATTAAGGAAGCCAACAGTCACCGAAACCAAGGTGCCCAGGGGAATGTTTCTATTTGTTTTTAATATCTAGTACCAATCAATTAGCTTTTTTTTCTTTTTAAAGAAAATTACTTATAAAGCAGCAGAAAAAACAACCTTGCGGCCAGTGGGATCCGAGCCCACGACCTCCGAATATCGCGTCCGGTGCTCTTAGCAACTGAGCTACGGCGACGGCTGTCCAATCTGCTGCTTTCGTGGGTATTTATGTTTTGCGTGTAAGCGAGCCTTGAGAGTGTTCACCAGCGCCACCCTCGTCCATAGCGGTGGATGTAGCACCTCCTGTAATACCGCAAGTGTGAGGTAGAACGTCATCTAACGAGGAGGGCGGAAACTGTGCGAGAGCTTTCCTACGCTACCTATGGCGTCAAGACTGCCAGAACCGAGACCCCCGTTAAGCTATTAGCAGAAAAGGCAAATGAAGTGAGGGGCTCGTTTGACAAACTTATTAAGGAAGCCAACAGTCACCGCAACCAAGGTGCACAGGGGAATGTTTCTATTTTTTTAAATATCTAGTAGCAGTCAATTAGTTTTTTTTTCCTTTTTAAAGAAAATTACTTATAAAGCAGCAGAAAAAACAACCATGCCGACGGTCGGATCCGAACCCACGACCTCCGAATATCGCGTCCGGTGCTCTTACCAACTGAGCTACGGCGACGGCTGTCCAATCTGCTGCTTTCGTTGGTATTTATGTTTTGCGTGTAAGCGAACCTTGAGAGTGTTCACCAGCGCCACCCTCGTCCATAGCGCTGGACGTAGCACCTCCTGTAATACCGCAAGTGTGAAGTAGAACGTCATCTAACGGCGAGGGCTGAAACTGTTCGAGAGCCCTCTTACGCTACCTATGGCATCAAGACTGCCAGAACCGAGACCCCTGTTAAGCTGTTAGCAGACAAGGCAAATGAAGTGAGGGGCTCGTTTGACAAACGTATTAAGGAAGCCAACAGTCACCGAAACCAAGGTGCCCAGGGGAATGTTTCTATTTGTTTTTAATATCTAGTACCAATCAATTAGCTTTTTTTTCTTTTTAAAGAAAATTACTTATAAAGCAGCAGAAAAAACAACCTTGCGGCCAGTGGGATCCGAGCCCACGACCTCCGAATATCGCGTCCGGTGCTCTTAGCAACTGAGCTACGGCGACGGCTGTCCAATCTGCTGCTTTCGTGGGTATTTATGTTTTGCGTGTAAGCGAGCCTTGAGAGTGTTCACCAGCGCCACCCTCGTCCATAGCGGTGGATGTAGCACCTCCTGTAATACCGCAAGTGTGAGGTAGAACGTCATCTAACGAGGAGGGCGGAAACTGTGCGAGAGCTTTCCTACGCTACCTATGGCATCAAGACTGCCAGAACCGACACCCCCGTTAAGCTATTAGCAGACAAGGCAAATGAAGTGAGGGGCTCATTTGACAAACGTTTTAAGGAAGCCAACAGTCACCGAAACCAAGGTGCACAGGAGAATGTTTCTATTTTTTTAAATGTCTAGTACCAATCAATAAGTTTTTTTCTTTTTAAAGAAAATTACTTATAAAGCAGCAGAAAACTCAACCATGCCGCCGGTGGGATCCGAACCCATGACCTCCGAATATCGCGTCCCGTGCTCTTACCAACTGAGCTACGGCGACGGCTGTCCAATCTGCTGCTTTCGGGGGTATTTATGTTTTGCGTGTAAGCGAACCTTGAGAGTGTTCACCAGCGCCACCCTCGTCTATAGCGGTGGACGTAGCACGTCCTGTAATACCGCAAGTGTGACATAGAACGTCATCTAACGGCGAGGGCGGAAACTGTACGAGAGCCCTCTTACGCTACCTATGGCGTCAAGACTGTCAGAACCGAGACCCCCGTTAAGCTATTAGCAGACAAGGCAAATGAAGTGAGGGGCTCGTTTGACAAACGTATTAAGGAAGCCAACAATCACAAAAACCAAGGTGCAAAGGGGAATGTTTCTATTTTTTTTAAATATCTAGTACCAATCAATTTGTTTATTTAAAAGAAAATTACTTATAAAGCAGCAGAAAACACAACCATGCCGCCGGTGGATCCGAACCCACGACCTCCGAATATCGCGTCCGGTGCTCTTACCAACTGAGCTACAGCGACGGCTGTCCAATCTGCTGCTTTCGTGGGTATTTATGTTTTGCGTGTAAGCGAACCTTGAGAGTGTTCACCAGCGCCACCCTCGTCCATAGCGGTGGACGTAACACGTCCTGTAATACTGCAAGTGTGAAGTAGAACGTCATCTAACGGCGAGGGCTGAAACTGTTCGAGAGCCCTCTTACGCTACCTATGGCATCAAGACTGCCAGAACCGAGACCCCTGTTAAGCTGTTAGCAGACAAGGCAAATGAAGTGAGGGGCTCGTTTGACAAACGTATTAAGGAAGCCAACAGTCACCGAAACCAAGGTGCCCAGGGGAATGTTTCTATTTGTTTTTAATATCTAGTACCAATCAATTAGCTTTTTTTTCTTTTTAAAGAAAATTACTTATAAAGCAGCAGAAAAAACAACCTTGCGGCCAGTGGGATCCGAGCCCACGACCTCCGAATATCGCGTCCGGTGCTCTTAGCAACTGAGCTACGGCGACGGCTGTCCAATCTGCTGCTTTCGTGGGTATTTATGTTTTGCGTGTAAGCGAGCCTTGAGAGTGTTCACCAGCGCCACCCTCGTCCATAGCGGTGGATGTAGCACCTCCTGTAATACCGCAAGTGTGAGGTAGAACGTCATCTAACGAGGAGGGCGGAAACTGTGCGAGAGCTTTCCTACGCTACCTATGGCATCAAGACTGCCAGAACCGACACCCCCGTTAAGCTATTAGCAGACAAGGCAAATGAAGTGAGGGGCTCATTTGACAAACGTTTTAAGGAAGCCAACAGTCACCGAAACCAAGGTGCACAGGAGAATGTTTCTATTTTTTTAAATATCTAGTACCAATCAATAAGTTTTTTTCTTTTTAAAGAAAATTACTTATAAAGCAGCAGAAAACTCAACCATGCCGCCGGTGGGATCCGAACCCATGACCTCCGAATATCGCGTCCCGTGCTCTTACCAACTGAGCTACGGCGACGGCTGTCCAATCTGCTGCTTTCGGGGGTATTTATGTTTTGCGTGTAAGCGAACCTTGAGAGTGTTCACCAGCGCCACCCTCGTCTATAGCGGTGGACGTAGCACGTCCTGTAATACCGCAAGTGTGACATAGAACGTCATCTAACGGCGAGGGCGGAAACTGTACGAGAGCCCTCTTACGCTACCTATGGCGTCAAGACTGTCAGAACCGAGACCCCCGTTAAGCTATTAGCAGACAAGGCAAATGAAGTGAGGGGCTCGTTTGACAAACGTATTAAGGAAGCCAACAATCACAAAAACCAAGGTGCAAAGGGGAATGTTTCTATTTTTTTTAAATATCTAGTACCAATCGATTTGTTTATTTAAAAGAAAATTACTTATAAAGCAGCAGAAAACACAACCATGCCGCCGGTGGATCCGAACCCACGACCTCCGAATATCGCGTCCGGTGCTCTTACCAACTGAGCTACAGCGACGGCTGTCCAATCTGCTGCTTTCGTGGGTATTTATGTTTTGCGTGTAAGCGAACCTTGAGAGTGTTCACCAGCGCCACCCTCGTCCATAGCGGTGGACGTAACACGTCCTGTAATACTGCAACTGTGACGTAGAACGTCATCTAACGGCGAAGGCGGAAACTGTGCGAGAGCCCTCTTACGCTACCTATCGCATCAAGACTGCCAGAACCGAGACCCCCGTTAAGCTATTAGCAGACAAGGCAAATGAAGTGAGGGGCTCGTTTGACAAACGTATTAAGAAAGCCAACAGTCACCGAAACCAAGGTGCCCAGGGGAATGTTTCTTTTTGTTTTTAATATCTAGTACCAATCAATTAGTTTGTTCCTGTTTAAAGAAAAAAACTTATAAAGCAGCACAAAAAACAACCATGCCGCCGGTGGGATCCGAACCCACGACCTCCGAATATCGCGTCCGGTGCAATTACCAACTGAGCTACGGCGACGGCTGTCCAATCTGCTGCTTTCGTGGGTAATTATGTTTTGAGTGTAAGAGAACCTTGAGAGTGTTCACCAGCGCCACCCTCGTCCATAGCGGTGGACGTAGCACCTCCTGTAATACCGCAAGTGTGACGTAGAACGTCATCTAATGGTGAGGGCGGAAACTGTACGAGAGCCCTCTTACGCTACGATGGCATCAAGACTGCCAGAACCGAGACCCCCGTTGAGCTATTAGCAGACAAGGCAAATTAAGTGAGGGGCTCGTTTGACAAACGTGTTAAGGAAGCCAACAGTCACCGAAACCAAGGTGCACAGGGGAATGTTTCTATTTTTTTAATCTAGTACCAATCAATTTTTTTTTTCTTTTTAAAGAAAATTAGTTATAAATCAGCAGAAAAACAACCATGCCGCCGCTGGGATCCGAACCCACGACCTCCGAATATCGCGTCCGGTGCTCTTACCAACTGAGCTACGGCGACGGCTGTCCAATCTGCTGCTTTCGTGGGTATTTATGTTTTGCTTGTAAGCGAGCCTTGAGAGTGTTCACCAGCGCCACCCTCGTCCATAGCGGTGGATGTAGCACCTCCTGTAATACCGCAAGTGTGAGGTAGAACCTCATCTAACGACGAGGGCGGAAACTGTGCGAGAGCTTTCCTACGCTACCTATGGCATCAAGACTGCCAGAACCGACACCCCCGTTAAGCTATTAGCAGACAAGGCAAATGAAGTGAGGGGCTCGTTTGACAAAAGTATTAAGGAAGCCAACAGTCACCGAAACCAAGGTGCACAGGGGAATGTTTATATTTGTTTTTAATATCTATTACCAATCAATTAGTTTTCTTTAAAGAAAATTACTTATAAAGCAGCAGAAAAAACAACCATGCCGCCGGTGGGATCCGAACCCACGACCTCCGAATATAGCACCCGCTGCTATTACCAACTAGAGCTACATCGACGGCTGTACAATCTGCTGCTTTCGTGGGTATTTATGTTTTGCGTGTAAGCGAACCTTGAGTGTTCACCAGCGCCCCCCTCGTCCATAGCGGTGGACGTAGCACGTCCTTTATTACCGCAAGTGTGACGTAGAACGTCATCTAACGGCGAGGGCGAAAACTGTACGAGAGCCCTCTTACGCTACCAATGGCATCAAGACTGCCGGAACCGAGACCCCCGTTAAGCTATTAGCAGACAAGGCAAATTAAGTGAGGGGCTCGTTTGACAAACGTGTTAAGGAAGCCAACAGTCACCGAAACCAAGGTGCACAGGGGAATGTTTCTATTTTTTTAATCTAGTACCAATCAATTAATTTTTTTCTTTTTAAAGAAAATTAGTTATAAATCAGCAGAAAAACAACCATGCCGCCGCTGGGATCCGAACCCACGACCTCCGAATATCGCGTCCGGTGCTCTTACCAACTGAGCTACGGCGACGGCTGTCCAATCTGCTGCTTTCGTGGGTATTTATGTTTTGCTTGTAAGCGAGCCTTGAGAGTGTTCACCAGCGCCACCCTCGTCCATAGCGGTGGATGTAGCACCTCCTGTAATACCGCAAGTGTGAGGTAGAACCTCATCTAACGGCGAGGGCGAAAACTGTACGAGAGCCCTCTTACGCTACCAATGGCATCAAGACTGCCGGAACCGAGACCCCCGTTAAGCTATTAGCAGACAAGGCAAATGAAGTGAGGGGCTCGTTTGACAAACGTATTAAGGAAGCCAACAGTCACCGAAACCAAGGTGCACAGGGGAATGTCTATTTTTTAAATATCTAGTACCAATAAATTAGCTTTTTTCTTTTTAAAAAAAATTACTTATAAAGCAGCAGAAAAAACAACCATGCCGCCAGTGGGATCCGAACCCACGACCTCCGAATATCGCGTCCGGTGCTCTTACCAACTGAGCTACGGCGACGGCTAACCAATCTGCTGCTTTCGTGGGTATTTATGTTTTGCGTGTAAGCGAACCTTGAGAGTGTTCACCAGCGCCACTCTCGTACTTAGCGGTGGACGTAGCACGTCCGGTAATACCGCAAGTGTGACGTAGAACGTAATCTAACGGCGAGGGCGGAAACTGTGCGAGAGCCCTCTTACGCTACCTATGGCATCAAGACTACCAGAAACGAGACCCCTGTTAAGCTATTAGCAGACAAGGCAAATTAAGTGAGGGGCTCGTTTGACAAATTTATTAAGGAAGCCAACAGTCACCGAAACCAAGGTGCACACGGGAATGTTTCTATTTTTTTAAATATCTAGCACCAATCAATTAGTTTTTTTTTCTTTTTAAATAAAATTACTTACAAAGCAGCAGAAAAAACAACCATGCCGCCGGTGGGATCCGAACCCACGACCTCCGAATATCGCGTCCGGTGCTCTTACCAACTGAGCTACAGCGACGGCTGTCCAATCTGCTGCTTTCGTGGGTATTTATGCTTTGCGTGTAAGCGAACCTTGAGAGTGTTCACCAGCGCCACCCTCGTCCATAGCGGTGGACGTAGCACGTCCTGTAATACCGCAATTGTGACGTAGAACATCATCTAACGGCGAGGGCGGAAACTGTGCGAGAGCCCTATTACGCTACCTATGACATCAAGACTGCCAGAACCGAGACCCCCGTTAAGCTATTAGCAGACAAGGCAAATGAAGTGAGGGGCTCGTTTGACAAACGTATTAAGGAAGCCAACAGTCACCGAAACCTAGGTGCCCAGGGGAATGTTTCTATTTGTTTTTAATAACTAGTACCAGTCATTTAGTTTTCTTTTTCCTTTTTAAAGAAAATTAGTTAGAAAGCAGCTGAAAAAACAACCATGCCGCCTGTGGGATCCGAACCCACGACCTCCGAATATAGCACCCGGTGCTCTTACCAACTAGAGCTACAGCGACGGCTGTACAATCTGCTGCTTTCGTGGGTATTCATGTTTTGCGTGTAAGCGAACGTTGAGAGTGTTCACCAGCGCCCACCTCGTCCATAGCGGTGGACGTAGCACGTCCTTTAATACCGCAAGTGTGACGTAGAACGTCATCTAACAGCGAGGGCGAAAACTGTGCGTGAGCCCTCTTACGCTACCTATGGCATCAAGACTGCCAGAACCGAGACCCCCGTTAAGCTGTAAGCAGACAAGGCAAATGAAGTGAGGGGCTCGTTTGACAAACGTATTAAGGAAGCCAAGAGTCACCGAAACCAAGGTGCACAGGGGAATGTTTCTATTTTTTTTAAATATCTAGTACCAATAAATTAGCTTTTTTTCTTTTTAAAGAAAAGTATAAAGCAGCATAAAAAACAACCATGCCGCCAGTGGGATCCAAACCCACGACCTCCGAATATCGCGTCCAGTGATCTTACCAACTGAGCTACGGCGACGGCTGACCAATCTGCTGCTTTCGTGGGTATTTATGTTTTGCGTGTAAGCGAACCTTGAGAGTGTTCACCAGCGCCACTCTCGTACTTAGCGGTGGACGTAGCACGTCCTGTAATACCGCAAGTGTGACATAGAACGTCATCTAACGGCGAGGGCGGAAACTGTGCGAGAGCTCTCTTACGCTACCTATGGCATCAAGACTGCCAGAAACGAGACCCCGGTTAAGCTATTAGCAGACAAGGCAAATGAAGTGAGAGGCTCGTTTGACAAACTTATTAAGGAAGCCAACAGTCACCGAAACCAAGGTGCACAGGGGAATGTTTCTATTTTTTTAAATATCTAGTACCAATCAGTTTTTTTCTTTTTAAAGAAAATTATTTATAAAGCAGCAGAAAAAACAACCATGCCGCCGGTGGGATCCGAGCCCACGACCTCCGAATATCGCGTCCGGTGCTCTTACCAACTAAGCTACAGCGACGGCTGTCCAATCTGCTGCTTTCGTGGGTATTTATGTTTTGCGTGTAAGCGAACCTTGAGAGTGTTCACCAGCGCCACCCTCGTCCATAGCGGTGGACCTAGCACGTCCTGTAATACCGCAAGTGTGACGTAGAACATCATCTAACGGCGAGGGCGGAAACTGCTCGAGAGCCCTCTTACGCTACCTATGACATCAAGACTGCCAGAGCCGAGATCCCCGTTAAGCTATTAGCAGAAAAGGCAAATGAAGTGAGGGGCTCGTTTGACAAACTTATTAAGGAAGCCAACAGTCACCGAAACCAAGGTGCACAGGGGAATGTTTCTATTTTTTTAAATATCTAGTACCAGTCATTTAGTTTTCTTTTTCCTTTTTAAAGAAAATTAGTCAGAAAGCAGCTGAAAAAACAACCATGCCGCCGGTGGGATCCGAACCTACGATCTCCGAATATTGAGTCCGGTGCTCTTACCAACAGAGCTACGGCGACGGCTGTCCAATCTGCTGCTTTCGTGGGTATTTATGTTTTGCGTGTAAGCGAACCTTGAGAGTGTTCACCAGCGCCCCCCTCGTCCATAGCGGTGGACGTAGCACGTCCTTAAATACCACAAGTGTGACGTACAACGTAATCTAACGGCGAGGGCGAAAACTGTACGAGAGCCCTCTTACGCTACCTATGGCATCAAGACTGCCAGAACCGAGACCCCCGTTAAGCTATTAGCAGACAAGGCTAATGAAGTGAGGGGCTCGTTTCACTAACGTATTAAGGAAGCCAACAGTCACCGAAACCAAGGTGCACAGGGGAATTTTTCTATTTTTTTTTAATCTAGTACCAATCAATTAGTTTTTTTCTTTTTAAAGAAAATTAGTTATAAATCAGCAGAAAAACAACCATGCCGCCGCTGGGATCCGAACCCACGACCTCCGAGTATCGCGTCCGGTGCTCTTACCAACTGAGCTACGGCGACGGCTGTCCAATCTGCTGCTTTCGTGGGTATTTATGTCTTGCTTGTAAGCGAGCCTTGAGAGTGTTCACCAGCGCCACCCTCGTCCATAGCGGTGGACGTAGCACCTCCTGTAATACCGCAAGTTTGACGTAGAACATCATCTAACGGCGAGGGCGGAAACTGTGCGAGAGCCCTCTTACGCTACCTATGACATCAAGACTGCCAGAACCGAGACCCCCGTTAAGCTATTAGCAGAAAAGGCAAATGAAGTGAGGGGCTCATTTGACACACTTATTAAGGAAGCCAACAGTCACCGCAACCAAGGTGCACAGGGGAATGTTTCTATTTTTTTAAATATCTAGTACCAGTCAATTAGTTTTTTTTTTCCTTTTTAAAGAAAATTACTTATAAAGCAGCAGAAAAAACAACCATGCGGACGGTCGGATCCGAACCCAAGACCTCCGAATATCGCGTCCGGTGCTCTTACCAACTGAGCTACGGCGACGGCTGTCCAATCTGCTGCTTTCGTTGGTATTTATGTTTTGAGTGTAAGAGAACCTTGAGAGTGTTCACCAGCGCCACCCTCGTCCATAGCGGTGGACGTAGCACCTCCTGTAATACCGCAAGTGTGACGTAGAACGTCATCTAATGGCGGGGGCGGAAACTGTACGAGAGCCCTCTTACGCTACCGATGGCCTCAAGACTGGCAGAACCGAGACCCCCGTTGAGCTATTAGCAGACAAGGCAAATTAAGTGAGGGGCTCGTTTGACAAACGTGTTAAGGAAGCCAACAGTCACCGAAACCAAGGTGCACAGGGGAATGTTTCTATTTTTTTTTAATCTAGTACCAATCAATTGGTTTTCTTCTTTTTAAAGAAAATTAGTTATAAATCAGCAGAAAAACAACCATGCCGCCGCTGGGATCCGAACCCACGACCTCCGAATATCGCGTCCGGTGCTCTTACCAACTGAGCTACGGCGACGGCTGTCCAATCTGCTGCTTTCGTGGGTATTTATGTTTTGCTTGTAAGCGAGCCTTGAGAGTGTTCACCAGCGCCCCCCTCGTCCATAGCGGTGGACGTAGCACGTCCTTTAATACCGCAAGTGTGACGTAGAACGTCATCTAACGGCGAGGGCGAAAACTGTACGAGAGCCCTCTTACGCTACCAATGGCATCAAGACTGCCGGGACCGAGACCCCCGTTAAGCTATTAGCAGACAAGGCAAATGAAGTGAGGGGCTCGTTTGACAAACGTATTAAGGAAGCCAACAGTCACCGAAACCAAGGTGCACACGGGAATGTTTCTATTTTTTTTAATATCTTGTACCAATCAATTAGCTTTTATTCTTTTTAAAGAAAATTACTTATAAAGCAGCAGAAAAAACAACCTTGCCGCCAGTGGGATCCGAACCCACGACCTCTGAATATCGCGTCCGGTGCTCTTACCAACTGAGCTACGGCGATGGCTGTCCAATCTGCTGCTTTCATGGGTATTTATGTTTTGCGTGTAAGCGAGCCTTGAGAGTGTTCACCAGCGCAACCCTCGTCCATAGCGGTGGATGTAGCACCTCCTGTAATACCGCAAGTGTGAGGTAGAACGTCATCTAACGACGAGGGCGGAAACTGTGCGAGAGCTTTCCTACGCTACCTATGGCATCAAGACTGCCAGAACCGACACCCCCGTTAAGCTATTAGCAGACAAGGCAAATGAAGTGAGGGGCTCGTTTGACAAACGTATTAAGGAAGCCAACAGTCACCGAAACCTAGGTGCACAGGGGAATGTTTATATTTGTTTGTAATATCTATTACCAATCAATTAGTTTTCTTTAAAGAAAATTACTTATAAAGCAGCAGAAAAATCAACCATGCCGCCGGTGGGATCCGAACCCACGACCTCCGAATATGGCACCCGCTGCTCTTTCCAACTAGAGCTACAGCGACGGCTGTACAATATGCTGCTTTCGTGGGTATTTATGTTTTCCGTGTAAGCGAACCTTGAGAGTGTTCACCAGCGCCCCCCTTGTCCATAGCGGTGGACGTAGCACGTCCTTTAATACCGCAAGTGTGACGTAGAACGTCATCTAATGGCGAGGGCGGAAACTGTACGAGAGCCCTCTTACGCTACCGATGGCATCAAGACTGCCAGAACCGAGACCCCCGTTGAGCTATTAGCAGACAAGGCAAATTAAGTGAGGGGCTCGTTTGACAAACGTATTAAGGAAGCCAAGAGTCACCGAAACCAAGGTGCACAGGGGAATGTTTCTATTTTTTTTAAATATCTAGTACCAATAAATTAGCTTTTTTTCTTTTTAAAGAAAAGTATAAAGCAGCATAAAAAACAACCATGCCGCCAGTGGGATCCAAACCCACGACCTCCGAATATCGCGTCCAGTGATCTTACCAACTGAGCTACGGCGACGGCTGACCAATCTGCTGCTTTCGTGGGTATTTATGTTTTGCGTGTAAGCGAACCTTGAGAGTGTTCACCAGCGCCACTCTCGTACTTAGCGGTGGACGTAGCACGTCCTGTAATACCGCAAGTGTGACATAGAACGTCATCTAACGGCGAGGGCGGAAACTGTGCGAGAGCTCTCTTACGCTACCTATGGCATCAAGACTGCCAGAAACGAGACCCCGGTTAAGCTATTAGCAGACAAGGCAAATGAAGTGAGAGGCTCGTTTGACAAACTTATTAAGGAAGCCAACAGTCACCGAAACCAAGGTGCACAGGGGAATGTTTCTATTTTTTTAAATATCTAGTACCAATCAGTTTTTTTCTTTTTAAAGAAAATTATTTATAAAGCAGCAGAAAAAACAACCATGCCGCCGGTGGGATCCGAGCCCACGACCTCCGAATATCGCGTCCGGTGCTCTTACCAACTAAGCTACAGCGACGGCTGTCCAATCTGCTGCTTTCGTGGGTATTTATGTTTTGCGTGTAAGCGAACCTTGAGAGTGTTCACCAGCGCCACCCTCGTCCATAGCGGTGGACCTAGCACGTCCTGTAATACCGCAAGTGTGACGTAGAACATCATCTAACGGCGAGGGCGGAAACTGCTCGAGAGCCCTCTTACGCTACCTATGACATCAAGACTGCCAGAGCCGAGATCCCCGTTAAGCTATTAGCAGAAAAGGCAAATGAAGTGAGGGGCTCGTTTGACAAACTTATTAAGGAAGCCAACAGTCACCGAAACCAAGGTGCACAGGGGAATGTTTCTATTTTTTTAAATATCTAGTACCAGTCATTTAGTTTTCTTTTTCCTTTTTAAAGAAAATTAGTCAGAAAGCAGCTGAAAAAACAACCATGCCGCCGGTGGGATCCGAACCTACGATCTCCGAATATTGAGTCCGGTGCTCTTACCAACAGAGCTACGGCGACGGCTGTCCAATCTGCTGCTTTCGTGGGTATTTATGTTTTGCGTGTAAGCGAACCTTGAGAGTGTTCACCAGCGCCCCCCTCGTCCATAGCGGTGGACGTAGCACGTCCTTAAATACCACAAGTGTGACGTACAACGTAATCTAACGGCGAGGGCGAAAACTGTACGAGAGCCCTCTTACGCTACCTATGGCATCAAGACTGCCAGAACCGAGACCCCCGTTAAGCTATTAGCAGACAAGGCTAATGAAGTGAGGGGCTCGTTTCACTAACGTATTAAGGAAGCCAACAGTCACCGAAACCAAGGTGCACAGGGGAATTTTTCTATTTTTTTTTAATCTAGTACCAATCAATTAGTTTTTTTCTTTTTAAAGAAAATTAGTTATAAATCAGCAGAAAAACAACCATGCCGCCGCTGGGATCCGAACCCACGACCTCCGAGTATCGCGTCCGGTGCTCTTACCAACTGAGCTACGGCGACGGCTGTCCAATCTGCTGCTTTCGTGGGTATTTATGTCTTGCTTGTAAGCGAGCCTTGAGAGTGTTCACCAGCGCCACCCTCGTCCATAGCGGTGGACGTAGCACCTCCTGTAATACCGCAAGTTTGACGTAGAACATCATCTAACGGCGAGGGCGGAAACTGTGCGAGAGCCCTCTTACGCTACCTATGACATCAAGACTGCCAGAACCGAGACCCCCGTTAAGCTATTAGCAGAAAAGGCAAATGAAGTGAGGGGCTCATTTGACACACTTATTAAGGAAGCCAACAGTCACCGCAACCAAGGTGCACAGGGGAATGTTTCTATTTTTTTAAATATCTAGTACCAGTCAATTAGTTTTTTTTTTTCCTTTTTAAAGAAAATTACTTATAAAGCAGCAGAAAAAACAACCATGCGGACGGTCGGATCCGAACCCAAGACCTCCGAATATCGCGTCCGGTGCTCTTACCAACTGAGCTACGGCGACGGCTGTCCAATCTGCTGCTTTCGTTGGTATTTATGTTTTGAGTGTAAGAGAACCTTGAGAGTGTTCACCAGCGCCACCCTCGTCCATAGCGGTGGACGTAGCACCTCCTGTAATACCGCAAGTGTGACGTAGAACGTCATCTAATGGCGGGGGCGGAAACTGTACGAGAGCCCTCTTACGCTACCGATGGCCTCAAGACTGGCAGAACCGAGACCCCCGTTGAGCTATTAGCAGACAAGGCAAATTAAGTGAGGGGCTCGTTTGACAAACGTGTTAAGGAAGCCAACAGTCACCGAAACCAAGGTGCACAGGGGAATGTTTCTATTTTTTTTTAATCTAGTACCAATCAATTGGTTTTCTTCTTTTTAAAGAAA
This sequence comes from Amblyomma americanum, assembly GCF_052857255.1. Lineage (NCBI taxonomy): Eukaryota > Metazoa > Arthropoda > Arachnida > Ixodida > Ixodidae > Amblyomma > Amblyomma americanum. The sequence goes on along the minus strand of NC_135497.1, from coordinate 454,435,163 downwards.
ATTAGTTATAAATCAGCAGAAAAACAACCATGCCGCCGCTGGGATCCGAACCCACGACCTCCGAATATCGCGTCCGGTGCTCTTACCAACTGAGCTACGGCGACGGCTGTCCAATCTGCTGCTTTCGTGGGTATTTATGTTTTGCTTGTAAGCGAGCCTTGAGAGTGTTCACCAGCGCCCCCCTCGTCCATAGCGGTGGACGTAGCACGTCCTTTAATACCGCAAGTGTGACGTAGAACGTCATCTAACGGCGAGGGCGAAAACTGTACGAGAGCCCTCTTACGCTACCAATGGCATCAAGACTGCCGGGACCGAGACCCCCGTTAAGCTATTAGCAGACAAGGCAAATGAAGTGAGGGGCTCGTTTGACAAACGTATTAAGGAAGCCAACAGTCACCGAAACCAAGGTGCACACGGGAATGTTTCTATTTTTTTTAATATCTTGTACCAATCAATTAGCTTTTATTCTTTTTAAAGAAAATTACTTATAAAGCAGCAGAAAAAACAACCTTGCCGCCAGTGGGATCCGAACCCACGACCTCTGAATATCGCGTCCGGTGCTCTTACCAACTGAGCTACGGCGATGGCTGTCCAATCTGCTGCTTTCATGGGTATTTATGTTTTGCGTGTAAGCGAGCCTTGAGAGTGTTCACCAGCGCAACCCTCGTCCATAGCGGTGGATGTAGCACCTCCTGTAATACCGCAAGTGTGAGGTAGAACGTCATCTAACGACGAGGGCGGAAACTGTGCGAGAGCTTTCCTACGCTACCTATGGCATCAAGACTGCCAGAACCGACACCCCCGTTAAGCTATTAGCAGACAAGGCAAATGAAGTGAGGGGCTCGTTTGACAAACGTATTAAGGAAGCCAACAGTCACCGAAACCTAGGTGCACAGGGGAATGTTTATATTTGTTTGTAATATCTATTACCAATCAATTAGTTTTCTTTAAAGAAAATTACTTATAAAGCAGCAGAAAAATCAACCATGCCGCCGGTGGGATCCGAACCCACGACCTCCGAATATGGCACCCGCTGCTCTTTCCAACTAGAGCTACAGCGACGGCTGTACAATATGCTGCTTTCGTGGGTATTTATGTTTTCCGTGTAAGCGAACCTTGAGAGTGTTCACCAGCGCCCCCCTTGTCCATAGCGGTGGACGTAGCACGTCCTTTAATACCGCAAGTGTGACGTAGAACGTCATCTAATGGCGAGGGCGGAAACTGTACGAGAGCCCTCTTACGCTACCGATGGCATCAAGACTGCCAGAACCGAGACCCCCGTTGAGCTATTAGCAGACAAGGCAAATTAAGTGAGGGGCTCGTTTGACAAACGTGTTAAGGAAGCCAACAGTCACCGAAACCAAGGTGCACAGGGGAATGTTTCTATTTTTTTTTTAATCTAGTACCAATCAATTAGTTTTTTTTCTTTTTAAAGAAAATTAGTTATAAATCAGCAGAAAAACAACCATGCCGCCGCTGGGATCCGAACCCACGACCTCCGAGTATCGCGTCCGGTGCTCTTACCAACTGAGCTACGGCGACGGCTGTCCAATCTGCTGCTTTCGTGGGTATTTATGTTTTGCTTGTAAGCGAGCCTTGAGAGTGTTCACAAGCGCCACCCTCGTCCATAGCGGTGGACGTAGCACCTCCTGTAATACCGCAAGTTTGACGTAGAACTTCATCTAACGGCGACGGCGGAAACTGTGCGAGAGCCCTCTTACGCTACCTATGGCATCAAGACTGCCAGAACCGGGACCCCCGTTAAGCTATTAGCAGACAAGGCAAATGAAGTGAGGGGCTCGTTTGACAAACGTATTAAGGAAGCCAACAGTCACCGAAACCAAGGTGCACACGGGAATGTTTCTATTTTTTTTAATATCTTGTACCAATCAATTAGCTTTTATTCTTTTTAAAGAAAATTACTTATAAAGCAGCAGAAAAAACAACCATGCCGCCGGTGGGATCCGAACCCACGACCTCCGAATATACCACCCGCTGCTCTTTCCAACTAGAGCTACAGCGACGGCTGTACAATCTGCTGCTTTCGTGGGTATTTATGTTTTGCGTGTAAGCGAACCTTGAGAGTGTTCACCAGCGCCCCCCTCGTCCATAGCGGTGGACGTAGCACGTCCTTTAATACCGCAAGTGTGACGTAGAACGTCATCTAACGGCGAGGGCGAAAACTGTACGAGAGCCCTCTTACGCTACCAATGGCATCAAGACTGCCGGAACCGAGACCCCCGTTAAGCTATTAGCAGACAAGGCAAATGAAGTGAGGGGCTCGTTTGACAAACGTATTAAGGAAGCCAACAGTCACCGAAACCAAGGTGCACAGGGGAATGTCTATTTTTTAAATATCTAGCACCAATAAATTAGCTTTTTTTCTTTTTAAAGAAAATTACTTATAAAGCAGCAGAAAAAACAACCATGCCGCCAGTGGGATCCGAACCCACGACCTCCGAATATCGCGTCCGGTGCTCTTACCAACTGAGCTACGGCGACGGCTGACCAATCTGCTGCTTTCGCGGGTATTTATGTTTTGCGTGTAAGCGAACCTTGAGAGTGTTCACCAGCGCCACCCTCGTCCATAGCGGTGGACGTAGCACGTCCTGTAATACCGCAATTGTGACGTAGAACATCATCTAACGGCGAGGGCGGAAACTGTGCGAGAGCCCTCTTACGCTACCTATGACATCAAGACTGCCAGAACCGAGACCCCCGTTAAGCTATTAGCAGACAAGGCAAATGAAGTGAGGGGCTCGTTTGACAAACGTATTAAGGAAGCCAACAGTCACCGAAACCAAGGTGCCCAGGGGAATGTTTCTATTTGTTTTTAATAACTAGTACCAGTCATTTAGTTTTCTTTTTCCTTTTTAAAGAAAATTAGTTAAAAAGCAGCTGAAAAAACAACCATGCCGCCGGTGGGATCCGAACCCACGACCTCCGAATATAGCACCCGGTGCTCTTACCAAATAGAGCTACAGCGACGGCTGTACAATCTGCTGCTTTCGTGGGTATTTATGTTTTGCGTGTAAGCGAACCTTGAGAGTGTTCACCAGCGCCACTCTCGTACTTAGCGGTGGACGTAGCACGTCCTGTAATACCGCAAGTGTGACATAGAACGTCATCTAACGGCGAGGGCGGAAACTGTGCGAGAGCCCTCTTACGCTACCTATGGCATCAAGACTGCCAGAAACGAGACCCCGGTTAAGCTATTAGCAGACAAGGCAAATGAAGTGAGAGGCTCGTTTGACAAACTTATTAAGGAAGCCAACAGTCACCGAAACCCAGGTGCACAGGGGAATGTTTCTATTTTTTTTAAATATCTAGTACCAATCAATTAGTTTTTTCTTTTTAAAGAAAATTACTTATAAAGCAGCGGAAAAAACAACCATGCCGCCGGTGGGATCCGAACCCACGACCTTTGAATATCGCGTCCGGTGCTCTTACCAACTGAGCTACAGCGACGGCTGTCCAATCTGCTGCTTTCGTGGGTATATATGTTTTGCGTGTAAGCGAACCTTGAGAGTGTTCACCAGCGCCACCCTCGTCCATAGCGGTGGACCTAGCACGTCCTGTAATACCGCAAGTGTGACGTAGAACATCATCTAACGGCGAGGGCGAAAACTGTGCGAGAGCCCTCTTACGCTACCTATGACATCAAGACTGCCAGAACCGAGACCCCCGTTAAGCTATTAGCAGAAAAGGCAAATGAAGTGAAGGGGCTCGTTTGACAAACTTATTAAGGAAGCCAACAGTCACCGAAACCAAGGTGCACAGGGGAATGTTTCTATTTTTTTTAAATATCTAGTACCAGTCATTTAGTTTTCTTTTTCCTTTTTAAAGAAAATTAGAAAGCAGCTGAAAAAACAACCATGCCGCCGGTGGGATCCGAACCTACGATCTCCGAATATTGAGTCCGGTGCTCTTACCAACAGAGCTACGACGACGGCTGTCCAATCTGCTCCTTTCTTGGGCATTTATGTTTTGCGTGTAAGCGAACCTTGAGAGTCTTCACCAGCGCCACCCTCGTCCATAGCGGTGGACGTAGCACGTCCTGTAATAACGCAAGTGTGACGTAGAACGTCATCTAACGGCGAGGGCGGAAACTGTGCGTGAGCCCTCTTACGCTACCTATGGCATCAAGACTGCCAGAACCGAGACCCCCGTTAAGCTGTTAGCAGACAAGGCAAATGAAGTGAGGGGCTCGTTTGACAAACGTATTAAGGAAGCCAAGAGTCACCGATAACAAGGTGCACAGAGAAATGTTTCTATTTTTTTTAAATATCTAGTACCAATCAATTAGTTTTTTCTTTCTTTTCAAAGAAAATTACTTATAAAGCAGTAGAAAAAACAACCATGCCACCGCTGGGATCCGAACCCACTACCTCCGAATATCGCGTCCGGTGATCTTACCAACTGAGCTACGGCGACTTCTGTCCAATCTGCTGCTTTCGTAGGTATATATGTTTTGCGTGTAAAGGAACCTTGAGAGTGTTCACCAGCGCCACCCTCGTCCATAGCGGTGGACGTAGCACCTCCTGTAATGCCGCAAGTGTGACGTAGGACGTCATCTAACGGCGAGGGCGGAAACTGTGCGAGAGCCCTCTTACGCTACCTATGGCATCAAGACTGCCAGAACCGAGACCCCCGTTAAGCTATTAGCAGACAAGGCAAATGAAGTGAGGGGCTCGTTTACAAACGTGTTAAGGAAGCCAACAGTCACCGAAACCAAGGTGCACAGGGGAATGTTTATACTTGTTTTTAATATCTATTACCAATCAATTAGTTTTTTTTTCTTTTTAAAGAAAATTACTTATAAAACAGCAGAAAAAACAACCATGCCGCCGGTGGGATCCGAACCCACGACCTCCGAATATCGCACCCGGTGCTCTTACCAACTGAGCTACGGCGACGGCTCACCAATCTGCTGCTTTCGTGTTTATTTATGTTTTGCGTGCAAGCGAACCTTGAGAGTATTCACCAGAGCCACTCTCGTACATAGCGGTGGACGTAGCACGTCCTGTAATACCGCAAGTGTGACGTGGAACGTCATCTAACGGCGAGGGCGGAAACTGTGCGAGAGCCCTCTTACGCTACCTATGGCATCAAGACTGCCAGAAACGAGACCCCCGTTAAGCTATTAGCAGACAAGGCAAATGAAGTGAGGGGCTCGTTTGACAAACGCTTTAAGGAAACCAAGAGTCACCGATAACAAGGTGCACAGAGAAATGTTTCTATTTTTTTTAAATATCTAGTACCAATCAATTAGTTTTTTCTTTCTTTTCAAAGAAAATTACTTATAAAGCAGTAGAAAAAACAACCATGCCACCGCTGGGATCCGAACCCACTACCTCCGAATATCGCGTCCGGTGATCTTACCAACTGAGCTACGGCGACTTCTGTCCAATCTGCTGCTTTCGTGGGTATTTATGTTTTGCGTGTAAGCGAACCTTGAGAGTGTTCACCAGCGCCCCCCTCGTCCATAGCGGTGGACGTAGCACGTCCTTTAATACCACAAGTGTGACGTAAAACGTCATCTAACGGCGAGGGCGAAAACTGTACGAGAGCCCTCTTACGCTACCTATGGCATCAAGACTGCCAGAACCGAGACCCCCGTTAAGCTATTAGCAGACAAGGCTAATGAAGTGAGGGGCTCGTTTGACTAACGTATTAAGGAAGCCAACAGTCACCGAAACCAAGGTGCACAGGGGAATGTTTCTATTTTTTTTAAATATCTAGTACCAATAAATTAGCTTTTTTTATTTTTAAAGAAAATTACTTATAAAGCAGCGGAAAAAACAACCATGCCGCCGGTGGGATCCGAACCCACGACCTTTGAATATCGCGTCCGGTGCTCTTACCAACTGAGCTACAGCGACGGCTGTCCAATCTGCTGCTTTCGTGGGTATATATGTTTTGCGTGTAAGCGAACCTTGAGAGTGTTCACCAGCGCCACCCTCGTCCATAGCGGTGGACCTAGCACGTCCTGTAATACCGCAAGTGTGACGTAGAACATCATCTAACGGCGAGGGCGAAAACTGTGCGAGAGCCCTCTTACGCTACCTATGACATCAAGACTGCCAGAACCGAGACCCCCGTTAAGCTATTAGCAGAAAAGGCAAATGAAGTGAAGGGGCTCGTTTGACAAACTTATTAAGGAAGCCAACAGTCACCGAAACCAAGGTGCACAGGGGAATGTTTCTATTTTTTTTAAATATCTAGTACCAGTCATTTAGTTTTCTTTTTCCTTTTTAAAGAAAATTAGAAAGCAGCTGAAAAAACAACCATGCCGCCGGTGGGATCCGAACCTACGATCTCCGAATATTGAGTCCGGTGCTCTTACCAACAGAGCTACGACGACGGCTGTCCAATCTGCTCCTTTCTTGGGCATTTATGTTTTGCGTGTAAGCGAACCTTGAGAGTCTTCACCAGCGCCACCCTCGTCCATAGCGGTGGACGTAGCACGTCCTGTAATAACGCAAGTGTGACGTAGAACGTCATCTAACGGCGAGGGCGGAAACTGTGCGTGAGCCCTCTTACGCTACCTATGGCATCAAGACTGCCAGAACCGAGACCCCCGTTAAGCTGTTAGCAGACAAGGCAAATGAAGTGAGGGGCTCGTTTGACAAACGTATTAAGGAAGCCAAGAGTCACCGATAACAAGGTGCACAGAGAAATGTTTCTATTTTTTTTAAATATCTAGTACCAATCAATTAGTTTTTTCTTTCTTTTCAAAGAAAATTACTTATAAAGCAGTAGAAAAAACAACCATGCCACCGCTGGGATCCGAACCCACTACCTCCGAATATCGCGTCCGGTGATCTTACCAACTGAGCTACGGCGACTTCTGTCCAATCTGCTGCTTTCGTAGGTATATATGTTTTGCGTGTAAAGGAACCTTGAGAGTGTTCACCAGCGCCACCCTCGTCCATAGCGGTGGACGTAGCACCTCCTGTAATGCCGCAAGTGTGACGTAGGACGTCATCTAACGGCGAGGGCGGAAACTGTGCGAGAGCCCTCTTACGCTACCTATGGCATCAAGACTGCCAGAACCGAGACCCCCGTTAAGCTATTAGCAGACAAGGCAAATGAAGTGAGGGGCTCGTTTACAAACGTGTTAAGGAAGCCAACAGTCACCGAAACCAAGGTGCACAGGGGAATGTTTATACTTGTTTTTAATATCTATTACCAATCAATTAGTTTTTTTTTCTTTTTAAAGAAAATTACTTATAAAACAGCAGAAAAAACAACCATGCCGCCGGTGGGATCCGAACCCACGACCTCCGAATATCGCACCCGGTGCTCTTACCAACTGAGCTACGGCGACGGCTCACCAATCTGCTGCTTTCGTGTTTATTTATGTTTTGCGTGCAAGCGAACCTTGAGAGTATTCACCAGAGCCACTCTCGTACATAGCGGTGGACGTAGCACGTCCTGTAATACCGCAAGTGTGACGTGGAACGTCATCTAACGGCGAGGGCGGAAACTGTGCGAGAGCCCTCTTACGCTACCTATGGCATCAAGACTGCCAGAAACGAGACCCCCGTTAAGCTATTAGCAGACAAGGCAAATGAAGTGAGGGGCTCGTTTGACAAACGCTTTAAGGAAACCAAGAGTCACCGATAACAAGGTGCACAGAGAAATGTTTCTATTTTTTTTAAATATCTAGTACCAATCAATTAGTTTTTTCTTTCTTTTCAAAGAAAATTACTTATAAAGCAGTAGAAAAAACAACCATGCCACCGCTGGGATCCGAACCCACTACCTCCGAATATCGCGTCCGGTGATCTTACCAACTGAGCTACGGCGACTTCTGTCCAATCTGCTGCTTTCGTGGGTATTTATGTTTTGCGTGTAAGCGAACCTTGAGAGTGTTCACCAGCGCCCCCCTCGTCCATAGCGGTGGACGTAGCACGTCCTTTAATACCACAAGTGTGACGTAAAACGTCATCTAACGGCGAGGGCGAAAACTGTACGAGAGCCCTCTTACGCTACCTATGGCATCAAGACTGCCAGAACCGAGACCCCCGTTAAGCTATTAGCAGACAAGGCTAATGAAGTGAGGGGCTCGTTTGACTAACGTATTAAGGAAGCCAACAGTCACCGAAACCAAGGTGCACAGGGGAATGTTTCTATTTTTTTTAAATATCTAGTACCAATAAATTAGCTTTTTTTATTTTTAAAGAAAATTACTTATAAAGCAGCAGAAAAAACAACCATGCCGCCAGTGGGATCCGAACCCACGACCTCCGAATATCGCGTCCGTTGCTCTTACCAACTGAGCTACGGCGACGGCTCACCAATCTGCTGCTTTCGTGTTTATTTATGTTTTGCGTGCAAGCGAACCTTGAGAGTATTCACCAGAGCCACTCTCGTACATAGCGGTGGACGTAGCACGTCCTGTAATACCGCAAGTGTGACGTGGAACGTCATCTAACGGCGAGGGCGGAAACTGTGCGAGAGCCCTCTTACGCTACCTATGGCATCAAGACTGCCAGAAACGAGACCCCCGTTAAGCTATTAGCAGACAAGGCAAATGAAGTGAGGGGCTCGTTTGACAAACGCTTTAAGGAAACCAACAGTCACCGAAACCAAGGTGCACAGGGGAATGTTTCTATTTTTTTAAATATCTAGTACCAATCAATTAGTTTTTTTCTTTTCAAAGAAAATTACTTATAAAGCAGCAGAAAAAACAACCATGCCGCCGGTGTGATCCGAACGCACGACCTCCGAATATCGTGTCCGGTGCTCTTACCAACTGAGCTACGGCGACGGCTGTACAATCTGCTGCTTTCGTGGGTATTTATGTTTTGCGTGTAAGCGAACCTTGAGAGTGTTCACCAGCGCCACCCTCGTCCATAGCGGTGGACGTAGCACGTCCTGTAATACCGCAAGTGTGACGTAGAACATCATCTAACGGCGAGGGCGGAAACTGTGCGAGAGCCCTCTTACGCTACCTATGACATCAAGACTGCCAGAACCGAGACCCCCGTTAAGCTATTAGCAGAAAAGGCAAATGAAGTGAGGGGCTCGTTTGACACACTTATTAAGGAAGCCAACAGTCACCGCAACCAAGGTGCACCGGGGAATGTTTCTATTTTTTTAAATATCTAGTACCAGTCAATTAGTTTTTTTTTCCTTTTTAAAGAAAATTACTTATAAAACAGCAGAAAAACAACCATGCGGATGGTCGGATCCGAACCCACGACCTCCGAATATCGCGTCCGGTGCTCTTACCAACTGAGCTACGGCGACGGCAGTCCAATCTGCTGCTTTCGTGGGTATTTATGTTTTGCGTGTAAGCCAACCTTGAGAGAGTTCACCAGCGCCACCCTCGTCCATAGCGGTGGACGTAACACGTCCTGTAATACTGCAAGTGTGACGTAGAACGTCATCTAACGGCGAGGGCGGAAACTGTGCGTGAGCCCTCTTACGCTACCTATGGCATCAAGACTGCCAGAACCGAGACCCCCGTTAAGCTGTAAGCAGACAAGGCAAATGAAGTGAGGGGCTCGTTTGACAAACGTATTAAGGAAGCCAAGAGTCACCGAAACCAAGGTGCACAGGGGAATGTTTCTATTTTTTTTAAATATCTAGTACCAATAAATTAGCTTTTCTTCTTTTTAAAGAAAATTATAAAGCAGCAGAAAAAACAACCGTGCCGCCAGTGGGATCCAAACCCACGACTTCCGAATATCGAGTCCGGTGCTCTTACCAACTGAGCTACGGCGACGGCTGACCAATCTGCTGCTTTCGTGGGTATTTATGTTTTGCGTGTAAGCGAACCTTGAGAGGGTTCACCAGCGCCACTCTCGTACTTAGCGGTGGACGTAGCACGTCCTGTAATACCGCAAGTGTGACATAGAACGTCATCTAACGGCGAGGGCGGAAACTGTGCGAGAGCCCTCTTACGCTACCTATGGCATCAAGACTGCCAGAAACGAGACCCCGGTTAAGCTATTAGCAGACAAGGCAAATGAAGTGAGAGGCTCGTTTGACAAACTTATTAAGGAAGCCAACAGTCACCGAAACCAAGGTGCACAGGGGAATGTTTCTATTTTTTTTAAATATCTAGTACCAATCAATTAGTTTTTTCTTTTTAAAGAAAATTACTTATAAAGCAGCGGAAAAAACAACCATGCCGCCGGTGGGATCCGAACCCACGACCTCCGAATATCGCGTCCGGTGCTCTTACCAACTGAGCTACAGCGACGGCTGTCCAATCTGCTGCTTTCGTGGGTATATATGTTTTGCGTGTAAGCGAACCTTGAGAGTGTTCACCAGCGCCACCCTCGTCCATAGCGGTGGACCTAGCACGTCCTGTAATACCGCAAGTGTGACGTAGAACATCATCTAACGGCGAGGGCGGAAACTGTGCGAGAGCCCTCTTACGCTACCTATGACATCAAGACTGCCAGAACCGAGACCCCCGTTAAGCTATTAGCAGAAAAGGCAAATGAAGTGAAGGGGCTCGTTTGACAAACTTATTAAGGAAGCCAACAGTCACCGAAACCAAGGTGCACAGGGGAATGTTTCTATTTTTTTTAAATATCTAGTACCAGTCATTTAGTTTTCTTTTTCCTTTTTAAAGAAAATTAGAAAGCAGCTGAAAAAACAACCATGCCGCCGGTGGGATCCGAACCTACGATCTCCGAATATTGAGTCCGGTGCTCTTACCAACAGAGCTACGACGACGGCTGTCCAATCTGCTCCTTTCTTGGGCATTTATGTTTTGCGTGTAAGCGAACATTGAGAGTCTTCACCAGCGCCACCCTCGTCCATAGCGGTGGACGTAGCACGTCCTGTAATAACGCAAGTGTGACGTAGAACGTCATCTAACGGCGAGGGCGGAAACTGTGCGTGAGCCCTCTTACGCTACCTATGGCATCAAGACTGCCAGAACCGAGACCCCCGTTAAGCTGTTAGCAGACAAGGCAAATGAAGTGAGGGGCTCGTTTGACAAACGTATTAAGGAAGCCAAGAGTCACCGAAAACAAGGTGCACAGGGAAATGTTTGTATTTTTTTTAAATATCTAGTACCAATCAATTAGTTTTTCTTTCTTTTCAAAGAAAATTACTTATAAAGCAGTAGAAAAAACAACCATGCCACCGCTGGGATCCGAACCCACTACCTCCGAATATCGCGTCCGGTGATCTTACCAACTGAGCTACGGCGACTTCTGTCCAATCTGCTGCTTTCGTAGGTATATATGTTTTGCGTGTAAAGGAACCTTGAGAGTGTTCACCAGCGCCACCCTCGTCCATAGCGGTGGACGTAGCACCTCCTGTAATGCCGCAAGTGTGACGTAGGACGTCATCTAACGGCGAGGGCGGAAACTGTGCGAGAGCCCTCTTACGCTACCTATGGCATCAAGACTGCCAGAACCGAGACCCCCGTTAAGCTATTAGCAGACAAGGCAAATGAAGTGAGGGGCTCGTTTACAAACGTGTTAAGGAAGCCAACAGTCACCGAAACCAAGGTGCACAGGGGAATGTTTATACTTGTTTTTAATATCTATTACCAATCAATTAGTTTTGTTTTCTTTTTAAAGAAAATTACTTATAAAACAGCAGAAAAAACAACCATGCCGCCGGTGGGATCCGAACCCACGACCTCCGAATATCGCACCCGGTGCTCTTACCAACTGAGCTACGGCGACGGCTGTACAATCTGCTGCTTTCGTGGGTATTTATGTTTTGCGTGTAAGCGAACCTTGAGAGTGTTCACCAGCGCCCCCCTCGTCCTTAGCGGTGGACGTAGCACGTCCTTTAATACCACAAGTGTGACGTAAAACGTCATCTAACGGCGAGGGCGAAAACTGTACGAGAGCCCTCTTACGCTACCTATGACATCAAGACTGCCAGAACCGAGACCCCCGTTAAGCTATTAGCAGACAAGGCTAATGAAGTGAGGGGCTCGTTTGACAAACGCTTTAAGGAAACCAACAGTCACCGAAACCAAGGTGCACAGGGGAATGTTTCTATTTTTTTAAATATCTAGTACCAATCAATTAGTTTTTTTCTTTTCAAAGAAAATTACTTATAAAGCAGCAGAAAAAACAACCATGCCGCCGGTGTGATCCGAACCCACGACCTCCGAATATCGTGTCCGGTGCTCTTACCAACTGAGCTACGGCGACGGCTGTACAATCTGCTGCTTTCGTGGGTATTTATGTTTTGCGTGTAAGCGAACCTTGAGAGTGTTCACCAGCACCACCCTCGTCCATAGCGGTGGACGTAGCACGTCCTGTAATACCGCAAGTGTGACGTAGAACGTCATCTAACGGCGAGGGCGGAAACTGTGCGAGAGCCCGCTTACGCTACCTATGACATCAAGACTGCCAGAACCGAGACCCCCGTTAAGCTATTAGCAGAAAAGGCAAATGAAGTGAGGGGCTCGTTTGACACACTTATTAAGGAAGCCAACAGTCACCGCAACCAAGGTGCACAGGGGAATGTTTCTATTTTTTTAAATATCTAGTACCAGTCAATTAGTTTTTTTTCCTTTTTAAAGAAAATTACTTATAAAACAGCAGAAAAAACAACCATGCGGATGGTCGGATCCGAACCCACGACCTCCGAATATCGCGTCCGGTGCTCTTACCAACTGAGCTACGGCGACGGCTGTCCAATCTGCTGCTTTCGTTGGTATTTATGTTTTGCGTGTAAGCGAACCTTGAGAGTGTTCACCAGCGCCACCCTCGTCCATAGCGGTGGAGGTAGCACCTCCTGTAATACCGCAAGTGTGACGTAGAACGTCATCTAACGGCGAGGGCTGAAACTGTTCGAGAGCCCTCTTACGCTACCTATGGCATCAAGACTGCCAGAACCGAGACCCCTGTTAAGCTGTTAGCAGACAAGGCAAATGAAGTGAGGGGCTCGTTTGACAAACGTATTAAGGAAGCCAAGAGTCACCGAAACCAAGGTGCACAGGGGAATGCTTCTATTTTTTTTAAATATCTAGTACCAATAAATTAGCTTTTCTTCTTTTTAAAGAAAATTATAAAGCAGCAGAAAAACAACCATGCCGCCGCTGGGATCCGAACCCATGACCTCCGAATATCGCGTCCGGTGCTCTTACCAACTGAGCTACGGCGACGGCTGTCCAATCTGCTGCTTTCGTGGGTATTTATGTTTTGCGTGTAAGCGAACCTTGAGAGTGTTCACCAGCGCCACCCTCGTCTATAGCGGTGGACGTAGCACGTCCTGTAATACCGCAAGTGTGACATAGAACGTCATCTAACGGCGAGGGCGGAAACTGTACGAGAGCCCTCTTACGCTACCTATGGCATCAAGACTGTCAGAACCGAGACCCCCGTTAAGCTCTTAGCAGAGAAGGCAAATGAAGTGAGGGGCTCGTTTGACAAACGTATTAAGGAAGCCAACAATCACCGAAACCAAGGTGCAAAGGGGAATGTTTCTATTTTTTTTAAATATCTAGTACCAATCAATTTGTTTATTTAAAAAAAATTACTTATAAAGCAGCAGAAAACACAACCATGCCGCCGGTGGATCCGAACCCACGACCTCCGTATATCGCGTCCGGTGCTCTTACCAACTTAGCTACAGCAACGGCTGTCCAATCAGCTGCTTTCGTGGGTATTTATGTTTTGCGTGTAAGCGAACCTTGAGAGTGTTCACCAGCGCCACCCTCGTCCATAGCGGTGGACGTAACACGTCCTGTAATACTGCAAGTGTGACGTAGAACGTCATCTAACGGCGAGGGCGGAAACTGTACGAGAGCCCTCTTACGCTACCGATGGCATCAAGACTGCCAGAACCGAGACCCCCGTTGAGCTATTAGCAGACAACGCAAATTAAGTGAGGGGCTCGTTTGACAAACGTGTTAAGGAAGCCAACAGTCACCGAAACCAAGGTGCACAGGAGATGTTTCTATTTTTTTTTTAAATCTAGTACCAATCAATTAGTTTTTTCTTTTTAAAGAAAATTAGTTATAAATCAGCAGAAAAACAACCATGCCGCCGCTGGGATCCGAGCCCACGACCTCCGAATATCGCGTCCGGTGCTCTTACCAACTGAGCTACGGCGACGGCTGTCCAATCTGCTGCTTTCGTGGGTATTTATGTTTTGCTTGTAAGCGAGCCTTGAGAGTGTTCACCAGCGCCACCCTCGTCCATAGCGGTGGATGTAGCACCTCCTGTAATACCGCAAGTGTGACGTAGAACTTCATCTAACGGCGACGGCGGAAACTGTGCGAGAGCCCTCTTACGCTACCTATGGCATCAAGACTGCCAGAACCGGGACCCCCGTTAAGCTATTAGCAGACAAGGCAAATGAAGTGAGGGGCTCGTTTGACAAACTTTTTAAGGAAGCCAACAGTCACCGAAACCAAGGTGCACAGGGGAATGTTTCAATTTTTTTTTAAATATCTAGAACCAATCAATTAGTTTTTTTTCTTTTTAAAGAAAATTACTTATAAAGCAGCAGAAAAAACAACAATGCCGGCGGTGGGATCCGAACCAACGACCTCCGAATATCACGTCCGGGGCTCTTACCAACTGAGCTACAGCGACGGCTGTCCAATCTGCTGCTTTCGTGGGTATTTATGTTTTCCGTGTAAGCGAACCTTGAGAGTGTTCACCAGCGCCACCCTCGTCCATAGCGGTGGACGTAGCACGTCCTGTAATACTGCAAGTTTGACGTAGAACATCATCTAACGGCGAGGGCGGAAACTGTGCGAGAGCCCTCTTACGCTACATATGGCATCAAGACTGCCAGAAACGAGACCCTCGTTAAGCTATTAGAAGACAATGCAAATGAAGTGAGGTGCTCGTTTGACAAACGTATTAAGGAAGCCAACAGTCACCGAAACCAATGTGCACAGGGGAATGTTTATACTTGTTTTTAATATCTATTACCAATCAATTAGTTTTTTTTTTCTTTTTAAAGAAAATTACTTATAAAGCAGCAGAAAAAAACAACCATGCCGCCGGTGGGATCCGAACCCACGACCTCCGAATATCGCACCCGGTGCTCTTACCAACTGAGCTACAGCGACGGCTGTCCAATCTGCTGCTTTCGTGGGTATTTATGTTTTGCGTGTAAGCGAACCTTGAGAGTGTTCACCAGCGCACGCCTCGGCCATAGCGGTGGACGCAGCACGTCCTTTAATACCACAAGAGTGACGTAGAACGTCATCTAACGGCGAGGGCGAAAACTGTACGAGAGCCCTCTTACGCTACCTATGGCATCAAGACTGCCAGAACCGAGACCCCCGTTAAGCTATTAGCAGACAAGGCAAATGAAGTGAGGGGCTCGTTTGACAAACGTATTAAGGAAGCCAACAGTCACCGAAACCAAGGTGCACAGGGGAATGTTTCTATTTTTTTAAATATCTATTACCAATAAATTAGCTTTTTTTATTTTTAAAGAAAATTACTTATAAAGCAGCAGAAAAAACAACCATGCCGCCAGTGGGGTCCGAACGCACGACCTCCGAATATCGCGTCCGTTGCTCTTACCAACTGAGCTACGGCGACGGCTCACCAAACAGCTGCTTTCGTGGGTATTTATGTTTTGCGTGTAAGCGAACCTTGAGAGTATTCACCAGAGCCACTCTCGTACTTAGCGGTGGACGTAGCACGTCCTGTAATACCGCAAGTGTGACGTGGAACGTCATCTAACGGCGAGGGCGGAAACTGTGCGAGAGCCCTCTTACGCTACATATGGCATCAAGACTGCCAGAAACGAGACCCTCGTTAAGCTATTAGAAGACAATGCAAATGAAGTGAGGTGCTCGTTTGACAAACGTTTTAAGGAAGCCAACAGTCACCAAAACCAAGGTGCACAGGGGAATGTTTCTATTTTTTAAATATCTAGTACCAATCAATTAGTTTTTTTTCTTTTTAAAGAAAATTACTTATAAAGCAGCAGAAAAAACAACCATGCCGCCGGTGTGATCCGAACCCACGACCTCCGAATATCGCGTCCGGCGCTCTTACCAACTGAGGTACGGCGACGGCTGTCCAATCTGCTGCTTTCGTTGGTATTTATGTTTTGCGTGTAAGCGAACCTTGAGAGTGTTCACCAGCGCCACCCTCGTCCATAGCGGTGCACGTAGCACCTACTGTAATACCGCAAGTGTGACGTAGAACGTCATCTAACGGCGAGGGCTGAAACTGTTCGAGAGCCCTCTTACGCTACCTATGGCATCAAGACTGCCAGAACCGAGACCCCTGTTAAGCTGTTAGCAGACAAGGCAAATGAAGTGAGGGGCTCGTTTGACAAACGTATTAAGGAAGCCAAGAGTCACCGAAACCAAGGTGCACAGGGTAATGCTTCTATTTTTTTAAATATCTAGTACCAATCAATTAGTTTTTTCTTTCTTTTCAAAGAAAATTACTTATAAAGCAGTAGAAAAAACAACCATGCCAACGCTGGGATCCGAACCCACTACCTCCGAATATCGCGTCCGGTGATCTTACCAACTGAGCTACGGCGACTTCTGTCCAATCTGCTGCTTTCGTAGGTATTTATGTTTTGCGTGTAAACGAACCTTGAGAGTGTTCACCAGCGCCACCCTCGTCTATAGCGGTGGACGTAGCACGTCCTGTAATATCGCGTGTGATATAGAACTTCATCTAACAGCGAGGGCGGAAACTGTACGAGAGCCCTCTTACGCTACCTATGGCATCAAGACTGTCAGAACCGAGACCCCCGTTAAGCTATTAGCAGACAAGGCAAATGAGGTGAGGGGCTCGTTTGACAAACGTATTAAGGAAGCCAACAATCACCGAAACCAAGGTGCAAAGGGGAATGTTTTTATTTTTTTTAAATATCTAGTACCAATCAATTTGTTTATTTAAAAGAAAATTACTTATAAAGCAGCAGAAAACACAACCATGTCGCCGGTGGATCCGAACCCACGACCTCCGAATATCGCGTCCGGTGCTCTTACCAACTGAGCTACAGCGACGGCTGTCCAATCTGCTGCTTTCGTGGGTATTTATGTTTTGCGTGTAAGCGAACCTTGAGAGTGTTCACCAGCGCCACCCTCGTCCATAGCGGTGGACGTAACACGTCCTGTAATACTGCAAGTGTGACGTAGAACGCCATCTAACGGCGAGGGCGGAAACTGTGCGAGAGCCCTCTTACGTTACCTATCGCATCAAGACTGCCAGAACCGAGACCCCCGTAAAGCTATTAGCAGACAAGGCAAATGAAGTGAGGGGCTCGTTTGACAAACGTATTAAGGAAGCCAACAGTCACCGAAACCAAGGTGCCCAGGGGAATGTTTCTATTTGTTTTTAATATCTAGTACCAATCAATTAGTTTTTTCCTTTTTAAAGAAAAAAACTTATAAAGCAGCAGAAAAAACAACCATGCCGCCGGTGGGATCCGAACCCACGACCTCCAAATATCGCGTCCGGTGCAATTACCAACTGAGCTACGGCGACGGCTGTCCAATCTGCTGCCTTCGTGGATATTTATGTTTTGAGTGTAAGAGAACCTTGAGAGTGTTCACCAGCGCCACCCTCGTCCATAGCGGTGGACGTAGCGCCTCCTGTAATACCGCAAGTGTGACGTAGAACGTCATCTAATGGCGAGGGCGGAAACTGTACGAGAGCCCTCTCACGCTACCGATGGCATAGAGACTGCCAGAACCGAGGCCCCCGTTGAGCTATTAGCAGACAAGGCAAATTAAGTGAGGGGCTCGTTTGACAAACGTGTTAAGGAAGCCAACAGTCACCGAAACCAAGGTGCACAGGGGAATGTTTCTATTTTTTTTAAATCTAGTACCAATGAATTAGTTTTTTCTTTTTAAAGAAAATTAGTTATAAATCAGCAGAAAAACAACCATGCCGCCGCTGGGATCCGAGCCCACGACCTCCGAATATCGCGTCCGGTGCTCTTACCAACTGAGCTACGGCGACGGCTGTCCAATCTGCTGCTTTGGTGGGTATTTATGTTTTGCTTGTAAGCGAGCCTTGAGAGTGTTCACTAGCGCCACCCTCGTCCATAGCGGTGGATGTAGCACCTCCTGTAATACCGCAAATGTGACGTAGAACTTCATCTAACGGCGACGGCGGAAACTGTGCGAGAGCCATCTTACGCTACATATGGCATCAAGACTGCCAGAACCGGGACCCCCGTTAAGCTATTAGCAGACAAGGCAAATGAAGTGAGGGGCTCGTTGGACAAACGTATTAAGGAAGCCAAGAGTCACCGAAACCAAGGTGCACAGGGGAATGTTTCTATTTTTTTAAATATCTAGTACCAATAAATTAGCTTTTTTTCTTTTTAAAGAAAATTACTTATAAAGCAGCAGAAAAAACAACCATGCCGCCAGTGGGATCCGAACCCACGACCTCCGAATATCGCGTCCGGTGCTCTTACCAACTGAGCTACGGGGACGGCTGACCAATCTGCTGCTTTCATCGGTATTTATGTTTTGCGTGTAAGCGAACCTTGAGAGTGTTCACCAGCGCCACTCTCGTACTTAGCGGTGGACGTAGCACGTCCTGTAATACCGCAAGTGTGACATAGAACGTAATCTAACGGCGAGGGCGGAAACTGTGCGAGAGCCCTCTTACGCTACCTATGGCATCAAGACTGCGAGAAACGAGACCCCGGTTAAGCTATTAGCAGACAAGGCAAATGAAGTGAGGGGCTCGTTTGACAAACTTATTAAGGAAGCCAACAGTGACCGAAACCAAGGTGCACAGGGGAATGTTTCTATTTTTTTTTAAATAACTAGTACCAATCAATTAGTTTTTTCTTTTTAAAGAAAATTACTTATAAAGCAGCCGAAAAAACAACCATGCCGCCGGTGGGATCCGAACCCACGACCTCCGAATATCGCGTCCGGTGCTCTTACCAACTGAGCTACAGCGACGGCTGTCCAGTCTGCTGCTTTCGTGGGCATTTATGTTTTGCGTGTAAGCGAACCTTGAGAGTGTTCACCAGCGCCACCCTCGTCCATAGCGGTGGACGTAGCACGTCCTGTAATAACGCAAGTGTGACGTAGAACGTCATCTAACTGCAAGGGCGGAAACTGTGCGTGAGCCCTCTTACGCTACCTATGGCATCAAGACTGCCAGAACCGAGACCCCCGTTAAGCTGTTAGCAGACAAGGCAAATGAAGTGAGGGGCTCGTTTGACAAACGTATTAAGGAAGCCAAGAGTCACCGAAACCAAGGTGCACAGGGGAATGTTTCTATTTTTTTTAAATATTTAATACCAATCAATTAGTTTTTTCTTTCTTTTCAAAGAAAATTACTTATAAAGCAGTAGAAAAAACAACCATGCCACCGCTGGGATCCGAACCCACTACCTCCGAATATCGCGTCCAGTGATCTTACCAACTGAGCTACGGCGACGGCTGTCCAATCTGCTGCTTTCGTAGGTATTTATGTTTTGCGTGTAAACGAACCTTGAGAGTGTTCACCAGCGCCACCCTCGTCCATAGCGGTGGACGTAGCACCTCCTGTAATGCCGCAAGTGTGACGTAGGACGTCATCTAACGGCGAGGGCGGAAACTGTGCGAGAGCCCTCTTACGCTACCTATGGCATCAAGACTGCCAGAACCGAGACCCCCGTTAAGCTATCAGCAGACAAGGCAAATGAAGTGAGGGGCTCGTTTGACAAACGTATTAAGGAAGCCAACAGTCACCGGAACCAAGGTGCACAGGGGAATGTTTATACTTGTTTTTAATATCTATTACCAATCAATTAGTTTTTTTTTCTTTTAAAAGAAAATTACTTATAAAGCAGCAGAAAAAACAACCATGCCGCCGGTGGGATCCGAACCCACGACCTCCGAATATCGCACTCGGTGCTCTTACCAACTGAGCTACGGCGACGGCTGTACAATCTGCTGCTTTCGTGGGTATTTATGTTTTGCGTGTAAGCGAACCTTGAGAGTGTTCACCAGCGCCCGCCTCGGCCCTAGCGGTGGACGCAGCACGTCCTTTAATACCACAAGAGTGACGTAGAACGTCATCTAACGGCGAGGGCGAAAACTGTACGAGAGCCCTCTTACGCTACCTATGGCATCAAGACTGCCAGAACCGAGACCCCCGTTAAGCTATTAGCAGACAAGGCAAATGAAGTGAGGGGCTCGTTTGACAAACGTATTAAGGAAGCCAACAGTCACCGAAACCAAGGTGCACAGGGGAATGTTTCTATTTTTTTAAATATCTATTACCAATAAATTAGGTTTTTTTATTTTTAAAGAAAATTACTTATAAAGCAGCAGAAAAAACAACCATGCCGCCAGTGGGGTCCGAACCCACGACCTCCGAATATCGCGTCCGTTGCTCTTACCAACTGAGCTACGGCGACGGCTCACCAAACAGCTGCTTTCGTGGGTATTTATGTTTTGCGTGTAAGCGAACCTTGAGAGTATTCACCAGAGCCACTCTCGTACATAGCGGTGGACGTAGCACGTCCTGTAATACCGCAAGTGTGACGGGGAACGTCATCTAACGGCGAAGGCGGAAACTATGCGAGAGCCCTCTTACGCTACCTATGGCATCAAGACTGCCAGAAACGAGACCCCCGTTAAGCTATTAGCAGACAATGCAAATGAAGTGAGGGGCTCGTTTGACAAACGTTTTAAGGAAGCCAACAGTCACCGAAACCAAGGTGCACAGGGGAATGTTTCTATTTTTTGAAATATCTAGTACCAATCAATTAGTTTTTTTCTTTTTAAAGAAAATTACTTATAAAGCAGCAGAAAAAACAACCATGCCACCGCTGGGATCCGAACCCACTACCTCCGAATATCGCGTCCGGTGATCTTACCAACTGAGCTACGGCGACTTCTGTCCAATCTGCTGCTTTCGTAGGTATTTATGTTTTGCGTGTAAACGATCCTTGAGAGTGTTCACCAGCGCCACCCTCGTCTATAGCGGTGGACGTAGCACGTCCTGTAATATCGCGTGTGACATAGAACTTCATCTAACGGCGAGGGCGGAAACTGTACGAGAGCCCTCTTACGCTACCTATGGCATCAAGACTGTCAGAACCGAGACCCCCGTTAAGCTATTAGCAGACAAGGCAAATGAGGTGAGGGGCTCGTTTGACAAACGTATTAAGGAAGCCAACAATCACCGAAACCAAGGTGCACAGGGGACTGTTTCTATTTTTTTTAAATAACTAGTACCAATCAATTAGTTTTTTTTCTTTTTAAAGAAAATTACTTATAAAGCAGCAGAAAAAACAACCATGCCTCCGGTGGGATCCGAACCCACGACCTCCGAATATCGCGTCCGGTGCTCTTACCAACTGAGCTACAGCGACGGCTGTCCAATCTGCTGCTTTCGTGGGCATTTATATTTTGCGTGTAAGCGAACCTTGAGAGTGTTCACCAGCGCCACCCTCGTCCATAGCGGTGGACGTAGCACGTCCTGTAATAACGCAAGTGTGACGTGGAACGTCATCTAACGGCGAGGGCGGAAACTGTGCGAGAGCCCTCTTACGCTACATATGGCATCAAGACTGCCAGAACCGAGACCCCCGTTAAGCTATTAGCAGACAAGGCAAATGAAGTGAGGGGCTCGTTTGACAAACGTATTAAGGAAGCCAACAGTCACCGAAACCAAGGTGCCCAGGGGAATGTTTCTATTTGTTTTTAATATCTAGTACCAATCAATTAGTTTTTTTTTCTTTTTAAATAAAATTACTTACAAAGCAGCAGAAAAAACAACCATGCCGCCGGTGGGATCCGAACCCACGACCTCCGAATATCGCGTCCGGTGCTCTTACCAACTGAGCTACAGCGACGGCTGTCCAATCTGCTGCTTTCGTGGGTATTTATGCTTTGCGTGTAAGCGAACCTTGAGAGTGTTCACCAGCGCCACCCTCGTCCATAGCGGTGGACGTAGCACGTCCTGTAATACCGCAATTGTGACGTAGAACATCATCTAACGGCGAGGGCGGAAACTGTGCGAGAGCCCTATTACGCTACCTATGACATCAAGACTGCCAGAACCGAGACCCCCGTTAAGCTATTAGCAGACAAGGCAAATGAAGTGAGGGGCTCGTTTGACAAACGTATTAAGGAAGCCAACAGTCACCGAAACCAAGGTGCCCAGGGGAATGTTTCTATTTGTTTTTAATAACTAGTACCAGTCATTTAGTTTTCTTTTTCCTTTTTAAAGAAAATTAGTTAGAAAGCAGCTGAAAAAACAACCATGCCGCCTGTGGGATCCGAACCCACGACCTCCGAATATAGCACCCGGTGCTCTTACCAACTAGAGCTACAGCGACGGCTGTACAATCTGCTGCTTTCGTGGGTATTCATGTTTTGCGTGTAAGCGAACGTTGAGAGTGTTCACCAGCGCCCACCTCGTCCATAGCGGTGGACGTAGCACGTCCTTTAATACCGCAAGTGTGACGTAGAACGTCATCTAACGGCGAGGGCGAAAACTGTGCGTGAGCCCTCTTACGCTACCTATGGCATCAAGACTGCCAGAACCGAGACCCCCGTTAAGCTGTAAGCAGACAAGGCAAATGAAGTGAGGGGCTCGTTTGACAAACGTATTAAGGAAGCCAAGAGTCACCGAAACCAAGGTGCACAGGGGAATGTTTCTATTTTTTTTAAATATCTAGTACCAATAAATTAGCTTTTTTTCTTTTTAAAGAAAAGTATAAAGCAGCATAAAAAACAACCATGCCGCCAGTGGGATCCAAACCCACGACCTCCGAATATCGCGTCCAGTGATCTTACCAACTGAGCTACGGCGACGGCTGACCAATCTGCTGCTTTCGTGGGTATTTATGTTTTGCGTGTAAGCGAACCTTGAGAGTGTTCACCAGCGCCACTCTCGTACTTAGCGGTGGACGTAGCACGTCCTGTAATACCGCAAGTGTGACATAGAACGTCATCTAACGGCGAGGGCGGAAACTGTGCGAGAGCTCTCTTACGCTACCTATGGCATCAAGACTGCCAGAAACGAGACCCCGGTTAAGCTATTAGCAGACAAGGCAAATGAAGTGAGAGGCTCGTTTGACAAACTTATTAAGGAAGCCAACAGTCACCGAAACCAAGGTGCACAGGGGAATGTTTCTATTTTTTTAAATATCTAGTACCAATCAATTAGTTTTTTTCTTTTTAAAGAAAATTACTTATAAAGCAGCAGAAAAAACAACCATTCCGCCGGTGGGATCCGAGCCCACGACCTCCGAATATCGCGTCCGGTGCTCTTACCAACTAAGCTACAGCGACGGCTGTCCAATCTGCTGCTTTCGTGGGTATTTATGTTTTGCGTGTAAGCGAACCTTGAGAGTGTTCACCAGCGCCACCCTCGTCCATAGCGGTGGACCTAGCACGTCCTGTAATACCGCAAGTGTGACGTAGAACATCATCTAACGGCGAGGGCGGAAACTGCTCGAGAGCCCTCTTACGCTACCTATGACATCAAGACTGCCAGAGCCGAGATCCCCGTTAAGCTATTAGCAGAAAAGGCAAATGAAGTGAGGGGCTCGTTTGACAAACTTATTAAGGAAGCCAACAGTCACTGAAACCAAGGTGCACAGGGGAATGTTTCTATTTTTTTAAATATCTCGTACCAGTCATTTAGTTTTCTTTTTCCTTTTTAAAGAAAATTAGTCAGAAAGCAGCTGAAAAAACAACCATGCCGCCGGTGGGATCCGAACCTACGATCTCCGAATATTGAGTCCGGTGCTCTTACCAACAGAGCTACGGCGACGGCTGTCCAATCTGCTGCTTTCGTGGGTATTTATGTTTTGCGTGTAAGCGAACCTTGAGAGTGTTCACCAGCGCCCCCCTCGTCCATAGCGGTGGACGTAGCACGTCCTTAAATACCACAAGTGTGACGTACAACGTCATCTAACGGCGAGGGCGAAAACTGTACGAGAGCCCTCTTACGCTACCTATGGCATCAAGACTGCCAGAACCGAGACCCCCGTTAAGCTATTAGCAGACAAGGCTAATGAAGTGAGGGGCTCGTTTCACTAACGTATTAAGGAAGCCAACAGTCACCGAAACCAAGGTGCACACGGGAATGTTTCTATTTTTTTAAATATCTAGCACCAATCAATTAGTTTTTTTTTCTTTTTAAAGAAAATTACTTACAAAGCAGCAGAAAAAACAACCATGCCGCCGGTGGGATCCGAACCCACGACCTCCGAATATCGCGTCCGGTGCTCTTACCAACTGAGCTACAGCGACGGCTGTCCAATCTGCTGCTTTCGTGGGTATTTATGCTTTGCGTGTAAGCGAACCTTGAGAGTGTTCACCAGCGCCACCCTCGTCCATAGCGGTGGACGTAGCACGTCCTGTAATACCGCAATTGTGACGTAGAACATCATCTAACGGCGAGGGCGGAAACTGTGCGAGAGCCCTATTACGCTACCTATGACATCAAGACTGCCAGAACCGAGACCCCCGTTAAGCTATTAGCAGACAAGGCAAATGAAGTGAGGGGCTCGTTTGACAAACGTATTAAGGAAGCCAACAGTCACCGAAACCAAGGTGCCCAGGGGAATGTTTCTATTTGTTTTTAATAACTAGTACCAGACATTTAGTTTTCTTTTTCCTTTTTAAAGAAAATTAGTTAGAAAGCAGCTGAAAAAACAACCATGCCGCCGGTGGGATCCGAACCCACGACCTCCGAATATAGCACCCGGTGCTCTTACCAACTAGAGCTACAGCGACGGCTGTACAATCTGCTGCTTTCGTGGGTATTCATGTTTTGCGTGTAAGCGAACGTTGAGAGTGTTCACCAGCGCCCACCTCGTCCATAGCGGTGGACGTAGCACGTCCTTTAATACCGCAAGTGTGACGTAGAACGTCATCTAACGGCGAGGGCGAAAACTGTGCGTGAGCCCTCTTACGCTACCTATGGCATCAAGACTGCCAGAACCGAGACCCCCGTTAAGCTGTAAGCAGACAAGGCAAATGAAGTGAGGGGCTCGTTTGACAAACGTATTAAGGAAGCCAAGAGTCACCGAAACCAAGGTGCACAGGGGAATGTTTCTATTTTTTTTAAATATCTAGTACCAATAAATTAGCTTTTTTTCTTTTTAAAGAAAAGTATAAAGCAGCATAAAAAACAACCATGCCGCCAGTGGGATCCAAACCCACGACCTCCGAATATCGCGTCCAGTGATCTTACCAACTGAGCTACGGCGACGGCTGACCAATCTGCTGCTTTCGTGGGTATTTACGTTTTGCGTGTAAGCGAACCTTGAGAGTGTTCACCAGCGCCACTCTCGTACTTAGCGGTGGACGTAGCACGTCCTGTAATACCGCAAGTGTGACATAGAACGTCATCTAACGGCGAGGGCGGAAACTGTGCGAGAGCTCTCTTACGCTACCTATGGCATCAAGACTGCCAGAAACGAGACCCCGGTTAAGCTATTAGCAGACAAGGCAAATGAAGTGAGAGGCTCGTTTGACAAACTTATTAAGGAAGCCAACAGTCACCGAAACCAAGGTGCACAGGGGAATGTTTCTATTTTTTTAAATATCTAGTACCAATCAATTAGTTTTTTTCTTTTTAAAGAAAATTACTTATAAAGCAGCAGAAAAAACAACCATGCCGCCGGTGGGATCCGAGCCCACGACCTCCGAATATCGCGTCCGGTGCTCTTACCAACTAAGCTACAGCGACGGCTGTCCAATCTGCTGCTTTCGTGGGTATTTATGTTTTGCGTGTAAGCGAACCTTGAGAGTGTTCACCAGCGCCACCCTCGTCCATAGCGGTGGACCTAGCACGTCCTGTAATACCGCAAGTGTGACGTAGAACATCATCTAACGGCGAGGGCGGAAACTGCTCGAGAGCCCTCTTACGCTACCTATGACATCAAGACTGCCAGAGCCGAGATCCCCGTTAAGCTATTAGCAGAAAAGGCAATTGAAGTGAGGGGCTCGTTTGACAAACTTATTAAGGAAGCCAACAGTCACCGAAACCAAGGTGCACAGGGGAATGTTTCTATTTTTTTAAATATCTAGTACCAGTCATTTAGTTTTCTTTTTCCTTTTTAAAGAAAATTAGTCAGAAAGCAGCTGAAAAAACAACCATGCCGCCGGTGGGATCCGAACCTACGATCTCCGAATATTGAGTCCGGTGCTCTTACCAACAGAGCTACGGCGACGGCTGTCCAATCTGCTGCTTTCGTGGGTATTTATGTTTTGCGTGTAAGCGAACCTTGAGAGTGTTCACCAGCGCCCCCCTCGTCCATAGCGGTGGACGTAGCACGTCCTTAAATACCACAAGTGTGACGTACAACGTCATCTAACGGCGAGGGCGAAAACTGTACGAGAGCCCTCTTACGCTACCTATGGCATCAAGACTGCCAGAACCGAGACCCCCGTTAAGCTATTAGCAGACAAGGCTAATGAAGTGAGGGGCTCGTTTCACTAACGTATTAAGGAAGCCAACAGTCACCGAAACCAAGGTGCACAGGGGAATTTTTCTATTTTTTTTTAATCTAGTACCAATCAATTAGTTTTTTTCTTTTTAAAGAAAATTAGTTATAAATCAGCAGAAAAACAACCATGCCGCCGCTGGGATCCGAACCCACGACCTCCGAGTATCGCGTCCGGTGCTCTTACCAACTGAGCTACGGCGACGGCTGTCCAATCTGCTGCTTTCGTGGGTATTTATGTCTTGCTTGTAAGCGAGCCTTGAGAGTGTTCACCAGCGCCACCCTCGTCCATAGCGGTGGACGTAGCACCTCCTGTAATACCGCAAGTTTGACGTAGAACATCATCTAACGGCGAGGGCGGAAACTGTGCGAGAGCCCTCTTACGCTACCTATGACATCAAGACTGCCAGAACCGAGACCCCCGTTAAGCTATTAGCAGAAAAGGCAAATGAAGTGAGGGGCTCATTTGACACACTTATTAAGGAAGCCAACAGTCACCGCAACCAAGGTGCACAGGGGAATGTTTCTATTTTTTTAAATATCTAGTACCAGTCAATTAGTTTTTTTTTCCTTTTTAAAGAAAATTACTTATAAAGCAGCAGAAAAAACAACCATGCGGACGGTCGGATCCGAACCCAAGACCTCCGAATATCGCGTCCGGTGCTCTTACCAACTGAGCTACGGCGACGGCTGTCCAATCTGCTGCTTTCGTTGGTATTTATGTTTTGAGTGTAAGAGAACCTTGAGAGTGTTCACCAGCGCCACCCTCGTCCATAGCGGTGGACGTAGCACCTCCTGTAATACCGCAAGTGTGACGTAGAACGTCATCTAATGGCGGGGGCGGAAACTGTACGAGAGCCCTCTTACGCTACCGATGGCCTCAAGACTGGCAGAACCGAGACCCCCGTTGAGCTATTAGCAGACAAGGCAAATTAAGTGAGGGGCTCGTTTGACAAACGTGTTAAGGAAGCCAACAGTCACCGAAACCAAGGTGCACAGGGGAATGTTTCTATTTTTTTTTAATCTAGTACCAATCAATTGGTTTTCTTCTTTTTAAAGAAAATTAGTTATAAATCAGCAGAAAAACAACCATGCCGCCGCTGGGATCCGAACCCACGACCTCCGAATATCGCGTCCGGTGCTCTTACCAACTGAGCTACGGCGACGGCTGTCCAATCTGCTGCTTTCGTGGGTATTTATGTTTTGCTTGTAAGCGAGCCTTGAGAGTGTTCACCAGCGCCCCCCTCGTCCATAGCGGTGGACGTAGCACGTCCTTTAATACCGCAAGTGTGACGTAGAACGTCATCTAACGGCGAGGGCGAAAACTGTACGAGAGCCCTCTTACGCTACCAATGGCATCAAGACTGCCGGGACCGAGACCCCCGTTAAGCTATTAGCAGACAAGGCAAATGAAGTGAGGGGCTCGTTTGACAAACGTATTAAGGAAGCCAACAGTCACCGAAACCAAGGTGCACACGGGAATGTTTCTATTTTTTTTAATATCTTGTACCAATCAATTAGCTTTTATTCTTTTTAAAGAAAATTACTTATAAAGCAGCAGAAAAAACAACCTTGCCGCCAGTGGGATCCGAACCCACGACCTCTGAATATCGCGTCCGGTGCTCTTACCAACTGAGCTACGGCGATGGCTGTCCAATCTGCTGCTTTCATGGGTATTTATGTTTTGCGTGTAAGCGAGCCTTGAGAGTGTTCACCAGCGCCACCCTCGTCCATAGCGGTGGATGTAGCACCTCCTGTAATACCGCAAGTGTGAGGTAGAACGTCATCTAACGACGAGGGCGGAAACTGTGCGAGAGCTTTCCTACGCTACCTATGGCATCAAGACTGCCAGAACCGACACCCCCGTTAAGCTATTAGCAGACAAGGCAAATGAAGTGAGGGGCTCGTTTGACAAACGTATTAAGGAAGCCAACAGTCACCGAAACCTAGGTGCACAGGGGAATGTTTATATTTGTTTGTAATATCTATTACCAATCAATTAGTTTTCTTTAAAGAAAATTACTTATAAAGCAGCAGAAAAATCAACCATGCCGCCGGTGGGATCCGAACCCACGACCTCCGAATATGGCACCCGCTGCTCTTTCCAACTAGAGCTACAGCGACGGCTGTACAATATGCTGCTTTCGTGGGTATTTATGTTTTCCGTGTAAGCGAACCTTGAGAGTGTTCACCAGCGCCCCCCTTGTCCATAGCGGTGGACGTAGCACGTCCTTTAATACCGCAAGTGTGACGTAGAACGTCATCTAATGGCGAGGGCGGAAACTGTACGAGAGCCCTCTTACGCTACCGATGGCATCAAGACTGCCAGAACCGAGACCCCCGTTGAGCTATTAGCAGACAAGGCAAATTAAGTGAGGGGCTCGTTTGACAAACGTGTTAAGGAAGCCAACAGTCACCGAAACCAAGGTGCACAGGGGAATGTTTCTATTTTTTTTTTAATCTAGTACCAATCAATTAGTTTTTTTCTTTTTAAAGAAAATTAGTTATAAATCAGCAGAAAAACAACCATGCCGCCGCTGGGATCCGAACCCACGACCTCCGAGTATCGCGTCCGGTGCTCTTACCAACTGAGCTACGGCGACGGCTGTCCAATCTGCTGCTTTCGTGGGTATTTATGTTTTGCTTGTAAGCGAGCCTTGAGAGTGTTCACCAGCGCCACCCTCGTCCATAGCGGTGGACGTAGCACCTCCTGTAATACCGCAAGTTTGACGTAGAACTTCATCTAACGGCGACGGCGGAAACTGTGCGAGAGCCCTCTTACGCTACCTATGGCATCAAGACTGCCAGAACCGGGACCCCCGTTAAGCTATTAGCAGACAAGGCAAATGAAGTGAGGGGCTCGTTTGACAAACGTATTAAGGAAGCCAACAGTCACCGAAACCAAGGTGCACACGGGAATGTTTCTATTTTTTTTAATATCTTGTACCAATCAATTAGCTTTTATTCTTTTTAAAGAAAATTACTTATAAAGCAGCAGAAAAAACAACCATGCCGCCGGTGGGATCCGAACCCACGACCTCCGAATATACCACCCGCTGCTCTTTCCAACTAGAGCTACAGCGACGGCTGTACAATCTGCTGCTTTCGTGGGTATTTATGTTTTGCGTGTAAGCGAACCTTGAGAGTGTTCACCAGCGCCCCCCTCGTCCACAGCGGTGGACGTAGCACGTCCTTTAATACCGCAAGTGTGACGTAGAACGTCATCTAACGGCGAGGGCGAAAACTGTACGAGAGCCCTCTTACGCTACCAATGGCATCAAGACTGCCGGAACCGAGACCCCCGTTAAGCTATTAGCAGACAAGGCAAATGAAGTGAGGGGCTCGTTTGACAAACGTATTAAGGAAGCCAACAGTCACCGAAACCAAGGTGCACAGGGGAATGTCTATTTTTTAAATATCTAGCACCAATAAATTAGCTTTTTTTCTTTTTAAAGAAAATTACTTATAAAGCAGCAGAAAAAACAACCATGCCGCCAGTGGGATCCGAACCCACGACCTCCGAATATCGCGTCCGGTGCTCTTACCAACTGAGCTACGGCGACGGCTGACCAATCTGCTGCTTTCGCGGGTATTTATGTTTTGCGTGTAAGCGAACCTTGAGAGTGTTCACCAGCGCCACCCTCGTCCATAGCGGTGGACGTAGCACGTCCTGTAATACCGCAATTGTGACGTAGAACATCATCTAACGGCGAGGGCGGAAACTGTGCGAGAGCCCTCTTACGCTACCTATGACATCAAGACTGCCAGAACCGAGACCCCCGTTAAGCTATTAGCAGACAAGGCAAATGAAGTGAGGGGCTCGTTTGACAAACGTATTAAGGAAGCCAACAGTCACCGAAACCAAGGTGCCCAGGGGAATGTTTCTATTTGTTTTTAATAACTAGTACCAGTCATTTAGTTTTCTTTTTCCTTTTTAAAGAAAATTAGTTAAAAAGCAGCTGAAAAAACAACCATGCCGCCGGTGGGATCCGAACCCACGACCTCCGAATATAGCACCCGGTGCTCTTACCAAATAGAGCTACAGCGACGGCTGTACAATCTGCTGCTTTCGTGGGTATTCATGTTTTGCGTGTAAGCGAACGTTGAGAGTGTTCACCAGCGCCCACCTCGTCCATAGCGGTGGACGTAGCACGTCCTTTAATACCGCAAGTGTGACGTAGAACGTCATCTAACGGCGAGGGCGGAAACTGAGCGTGAGCCCTCTTACGCTACCTATGGCATCAAGACTGCCAGAACCGAGACCCCCGTTAAGCTGTAAGCAGACAAGGCAAATGAAGTGAGGGGCTCGTTTGACAAACGTATTAAGGAAGCCAAGAGTCACCGAAACCAAGGTGCACAGGGGAATGTTTCTATTTTTTTTAAATATCTAGTACCAATAAATTACCTTTTTTCTTTTTAAATAAAATTATAAAGCAGCAGAAAAAACAACCATGCCGCCAGTGGGATCCAAACCCACGACCTCCGAATATCGCGTCCGGTGCTCTTACCAACTGAGCTACGGCGACGGCTGACCAATCTGCTGCTTTCGTGGGTATTTATGTTTTGCGTGTAAGCCAACCTTGAGAGAGTTCACCAGCGCCACCCTCGTCCATAGCGGTGGACGTAACACGTCCTGTAATACTGCAAGTGTGACGTAGAACGTCATCTAACGGCGAGGGCGGAAACTGTGCGTGAGCCCTCTTACGCTACCTATGGCATCAAGACTGCCAGAACCGAGACCCCCGTTAAGCTGTAAGCAGACAAGGCAAATGAAGTGAGGGGCTCGTTTGACAAACGTATTAAGGAAGCCAAGAGTCACCGAAACCAAGGTGCACAGGGGAATGTTTCTATTTTTTTTAAATATCTAGTACCAATAAATTAGCTTTTCTTCTTTTTAAAGAAAATTATAAAGCAGCAGAAAAAACAACCATGCCGCCAGTGGGATCCAAACCCACGACCTCCGAATATCGCGTCCGGTGCTCTTACCAACTGAGCTACGGCGACGGCTGACCAATCTGCTGCTTTCGTGGGTATTTATGTTTTGCGTGTAAGCGAACCTTGAGAGTGTTCACCAGCGCCACTCTCGTACTTAGCGGTGGACGTAGCACGTCCTGTAATACCGCAAGTGTGACATAGAACGTCATCTAACGGCGAGGGCGGAAACTGTGCGAGAGCCCTCTTACGCTACCTATGGCATCAAGACTGCCAGAAACGAGACCCCGGTTAAGCTATTAGCAGACAAGGCAAATGAAGTGAGAGGCTCGTTTGACAAACTTATTAAAGAAGCCAACAGTCACCGAAACCCAGGTGCACAGGGGAATGTTTCTATTTTTTTTAAATATCTAGTACCAATCAATTAGTTTTTTCTTTTTAAAGAAAATTACTTATAAAGCAGCGGAAAAAACAACCATGCCGCCGGTGGGATCCGAACCCACGACCTTTGAATATCGCGTCCGGTGCTCTTACCAACTGAGCTACAGCGACGGCTGTCCAATCTGCTGCTTTCGTGGGTATATATGTTTTGCGTGTAAGCGAACCTTGAGAGTGTTCACCAGCGCCACCCTCGTCCATAGCGGTGGACCTAGCACGTCCTGTAATACCGCAAGTGTGACGTAGAACATCATCTAACGGCGAGGGCGAAAACTGTGCGAGAGCCCTCTTACGCTACCTATGACATCAAGACTGCCAGAACCGAGACCCCCGTTAAGCTATTAGCAGAAAAGGCAAATGAAGTGAAGGGGCTCGTTTGACAAACTTATTAAGGAAGCCAACAGTCACCGAAACCAAGGTGCACAGGGGAATGTTTCTATTTTTTTTAAATATCTAGTACCAGTCATTTAGTTTTCTTTTTCCTTTTTAAAGAAAATTAGAAAGCAGCTGAAAAAACAACCATGCCGCCGGTGGGATCCGAACCTACGATCTCCGAATATTGAGTCCGGTGCTCTTACCAACAGAGCTACGACGACGGCTGTCCAATCTGCTCCTTTCTTGGGCATTTATGTTTTGCGTGTAAGCGAACCTTGAGAGTCTTCACCAGCGCCACCCTCGTCCATAGCGGTGGACGTAGCACGTCCTGTAATAACGCAAGTGTGACGTAGAACGTCATCTAACGGCGAGGGCGGAAACTGTGCGTGAGCCCTCTTACGCTACCTATGGCATCAAGACTGCCAGAACCGAGACCCCCGTTAAGCTGTTAGCAGACAAGGCAAATGAAGTGAGGGGCTCGTTTGACAAACGTATTAAGGAAGCCAAGAGTCACCGATAACAAGGTGCACAGAGAAATGTTTCTATTTTTTTTAAATATCTAGTACCAATCAATTAGTTTTTTCTTTCTTTTCAAAGAAAATTACTTATAAAGCAGTAGAAAAAACAACCATGCCACCGCTGGGATCCGAACCCACTACCTCCGAATATCGCGTCCGGTGATCTTACCAACTGAGCTACGGCGACTTCTGTCCAATCTGCTGCTTTCGTAGGTATATATGTTTTGCGTGTAAAGGAACCTTGAGAGTGTTCACCAGCGCCACCCTCGTCCATAGCGGTGGACGTAGCACCTCCTGTAATGCCGCAAGTGTGACGTAGGACGTCATCTAACGGCGAGGGCGGAAACTGTGCGAGAGCCCTCTTACGCTACCTATGGCATCAAGACTGCCAGAACCGAGACCCCCGTTAAGCTATTAGCAGACAAGGCAAATGAAGTGAGGGGCTCGTTTACAAACGTGTTAAGGAAGCCAACAGTCACCGAAACCAAGGTGCACAGGGGAATGTTTATACTTGTTTTTAATATCTATTACCAATCAATTAGTTTTTTTTTTTCTTTTTAAAGAAAATTACTTATAAAACAGCAGAAAAAACAACCATGCCGCCGGTGGGATCCGAACCCACGACCTCCGAATATCGCACCCGGTGCTCTTACCAACTGAGCTACGGCGACGGCTCACCAATCTGCTGCTTTCGTGTTTATTTATGTTTTGCGTGCAAGCGAACCTTGAGAGTATTCACCAGAGCCACTCTCGTACATAGCGGTGGACGTAGCACGTCCTGTAATACCGCAAGTGTGACGTGGAACGTCATCTAACGGCGAGGGCGGAAACTGTGCGAGAGCCCTCTTACGCTACCTATGGCATCAAGACTGCCAGAAACGAGACCCCCGTTAAGCTATTAGCAGACAAGGCAAATGAAGTGAGGGGCTCGTTTGACAAACGCTTTAAGGAAACCAAGAGTCACCGATAACAAGGTGCACAGAGAAATGTTTCTATTTTTTTAAAATATCTAGTACCAATCAATTAGTTTTTTCTTTCTTTTCAAAGAAAATTACTTATAAAGCAGTAGAAAAAACAACCATGCCACCGCTGGGATCCGAACCCACTACCTCCGAATATCGCGTCCGGTGATCTTACCAACTGAGCTACGGCGACTTCTGTCCAATCTGCTGCTTTCGTGGGTATTTATGTTTTGCGTGTAAGCGAACCTTGAGAGTGTTCACCAGCGCCCCCCTCGTCCATAGCGGTGGACGTAGCACGTCCTTTAATACCACAAGTGTGACGTAAAACGTCATCTAACGGCGAGGGCGAAAACTGTACGAGAGCCCTCTTACGCTACCTATGGCATCAAGACTGCCAGAACCGAGACCCCCGTTAAGCTATTAGCAGACAAGGCTAATGAAGTGAGGGGCTCGTTTGACTAACGTATTAAGGAAGCCAACAGTCACCGAAACCAAGGTGCACAGGGGAATGTTTCTATTTTTTTAAAATATCTAGTACCAATAAATTAGCTTTTTTTATTTTTAAAGAAAATTACTTATAAAACAGCAGAAAAAACAACCATGCCGCCGGTGGGATCCGAACCCACGACCTCCGAATATCGCACCCGGTGCTCTTACCAACTGAGCTACGGCGACGGCTCACCAATCTGCTGCTTTCGTGTTTATTTATGTTTTGCGTGCAAGCGAACCTTGAGAGTATTCACCAGAGCCACTCTCGTACATAGCGGTGGACGTAGCACGTCCTGTAATACCGCAAGTGTGACGTGGAACGTCATCTAACGGCGAGGGCGGAAACTGTGCGAGAGCCCTCTTACGCTACCTATGGCATCAAGACTGCCAGAAACGAGACCCCCGTTAAGCTATTAGCAGACAAGGCAAATGAAGTGAGGGGCTCGTTTGACAAACGCTTTAAGGAAACCAACAGTCACCGAAACCAAGGTGCACAGGGGAATGTTTCTATTTTTTTAAATATCTAGTACCAATCAATTAGTTTTTTTCTTTTCAAAGAAAATTACTTATAAAGCAGCAGAAAAAACAACCATGCCGCCGGTGTGATCCGAACGCACGACCTCCGAATATCGTGTCCGGTGCTCTTACCAACTGAGCTACGGCGACGGCTGTACAATCTGCTGCTTTCGTGGGTATTTATGTTTTGCGTGTAAGCGAACCTTGAGAGTGTTCACCAGCGCCACCCTCGTCCATAGCGGTGGACGTAGCACGTCCTGTAATACCGCAAGTGTGACGTAGAACATCATCTAACGGCGAGGGCGGAAACTGTGCGAGAGCCCTCTTACGCTACCTATGACATCAAGACTGCCAGAACCGAGACCCCCGTTAAGCTATTAGCAGAAAAGGCAAATGAAGTGAGGGGCTCGTTTGAAACACTTATTAAGGAAGCCAACAGTCACCGCAACCAAGGTGCACCGGGGAATGTTTCTATTTTTTTAAATATCTAGTACCAGTCAATTAGTTTTTTTTTCCTTTTTAAAGAAAATTACTTATAAAACAGCAGAAAAACAACCATGCGGATGGTCGGATCCGAACCCACGACCTCCGAATATCGCGTCCGGTGCTCTTACCAACTGAGCTACGGCGACGGCTGTCCAATCTGCTGCTTTCGTGGGTATTTATGTTTTGCGTGTAAGCCAACCTTGAGAGAGTTCACCAGCGCCACCCTCGTCCATAGCGGTGGACGTAACACGTCCTGTAATACTGCAAGTGTGACGTAGAACGTCATCTAACGGCGAGGGCGGAAACTGTGCGTGAGCCCTCTTACGCTACCTATGGCATCAAGACTGCCAGAACCGAGACCCCCGTTAAGCTGTAAGCAGACAAGGCAAATGAAGTGAGGGGCTCGTTTGACAAACGTATTAAGGAAGCCAAGAGTCACCGAAACCAAGGTGCACAGGGGAATGTTTCTATTTTTTTTAAATATCTAGTACCAATAAATTAGCTTTTCTTCTTTTTAAAGAAAATTATAAAGCAGCAGAAAAAACAACCGTGCCGCCAGTGGGATCCAAACCCACGACTTCCGAATATCGAGTCCGGTGCTCTTACCAACTGAGCTACGGCGACGGCTGACCAATCTGCTGCTTTCGTGGGTATTTATGTTTTGCGTGTAAGCGAACCTTGAGAGGGTTCACCAGCGCCACTCTCGTACTTAGCGGTGGACGTAGCACGTCCTGTAATACCGCAAGTGTGACATAGAACGTCATCTAACGGCGAGGGCGGAAACTGTGCGAGAGCCCTCTTACGCTACCTATGGCATCAAGACTGCCAGAAACGAGACCCCGGTTAAGCTATTAGCAGACAAGGCAAATGAAGTGAGAGGCTCGTTTGACAAACTTATTAAGGAAGCCAACAGTCACCGAAACCAAGGTGCACAGGGGAATGTTTCTATTTTTTTTAAATATCTAGTACCAATCAATTAGTTTTTTCTTTTTAAAGAAAATTACTTATAAAGCAGCGGAAAAAACAACCATGCCGCCGGTGGGATCCGAACCCACGACCTCCGAATATCGCGTCCGGTGCTCTTACCAACTGAGCTACAGCGACGGCTGTCCAATCTGCTGCTTTCGTGGGTATATATGTTTTGCGTGTAAGCGAACCTTGAGAGTGTTCACCAGCGCCACCCTCGTCCATAGCGGTGGACCTAGCACGTCCTGTAATACCTCAAGTGTGACGTAGAACATCATCTAACGGCGAGGGCGGAAACTGTGCGAGAGCCCTCTTACGCTACCTATGACATCAAGACTGCCAGAACCGAGACCCCCGTTAAGCTATTAGCAGAAAAGGCAAATGAAGTGAAGGGGCTCGTTTGACAAACTTATTAAGGAAGCCAACAGTCACCGAAACCAAGGTGCACAGGGGAATGTTTCTATTTTTTTTAAATATCTAGTACCAGTCATTTAGTTTTCTTTTTCCTTTTTAAAGAAAATTAGAAAGCAGCTGAAAAAACAACCATGCCGCCGGTGGGATCCGAACCTACGATCTCCGAATATTGAGTCCGGTGCTCTTACCAACAGAGCTACGACGACGGCTGTCCAATCTGCTCCTTTCTTGGGCATTTATGTTTTGCGTGTAAGCGAACATTGAGAGTCTTCACCAGCGCCACCCTCGTCCATAGCGGTGGACGTAGCACGTCCTGTAATAACGCAAGTGTGACGTAGAACGTCATCTAACGGCGAGGGCGGAAACTGTGCGTGAGCCCTCTTACGCTACCTATGGCATCAAGACTGCCAGAACCGAGACCCCCGTTAAGCTGTTAGCAGACAAGGCAAATGAAGTGAGGGGCTCGTTTGACAAACGTATTAAGGAAGCCAAGAGTCACCGAAAACAAGGTGCACAGGGAAATGTTTGTATTTTTTTTAAATATCTAGTACCAATCAATTAGTTTTTTCTTTCTTTTCAAAGAAAATTACTTATAAAGCAGTAGAAAAAACAACCATGCCACCGCTGGGATCCGAACCCACTACCTCCGAATATCGCGTCCGGTGATCTTACCAACTGAGCTACGGCGACTTCTGTCCAATCTGCTGCTTTCGTAGGTATATATGTTTTGCGTGTAAAGGAACCTTGAGAGTGTTCACCAGCGCCACCCTCGTCCATAGCGGTGGACGTAGCACCTCCTGTAATGCCGCAAGTGTGACGTAGGACGTCATCTAACGGCGAGGGCGGAAACTGTGCGAGAGCCCTCTTACGCTACCTATGGCATCAAGACTGCCAGAACCGAGACCCCCGTTAAGCTATTAGCAGACAAGGCAAATGAAGTGAGGGGCTCGTTTACAAACGTGTTAAGGAAGCCAACAGTCACCGAAACCAAGGTGCACAGGGGAATGTTTATACTTGTTTTTAATATCTATTACCAATCAATTAGTTTTGTTTTCTTTTTAAAGAAAATTACTTATAAAACAGCAGAAAAAACAACCATGCCGCCGGTGGGTTCCGAACCCACGACCTCCGAATATCGCACCCGGTGCTCTTACCAACTGAGCTACGGCGACGGCTGTACAATCTGCTGCTTTCGTGGGTATTTATGTTTTGCGTGTAAGCGAACCTTGAGAGTGTTCACCAGCGCCCCCCTCGTCCATAGCGGTGGACGTAGCACGTCCTTTAATACCACAAGTGTGACGTAAAACGTCATCTAACGGCGAGGGCGAAAACTGTACGAGAGCCCTCTTACGCTACCTATGACATCAAGACTGCCAGAACCGAGACCCCCGTTAAGCTATTAGCAGACAAGGCTAATGAAGTGAGGGGCTCGTTTGACAAACGCTTTAAGGAAACCAACAGTCACCGAAACCAAGGTGCACAGGGGAATGTTTCTATTTTTTTAAATATCTAGTACCAATCAATTAGTTTTTTTCTTTTCAAAGAAAATTTCTTATAAAGCAGCAGAAAAAACAACCATGCCGCCGGTGTGATCCGAACCCACGACCTCCGAATATCGTGTCCGGTGCTCTTACCAACTGAGCTACGGCGACGGCTGTACAATCTGCTGCTTTCGTGGGTATTTATGTTTTGCGTGTAAGCGAACCTTGAGAGTGTTCACCAGCACCACCCTCGTCCATAGCGGTGGACGTAGCACGTCCTGTAATACCGCAAGTGTGACGTAGAACGTCATCTAACGGCGAGGGCGGAAACTGTGCGAGAGCCCGTTTACGCTACCTATGACATCAAGACTGCCAGAACCGAGACCCCCGTTAAGCTATTAGCAGAAAAGGCAAATGAAGTGAGGGGCTCGTTTGACAAACGTATTAAGGAAGCCAAGAGTCACCGAAACCAAGGTGCACAGGGGAATGCTTCTATTTTTTTTAAATATCTAGTACCAATAAATTAGCTTTTCTTCTTTTTAAAGAAAATTATAAAGCAGCAGAAAAACAACCATGCCGCCGCTGGGATCCGAACCCATGACCTCCGAATATCGCGTCCGGTGCTCTTACCAACTGAGCTACGGCGACGGCTGTCCAATCTGCTGCTTTCGTGGGTATTTATGTTTTGCGTGTAAGCGAACCTTGAGAGTGTTCACCAGCGCCACCCTCGTCTATAGCGGTGGACGTAGCACGTCCTGTAATACCGCAAGTGTGACATAGAACGTCATCTAACGGCGAGGGCGGAAACTGTACGAGAGCCCTCTTACGCTACCTATGGCATCAAGACTGTCAGAACCGAGACCCCCGTTAAGCTCTTAGCAGAGAAGGCAAATGAAGTGAGGGGCTCGTTTGACAAACGTATTAAGGAAGCCAACAATCACCGAAACCAAGGTGCAAAGGGGAATGTTTCTATTTTTTTAAATATCTAGTACCAATCAATTTGTTTATTTAAAAAAAAATACTTATAAAGCAGCAGAAAACACAACCATGCCGCCGGTGGATCCGAACCCACGACCTCCGAATATCGCGTCCGGTGCTCTTACCAACTTAGCTACAGCAACGGCTGTCCAATCAGCTGCTTTCGTGGGTATTTATGTTTTGCGTGTAAGCGAACCTTGAGAGTGTTCACCAGCGCCACCCTCGTCCATAGCGGTGGACGTAACACGTCCTGTAATACTGCAAGTGTGACGTAGAACGTCATCTAACGGCGAGGGCGGAAACTGTACGAGAGCCCTCTTACGCTACCGATGGCATCAAGACTGCCAGAACCGAGACCCCCGTTGAGCTATTAGCAGACAACGCAAATTAAGTGAGGGGCTCGTTTGACAAACGTGTTAAGGAAGCCAACAGTCACCGAAACCAAGGTGCACAGGAGATGTTTCTATTTTTTTTTTAAATCTAGTACCAATCAATTAGTTTTTTCTTTTTAAAGAAAATTAGTTATAAATCAGCAGAAAAACAACCATGCCGCCGCTGGGATCCGAGCCCACGACCTCCGAATATCGCGTCCGGTGCTCTTACCAACTGAGCTACGGCGACGGCTGTCCAATCTGCTGCTTTCGTGGGTATTTATGTTTTGCTTGTAAGCGAGCCTTGAGAGTGTTCACCAGCGCCACCCTCGTCCATAGCGGTGGATGTAGCACCTCCTGTAATACCGCAAGTGTGACGTAGAACTTCATCTAACGGCGACGGCGGAAACTGTGCGAGAGCCCTCTTACGCTACCTATGGCATCAAGACTGCCAGAACCGGGACCCCCGTTAAGCTATTAGCAGACAAGGCAAATGAAGTGAGGGGCTCGTTTGACAAACTTTTTAAGGAAGCCAACAGTCACCGAAACCAAGGTGCACAGGGGAATGTTTCAATTTTTTTTTAAATATCTAGTACCAATCAATTAGTTTTTTTCTTTTCAAAGAAAATTACTTATAAAGCAGCAGAAAAAACAACAATGCCGGCGGTGGGATCCGAACCAACGACCTCCGAATATCACGTCCGGGGCTCTTACCAACTGAGCTACAGCGACGGCTGTTCAATCTGCTGCTTTCGTGGGTATTTATGTTTTGCGTGTAAGCGAACCTTGAGAGTGTTCACCAGCGCACGCCTCGGCCATAGCGGTGGACGCAGCACGTCCTTTAATACCACAAGAGTGACGTAGAACGTCATCTAACGGCGAGGGCGAAAACTGTACGAGAGCCCTCTTACGCTACCTATGGCATCAAGACTGCCAGAACCGAGACCCCCGTTAAGCTATTAGCAGACAAGGCAAATGAAGTGAGGGGCTCGTTTGACAAACGTATTAAGGAAGCCAACAGTCACCGAAACCAAGGTGCACAGGGGAATGTTTCTATTTTTTAAATATCTATTACCAATAAATTAGCTTTTTTTATTTTTAAAGAAAATTACTTATAAAGCAGCAGAAAAAACAACCATGCCGCCAGTGGGGTCCGAACGCACGACCTCCGAATATCGCGTCCGTTGCTCTTACCAACTGAGCTACGGCGACGGCTCACCAAACAGCTGCTTTCGTGGGTATTTATGTTTTGCGTGTAAGCGAACCTTGAGAGTATTCACCAGAGCCACTCTCGTACTTAGCGGTGGACGTAGCACGTCCTGTAATACCGCAAGTGTGACGTGGAACGTCATCTAACGGCGAGGGCGGAAACTGTGCGAGAGCCCTCTTACGCTACATATGGCATCAAGACTGCCAGAAACGAGACCCTCGTTAAGCTATTAGAAGACAATGCAAATGAAGTGAGGTGCTCGTTTGACAAACGTTTTAAGGAAGCCAACAGTCACCGAAACCAAGGTGCACAGGGGAATGTTTATACTTGTTTTTATTATCTATTACCAATCAATTAGTTTTTTTTTCTTTTAAAAGAAAATTACTTATAAAACAGCAGAAAAAACAACCATGCCGCCGGTGGGATCCGAACCCACGACCTCCGAATATCGCGTCCGGCGCTCTTACCAACTGAGGTACGGCGACGGCTGTCCAATCTGCTGCTTTCGTTGGTATTTATGTTTTGCGTGTAAGCGAACCTTGAGAGTGTTCACCAGCGCCACCCTCGTCCATAGCGGTGCACGTAGCACCTACTGTAATACCGCAAGTGTGACGTAGAACGTCATCTAACGGCGAGGGCTGAAACTGTTCGAGAGCCCTCTTACGCTACCTATGGCATCAAGACTGCCAGAACCGAGACCCCTGTTAAGCTGTTAGCAGACAAGGCAAATGAAGTGAGGGGCTCGTTTGACAAACGTATTAAGGAAGCCAAGAGTCACCGAAACCAAGGTGCACAGGGGAATGCTTCTATTTTTTTAAATATCTAGTACCAATCAATTAGTTTTTTCTTTCTTTTCAAAGAAAATTACTTATAAAGCAGTAGAAAAAACAACCATGCCAACGCTGGGATCCGAACCCACTACCTCCGAATATCGCGTCCGGTGATCTTACCAACTGAGCTACGGCGACTTCTGTCCAATCTGCTGCTTTCGTAGGTATTTATGTTTTGCGTGTAAACGAACCTTGAGAGTGTTCACCAGCGCCACCCTCGTCTATAGCGGTGGACGTAGCACGTCCTGTAATATCGCGTGTGATATAGAACTTCATCTAACGGCGAGGGCGGAAACTGTACGAGAGCCCTCTTACGCTACCTATGGCATCAAGACTGTCAGAACCGAGACCCCCGTTAAGCTATTAGCAGACAAGGCAAATGAGGTGAGGGGCTCGTTTGACAAACGTATTAAGGAAGCCAACAATCACCGAAACCAAGGTGCAAAGGGGAATGTTTTTATTTTTTTTAAATATCTAGTACCAATCAATTTGTTTATTTAAAAGAAAATTACTTATAAAGCAGCAGAAAACACAACCATGTCGCCGGTGGATCCGAACCCACGACCTCCGAATATCGCGTCCGGTGCTCTTACCAACTGAGCTACAGCGACGGCTGTCCAATCTGCTGCTTTCGTGGGTATTTATGTTTTGCGTGTAAGCGAACCTTGAGAGTGTTCACCAGCGCCACCCTCGTCCATAGCGGTGGACGTAACACGTCCTGTAATACTGCAAGTGTGACGTAGAACGCCATCTAACGGCGAGGGCGGAAACTGTGCGAGAGCCCTCTTACGTTACCTATCGCATCAAGACTGCCAGAACCGAGGCCCCCGTTGAGCTATTAGCAGACAAGGCAAATTAAGTGAGGGGCTCGTTTGACAAACGTGTTAAGGAAGCCAACAGTCACCGAAACCAAGGTGCCCAGGGGAATGTTTCTATTTGTTTTTAATATCTAGTACCAATCAATTAGTTTTTTTCCTTTTTAAAGAAAAAAACTTATAAAGCAGCAGAAAAAACAACCATGCCGCCGGTGGGATCCGAACCCACGACCTCCAAATATCGCGTCCGGTGCAATTACCAACTGAGCTACGGCGACGGCTGTCCAATCTGCTGCTTTCGTGGATATTTATGTTTTGAGTGTAAGAGAACCTTGAGAGTGTTCACCAGCGCCACCCTCGTCCATAGCGGTGGACGTAGCGCCTCCTGTAATACCGCAAGTGTGACGTAGAACGTCATCTAATGGCGAGGGCGGAAACTGTACGAGAGCCCTCTCACGCTACCGATGGCATCAAGACTGCCAGAACCGAGGCCCCCGTTGAGCTATTAGCAGACAAGGCAAATTAAGTGAGGGGCTCGTTTGACAAACGTGTTAAGGAAGCCAACAGTCACCGAAACCAAGGTGCACAGGGGAATGTTTCTATTTTTTTTAAATCTAGTACCAATGAATTAGTTTTTTCTTTTTAAAGAAAATTAGTTATAAATCAGCAGAAAAACAACCATGCCGCCGCTGGGATCCGAGCCCACGACCTCCGAATATCGCGTCCGGTGCTCTTACCAACTGAGCTACGGCGACGGCTGTCCAATCTGCTGCTTTCGTGGGTATTTATGTTTTGCTTGTAAGCGAGCCTTGAG
Source organism: Amblyomma americanum (assembly GCF_052857255.1). NCBI lineage: Eukaryota > Metazoa > Arthropoda > Arachnida > Ixodida > Ixodidae > Amblyomma > Amblyomma americanum. Next base: position 454,392,207 of record NC_135497.1, on the reverse strand, counting down.
AGTGTTCACTAGCGCCACCCTCGTCCATAGCGGTGGATGTAGCACCTCCTGTAATACCGCAAATGTGACGTAGAACTTCATCTAACGGCGACGGCGGAAACTGTGCGAGAGCCATCTTACGCTACATATGGCATCAAGACTGCCAGAACCGGGACCCCCGTTAAGCTATTAGCAGACAAGGCAAATGAAGTGAGGGGCTCGTTGGACAAACGTATTAAGCAAGCCAAGAGTCACCGAAACCAAGGTGCACAGGGGAATGTTTCTATTTTTTTAAATATCTAGTACCAATAAATTAGCTTTTTTTCTTTTTAAAGAAAATTACTTATAAAGCAGCAGAAAAAACAACCATGCCGCCAGTGGGATCCGAACCCACGACCTCCGAATATCGCGTCCGGTGCTCTTACCAACTGAGCTACGTGGACGGCTGACCAATCTGCTGCTTTCGTCGGTATTTATGTTTTGCGTGTAAGCGAACCTTGAGAGTGTTCACCAGCGCCACTCTCGTACTTAGCGGTGGACGTAGCACGTCCTGTAATACCGCAAGTGTGACATAGAACGTCATCTAACGGCGAGGGCGGAAACTGTGCGAGAGCCCTCTTACGCTACCTATGGCATCAAGACTGCGAGAAACGAGACCCCGGTTAAGCTATTAGCAGACAAGGCAAATGAAGTGAGGGGCTCGTTTGACAAACTTATTAAGGAAGCCAACAGTGACCGAAACCAAGGTGCACAGGGGAATGTTTCTATTTTTTTTTAAATAACTAGTACCAATCAATTAGTTTTTTTCTTTTTAAAGAAAATTACTTATAAAGCAGCCGAAAAAACAACCATGCCGCCGGTGGGATCCGAACCCACGACCTCCGAATATCGCGTCCGGTGCTCTTACCAACTGAGCTACAGCGACGGCTGTCCAGTCTGCTGCTTTCGTGGGCATTTATGTTTTGCGTGTAAGCGAACCTTGAGAGTGTTCACCAGCGCCACCCTCGTCCATAGCGGTGGACGTAGCACCTCCTGTAATGCCGCAAGTGTGACGTAGGACGTCATCTAACGGCGAGGGCGGAAACTGTGCGAGAGCCCTCTTACGCTACCTATGGCATCAAGACTGCCAGAACCGAGACCCCCGTTAAGCTATCAGCAGACAAGGCAAATGAAGTGAGGGGCTCGTTTGACAAACGTATTAAGGAAGCCAACAGTCACCGGAACCAAGGTGCACAGGGGAATGTTTATACTTGTTTTTAATATCTATTACCAATCAATTAGTTTTTTTTTCTTTTAAAAGAAAATTACTTATAAAGCAGCAGAAAAAACAACCATGCCGCCGGTGGGATCCGAACCCACGACCTCCGAATATCGCACTCGGTGCTCTTACCAACTGAGCTACGGCGACGGCTGTACAATCTGCTGCTTTCGTGGGTATTTATGTTTTGCGTGTAAGCGAACCTTGAGAGTGTTCACCAGCGCCCGCCTCGGCCCTAGCGGTGGACGCAGCACGTCCTTTAATACCACAAGAGTGACGTAGAACGTCATCTAACGGCGAGGGCGAAAACTGTACGAAAGCCCTCTTACGCTACCTATGGCATCAAGACTGCCAGAACCGAGACCCCCGTTAAGCTATTAGCAGACAAGGCAAATGAAGTGAGGGGCTCGTTTGACAAACGTATTAAGGAAGCCAACAGTCACCGAAACCAAGGTGCACAGGGGAATGTTTCTATTTTTTTAAATATCTATTACCAATAAATTAGGTTTTTTTATTTTTAAAGAAAATTACTTATAAAGCAGCAGAAAAAACAACCATGCCGCCAGTGGGGTCCGAACCCACGACCTCCGAATATCGCGTCCGTTGCTCTTACCAACTGAGCTACGGCGACGGCTCACCAAACAGCTGCTTTCGTGGGTATTTATGTTTTGCGTGTAAGCGAACCTTGAGAGTATTCACCAGAGCCACTCTCGTACATAGCGGTGGACGTAGCACGTCCTGTAATACCGCAAGTGTGACGGGGAACGTCATCTAACGGCGAAGGCGGAAACTATGCGAGAGCCCTCTTACGCTACCTATGGCATCAAGACTGCCAGAAACGAGACCCCCGTTAAGCTATTAGCAGACAATGCAAATGAAGTGAGGGGCTCGTTTGACAAACGTTTTAAGGAAGCCAACAGTCACCGAAACCAAGGTGCACAGGGGAATGTTTCTATTTTTTGAAATATCTAGTACCAATCAATTAGTTTTTTTCTTTTTAAAGAAAATTACTTATAAAGCAGCAGAAAAAACAACCATGCCACCGCTGGGATCCGAACCCACTACCTCCGAATATCGCGTCCGGTGATCTTACCAACTGAGCTACGGCGACTTCTGTCCAATCTGCTGCTTTCGTAGGTATTTATGTTTTGCGTGTAAACGATCCTTGAGAGTGTTCACCAGCGCCACCCTCGTCTATAGCGGTGGACGTAGCACGTCCTGTAATATCGCGTGTGACATAGAACTTCATCTAACGGCGAGGGCGGAAACTGTACGAGAGCCCTCTTACGCTACCTATGGCATCAAGACTGTCAGAACCGAGACCCCCGTTAAGCTATTAGCAGACAAGGCAAATGAGGTGAGGGGCTCGTTTGACAAACGTATTAAGGAAGCCAACAATCACCGAAACCAAGGTGCACAGGGGACTGTTTCTATTTTTTTTAAATAACTAGTACCAATCAATTAGTTTTTTTTCTTTTTAAAGAAAATTACTTATAAAGCAGCAGAAAAAACAACCATGCCTCCGGTGGGATCCGAACCCACGACCTCCGAATATCGCGTCCGGTGCTCTTACCAACTGAGCTACAGCGACGGCTGTCCAATCTGCTGCTTTCGTGGGCATTTATATTTTGCGTGTAAGCGAACCTTGAGAGTGTTCACCAGCGCCACCCTCGTCCATAGCGGTGGACGTAGCACGTCCTGTAATAACGCAAGTGTGACGTGGAACGTCATCTAACGGCGAGGGCGGAAACTGTGCGAGAGCCCTCTTACGCTACATATGGCATCAAGACTGCCAGAACCGAGACCCCCGTTAAGCTATTAGCAGACAAGGCAAATGAAGTGAGGGGCTCGTTTGACAAACGTATTAAGGAAGCCAACAGTCACCGAAACCAAGGTGCCCAGGGGAATGTTTCTATTTGTTTTTAATATCTAGTACCAATCAATTAGTTTTTTCCTTTTTAAAGAAAAAAACTTATAAAGCAGCAGAAAAAACAACCATGCCGCCGGTGGGATCCGAACCCACGACCTCCAAATATCGCGTCCGGTGCAATTACCAACTGAGCTACGGCGACGGCTGTCCAATCTGCTGCTTTCGTGGGTATTTATGTTTTGAGTGTAAGAGAACCTTGAGAGTGTTCACCAGCGCCACCCTCGTCCATAGCGGTGGACGTAGCGCCTCCTGTAATACCGCAAGTGTGACGTAGAACGTCATCTAATGGCGAGGGCGGAAACTGTACGAGAGCCCTCTTACGCTACCGTTGGCATCAAGACTGCCAGAACCGAGACCCCCGTTGAGCTATTAGCAGACAAGGCAAATTAAGTGAGGGGCTCGTTTGACAAACGTGTTAAGGAAGCCAACAGTCACCGAAACCAAGGTGCACAGGGGAATGTTTCTATTTTTTTTAAATCTAGTACCAATCAATTAGTTTTTTCTTTTTAAAGAAAATTAGTTATAAATCAGCAGAAAAACAACCATGCCGCCGCTGGGATCCGAGCCCACGACCTCCGAATATCGCGTCCGGTGCTCTTACCAACTGAGCTACGGCGACGGCTGTCCAATCTGCTGCTTTCGTGGGTATTTATGTTTTGCTTGTAAGCGAGCCTTGAGAGTGTTCACTAGCGCCACCCTTGTCCATAGCGGTGGACGTAGCACGTCCTGTAATACTGCAAGTTTGACGTAGAACATCATCTAACGGCGAGGGCGGAAACTGTGCGAGAGCCCTCTTACGCTACCTATGGCATCAAGACTGCCAGAACCGGGACCCCCGTTAAGCTATTAGCAGACAAGGCAAATGAAGTGAGGGGCTCGTTTGACAAACGTAATAAGGAAGCCAACAGTCACCGAAACCAAGGTGCACAGGGGAATGTTTATATTTGTTTTTAATATCTATTACCAATCAATTAGTTTTTTTTAAAGAAAATTACTTATAAGGCAGCAGAAAAAACAACCATGCCGCCGGTGGGATCCGAACCCACGACCTCCGAATATAGCACCCGGTGCTCTTACCAACTAGAGCTACAGCGACGGCTGTACAATCTGCTGCTTTCGTGGGTATTTATGTTTTGCGTGTAAGCGAACCTTGAGAGTGTTCACCAGCGCCCCCCTCGTCCATAGCGGTGGACGTAGCACGTCCTGTAATACTGCAAGTTTGACGTAGAACATCATCTAACGGCGAGGGCGGAAACTGTGCGAGAGCCCTCTTACGCTACCTATGACATCAAGACTGCCAGAACCGAGACCCCCGTTAAGCTATTAGCAGAAAAGGCGAATGAAGTGAGGGGCTCGTTTGACAAACTTATTAAGGAAGCCAGCAGTCACCGAAACCAAGGTGCACAGGGGAATGTTTCTATTTTTTTTAAATATCTAGTACCAGTCATTTAGTTTTCTTTTTCCTTTTTAAAGAAAATTAGTTAGAAAGCAGCTGAAAAAACAACCATGCCTCCGGTGGGATCCGAACCTACGACCTCCGAATATTGAGTCCGGTGCTCTTACCAACAGAGCTACGGTGACGGCTGTTCAATCTGCTGCTTTCTTGGGCATTTATGTTTTGCGTGTAAGCGAACCTTGAGAGTGTTCACCAGCGCCACCCTCGTCCATAGCGGTGGACGTAGCACGTCCTGTAATAACGCAAGTGTGACGTAGAACGTCATCTAACGGCGAGGGCGGAAACTGTGCGTGAGCCCTCTTACGCTACCTATGGCATCAAGACTGCCAGAACCGAGACCCCCGTTAAGCTGTTAGCAGACAAGGCAAATGAAGTGAGGGGCTCGTTGGACAAACGTATTAAGGAAGCCAAGAGTCACCGAAACCAAGGTGCACAGGGGAATGTTTCTATTTTTTTAAATATCTAGTACCAATAAATTAGCTTTTTTTCTTTTTAAAGAAAATTACTTATAAAGCAGCAGAAAAAACAACCATGCCACCAGTGGGATCCGAACCCACGACCTCCGAATATCGCGTCCGGTGCTCTTACCAACTGAGCTACGGGGACGGCTGACCAATCTGCTGCTTTCGTCGGTATTTATGTTTTGCGTGTAAGCGAACCTTGAGAGTGTTCACCAGCGCCACTCTCGTACTTAGCGGTGGACGTAGCACGTCCTGTAATACCCCAAGTGTGACATAGAACGTCATCTAACGGCGAGGGCGGAAACTGTGCGAGAGCCCTCTTACGCTACCTATGGCATCAAGACTGCGAGAAACGAGACCCCGGTTAAGCTATTAGCAGACAAGGCAAATGAAGTGAGGGGCTCGTTTGACAAACTTATTAAGGAAGCCAACAGTCAACGAAACCAAGGTGCACAGGGGAATGTTTCTATTTTTTTTAAATAACTAGTACCAATCAATTAGTTTTTTTCTTTTTAAAGAAAATTACTTATAAAGCAGCAGAAAAAACAACCATGCCTCCGGTGGGATCCGAACCCACGACCTCCGAATATCGCGTCCGGTGCTCTTACCAACTGAGCTACAGCGACGGCTGTACAATCTGCTGCTTTCGTGGGCATTTATGCTTTGCGTGTAAGCGAACCTTGAGAGTGTTCACCAGCGCCACCCTCGTCCATAGCGGTGGACGTAGCACGTCCTGTAATAACGCAAGTGTGACGTGGAACGTCATCTAACGGCGAGGGCGGAAACTGTGCGAGAGCCCTCTTACGCTACCTATGGCATCAAGACTGCCAGAACCGAGACCCCCGTTAAGCTATTAGCAGACAAGGCAAATGAAGTGAGGGGCTCGTTTACAAACGTGTTAAGGAAGCCAACAGTCACCGAAACCAAGGTGCACAGGGGAATGTTTATACTTGTTTTTATTATCTATTACCAATCAATTAGTTTTTTTTTCTTTTAAAAGAAAATTACTTATAAAACAGCAGAAAAAACAACCATGCCGCCGGTGGGATCCGAACCCACGACCTCCGAATATCGCACCCGGTGCTCTTACCAACTGAGCTACGGCGACGGCTGTACAATCTGCTGCTTTCGTGGGTATTTATGTTTTGCGTGTAAGCGAACCTTGAGAGTGTTCACCAGCGCCCCCCTCGTCCATAGCGGTGGACGTAGCACGTCCTTTAATACCACAAGTGTGACGTAAAACGTCATCTAACGGCGAGGGCGAAAACTGTACGAGAGCCCTCTTACGCTACCTATGACATCAAGACTGCCAGAACCGAGACCCCCGTTAAGCTATTAGCAGACAAGGCTAATGAAGTGAGGGGCTCGTTTGACAAACGCTTTAAGGAAACCAACAGTCACCGAAACCAAGGTGCACAGGGGAATGTTTCTATTTTTTTAAATATCTAGTACCAATCAATTAGTTTTTTTCTTTTCAAAGAAAATTACTTATAAAGCAGCAGAAAAAACAACCATGCCGCCGGTGTGATCCGAACCCACGACCTCCGAATATCGTGTCCGGTGCTCTTACCAACTGAGCTACGGCGACGGCTGTACAATCTGCTGCTTTCGTGGGTATTTATGTTTTGCGTGTAAGCGAACCTTGAGAGTGTTCACCAGCACCACCCTCGTCCATAGCGGTGGACGTAGCACGTCCTGTAATACCGCAAGTGTGACGTAGAACGTCATCTAACGGCGAGGGCGGAAACTGTGCGAGAGCCCGCTTACGCTACCTATGACATCAAGACTGCCAGAACCGAGACCCCCGTTAAGCTATTAGCAGAAAAGGCAAATGAAGTGAGGGGCTCGTTTGACACACTTATTAAGGAAGCCAACAGTCACCGCACCCAAGGTGCACAGGGGAATGTTTCTATTTTTTTAAATATCTAGTACCAGTCAATTAATTTTTTTTTCCTTTTTAAAGAAAATTACTTATAAAACAGCAGAAAAAACAACCATGCGGATGGTCGGATCCGAACCCACGACCTCCGAATAACGCGTCCGGTGCTCTTACCAACTGAGCTACGGCGACGGCTGTCCAATCTGCTGCTTTCGTTGGTATTTATGTTTTGCGTGTAAGCGAACCTTGAGAGTGTTCACCAGCGCCACCCTCGTCCATAGCGGTGGACGTAGCACCTCCTGTAATACCGCAAGTGTGACGTAGAACGTCATCTAACGGCGAGGGCTGAAACTGTTCGAGAGCCCTCTTACGCTACCTATGGCATCAAGACTGCCAGAACCGAGACCCCTGTTAAGCTGTTAGCAGACAAGGCAAATGAAGTGAGGGGCTCGTTTGACAAACGTATTAAGGAAGCCAAGAGTCACCGAAACCAAGGTGCACAGGGGAATGCTTCTTTTTTTTTAAATATCTAGTACCAATAAATTAGCTTTTCTTCTTTTTAAAGAAAATTATAAAGCAGCAGAAAAACAACCATGCCGCCGCTGGGATCCGAACCCATGACCTCCGAATATCGCGTCCGGTGCTCTTACCAACTGAGCTACGGCGACGGCTGTCCAATCTGCTGCTTTCGTGGGTATTTATGTTTTGCGTGTAAGCGAACCTTGAGAGTGTTCACCAGCGCCACCCTCGTCTATAGCGGTGGACGTAGCACGTCCTGTAATACCGCAAGTGTGACATAGAACGTCATCTAACGGCGAGGGCGGAAACTGTACGAGAGCCCTCTTACGCTACCTATGGCATCAAGACTGTCAGAACCGAGACCCCCGTTAAGCTCTTAGCAGAGAAGGCAAATGAAGTGAGGGGCTCGTTTGACAAACGTATTAAGGAAGCCAACAATCACCGAAACCAAGGTGCAAAGGGGAATGTTTCTATTTTTTTTAAATATCTAGTACCAATCAATTTGTTTATTTAAAAAAAAATTACTTATAAAGCAGCAGAAAACACAACCATGCCGCCGGTGGATCCGAACCCACGACCTCCGAATATCGCGTCCGGTGCTCTTACCAACTTAGCTACAGCAACGGCTGTCCAATCAGCTGCTTTCGTGGGTATTTATGTTTTGCGTGTAAGCGAACCTTGAGAGTGTTCACCAGCGCCACCCTCGTCCATAGCGGTGGACGTAACACGTCCTGTAATACTGCAAGTGTGACGTAGAACGTCATCTAACGGCGAGGGCGGAAACTGTACGAGAGCCCTCTTACGCTACCGATGGCATCAAGACTGCCAGAACCGAGACCCCCGTTGAGCTATTAGCAGACAAGGCAAATTAAGTGAGGGGCTCGTTTGACAAACGTGTTAAGGAAGCCAACAGTCACCGAAACCAAGGTGCACAGGAGATGTTTCTATTTTTTTTTTAAATCTAGTACCAATCAATTAGTTTTTTCTTTTTAAAGAAAATTAGTTATAAATCAGCAGAAAAACAACCATGCCGCCGCTGGGATCCGAGCCCACGACCTCCGAATATCGCGTCCGGTGCTCTTACCAACTGAGCTACGGCGACGGCTGTCCAATCTGCTGCTTTCGTGGGTATTTATGTTTTGCTTGTAAGCGAGCCTTGAGAGTGTTCACCAGCGCCACCCTCGTCCATAGCGGTGGATGTAGCACCTCCTGTAATACCGCAAGTGTGACGTAGAACTTCATCTAACGGCGACGGCGGAAACTGTGCGAGAGCCCTCTTACGCTACCTATGGCATCAAGACTGCCAGAACCGGGACCCCCGTTAAGCTATTAGCAGACAAGGCAAATGAAGTGAGGGGCTCGTTTGACAAACTTTTTAAGGAAGCCAACAGTCACCGAAACCAAGGTGCACAGGGGAATGTTTCAATTTTTTTTTAAATATCTAGTACCAATCAATTAGTTTTTTTCTTTTTAAAGAAAATTACTTATAAAGCAGCAGAAAAAACAACCATGCCGCCAGTGGGGTCCGAACGCACGACCTCCGAATATCGCGTCCGTTGCTCTTACCAACTGAGCTACGGCGACGGCTGTCCAATCTGCTGCTTTCGTGGGTATTTATGTTTTGCTTGTAAGCGAACCTTGAGAGTATTCACCAGAGCCACTCTCGTACTTAGCGGTGGACGTAGCACGTCCTGTAATACCGCAAGTGTGACGTGGAACGTCATCTAACGGCGAGGGCGGAAACTGTGCGAGAGCCCTCTTACGCTACATATGGCATCAAGACTGCCAGAAACGAGACCCTCGTTAAGCTATTAGAAGACAATGCAAATGAAGTGAGGTGCTCGTTTGACAAACGTTTTAAGGAAGCCAACAGTCACCAAAACCAAGGTGCACAGGGGAATGTTTCTATTTTTTAAATATCTAGTACCAATCAATTAGTTTTTTCTTTCTATTCAAAGAAAATTACTTATAAAGCAGTAGAAAAAACAACCATGCCAACGCTGGGATCCGAACCCACTACCTCCGAATATCGCGTCCGGTGATCTTACCAACTGAGCTACGGCGACTTCTGTCCAATCTGCTGCTTTCGTAGGTATTTATGTTTTGCGTGTAAACGAACCTTGAGAGTGTTCACCAGCGCCACCCTCGTCTATAGCGGTGGACGTAGCACGTCCTGTAATATCGCGTGTGATATAGAACTTCATCTAACGGCGAGGGCGGAAACTGTACGAGAGCCCTCTTACGCTACCTATGGCATCAAGACTGTCAGAACCGAGACCCCCGTTAAGCTATTAGCAGACAAGGCAAATGAGGTGAGGGGCTCGTTTGACAAACGTATTAAGGAAGCCAACAATCACCGAAACCAAGGTGCAAAGGGGAATGTTTTTATTTTTTTTAAATATCTAGTACCAATCAATTTGTTTATTTAAAAGAAAATTACTTATAAAGCAGCAGAAAACACAACCATGTCGCCGGTGGATCCGAACCCACGACCTCCGAATATCGCGTCCGGTGCTCTTACCAACTGAGCTACAGCGACGGCTGTCCAATCTGCTGCTTTCGTGGGTATTTATGTTTTGCGTGTAAGCGAACCTTGAGAGTGTTCACCAGCGCCACCCTCGTCCATAGCGGTGGACGTAACACGTCCTGTAATACTGCAAGTGTGACGTAGAACGCCATCTAACGGCGAGGGCGGAAACTGTGCGAGAGCCCTCTTACGTTACCTATCGCATCAAGACTGCCAGAACCGAGACCCCCGTAAAGCTATTAGCAGACAAGGCAAATGAAGTGAGGGGCTCGTTTGACAAACGTATTAAGGAAGCCAACAGTCACCGAAACCAAGGTGCCCAGGGGAATGTTTCTATTTGTTTTTATTATCTAGTACCAATCAATTAGTTTTTTCCTTTTTAAAGAAAAAAACTTATAAAGCAGCAGAAAAAACAACCATGCCGCCGGTGGGATCCGAACCCACGACCTCCAAATATCGCGTCCGGTGCAATTACCAACTGAGCTACGGCGACGGCTGTCCAATCTGCTGCTTTCGTGGATATTTATGTTTTGAGTGTAAGAGAACCTTGAGAGTGTTCACCAGCGCCACCCTCGTCCATAGCGGTGGACGTAGCGCCTCCTGTAATACCGCAAGTGTGACGTAGAACGTCATCTAATGGCGAGGGCGGAAACTGTACGAGAGCCCTCTCACGCTACATATGGCATCAAGACTGCCAGAACCGGGACCCCCGTTAAGCTATTAGCAGACAAGGCAAATGAAGTGAGGGGCTCGTTGGACAAACGTATTAAGGAAGCCAAGAGTCACCGAAACCAAGGTGCACAGGGGAATGTTTCTATTTTTTTTAAATCTAGTACCAATGAATTAGTATTTTCTTTTTAAAGGAAATTAGTTATAAATCAGCAGAAAAACAACCATGCCGCCGCTGGGATCCGAGCCCACGACCTCCGAATATCGCGTCCGGTGCTCTTACCAACTGAGCTACGGCGACGGCTGTCCAATCTGCTGCTTTCGTGGGTATTTATGTTTTGCTTGTAAGCGAGCCTTGAGAGTGTTCACTAGCGCCACCCTCGTCCATAGCGGTGGATGTAGCACCTCCTGTAATACCGCAAATGTGACGTAGAACTTCATCTAACGGCGACGGCGGAAACTGTGCGAGAGCCATCTTACGCTACATATGGCATCAAGACTGCCAGAACCGGGACCCCCGTTAAGCTATTAGCAGACAAGGCAAATGAAGTGAGGGGCTCGTTGGACAAACGTATTAAGGAAGCCAAGAGTCACCGAAACCAAGGTGCACAGGGGAATGTTTCTATTTTTTTAAATATCTAGTACCAATAAATTAGCTTTTTTTCTTTTTAAAGAAAATTACTTATAAAGCAGCAGAAAAAACAACCACGCCGCCAGTGGGATCCGAACCCACTACCTCCGAATATCGCGTCCAGTGATCTTACCAACTGAGCTACGGCGACGGCTGTCCAATCTGCTGCTTTCGTAGGTATTTATGTTTTGCGTGTAAACGAACCTTGAGAGTGTTCACCAGCGCCACCCTCGTCCATAGCGGTGGACGTAGCACCTCCTGTAATGCCGCAAGTGTGACGTAGGACGTCATCTAACGGCGAGGGCGGAAACTGTGCGAGAGCCCTCTTACGCTACCTATGGCATCAAGACTGCCAGAACCGAGACCCCCGTTAAGCTATCAGCAGACAAGGCAAATGAAGTGAGGGGCTCGTTTGACAAACGTATTAAGGAAGCCAACAGTCACCGGAACCAAGGTGCACAGGGGAATGTTTATACTTGTTTTTAATATCTATTACCAATCAATTAGTTTTTTTTTCTTTTAAAAGAAAATTACTTATAAAGCAGCAGAAAAAACAACCATGCCGCCGGTGGGATCCGAACCCACGACCTCCGAATATCGCACTCGGTGCTCTTACCAACTGAGCTACGGCGACGGCTGTACAATCTGCTGCTTTCGTGGGTATTTATGTTTTGCGTGTAAGCGAACCTTGAGAGTGTTCACCAGCGCCCGCCTCGGCCCTAGCGGTGGACGCAGCACGTCCTTTAATACCACAAGAGTGACGTAGAACGTCATCTAACGGCCAGGGCGAAAACTGTACGAGAGCCCTCTTACGCTACCTATGGCATCAAGACTGCCAGAACCGAGACCCCCGTTAAGCTATTAGCAGACAAGGCAAATGAAGTGAGGGGCTCGTTTGACAAACGTATTAAGGAAGCCAACAGTCACCGAAACCAAGGTGCACAGGGGAATGTTTCTATTTTTTAAAATATCTATTACCAATAAATTAGGTTTTTTTATTTTTAAAGAAAATTACTTATAAAGCAGCAGAAAAAACAACCATGCCGCCAGTGGGGTCCGAACCCACGACCTCCGAATATCGCGTCCGTTGCTCTTACCAACTGAGCTACGGCGACGGCTCACCAAACAGCTGCTTTCGTGGGTATTTATGTTTTGCGTGTAAGCGAACCTTGAGAGTATTCACCAGAGCCACTCTCGTACATAGCGGTGGACGTAGCACGTCCTGTAATACCGCAAGTGTGACGGGGAACGTCATCTAACGGCGAAGGCGGAAACTATGCGAGAGCCCTCTTACGCTACCTATGGCATCAAGACTGCCAGAAACGAGACCCCCGTTAAGCTATTAGCAGACAATGCAAATGAAGTGAGGGGCTCGTTTGACAAACGTTTTAAGGAAGCCAACAGTCACCGAAACCAAGGTGCACAGGGGAATGTTTCTATTTTTTGAAATATCTAGTACCAATCAATTAGTTTTTTTCTTTTTAAAGAAAATTACTTATAAAGCAGCAGAAAAAACAACCATGCCACCGCTGGGATCCGAACCCACTACCTCCGAATATCGCGTCCGGTGATCTTACCAACTGAGCTACGGCGACTTCTGTCCAATCTGCTGCTTTCGTAGGTATTTATGTTTTGCGTGTAAACGATCCTTGAGAGTGTTCACCAGCGCCACCCTCCTCTATAGCGGTGGACGTAGCACGTCCTGTAATATCGCGTGTGACATAGAACTTCATCTAACGGCGAGGGCGGAAACTGTACGAGAGCCCTCTTACGCTACCTATGACATCAAGACTGCCAGAACCGAGACCCCCGTTAAGCTATTAGCAGAAAAGGCGAATGAAGTGAGGGGCTCGTTTGACAAACTTATTAAGGAAGCCAGCAGTCACCGAAACCAAGGTGCACAGGGGAATGTTTCTATTTTTTTTAAATATCTAGTACCAGTCATTTAGTTTTCTTTTTCCTTTTTAAAGAAAATTAGTTAGAAAGCAGCTGAAAAAACAACCATGCCTCCGGTGGGATCCGAACCTACGACCTCCGAATATTGAGTCCGGTGCTCTTACCAACAGAGCTACGGTGACGGCTGTTCAATCTGCTGCTTTCTTGGGCATTTATGTTTTGCGTGTAAGCGAACCTTGAGAGTGTTCACCAGCGCCACCCTCGTCCATAGCGGTGGACGTAGCACGTCCTGTAATAACGCAAGTGTGACGTAGAACGTCATCTAACGGCGAGGGCGGAAACTGTGCGTGAGCCCTCTTACGCTACCTATGGCATCAAGACTGCCAGAACCGAGACCCCCGTTAAGCTGTTAGCAGACAAGGCAAATGAAGTGAGGGGCTCGTTGGACAAACGTATTAAGGAAGCCAAGAGTCACCGAAACCAAGGTGCACAGGGGAATGTTTCTATTTTTTTAAATATCTAGTACCAATAAATTAGCTTTTTTTCTTTTTAAAGAAAATTACTTATAAAGCAGCAGAAAAAACAACCATGCCACCAGTGGGATCCGAACCCACGACCTCCGAATATCGCGTCCGGTGCTCTTACCAACTGAGCTACGGGGACGGCTGACCAATCTGCTGCTTTCGTCGGTATTTATGTTTTGCGTGTAAGCGAACCTTGAGAGTGTTCACCAGCGCCACTCTCGTACTTAGCGGTGGACGTAGCACGTCCTGTAATACCCCAAGTGTGACATAGAACGTCATCTAACGGCGAGGGCGGAAACTGTGCGAGAGCCCTCTTACGCTACCTATGGCATCAAGACTGCGAGAAACAAGACCCCGGTTAAGCTATTAGCAGACAAGGCAAATGAAGTGAGGGGCTCGTTTGACAAACTTATTAAGGAAGCCAACAGTCACCGAAACCAAGGTGCACAGGGGAATGTTTCTATTTTTGTTAAATAACTAGTACCAATCAATTAGTTTTTTTCTTTTTAAAGAAAATTACTTATAAAGCAGCAGAAAAAACAACCATGCCTCCGGTGGGATCCGAACCCACGACCTCCGAATATCGCGTCCGGTGCTCTTACCAACTGAGCTTCAGCGACGGCTGTACAATCTGCTGCTTTCGTGGGCATTTATGCTTTGCGTGTAAGCGAACCTTGAGAGTGTTCACCAGCGCCACCCTCGTCCATAGCGGTGGACGTAGCACGTCCTGTAATAACGCAAGTGTGACGTGGAACGTCATCTAACGGCGAGGGCGGAAACTGTGCGAGAGCCCTCTTACGCTACATATGGCATCAAGACTGCCAGAAACGAGACCCCCGTTAAGCTATTAGCAGACAATGCAAATGAAGTGAGGGGCTCGTTTGACAAACGTTTTAAGGAAGCCAACAGTCACCGAAACCAAGGTGCACAGGGGAATGTTTCTATTTTTTTTAAATAACTAGTACCAATCAATTAGTTTTTTTCTTTTTAAAGAAAATTACTTATAAAGCAGCAGAAAAAACAACCATGCCTCCGGTGGGATCCGAACCCACGACCTCCGAATATCGCGTCCGGTGCTCTTACCAACTGAGCTACAGCGACGGCTGTCCAATCTGCTGCTTTCGTGGGCATTTATGTTTTGCGTGTAAGCGAACCTTGAGAGTGTTCACCAGCGCCACCCTCGTCCATAGCGGTGGACGTAGCACCTACTGTAATACCGCAAGTGTGACGTAGAACGTCATCTAACGGCGAGGGCTGAAACTGTTCGAGAGCCCTCTTACGCTACCTATGGCATCAAGACTGCCAGAACCGAGACCCCTGTTAAGCTGTTAGCAGACAAGGCAAATGAAGTGAGGGGCTCGTTTGACAAACGTATTAAGGAAGCCAACAGTCACCGAAACCAAGGTGCACAGGGGAATGTTTATACTTGTTTTTAATATCTATTACCAATCAATTAATTTTTTTTTCTTTTTAAAGAAAATTACTTATAAAGCAGCAGAAAAAACAATCATGCCGCCGCTGGGATCCGAACCCACTACCTCCGAATATCGCGTCCGGTGATCTTACCAACTGAGCTACGGCGACTTCTGTCCAATCTGCTGCTTTCGTAGGTATTTATGTTTTGCGTGTAAACGAACCTTGAGATTGTTCACCAGCGCCACCCTCGTCTATAGCGGTGGACGTAGCACGTCCTGTAATATCGCGTGTGACATAGAACTTCATCTAACGGCGAGGGCGGAAACTGTACGAGAGGCCTCTTACGCTACCTATGGCATCAAGACTGTCAGAACCGAGACCCCCGTTAAGCTATTAGCAGACAAGGCAAATGAGGTGAGGGGCTCGTTTGACAAACGTATTAAGGAAGCCAACAATCACCGAAACCAAGGTGCAAAGGGGAATGTTTCTATTATTTTTTAAATATCTAGTACCAATCAATTTGTTTATTTAAAAGAAAATTACTTATAAAGCAGCAGAAAACACAACCATGTCGCCGGTGGATCCGAACCCACGACCTCCGAATATCGCATCCGGTGCTCTTACCAACTGAGCTACAGCGACGGCTGTCCAATCTGCTGCTTTCGTGGGTATTTATGTTTTGCGTGTAAGCGAACCTTGAGAGTGTTCACCAGCGCCACCCTCGTCCATAGCGGTGGACGTAACACGTCCTGTAATACTGCAAGTGTGACGTAGAACGTCATCTAACGGCGAGGGCGGAAACTGTGCGAGAGCCCTCTTACGCTACCTATCGCATCAAGACTGCCAGAACCGAGACCCCCGTTAAGCTATTAGCAGACAAGGCAAATGAAGTGAGGGGCTCGTTTGACAAACGTATTAAGGAAGCCAACAGTCACCGAAACCAAGGTGCCCTGGGGAATGTTTCTATTTGTTTTTAATATCTAGTACCAATCAATTAGTTTTTTCCTTTTTAAAGAAAAAAACTTATAAAGCAGCAGAAAAAACAACCATGCCGCCAGTGGGATCCGAACCCACGACCTCCGAATATCGCGTCCGGTGCTCTTACCAACTGAGCTACGGGGACGGCTGACCAATCTGCTGCTTTCGTCGGTATTTATGTTTTGCGTGTAAGCGAACCTTGAGAGTGTTCACCAGCGCCACTCTCGTACTTAGCGGTGGACGTAGCACGTCCTGTAATACCGCAAGTGTGACATAGAACGTCATCTAACGGCGAGGGCGGAAACTGTGCGAGAGCCCTCTTACGCTACCTATGGCATCAAGACTGCGAGAAACGAGACCCCGGTTAAGCTATTAGCAGACAAGGCAAATGAAGTGAGGGGCTCGTTTGACAAACTTATTAAGGAAGCCAACAGTCACCGAAACCAAGGTGCACAGGGGAATGTTTCTATTTTTTTAAAATAACTAGTACCAATCAATTAGTTTTTTTCTTTTTAAAGAAAATTACTTATAAAGCAGCAGAAAAAACAACCATGCCTCCGGTGGGATCCGAACCCACGACCTCCGAATATCGCGTCCGGTGCTCTTACCAACTGAGCTACAGCGACGGCTGTCCAATCTGCTGCTTTCGTGGGCATTTATGTTTTGCGTGTAAGCGAACCTTGAGAGTGTTCACCAGCGCCACCCTCGTCCATAGCGGTGGACGTAGCACGTCCTGTAATAACGCAAGTGTGACGTGGAACGTCATCTAACGGCGAGGGCGGAAACTGTGCGAGAGCCCTCTTACGCTACATATGGCATCAAGACTGCCAGAAACGAGACCCCCGTTAAGCTATTAGCAGACAATGCAAATGAAGTGAGGGGCTCGTTTGACAAACGTTTTAAGGAAGCCAACAGTCACCGAAACCAAGGTGCACAGGGGAATGTTTCTATTTTTTTAAATATCTAGTACCAATCAATTAGTTTTTTTCTTTTTAAAGAAAATTACTTATAAAGCAGCAGAAAAAACAACCATGCCGCCGGTGTGATCCGAACCCACGACCTCCGAATATCGCGTCCGGTGCTCTTACCAACTGAGGTACGGCGACGGCTGTCCAATCTGCTGCTTTCGTTGGTATTTATGTTTTGCGTGTAAGCGAACCTTGAGAGTGTTCACCAGCGCCACCCTCGTCCATAGCGGTGGACGTAGCACCTACTGTAATACCGCAAGTGTGACGTAGAACGTCATCTAACGGCGAGGGCTGAAACTGTACGAGAGCCCTCTTACGCTACCTATGGCATCAAGACTGCCAGAACCGAGACCCCTGTTAAGCTGTTAGCAGACAAGGCAAATGAAGTGAGGGGCTCGTTTGACAAACGTATTAAGGAAGCCAACAGTCACCGAAACCAAGGTGCACAGGGGAAT
Source organism: Amblyomma americanum (assembly GCF_052857255.1). Classification (NCBI taxonomy): domain Eukaryota; kingdom Metazoa; phylum Arthropoda; class Arachnida; order Ixodida; family Ixodidae; genus Amblyomma; species Amblyomma americanum. The sequence continues at coordinate 454,374,661 of NC_135497.1, read as the reverse complement.
GTTTATACTTGTTTTTAATATCTATTACCAATCAATTAATTTTTTTTTCTTTTCAAAGAAAATTACTTATAAAGCAGCAGAAAAAACAACCATGCCACCGCTGGGATCCGAACCCACTACCTCCGAATATCGCGTCCGGTGATCTTACCAACTGAGCTACGGCGACTTCTGTCCAATCTGCTGCCTTCGTAGGTATTTATGTTTTGCGTGTAAACGAACCTTGAGAGTGTTCACCAGCGCCACCCTCGTCTATAGCGGTGGACGTAGCACGTCCTGTAATATCGCGTGTGACATAGAACTTCATCTAACGGCGAGGGCGGAAACTGTACGAGAGGCCTCTTACGCTACCTATGGCATCAAGACTGTCAGAACCGAGACCCCCGTTAAGCTATTAGCAGACAAGGCAAATGAGGTGAGGGGCTCGTTTGACAAACGTATTAAGGAAGCCAACAATCACCGAAACCAAGGTGCCCAGGGGAATGTTTCTATTTGTTTTTAATATCTAGTACCAATCAATTAGTTTTTCCTTTTTAAAGAAAAAAACTTATTAAGCAGCAGAAAAAACAACCATGCCGCCGGTGGGATCCGAACCCACGACCTCCAAATATCGCGTCCGGTGCAATTACCAACTGAGCTACGGCGACGGCTGTCCAATCTGCTGCTTTCGTGGGTATTTATGTTTTGAGTGTAATAGAACCTTGAGAGTGTTCACCAGCGCCACCCTCGTCCATAGCGGTGGACGTAGCGCCTCCTGTAATACCGCAAGTGTGACGTAGAACGTCATCTAATGGCGAGGGCGGAAACTGTACGAGAGCCCTCTTGCGCTACCGATGGCATCAAGACTGCCAGAACCGAGACCCCCGTTGAGCTATTAGCAGACAAGGCAAATTAAGTGAGGGGCTCGTTTGACAAACGTGTTAAGGAAGCCAACAGTCACCGAAACCAAGGTGCACAGAAGATGTTTCTATTTTTTTAAATCTAGTACCAATCAATTAGTTTTTTCTTTTTAAAGAAAATTAGTTATAAATCAGCAGAAAAACAACCATGCCGCCGCTGGGATCCGAGCCCACGACCTCCGAATATCGCGTCCGGTGCTCTTACCAACTGAGCTACGGCGACGGCTGTCCAATCTGCTGCTTTCGTGGGTATTTATGTTTTGCTTGTAAGCGAGCCTTGAGAGTGTTCGCCAGCTCCACCCTCGTCCATAGCGGTGGACGTAGCACGTCCTGTAATACCGCAAGTGTGGCGTAGAACCTCATCTAACGGCGAAGGCGGAAACTGTGCGAGAGCCCTCTTACGCTACATACGGCATCAAGACTGGCAGAACCGAGACCCCCGTTAAGCTATTAGCAGACAAGGCACATGAAGTGAGTGGCTCGTTTGACAAACGTGTTAAGGAAGCCAACAGTCACCGAAACCAAGGTGCACAGGGGAATGTTTCTATTTTCTTTTAAATCTAGTACCAATCAATTAGTTCTTTTTTCTTTTTAAAGAAAATTACTTATAAATCACCAGAAAAACAACCATGCCGCCGCAGGGATCCGAACCCACGACCTCCGAATATCGCGTCTGGTGCTCTTACCAACTGAGCTACGGCGACGGCTGTCCAATCTGCTGCTTTCGTGGGTATTTATGTTTTGCGTGTAAGCGAACCTTGAGAGTGTTCACCAGTGCCACTCTCGTACTTAGCGGTGGACGTAGCACGTCCTGTAATACCGCAAGTGTGACATAGAACGTCATCTAACGGCGAGGGCGGAAACTGTGCGAGAGCCCTCTTACGCTACCTATGGCATCAAGACTGCGAGAAACGAGACCCCGGTTAAGCTATTAGCAGACAAGGCAAATGAAGTGAGGGGCTCGTTTGACAAACTTATTAAGGAAGCCAACAGTCACCGAAACCAAGGTGCACAGGGGAATGTTTCTATTTTTTTTAAATAACTAGTACCAATCAATTAGTTTTTTTTCTTTTTAAAGAAAATTACTTATAAAGCAGCAGAAAAAACAACCATGCCTCCGGTGGGATCCGAACCCACGACCTCCGAATATCGCTTCCGGTGCTCTTACCAACTGAGCTACAGCGACAGCTCTCCAATCTGCTGCTTTCGTGGGCATTTATGTTTTGCGTGTAAGCGAACCTTGAGAGTGTTCACCAGCGCCACCCTCGTCCATAGCGGTGGACGTAGCACGTCCTGTAATAACGCAAGTGTGACGTGGAACGTCATCTAACGGCGAGGGCGGAAACTGTGCGAGAGCCCTCTTACGCTACCTATGGCATCAAGACTGCCAGAACCGAGACCCCCGTTAAGCTATTAGCAGACAAGGCAAATGAAGTGAGGGGCTCGTTTGACAAACGTATTAAGGAAGCCAACAGTCACCGAAACCAAGGTGCACAGGGGAATGTTTCTATTTTTTTAAATATCTATTACCAATAAATTAGCTTTTTTTATTTTTAAAGAAAATTACTTATAAAGCAGCAGAAAAAACAACCATGCCGCCAGTGGGGTCCGAACCCACGACCTCCGTATATCGCGTCCGTTGCTCTTACCAACTGAGCTACGGCGACGTCTCACCAAACAGCTGCTTTCGTGGGTATTTATGTTTTGCGTGTAAGCGAACCTTGAGAGTATTCACCAGAGCCACTCTCGTACATAGCGGTGGACGTAGCACGTCCTGTAATACCGCAAGTGTGACGTGGAACGTCATCTAACGGCGAGGGCGGAAACTGTGCGAGAGCCCTCTTACGCTACATATGGCATCAAGACTGCCAGAACCGAGACCCCCGTTAAGCTGTTAGCAGACAAGGCAAATGAAGTGAGGGGCTCGTTGGACAAACGTATTAAGGAAGCCAAGAGTCACCGAAACCAAGGTGCACAGGGGAATGTTTCTATTTTTTTAAATATCTAGTACCAATAAATTAGCTTTTTTTCTTTTTAAAGAAAATTACTTATAAAGCAGCAGAAAAAACAACCATGCCGCCAGTGGGATCCGAACCCACGACCTCCGAATATCGCGTCCGGTGCTCTTACCAACTGAGCTACGGGGACGGCTGACCAATCTGCTGCTTTCGTCGGTATTTATGTTTTGCGTGTGAGCGAACCTTGAGAGTGTTCACCAGCGCCACTCTCGTACTTAGCGGTGGACGTAGCACGTCCTGTAATGCCGCAAGTGTGACATAGAACGTCATCTAACGGCGAGGGCGGAAACTGTGCGAGAGCCCTCTTACGCTACCTATGGCATCAAGACTGCGAGAAACGAGACCCCGGTTAAGCTATTAGCAGACAAGGCAAATGAAGTGAGGGGCTCGTTTGACAAACTTATTAAGGAAGCCAACAGTCACCGAAACCAAGGTGCACAGGGGAATGTTTCTATTTTTTTAAATATCTAGTACCAATAAATTAGCTTTTTTTCTTTTTAAAGAAAATTACTTATAAAGCAGCAGAAAAAACAACCATGCCGCCAGTGGGATCCGAACCCACGACCTCCGAATATCGCGTCCGGTGCTCTTACCAACTGAGCTACAGCGACGGCTGTCCAATCTGCTGCTTTCGTGGGCATTTATGTTTTGCGTGTAAGCGAACCTTGAGAGTGTTCACCAGCGCCACCCTCGTCCATAGCGGTGGACGTAGCACCTACTGTAATACCGCAAGTGTGACGTAGAACGTCATCTAACGGCGAGGGCTGAAACTGTTCGAGAGCCCTCTTACGCTACCTATGGCATCAAGACTGCCAGAACCGAGACCCCTGTTAAGCTGTTAGCAGACAAGGCAAATGAAGTGAGGGGCTCGTTTGACAAACGTATTAAGGAAGCCAACAGTCACCGAAACCAAGGTGCACAGGGGAATGTTTATACTTGTTTTTAATATCTATTACCAATCAATTAATTTTTTTTTCTTTTTAAAGAAAATTACTTATAAAGCAGCAGAAAAAACAATCATGCCACCAATGGGATCCGAACCCACTACCTCCGAATATCGCGTCCGGTGATCTTACCAACTGAGCTACGGCGACTTCTGTCCAATCTGCTGCTTTCGTAGGTATTTATGTTTTGCGTGTAAACGAACCTTGAGAGTGTTCACCAGCGCCACCCTCGTCTATAGCGGTGGACGTAGCACGTCCTGTAATATCGCGTGTGACATAGAACTTCATCTAACGGCGAGGGCGGAAACTGTACGAGAGGCCTCTTACGCTACCTATGGCATCAAGACTGTCAGAACCGAGACCCCCGTTAAGCTATTAGCAGACAAGGCAAATGAGGTGAGGGGCTCGTTTGACAAACGTATTAAGGAAGCCAACAATCACCGAAACCAAGGTGCAAAGGGGAATGTTTCTATTATTTTTTAAATATCTAGTACCAATCAATTTGTTTATTTAAAAGAAAATTACTTATAAAGCAGCAGAAAACACAACCATGTCGCCGGTGGATCCGAACCCACGACCTCCGAATATCGCATCCGGTGCTCTTACCAACTGAGCTACAGCGACGGCTGTCCAATCTGCTGCTTTCGTGGGTATTTATGTTTTGCGTGTAAGCGAACCTTGAGAGTGTTCACCAGCGCCACCCTCGTCCATAGCGGTGGACGTAACACGTCCTGTAATACTGCAAGTGTGACGTAGAACGTCATCTAACGGCGAGGGCGGAAACTGTGCGAGAGCCCTCTTACGCTACCTATCGCATCAAGACTGCCAGAACCGAGACCCCCGTTAAGCTATTAGCAGACAAGGCAAATGAAGTGAGGGGCTCGTTTGACAAACGTATTAAGGAAGCCAACAGTCACCGAAACCAAGGTGCACAGGAGAATGTTTCTATTTTTTTAAATATCTATTACCAATAAATTAGCTTTTTTTATTTTTAAAGAAAATTACTTATAAAGCAGCAGAAAAAACAACCATGCCGCCAGTGGGGTCCGAACCCACGACCTCCGTATATCGCGTCCGTTGCTCTTACCAACTGAGCTACGGCGACGTCTCACCAAACAGCTGCTTTCGTGGGTATTTATGTTTTGCGTGTAAGCGAACCTTGAGAGTATTCACCAGAGCCACTCTCGTACATAGCGGTGGACGTAGCACGTCCTGTAATACCGCAAGTGTGACGTGGAACGTCATCTAACGGCGAGGGCGGAAACTGTGCGAGAGCCCTCTTACGCTACATATGGCATCAAGACTGCCAGAACCGAGACCCCCGTTAAGCTGTTAGCAGACAAGGCAAATGAAGTGAGGGGCTCGTTGGACAAACGTATTAAGGAAGCCAAGAGTCACCGAAACCAAGGTGCACAGGGGAATGTTTCTATTTTTTTAAATATCTAGTACCAATAAATTAGCTTTTTTTCTTTTTAAAGAAAATTACTTATAAAGCAGCAGAAAAAACAACCATGCCGCCAGTGGGATCCGAACCCACGACCTCCGAATATCGCGTCCGGTGCTCTTACCAACTGAGCTACGGGGACGGCTGACCAATCTGCTGCTTTCGTCGGTATTTATGTTTTGCGTGTAAGCGAACCTTGAGAGTGTTCACCAGCGCCACTCTCGTACTTAGCGGTGGACGTAGCACGTCCTGTAATACCGCAAGTGTGACATAGAACGTCATCTAACGGCGAAGGCGGAAACTGTGCGAGAGCCCTCTTACGCTACCTATGGCATCAAGACTGCGAGAAACGAGACCCCGGTTAAGCTATTAGCAGACAAGGCAAATGAAGTGAGGGGCTCGTTTGACAAACTTATTAAGGAAGCCAACAGTCACCGAAACCAAGGTGCACAGGGGAATGTTTCTATTTTTTTTAAATAACTAGTACCAATCAATTAGTTTTTTTCTTTTTAAAGAAAATTACTTATAAAGCAGCAGAAAAAACAACCATGCCTCCGGTGGGATCCGAACCCACGACCTCCGAATATCGCGTCCGGTGCTCTTACCAACTGAGCTACAGCGACGGCTGTCCAATCTGCTGCTTTCGTGGGCATTTATGTTTTGCGTGTAAGCGAACCTTGAGAGTGTTCACCAGCGCCACCCTCGTCCATAGCGGTGGACGTAGCACCTACTGTAATACCGCAAGTGTGACGTAGAACGTCATCTAACGGCGAGGGCTGAAACTGTTCGAGAGCCCTCTTACGCTACCTATGGCATCAAGACTGCCAGAACCGAGACCCCTGTTAAGCTGTTAGCAGACAAGGCAAATGAAGTGAGGGGCTCGTTTGACAAACGTATTAAGGAAGCCAACAGTCACCGAAACCAAGGTGCACAGGGGAATGTTTATACTTGTTTTTAATATCTATTACCAATCAATTAATTTTTTTTTTTCTTTTTAAAGAAAATTACTTATAAAGCAGCAGAAAAAACAATCATGCCACCGCTGGGATCCGAACCCACTACCTCCGAATATCGCGTCCGGTGATCTTACCAACTGAGCTACGGCGACTTCTGTCCAATCTGCTGCTTTCGTAGGTATTTATGTTTTGCGTGTAAACGAACCTTGAGAGTGTTCACCAGCGCCACCCTCGTCTATAGCGGTGGACGTAGCACGTCCTGTAATATCGCGTGTGACATAGAACTTCATCTAACGGCGAGGGCGGAAACTGTACGAGAGGCCTCTTACGCTACCTATGGCATCAAGACTGTCAGAACCGAGACCCCCGTTAAGCTATTAGCAGACAAGGCAAATGAGGTGAGGGGCTCGTTTGACAAACGTATTAAGGAAGCCAACAATCACCGAAACCAAGGTGCAAAGGGGAATGTTTCTATTATTTTTTAAATATCTAGTACCAATCAATTTGTTTATTTAAAAGAAAATTACTTATAAAGCAGCAGAAAACACAACCATGTCGCCGGTGGATCCGAACCCACGACCTCCGAATATCGCATCCGGTGCTCTTACCAACTGAGCTACAGCGACGGCTGTCCAATCTGCTGCTTTCGTGGGTATTTATGTTTTGCGTGTAAGCGAACCTTGAGAGTGTTCACCAGCGCCACCCTCGTCCATAGCGGTGGACGTAACACGTCCTGTAATACTGCAAGTGTGACGTAGAACGTCATCTAACGGCGAGGGCGGAAACTGTGCGAGAGCCCTCTTACGCTACCTATCGCATCAAGACTGCCAGAACCGAGACCCCCGTTAAGCTATTAGCAGACAAGGCAAATGAAGTGAGGGGCTCGTTTGACAAACGTATTAAGGAAGCCAACAGTCACCGAAACCAAGGTGCCCAGGGGAATGTTTCTATTTGTTTTTAATATCTAGTACCAATCAATTAGTTTTTTCCTTTTTAAAGAAAAAAACTTATAAAGCAGCAGAAAAAACAACCATGCCGCCGGTGGGATCCGAACCCACGACCTCCAAATATCGCGTCCGGTGCAATTACCAACTGAGCTACGGCGACGGCTGTCCAATCTGCTGCTTTCGTGGGTATTTATGTTTTGAGTGTAAGAGAACCTTGAGAGTGTTCACCAGCGCCACCCTCGTCCATAGCGGTGGACGTAGCGCCTCCTGTAATACCGCAAGTGTGACGTAGAACGTCATCTAATGGCGAGGGCGGAAACTGTACGAGAGCCCTCTTGCGCTACCGATGGCATCAAGACTGCCAGAACCGAGACCCCCGTTGAGCTATTAGCAGACAAGGCAAATTAAGTGAGGGGCTCGTTTGACAAACGTGTTAAGGAAGCCAACAGTCACCGAAACCAAGGTGCACAGAAGATGTTTCTATTTTTTTAAAATCTAGTACCAATCAATTAGTTTTTTCTTTTTAAAGAAAATTAGTTATAAATCAGCAGAAAAACAACCATGCCGCCGCTGGGATCCGAGCCCACGACCTCCGAATATCGCGTCCGGTGCTCTTACCAACTGAGCTACGGCGACGGCTGTCCAATCTGCTGCTTTCGTGGGTATTTATGTTTTGCGTGTAAGCGAACCTTGAGAGTGTTCACCAGCGCCCCCCTCGTCCATAGCGGTGGACGTAGCACGTCCTGTAATACTGCAAGTTTGACGTAGAACATCATCTAACGGCGAGGGCGGAAACTGTGCGAGAGCCCTCTTACGCTACCTATGACATCAAGACTGCCAGAACCGAGACCCCCGTTAAGCTATTAGCAGAAAAAGCAAATGAAGTGAGGGGCTCGTTTGACAAACTTATTAAGGAAGCCAACAGTCACCGAAACCAAGGTGCACAGGGGAATGTTTCTATTTTTTTTAAATATCTAGTACCAGTCATTTAGTTTTCTTTTTCCTTTTTAAAGAAAATTAGTTAGAAAGCAGCTGAAAAAACAACCATGCCGCGGGTGGGATCCGAACCTACGACCTCCGAATATTGAGTCCGGTGCTCTTACCAACAGAGCTACGGTGACGGCTGTTCAATCTGCTGCTTTCTTGGGCATTTATGTTTTGCGTGTAAGCGAACCTTGAGAGTGTTCACCAGCGCCACCCTCGTCCATAGCGGTGGACGTAGCACGTCCTGTAATAACGCAAGTGTGACGTAGAACGTCATCTAACGGCGAGGGCGGAAACTGTGCGTGAGCCCTCTTACGCTACCTATGGCATCAAGACTGCCAGAACCGAGACCCCCGTTAAGCTGTTAGCAGACAAGGCAAATGAAGTGAGGGGCTCGTTGGACAAACGTATTAAGGAAGCCAAGAGTCACCGAAACCAAGGTGCACAGGGGAATGTTTCTATTTTTTTAAATATCTAGTACCAATAAATTAGCTTTTTTTTCTTTTTAAAGAAAATTACTTATAAAGCAGCAGAAAAAACAACCATGCCGCCAGTGGGATCCGAACCCACGACCTCCGAATATCGCGTCCGGTGCTCTTACCAACTGAGCTACGGGGACGGCTGACCAATCTGCTGCTTTCGTCGGTATTTATGTTTTGCGTGTAAGCGAACCTTGAGAGTGTTCACCAGCGCCACTCTCGTACTTAGCGGTGGACGTAGCACGTCCTGTAATACCGCAAGTGTGACATAGAACGTCATCTAACGGCGAGGGCGGAAACTGTGCGAGAGCCCTCTTACGCTACCTATGGCATCAAGACTGCGAGAAACGAGACCCCGGTTAAGCTATTAGCAGACAAGGCAAATGAAGTGAGGGGCTCGTTTGACAAACTTATTAAGGAAGCCAACAGTCACCGAAACCAAGGTGCACAGGGGAATGTTTCTATTTTTTTTAAATAACTAGTACCAATCAATTAGTTTTTTTCTTTTTAAAGAAAATTACTTATAAAGCAGCAGAAAAAACAACCATGCCTCCGGTGGGATCCGAACCCACGACCTCCGAATATCGCGTCCGGTGCTCTTACCAACTGAGCTACAGCGACGGCTGTCCAATCTGCTGCTTTCGTGGGCATTTATGTTTTGCGTGTAAGCGAACCTTGAGAGTGTTCAACAGCGCCACCCTCGTCCATAGCGGTGGACGTAGCACGTCCTGTTATAACGCAAGTGTGACGTGGAACGTCATCTAACGGCGAGGGCGGAAACTGTGCGAGAGCCCTCTTACGCTACCTATGGCATCAAGACTGCCAGAACCGAGACCCCTGTTAAGCTGTTAGCAGACAAGGCAAATGAAGTGAGGGGCTCGTTTGACAAACGTATTAAGGAAGCCAACAGTCACCGAAACCAAGGTGCACAGGGGAATGTTTCTATTTTTTTAAATATCTAGAACCAATCAATTAGTTTTTTTCTTTTTAAAGAAAATTACTTATAAAGCAGCAGAAAAAACAACCATGCCGCCGGTGTGATCCGAACCCACGACCTCCGAATATCGCGTCCGGTGCTCTTACCAACTGAGGTACGGCGACGGCTGTCCAATCTGCTGCTTTCGTTGGTATTTATGTTTTGCGTGTAAGCGAACCTTGAGAGTGTTCACCAGCGCCACCCTCGTCCATAGCGGTGGACGTAGCACCTACTGTAATACCGCAAGTGTGACGTAGAACGTCATCTAACGGCGAGGGCTGAAACTGTTCGAGAGCCCTCTTACGCTACCTATGGCATCAAGACTGCCAGAACCGAGACCCCTGTTAAGCTGTTAGCAGACAAGGCAAATGAAGTGAGGGGCTCGTTTGACAAACGTATTAAGGAAGCCAACAGTCACCGAAACCAAGGTGCACAGGGGAATGTTTATACTTGTTTTTAATATCTATTACCAATCAATTAATTTTTTTTTCTTTTTAAAGAAAATTACTTATAAAGCAGCAGAAAAAACAACCATGCCACCGCTGGGATCCGAACCCACTACCTCCGAATATCGCGTCCGGTGATCTTACCAACTGAGCTACGGCGACTTCTGTCCAATCTGCTGCCTTCGTAGGTATTTATGTTTTGCGTGTAAACGAACCTTGAGAGTGTTCACCAGCGCCACCCTCGTCTATAGCGGTGGACGTAGCACGTCCTGTAATATCGCGTGTGACATAGAACTTCATCTAACGGCGAGGGCGGAAACTGTACGAGAGGCCTCTTACGCTACCTATGGCATCAAGACTGTCAGAACCGAGACCCCCGTTAAGCTATTAGCAGACAAGGCAAATGAGGTGAGGGGCTCGTTTGACAAACGTATTAAGGAAGCCAATAATCACCGAAACCAAGGTGCAAAGGGGAATGTTTCAATTTTTTTTTAAATATCTAGTACCAATCAATTTGTTTATTTAAAAGAAAATTACTTATAAAGCAGCAGAAAACACAACCATGTCGCCGGTGGATCCGAACCCACGACCTCCGAATATCGCGTCCGGTGCTCTTACCAACTGAGCTACAGCGACGGCTGTCCAATCTGCTGCTTTCGTGGGTATTTATGTTTTGCGTGTAAGCGAACCTTGAGAGTGTTCACCAGCGCCACCCTCGTCCATAGCGGTGGACGTAACACGTCCTGTAATACTGCAAGTGTGACGTAGAACGCCATCTAACGGCGAGGGCGGAAACTGTGCGAGAGCCCTCTTACGCTACCTATCGCATCAAGACTGCCAGAACCGAGACCCCCGTAAAGCTATTAGCAGACAAGGCAAATGAAGTGAGGGGCTCGTTTGACAAACGTATTAAGGAAGCCAACAGTCACCGAAACCAAGGTGCCCAGGGGAATGTTTCTATTTGTTTTTAATATCTAGTACCAATCAATTAGTTTTTTCCTTTTTAAAGAAAAAAACTTATAAAGCAGCAGAAAAAACAACCATGCCGCCGGTGGGATCCGAACCCACGACCTCCAAATATCGCGTCCGGTGCAATTACCAACTGAGCTACGGCGACGGCTGTCCAATCTGCTGCTTTCGTGGGTATTTATGTTTTGAGTGTAAGAGAACCTTGAGAGTGTTCACCAGCGCCACCCTCGTCCATAGCGGTGGACGTAGCGCCTCCTGTAATACCGCAAGTGTGACGTAGAACGTCATCTAATGGCGAGGGCGGAAACTGTACGAGAGCCCTCTTACGCTACCGATGGCATCAAGACTGCCAGAACCGAGACCCCCGTTGAGCTATTAGCAGACAGGGCAAATTAAGTGAGGGGCTCGTTTGACAAACGTGTTAAGGAAGCCAACAGTCACCGAAACCAAGGTGCACAGGGGAATGTTTCTATTTTTTTTAAATATCTAGTACCAGTCATTTAGTTTTCTTTTTCCTTTTTAAAGAAAATTAGTTAGAAAGCAGCTGAAAAAACAACCATGCCGCCGGTGGGATCCGAACCTACGACCTCCGAATATTGAGTCCGGTGCTCTTACCAACAGAGCTACGGTGACGGCTGTTCAATCTGCTGCTTTCTTGGGCATTTATGTTTTGCGTGTAAGCGAACCTTGAGAGTGTTCACCAGCGCCACCCTCGTCCATAGCGGTGGACGTAGCACGTCCTGTAATAACGCAAGTGTGACGTAGAACGTCATCTAACGGCGAGGGCGGAAACTGTGCGTGAGCCCTCTTACGCTACCTATGGCATCAAGACTGCCAGAACCGAGACCCCCGTTAAGCTGTTAGCAGACAAGGCAAATGAAGTGAGGGGCTCGTTGGACAAACGTATTAAGGAAGCCAAGAGTCACCGAAACCAAGGTGCACAGGGGAATGTTTCTATTTTTTTAAATATCTAGTACCAATAAATTAGCTTTTTTTCTTTTTAAAGAAAATTACTTATAAAGCAGCAGAAAAAACAACCATGCCGCCAGTGGGATCCGAACCCACGACCTCCGAATATCGCGTCCGGTGCTCTTACCAACTGAGCTACGGGGACGGCTGACCAATCTGCTGCTTTCGTCGGTATTTATGTTTTGCGTGTAAGCGAACCTTGAGAGTGTTCACCAGCGCCACTCTCGTACTTAGCGGTGGACGTAGCACGTCCTGTAATACCGCAAGTGTGACATAGAACGTCATCTAACGGCGAGGGCGGAAACTGTGCGAGAGCCCTCTTACGCTACCTATGGCATCAAGACTGCGAGAAACGAGACCCCGGTTAAGCTATTAGCAGACAAGGCAAATGAAGTGAGGGGCTCGTTTGACAAACTTATTAAGGAAGCCAACAGTCACCGAAACCAAGGTGCACAGGGGAATGTTTCTATTTTTTTAAAATAACTAGTACCAATCAATTAGTTTTTTTTCTTTTTAAAGAAAATTACTTATAAAGCAGCAGAAAAAACAACCATGCCTCCGGTGGGATCCGAACCCACGACCTCCGAATATCGCGTCCGGTGCTCTTACCAACTGAGCTACAGCGACGGCTGTCCAATCTGCTGCTTTCGTGGGCATTTATGTTTTGCGTGTAAGCGAACCTTGAGAGTGTTCACCTGCGCCACCCTCGTCCATAGCGGTGGACGTAGCACGTCCTGTAATAACGCAAGTGTGACGTGGAACGTCATCTAACGGCGAGGGCGGAAACTGTGCGAGAGCCCTCTTACGCTACCTATGGCATCAAGACTGCCAGAACCGAGACCCCTGTTAAGCTGTTAGCAGACAAGGCAAATGAAGTGAGGGGCTCGTTTGACAAACGTATTAAGGAAGCCAAAAGTCACCGAAACCAAAGTGCACAGGGGAATGTTTCTATTTTTTTAAATATCTAGTACCAATCAATTAGTTTTTTTCTTTTTAAAGAAAATTACCTATAAAGCAGCAGAAAAAACAACCATGCCGCCGGTGTGATCCGAACCCACGACCTCCGAATATCGCGTCCGGTACTCTTACCAACTGAGGTACGGCGACGGCTGTCCAATCTGCTGCTTTCGTTGGTATTTATGTTTTGCGTGTAAGCGAACTTTGAGAGTGTTCACCAGCGCCACCCTCGTCCATAGCGGTGGACGTAGCACCTACTGTAATACCGCAAGTGTGACGTAGAACGTCATCTAACGGCGAGGGCTGAAACTGTTCGAGAGCCCTCTTACGCTACCTATGGCATCAAGACTGCCAGAACCGAGACCCCTGTTAAGCTGTTAGCAGACAAGGCAAATGAAGTGAGGGGCTCGTTTGACAAACGTATTAAGGAAGCCAACAGTCACCGAAACCAAGGTGCACAGGGGAATGTTTATACTTGTTTTTAATATCTATTACCAATCAATTAATTTTTTTTTTCTTTTTAAAGAAAATTACTTATAAAGCAGCAGAAAAAACAACCATGCCACCGCTGGGATCCGAACCCACTACCTCCGAATATCGCGTCCGGTGATCTTACCAACTGAGCTACGGCGACTTCTGTCCAATCTGCTGCCTTCGTAGGTATTTATGTTTTGCGTGTAAACGAACCTTGAGAGTGTTCACCAGCGCCACCCTCGTCTATAGCGGTGGACGTAGCACGTCCTGTAATATCGCGTGTGACATAGAACTTCATCTAACGGCGAGGGCGGAAACTGTACGAGAGGCCTCTTACGCTACCTATGGCATCAAGACTGTCAGAACCGAGACCCCCGTTAAGCTATTAGCAGACAAGGCAAATGAGGTGAGGGGCTCGTTTGACAAACGTATTAAGGAAGCCAATAATCACCGAAACCAAGGTGCAAAGGGGAATGTTTCTATTTTTTTTTAAATATCTAGTACCAATCAATTTGTTTATTTAAAAGAAAATTACTTATAAAGCAGCAGAAAACACAACCATGTCGCCGGTGGATCCGAACCCACGACCTCCGAATATCGCGTCCGGTGCTCTTACCAACTGAGCTACAGCGACGGCTGTCCAATCTGCTGCTTTCGTGGGTATTTATGTTTTGCGTGTAAGCGAACCTTGAGAGTGTTCACCAGCGCCACCCTCGTCCATAGCGGTGGACGTAACACGTCCTGTAATACTGCAAGTGTGACGTAGAACGCCATCTAACGGCGAGGGCGGAAACTGTGCGAGAGCCCTCTTACGCTACCTATCGCATCAAGACTGCCAGAACCGAGACCCCCGTAAAGCTATTAGCAGACAAGGCAAATGAAGTGAGGGGCTCGTTTGACAAACGTATTAAGGAAGCCAACAGTCACCGAAACCAAGGTGCCCAGGGGAATGTTTCTATTTGTTTTTATATCTAGTACCAATCAATTAGTTTTTTCCTTTTTAAAGAAAAAAACTTATAAAGCAGCAGAAAAAACAACCATGCCGCCGGTGGGATCCGAACCCACGACCTCCAAATATCGCGTCCGGTGCAATTACCAACTGAGCTACGGCGACGGCTGTCCAATCTGCTGCTTTCGTGGGTATTTATGTTTTGAGTGTAAGAGAACCTTGAGAGTGTTCACCAGCGCCACCCTCGTCCATAGCGGTGGACGTAGCGCCTCCTGTAATACCGCAAGTGTGACGTAGAACGTCATCTAATGGCGAGGGCGGAAACTGTACGAGAGCCCTCTTACGCTACCGATGGCATCAAGACTGCCAGAACCGAGACCCCCGTTGAGCTATTAGCAGACAGGGCAAATTAAGTGAGGGGCTCGTTTGACAAACGTGTTAAGGAAGCCAACAGTCACCGAAACCAAGGTGCACAGGGGAATGTTTCTATTTTTTTTTAAATCTAGTACCAATAAATTAGCTTTTTTTCTTTTTAAAGAAAATTACTTATAAAGCAGCAGAAAAAACAACCATGCCGCCAGTGGGATCCGAACCCACGACCTCCGAATGTCGCGTCCGGTGCTCTTACCAACTGAGCTACGGGGACGGCTGACCAATCTGCTGCTTTCGTCGGTATTTATGTTTTGCGTGTAAGCGAACCTTGAGAGTGTTCACCAGTGCCACTCTCGTACTTAGCGGTGGACGTAGCACGTCCTGTAATACCGCAAGTGTGACATAGAACGTCATCTAACGGCGAGGGCGGAAACTGTGCGTGAGCCCTCTTACGCTACCTATGGCATCAAGACTGCCAGAACCGAGACCCCCGTTAAGCTGTTAGCAGACAAGGCAAATGAAGTGAGGGGCTCGTTTGACAAACGTATTAAGGAAGCCAAGAGTCACCGAAACCAAGGTGCACAGGGGAATGCTTCTATTTTTTTTAAATATCTAATACCAATCAATTAGTTTTTTCTTTCTTTTCGAAGAAAATTACTTATAAAGCAGTAGAAAAAACAACCATGCCACCGCTGGGATCCGAACCCACTACCTCCGAATATCGCGTCCAGTGATCTTACCAACTGAGCTACGGCGACGGCTGTCCAATCTGCTGCTTTCGTAGGTATTTATGTTTTGCGTGTAAACGAACCTTGAGAGTGTTCACCAGCGCCACCCTCGTCCATAGCGGTGGACGTAGCACCTCCTGTAATGCCGCAAGTGTGACGTAGGACGTCATCTAACGGCGAGGGCGGAAACTGTGCGAGAGCCCTCTTACGCTACCTATGGCATCAAGACTGCCAGAACCGGGACCCCCGTTAAGCTATTAGCAGAGAAGGCAAATGAAGTGAGGGGCTCGTTGGACAAACGTATTAAGGAAGCCAAGAGTCACCGAAACCAAGGTGCACAGGGGAATGTTTCTATTTTTTTAAATATCTAGTACCAATAAATTAGCTTTTTTTCTTTTTAAAGAAAATTACTTATAAAGCAGCAGAAAAAACAACCATGCCGCCGGTGGGATCCGAACCCTAGACCTCCGAATATCGCGTCCGGTGCTCTTACCAACTGAGCTACAGCGACGGCTGTCCAATCTGCTGCTTTCGTGGGCATTTATGTTTTGCGTGTAAGCGAACCTTGAGAGTGTTCACCAGCGCCACCCTCGTCCATAGCGGTGGACGTAGCACGTCCTGTAATAACGCAAGTGTGACGTAGAACGTCATCTAACGGCAAGGGCGGAAACTGTGCGTGAGCCCTCTTACGCTACCTATGGCATCAAGACTGCCAGAACCGAGACCCCCGTTAAGCTGTTAGCAGACAAGGCAAATGAAGTGAGGGGCTCGTTTGACAAACGTATTAAGGAAGCCAAGAGTCACCGAAACCAAGGTGCACAGGGGAATGCTTCTATTTTTTTTAAATATCTAATACCAATCAATTAGTTTTTTCTTTCTTTTCAAAGAAAATTACTTATAAACCAGTAGAAAAAACAACCATGCCACCGCTGGGATCCGAACCCACTACCTCCGAATATCGCGTCCAGTGATCTTACCAACTGAGCTACGGCGACGGCTGTCCAATCTGCTGCTTTCGTAGGTATTTATGTTTTGCGTGTAAACGAACCTTGAGAGTGTTCACCAGCGCCACCCTCGTCCATAGCGGTGGACGTAGCACCTCCTGTAATGCCGCAAGTGTGACGTAGGACGTCATCTAACGGCGAGGGCGGAAACTGTGCGAGAGCCCTCTTACGCTACCTATGGCATCAAGACTGCCAGAACCGAGACCCCCGTTAAGCTATTAGCAGACAAGGCAAATGAAGTGAGGGGCTCGTTTGACAAACGTATTAAGGAAGCCAACAGTCACCGAAACCAAGGTGCACAGGGGAATGTTTATACTTGTTTTTAATATCTATTACCAATCAATTAGCTTTTTTATTTTTAAAGAAAATTACTTATAAAGCAGCAGAAAAAACAACCATGCCGCCAGTGGGGTCCGAACCCACGACCTCTGAATATCGCGTCCGTTGCTCTTACCAACTGAGCTACGGCGACGGCTCACCAAACAGCTGCTTTCGTGGGTATTTATGTTTTGCGTGTAAGCGAACCTTGAGAGTATTCACCAGAGCCACTCTCGTACATAGCGGTGGACGTAGCACGTCCTGTAATACCGCAAGTGTGACGTGGAACGTCATCTAACGGCGAGGGCGGAAACTGTGCGAGAGCCCTCTTACGCTACATATGGCATCAAGACTGCCAGAAACGAGACCCCCGTTAAGCTATTAGCAGACAATGCAAATGAAGTGAGGGGCTCGTTTGACAAACGTTTTAAGGAAGCCAACAGTCACCGAAACCAAGGTGCACAGGTGAATGTTTCTATTTTTTTAAATATCTAGTACCAATCAATTAGTTTTTTCTTTTTAAAGAAAATTACTTATAAAGCAGCAGGAAAAACAACCATGCCGCCGGTGTGATCCGAACCCACGACCTCCGAATATCGCGTCCGGTGCTCTTACCAACTGAGGTACGGCGACGGCTGTCCAATCTGCTGCTTTCGTTGGTATTTATGTTTTGCGTGTAAGCGAACCTTGAGAGTGTTCACCAGCGCCACCCTCGTCCATAACGGTGGACGTAGCACCTACTGTAATACCGCAAGTGTGACGTAGAACGTCATCTAACGGCGAGGGCTGAAACTGTTCGAGAGCCCTCTTACGCTACCTATGGCATCAAGACTGCCAGAACCGAGACCCCTGTTAAGCTGTTAGCAGACAAGGCAAATGAAGTGAGGGGCTCGTTTGACAAACGTATTAAGGAAGCCAAGAGTCACCGAAACCAAGGTGCACAGGGGAATGCTTCTATTTTTTTAAATATCTAGTACCAATCAATTAGTTTTTTCTTTTTAAAGAAAATTAGTTATAAATCAGCAGAAAAACAACCATGCCGCCGCTGGGATCCGAGCCCACGACCTCCGAATATCGCGTCCGGTGCTCTTACCAACTGAGCTACGGCGACGGCTGTCCAATCTGCTGCTTTCGTGGGTATTTATGTTTTGCTTGTAAGCGAGCCTTGAGAGTGTTCACTAGCGCCACCCTCGTCCATAGCGGTGGACGTAGCACGTCCTGTAATACTGCAAGTTTGACGTAGAACATCATCTAACGGCGAGGGCGGAAACTGTGCGAGAGCCCTCTTACGCTACCTATGGCATCAAGACTGCCAGAACCGGGACCCCCGGTAAGCTATTAGCAGACAAGGCAAATGAAGTGAGGGGCTCGTTTGACAAACGTAATAAGGAAGCCAACAGTCACCGAAACCAAGGTGCACAGGGGAATGTTTATATTTTTTTTAATATCTGTTACCAATCAATTAGTTTTTTTTAAAGAAAATTACTTATAAAGCAGCAGAAAAAACAACCATGCCGCCGGTGGGATCCGAACCCACGACCTCCGAATATAGCACCCGGTGCTCTTACCAACTAGAGCTACAGCGACGGCTGTACAATCTGCTGCTTTCGTGGGTATTTATGTTTTGCGTGTAAGCGAACCTTGAGAGTGTTCACCAGCGCCCCCCTCGTCCATAGCGGTGGACGTAGCACGTCCTTTAATACCGCAAGTGTGACGTAGAACGTCATCTAACGGCGAGGGCGAAAACTGTACGAGAGCCCTCTTACGCTACCAATGGCATCAAGACTGCCGGAACCGAGACCCCCGTTAAGCTATTAGCAGACAAGGCAAATGAAGTGAGGGGCTCGTTTGACAAACGTATTAAGGAAGCCAACAGTCACCGAAACCAAGGTGCACAGGGGAATGTCTATTTTTTAAATATCTAGTACAAATAAATTAGCGTTTTTCTTTTTAAAGAAAATTACTTATAAAGCAGCAGAAAAAACAACCATGCCGCCAGTGGGATCCGAACCCACGACCTCCGAATATCGCGCCCGGTGCTCTTACCAACTGAGCTACGGCGACGGCTGACCAATCTGCTGCTTTCGTGGGTATTTATGTTTTGCGTGTAAGCGAACCTTGAGAGTGTTCACCAGCGCCAACCTCGTCCATAGCGGTGGACGTAGCACGTCCTGTAATACTGCAAGTTTGACGTAGAACATCATCTAACGGCGAGGGCGGAAACTGTGCGAGAGCCCTCTTACGCTACCTATGACATCAAGACTGCCAGAACCGAGACCCCCGTTAAGCTATTAGCAGAAAAGGCAAATGAAGTGAGGGGCTCGTTTGACAAACTTATTAAGGAAGCCAACAGTCACCGAAACCAAGGTGCACAGGGGAATGTTTCTATTTTTTTTAAATATCTAGTACCAGTCATTTAGTTTTCTTTTTCCTTTTTAAAGAAAATTAGTTAGAAAGCAGCTCAAAAAACAACCATGCCGCCGGTGGGATCCGAACCTACGACCTCCGAATATTGAGTCCGGTGCTCTTACCAACAGAGCTACGGTGACGGCTGTTCAATCTGCTGCTTTCTTGGGCATTTATGTTTTGCGTGTAAGCGAACCTTGAGAGTGTTCACCAGCGCCACCCTCGTCCATAGCGGTGGACGTAGCACGTCCTGTAATAACGCAAGTGTGACGTAGAATGTCATCTAACGGCGAGGGCGGAAACTGTGCGTGAGCCCTCTTACGCTACCTATGGCATCAAGACTGCCAGAACCGAGACCCCCGTTAAGCTGTTAGCAGACAAGGCAAATGAAGTGAGGGGCTCGTTGGACAAACGTATTAAGGAAGCCAAGAGTCACCGAAACCAAGGTGCACAGGGGAATGTTTCTATTTTTTTAAATATCTAGTACCAATTAATTAGCTTTTTTTCTTTTTAAAGAAAAAAACTTATAAAGCAGCAGAAAAAACAACCATGCCGCCAGTGGGATCCGAACCCACGACCTCCGAATATCGCGTCCGGTGCTCTTACCAACTGAGCTACGGGTACGGCTGACCAATCTGCTGCTTTCGTCGGTATTTATGTTTTGCGTGTAAGCGAACCTTGAGAGTGTTCACCAGCGCCACTCTCGTACTTAGCGGTGGACGTAGCACGTCCTGTAATACCGCAAGTGTGACATAGAACGTCATCTAACGGCGAGGGCGGAAACTGTGCGAGAGCCCTCTTACACTACCTATGGCATCAAGACTGCGAGAAACGAGACCCCGGTTAAGCTGTTAGCAGACAAGGCAAATGAAGTGAGGGGCTCGTTTGACAAACGTATTAAGGAAGCCAAGAGTCACCGAAACCAAGGTGCACAGGGGAATGTTTCTATTTTTTTTAAATATCTAATACCAATCAATTAGTTTTTTCTTTCTTTTCAAAGAAAATTACTTATAAAGCAGTAGAAAAAACAACCATGCCACCGCTGGGATCCGAACCCACTACCTCCGAATATCGCGTCCAGTGATCTTACCAACTGAGCTACGGCGACGGCTGTCCAATCTGCTGCTTTCGTAGGTATTTATGTTTTGCGTGTAAACGAACCTTGAGAGTGTTCACCAGCGCCACCCTCGTCCATAGCGGTGGACGTAGCACCTCCTGTAATGCCGCAAGTGTGACGTAGGACGTCATCTAACGGCGAGGGCGGAAACTGTGCGAGAGCCCTCTTACGCTACCTATGGCATCAAGACTGCCAGAACCGAGACCCCCGTTAAGCTATTAGCAGACAAGGCAAATGAAGTGAGGGGCTCGTTTGACAAACGTATTAAGGAAGCCAACAGTCACCGAAACCAAGGTGCACAGGGGAATGTTTATACTTGTTTTTAATATCTATTACCAATCAATTAGTTTTTTTTCTTTTTAAACAAAATTACTTATAAAGCAGCAGAAAAAACAACCATGCCGCCGGTGGGATCCGAACCCACGACCTCCGAATATCGAACCCGGTGCTCTTACCAACTGAGCTACGGCGACGGCTGTACTATCTGCTGCTTTCGTGGGTATTTATGTTTTGCGTGTAAGCGAACCTTGAGAGTGTTCACCAGCGCCCGCCTCGGCCATAGCGGTGGACGCAGCACGTCCTTTAATACCACAAGTGTGACGTAGAACGTCATCTAACGGCGAGGGCGAAAACTGTACGAGAGCCCTCTTACGCTACCTATGGCATCAAGACTGCCAGAACCGAGACCCCCGTTAAGCTATTAGCAGACAAGGCAAATGAAGTGAGGGGCTCGTTTGACAAACGTATTAAGGAAGCCAAGAGTCACCGAAACCAAGGTGCACAGGGGAATGTTTCTATTTTTTTAAATATCTAGTACCAATCAATTAGTTTTTTTCTTTTTAAAGAAAATTACTTATAAAGCAGCAGAAAAAACAACCATGCCGCCGGTGTGATCCGAACCCACGACCTCCGAATATCGCGTCCGGTACTCTTACTAACTGAGGTACGGCGACGGCTGTCCAATCTGCTGCTTTCGTTGGTATTTATGTTTTGCGTGTAAGCGAACCTAGAGAGTGTTCACCAGCGCCACCCTCGTCCATAGCGGTGGACGTAGCACGTCCTGTAATAACGCAAGTGTGACGTGGAACGTCATCTAACGGCGAGGGCGGAAACTGTGCGAGAGCCCTCTTACGCTACATATGGCATCAAGTCTGCCAGAAACGAGACCCCCGTTAAGCTATTAGCAGACAATGCAAATGAAGTGAGGGGCTCGTTTGACAAACGTTTTAAGGAAGCCAACAGTCACCGAAACCAAGGTGCACAGGGGAATGTTTCTATTTTTTTAAATATCTAGTACCAATCAATTAGTTTTTTTCTTTTTAAAGAAAATTACTTATAAAGCAGCAGAAAAAACAACCATGCCACCGGTGTGATCCGAACCCACGACCTCCGAATATCGCGTCCGGTGCTCTTACCAACTGAGGTACGGCGACGGCTGTCCAATCTGCTGCTTTCGTGGGTATTTATGTTTTGCGTGTAAACGAACCTTGAGAGTGTTCACCAGCGCCCCCCTCGTCCATAGCGGTGGACGTAGCACGTCCTTTAATACCGCAAGTGTGACGTAGAACGTCATCTAACGGCGAGGGCGAAAACTGTACGAGAGCCCTCTTACGCTACCAATGGCATCAAGACTGCCGGAACCGAGACCCCCGTTAAGCTATTAGCAGACAAGGCAAATGAAGTGAGGGGCTCGTTTGACAAACGTATAAAGGAAGCCAACAGTCACCGAAACCAAGGTGCACAGGGGAATGTCTATTTTTTAAATATCTAGTACCAATAAATTAGCTTTTTTCTTTTTAAAGAAAATTACTTATAAAGCAGCAGAAAAAACAACCATGCCGCCAGTGGGATCCGAACCCACGACCTCCGAATATCGCGCCCGGTGCTCTTACCAACTGAGCTACGGCGACGGCTGACCAATCTGCTGCTTTCGTGGGTATTTATGTTTTGCGTGTAAGCGAACCTTGAGAGTGTTCACCAGCGCCACCCTCGTCCATAGCGGTGGACGTAGCACGTCCTGTAATACTGCAAGTGTGACGTAGAACATCATCTAACGGCGAGGGCGGAAACTGTGCGAGAGCCCTCTTACGCTACCTATGACATCAAGACTGCCAGAACCGAGACCCCCGTTAAGCTATTAGCAGAAAAGGCAAATGAAGTGAGGGGCTCGTTTGACAAACTTATTAAGGAAGCCAACAGTCACCGAAACCAAGGTGCACAGGGGAATGTTTCTATTTTTTTTAAATATCTAGTACCAGTCATTTAGTTTTCTTTTTCCTTTTTAAAGAAAATTAGTTAGAAAGCAGCTGAAAAAACAACCATGCCGCCGGTGGGATCCGAACCTACGACCTCCGAATATTGAGTCCGGTGCTCTTACCAACAGAGCTACGGTGACGGCTGTTCAATCTGCTGCTTTCTTGGGCATTTATGTTTTGCGTGTAAGCGAACCTTGAGAGTGTTCACCAGCGCCACCCTCGTCCATAGCGGTGGACGTAGCACATCCTGTAATAACGCAAGTGTGACGTAGAACGTCATCTAACGGCGAGGGCGGAAACTGTGCGTGAGCCCTCTTACGCTACCTATGGCATCAAGACTGCCAGAACCGAGACCCCCGTTAAGCTGTTAGCAGACAAGGCAAATGAAGTGAGGGGCTCGTTGGACAAACGTATTAAGGAAGCCAAGAGTCACCGAAACCAAGGTGCACAGGGGAATGTTTCTATTTTTTTAAATATCTAGTACCAATAAATTAGCTTTTTTTCTTTTTAAAGAAAATTACTTATAAAGCAGCAGAAAAAACAACCATGCCGCCGGTGGGATCCGAACCCACGACCTCCGAATATCGCGTCCGGTGCTCTTACCAACTGAGCTACAGCGACGGCTGTACAATCTGCTGCTTTCGTGGGTATTTATGTTTTGCGTGTAAGCGAACCTTGAGAGTGTTCACCAGCGCCCGCCTCGGCCATAGCGGTGGACGCAGCACGTCCTGTAATGCCGCAAGTGTGACGTAGGACGTCATCTAACGGCGAGGGCGGAAACTGTGCGAGAGCCCTCTTACGCTACCTATGGCATCAAGACTGCCAGAACCGAGACCCCCGTTAAGCTATTAGCAGACAAGGCAAATGAAGTGAGGGGCTCGTTTGACAAACGTATTAAGGAAGCCAACAGTCACCGAAACCAAGGTGCACAGGGGAATGTTTATACTTGTTTTTAATATCTATTACCAATCAATTAGTTTTTTTTCTTTTTAAAAAAAATTACTTATAAAGCAGCAGAAAAAACAACCATGCCGCCGGTGGGATCCGAACCCACGATCTCCGAATATCGCACCCGGTGCTCTTACCAACTGAGCTACAGCGACGGCTGCACAATCTGCTGCTTTCGTGGGTATTTATGTTTTGCGTGTAATCGAACCTTGAGAGTGTTCACCAGCGCCACCCTCGTCCATAGCGGTGGACGTAGCACCTCCTGTAATGCCGCAAGTGTGACGTAGGACGTCATCTAACGGCGAGGGCGGAAACTGTGCGAGAGCCCTCTTACGCTACCTATGGCATCAAGACTGCCAGAACCGAGACCCCCGTTAAGCTATTAGCAGACAAGGCAAATGAAGTGAGGGGCTCGTTCGACAAACGTATTAAGGAAGCCAACAGTCACCGAAACCAAGGTGCACAGGGGAATGTTTCTATTTTTTTAAATATCTATTACCAATAAATTACCTTTTTTTATTTTTAAAGAAAATTACTTATAAAGCAGCAGAAAAACAACCATGCCGCCAGTGGGGTCCGAACCCACGATCTCCGAATATCGCACCCGGTGCTCTTACCAACTGAGCTACAGCGACGGCTGTACAATCTGCTGCTTTCGTGGGTATTTATGTTTTGCGTGTAAGCGAACCTTGAGAGTGTTCACCAGCGCCACCCTCGTCCATAGCGGTGGACGTAGCACCTCCTGTAATGCCGCAAGTGTGACGTAGAACGTCATCTAACGGCGAGGGCGGAAACTGTGCGAGAGCCCTCTTACGCTACCTATGACATTAAGACTGCCAGAACCGAGACCCCCGTTAAGCTATTAGCAGAAAAGGCAAATGAAGTGAGGGGCTCGTTTGACAAACTTATTAAGGAAGCCAACAGTCACCGCAACCAAGGTGCACAGGGGAATGTTTCTATTTTTTTTAAATATCTAGTACCAGTCCATTAGTTTTTTTTTCCTTTTTAAAGAAAATTACTTATAAAGCAGCAGAAAAAACCATGCCGACGGTCGGATCCGAACCCACGACCTCCGAATATCGCGTCCGGTGCTCTTACCAACTGAGGTATGGCGACGGCTGTCCAATCTGCTGCTTTCGTTGGTATTTATGTTTTGCGTGTAAGCGAACCTTGAGAGAGTTCACCAGCGCCACCCTCGTCCATAGCGGTGGACGTAGCACCTACTGTAATACCGCAAGTGTGACGTAGAACGTCATCTAACGGCGAGGGCTGAAACTGTTCGAGAGCCCTCTTACGCTACCTATGGCATCAAGACTGCCAGAACCGAGACCCCTGTTAAGCTGTTAGAAGACAAAGCAAATGAAGTGAGGGGCTCGGTTGACAAACGTATTAAGGAAGCCAAGAGTCACCGAAACCAAGGTGCACAGGGGAATGCTTCTATTTTTTTAAATATCTAGTACCAATCAATTAGTTTTTTTCCTTTCTTTTCAAAGAAAGTTACTTATAGAGCAGCAGAAAAACAACCATGCCGCCGGTGGGATCCGAACCCACGACCTCTGAATATCGCGTCCGGTGCTCTTACCAACTGAGCTACGACGACGGCTGTCCAATCTGCTGCTTTCGTGGGTATTTATGTTTTGCGTGTAAGCGACCCTTGAGAGTGTTCACCAGCGTTACCCTCGTCCATAGCGGTGGACGTAGCACGTCCTGTAATACCGCAAATGTGACGTAGAACGTGATCTAACGGCGAGGGCGGAAACTGTGCGAGAGCCCTCTAACGCTACCTATAGCATCAAGACTGCCAGAACCGAGACCCCCGTTAAGCTATTAGCAGACAAGGCAAATGAAGTGAGGGGCTCGATTGACAAACGTATTAAGGAAGCCAGCCGTCATCGAAACCAAGGTGCACAGAGGAATGTTTCTATTTTTTTAAATATCTAGTACCAATCAATTAGTTTTTTTTTCTCTTTTTAAAGAAAATTACTTATAAAGCAGCAGAAAAAACAACCATATCGCCGGAGGGATTCGAACCCACGACCTCCGAATATCGCGTCCGGTGCTCTTACCAACTGAGCTACGGCGACGGCTGTCCAATCTGCTGCTTTCGTGGGTATTTATGTTTTGCGTGTAAGCGAACCTTGAGAGTGTTCACCAGCGCCACCCTCGTCCATAGCGGTGGACGTAGCACGTCCTGTAATACCGCAAGTGTGACGTAGAACGTCATCTAACGGCGAGGGCGGAAACTGTGCGAGAGCCCTCTTACGCTACCTATGACATTAAGACTGCCAGAACCGAGACCCCCGTTAAGCTATTAGCAGAAAAGGCAAATGAAGTGAGGGGGTCGTTTGACAAACTTATTAAGGAAGCCAACAGTCACCGCAACCAAGGTGCACAGGGGAATGTTTCTATTTTTTTTAAATATCTAGTACCAGTCAATTAGTTTTTTTTTTCCTTTTTAAAGAAAATTACTTATAAAGCAGCAGAAAAAACCATGCCGACGGTCGGATCCGAACCCACGACCTCCGAATATCGCGTCCGGTGCTCTTACCAACTGAGCTACGGCGACGGCTGTCCAATCTGCTGCTTTCGTTGGTATTTATGTTTTGCGTGTAAGCGAACCTTGAGAGTGTTCACCAGCACCACCCTCGTCCATAGCGGTGGACGCAGCACCTCCTGTAATACCGCAAGTGTGACGTAGAACGTCATCTAACGGCGAGGGCTGAAACTGTTCGAGAGCCCTCTTACGCTACCTATGGCATCAAGACTGCCAGAACCGAGACCCCCGTTAAGTTATTAGCAGACAAGGCAAATGAAGTGAGGGGCTCGTTTGACAAACGTATTAAGGAAGCCAACAGTCACCGCAACCAAGGTGCACAGGGGAATGTTTCTATTTTTTTTAAATATCTAGTACCAGTCATTTAGTTTTCTTTTTCCTTTTTAAAGAAAATTAGTTAGAAAGCAGCTGAAAAAACAACCATGCCGCCGGTGGGATTCGAACCTAGGACCTCCGAATATTACGTCCGGTGCTCTTACCAACAGATCTACGGCGTCGGCTGTCCAATCTGCTGCTTTCTTGGGTATTTATGTTTTGCGTGTAAGCGAACCTTGAGAGTGTTCACCAGCGCCACCCTCGTCCATAGCGGTGGACGTAGCACGTCCTGTAATACCGCAAGTGTGACGTAGAACGTCATCTAACGGCGAGGGCGGAAACTGTGCGAGAGCCCTCTTACGCTACCTATGACATTAAGACTGCCAGAACCGAGACCCCCGTTAAGCTATTAGCAGAAAAGGCAAATGAAGTGAGGGGCTCGTTTGACAAACTTATTAAGGAAGCCAACAGTCACCGCAACCAAGGTGCACAGGGGAATGTTTCTATTTTTTTTAAATATCTAGTACCAGTCAATTAGTTTTTTTTTTCCTTTTTAAAGAAAATTACTTATAAAGCAGCAGAAAAAACCATGCCGACGGTCGGATCCGAACCCACGACCTCCGAATATCGCGTCCGGTGCTCTTACCAACTGAGCTACGGCGACGGCTGTCCAATCTGCTGCTTTCGTTGGTATTTATGTTTTGCGTGTAAGCGAACCTTGAGAGTGTTCACCAGCACCACCCTCGTCCATAGCGGTGGACGTAGCACCTCCTGTAATGCCGCAAGTGTGACGTAGAACGTCATCTAACGGCGAGGGCTGAAACTGTTCGAGAGCCCTCTTACGCTACCTATGGCATCAAGACTGCCAGAACCGAGACCCCTGTTAAGCTGTTAGCAGACAAGGCAAATGAAGTAAGGGGCTCGTTTGACAAACGTATTAAAGAAGCCAAGAGTCACCGAAACCAAGGTGCACAGGGGAATGCTTCTATTTTTTTTAAATATCTAGTACCAATCACTTAGTTCTTTTTTCTTTTTAAAGAAAATTACTTATAAATCAGCGGAAAAAATAACAATGCCGCCGGTGGGATCCGAACCCACGACCTCCGAATATCGCGTCCGGTGCAATTACCAACTGAGCTACGGCGACGGCTGTCCAATCTGCTGCTTTCGTGGGTATTTATGTTTTGAGTGTAAGAGAACCTTGAGAGTGTTCACCAGCGCCACCCTCGTCCATAGCGGTGGACGTAGCACCTCCTGTAATACCGCAAGTGTGACGTAGAACGTCATCTAATGGCGAGGGCGGAAACTGTACGAGAGCCTTCTTACGCTACCGATGGCATCAAGACTGCCAGAACCGAGACCCCCGTTGAGCTATTAGCAGACAAGGCAAATTAAGTGAAGGGCTCGTTTGACAAACGTGTTAAAGAAGCCAACAGTCACCGAAACCAAGGTGCACAGGTGAATGTTTCTATTTTTTTAAAATCTAGTACCAATCAATTAGTTTTTTCTTTTTAAAGAAAATTAGTTAAAAAACAGCAGAAAAACAACCATGCCGCCTCTGGTATCCGAGCCCACGACCTCCAAATATCGCGTCCGGAGCTCTTACCAACTGAGCTACGGCGACGGCTGTCCAATCTGCTGCTTTCGTGGGTATTTATGTTTTGCTTGTAAGCGAGCCTTGAGAGTGTTCACTAGCGCCACCCTCGTCCATAGCGGTGGATGTAGCACCTCCTGTAATACCGCAAGTGTGACGTAGAACTTCATCTAACGGCGACGGCGGAAACTGTGCGAGAGCCCTCTTACGCTACCTATGGCATCAAGACTGCCAGAACCGGGACCCCCGTTAAGCTATTAGCAGACAAGGCAAATGAAGTGAGGGGCTCGTTTGACAAACGTAATAAGGAAGCCAACAGTCATCGAAACCAAGGTGCACAGGGGAATGTTTCTATTTTTTTTTAATATATTGTACCAATCAATTAGCTTTTTTTCTTTTTAAAGAAAATTACTTATAAAGCAGTAGAAAAAACAACCATGCCACCGCTGGGATCCGAACCCACTACCTCCGAATATCGCGTCCGGTGATCTTACCAACTGAGCTACGGCGACGGCTGTCCAATCTGCTGCTTTCGTAGGTATTTATGTTTTGCGTGTAAACGAACCTTGAGAGTGTTCACCAGCGCCACCCTCGTCCATAGCGGTGGACGTAGCACCTCCTGTAATGCCGCAAGTGTGACGTAGGACGTCATCTAACGGCGAGGGCGGAAACTGTGCGAGAGCTCTCTTACGCTACCTATGGCATCAAGACTGCCAGAAACGAGACCCCGGTTAAGCTATTAGCAGACAAGGCAAATGAAGTGAGGGGCTCGTTTGCCAAACTTATTAAGGAAGCCAACAGTCACCGAAACCAAGGTGCACAGGGGAATGTTTCTATTTTTTTAAATATCTAGTACCAATCAATTAGTTTTTTTCTTTTTAAAGAAAATTACTTATAAAGCAGCAGAAAAAACAACCATGCCGCCGGTGGGATCTGAACCTACGACCTCCGAATATTGAGTCCGGTGCTCTTACCAACAGAGCTACGGTGACGGCTGTTCAATCTGCTGCTTTCTTGGGCATTTATGTTTTGCGTGTAAGTGAACCTTGAGAGTGTTCACCAGCGCCACCCTCGTCCATAGCGGTGGACGTAGTACGTCTTGTAATAACGCAAGTGTGACGTAGAACGTCATCTAACGGCGAGGGCGGAAACTGTGCGTGAGCCCTCTTCCGCTACCTATGGCATCAAGACTGCCAGAACCGAGACCCCCGTTAAGCTGTTAGCAGACAAGGCAAATGAAGTGAGGGGCTCGTTGGACAAACGTATTAAGGAAGCCAAGAGTCACCGAAACCAAGGTGCACAGGGGAATGTTTCTATTTTTTTAAATATCTAGTACCAATAAATTAGCTTTTTTTCTTTTTAAAGAAAGTTACTTATAAAGCAGCAGAAAAAACAACCATGCCGCCGGTGTGATCCGAACCCACGACCTCCGAATATCGCGTCCGGTGCCCTTACCAACTGAGGTAAGGCGACGGCTGTCCAATCTGCTGCTTTCGTTGGTATTTATGTTTTGCGTGTAAGCGAACCTTGAGAGTGTTCACCAGCGCCACCCTCGTCCATAGCGGTGGACGTAGCACCTACTGTAATACCGCAAGTGTGACGTAGAACGTCATCTAACGGCGAGGGCGGAAACTGTGCGAGAGCCCTCTTACGCTACCTATGGCATCAAGACTGCGAGAAACGAGACCCCGGTTAAGCTATTAGCAGACAAGGCAAATGAAGTGAGGGGCTCGTTTGACAAACTTATTAAAGAAGCCAACAGTCACCGAAACCAAGGTGCACAGGGGAATGTTTCTATTTTCTTTAAATAACTAGTACCAATCAATTAGTTTTTTTTTTCTTTTTAAAGAAAATTACTTATAAAGCAGCAGAAAAAACAACCATGCCGCCGGTGGGATCCGCACCCACGACCTCCGAATATCGCGTCCGGTGCTCTTACCAACTGAGCTACAGCGACGGCTGTCCAATCTGCTGCTTTCGTGGGCATTTATGTTTTGCGTGTAAGCGAACCTTGAGAGTGTTCACCAGCGCCACCCTCGTCCATAGCGGTGGACGTAGCACGTCCTGTAATAACGCAAGTGTGACGTAGAACGTCATCTAACGGCGAGGGCAGAAACTGTGCGTGAGCCCTCTTACGCTACCTATGGCATCAAGACTGCCAGAACCGAGACCCCCGTTAAGCTGTTAGCAGACAAGGCAAATGAAGTGAGGGGCTCGTTTGACAAACGTAATAAGGAAGCCAACAGTCACCGAAACCAAGGTGCACAGGGGAATGTTTCTATTTTTTTAAATATCTAGTACCAATCAATTAGTTTTTTTCTTTTTAAAGAAAATTACTTTTAAAGCAGCAGAAAAAACAAGCATGCCGCCAGTGGGATCCGAACCCACGACCTCCGAATATCGCGTCCGGTGCTCTTACCAACTGAGCTACAGCGACGGCTGTCCAATCTGCTGCTTTCGTGGGTATTTATGTTTTGCGTGTAAGCGAACCTTGAGAGTGTTCACCAGCGCCACCCTCGTCCATAGCGGTGGACGTAGCACGTCCTGTAATACTGCAAGTGTGACGTAGAACATCATCTAACGGCGAGGGCGGAAACTGTGCGAGAGCCCTCTTACGCTACCTATGGCATCAAGACTGCCAGAACCGAGACCCCTGTTAAGCTGTTAGCAGACAAGGCAAATGAAGTGAGGGGCTCGTTTGACAAACGTATTAAGGAAGCCAAGAGTCACCGAAACCAAGGTGCACAGGGGAATGTTTCTATTTTTTTTAAATATCTAGTACCAGTCATTTAGTTTTCTTTTTCCTTTTTAAAGAAAATTAGTTAGAAAGCAGCTGAAAAAACAACCATGCCGCCGGTGGGATCCGAACCTACGACCTCCGAATATTGAGTCCGGTGCTCTTACCAACAGAGCTACGGTGACGGCTGTTCAATCTGCTGCTTTCTTGGGCATTTATGTTTTGCGTGAAAGCGAACCTTGAGAGTGTTCACCAGCGCCACCCTCGTCCATAGCGGTGGACGTAGCACGTCCTGTAATAACGCAAGTGTGACGTAGAACGTCATCTAACGGCGAGGGCGGAAACTGTGCGCGAGCCCTCTTACGCTACCTATGGCATCAAGACTGCCAGAAACGAGACCCCGGTTAAGCTATTAGCAGACAAGGCAAATGAAGTGAGGGGCTCGTTTGACAAACTTATTAAGCAAGCCAACAGTCACCGAAACCAAGGTGCACAGGGGAATGTTTCTATTTTTTTTAAATATCTAGTACCAGTCATTTAGTTTTCTTTTTCCTTTTTAAAGAAAATTAGTTAGAAAGCAGCTGAAAAAACAACCATGCCGCCGGTGGGATCCGAACCCACGACCTCCGAATATCGCGTCCGGTGCTCTTACCAACTGAGCTACAGCGACGGCTGTCCAATCTGCTGCTTTCGTGGGCATTTATGTTTTGCGTGTAAGCGAACCTTGAGAGTGTTCACCAGCGCCACCCTCGTCCATAGCGGTGGACGTAGCACGTCCTGTAATAACGCAAGTGTGACGTAGAACGTCATCTAACGGCAAGGGCGGAAACTGTGCGTGAGCCCTCTTACGCTACCTATGGCATCAAGACTGCCAGAACCGAGACCCCCGTTAAGCTGTTAGCAGACAAGGCAAATGAAGTGAGGGGCTCGTTTGACAAACGTATTAAGGAAGCCAAGAGTCACCGAAACCAAGGTGCACAGGGGAATGTTTCTATTTTTTTAAAATATCTAATACCAATCAATTAGTTTTTTCTTTCTTTTCAAAGAAAATTACTTATAAAGCAGTAGAAAAAACAACCATGCCACCGCTGGGATCCGAAACCACTACCTCCGAATATCGCGTCCGGTGATCTTACCAACTGAGCTACGGCGACGGCTGTCCAATCTGCTGCTTTCGTAGGTATTTATGTTTTGCGTGTAAACGAACCTTGAGAGTGTTCACCAGCGCCACCCTCGTCCATAGCGGTGGACGTAGCACCTCCTGTAATGCCGCAAGTGTGACGTAGGACGTCATCTAACGGCGAGGGCGGAAACTGTGCGAGAGCCCTCTTACGCTACCTATGGCATCAAGACTGCCAGAACCGAGACCCCCGTTAAGCTATTAGCAGACAAGGCAAATTAAGTGAGGGGCTCGTTTGACAAACGTATTAAGGAAGCCAACAGTCACCGAAACCAAGGTGCACAGGGGAATGTTTATACTTGTTTTTAATATCTATTAGCAATCAATTAGTTTTTTTTCTTTTTAAAGAAAATTACTTATAAAGCAGCAGAAAAAACAACCATGCCGCCGGTGGGATCCGAACCCACGACCTCCGAATATCGCACCCGGTGCTCTTACCAACTGAGCTACGGCGACGGCTCACCAAACTGCTGCTTTCGTGGGTATTTATGTTTTGCGTGTAAGCGAACCTTGAGAGTATTCACCAGCGCCCGCCTCGGCCATAGCGGTGGACGTAGCACGTCCTTTAATACCACAAGTGTGACGTAGGACGTCATCTAACGGCGAGGGCGGAAACTGTGCGAGAGCCCTCTTACGCTACCTATGGCATCAAGACTGCCAGAACCGAGACCCCCGTTAAGCTATTAGCAGACAAGGCAAATTAAGTGAGGGGCTCGTTTGACAAACGTATTAAGGAAGCCAACAGTCACCGAAACCAAGGTGCACAGGGGAATGTTTCTATTTTTTTAAAATATCTATTACCAATCAATTATTTTTTTCTTTTTAAAGAAAATTACTTATAAAGCAGCAGAAAAAACAACCATGCCGCCGGTGGGATCCGAACCCACGACCTCCGAATATCGCACCCGGTGCTCTTACCAACTGAGCTACGGCGACGGCTCTCCAATCTGCTGCTTTCGTTGGTATTTATGTTTTGCGTGTAAGCGAACCTTGAGAGTGTTCACCAGCGCCCGCCTCGGCCATAGCGGTGGACGTAGCACGTCCTTTAATACCACAAGTGTGACGTAGGACGTCATCTAACGGCGAGGGCGGAAACTGCGCGAGAGCCCTCTTACGCTACCTATGGCATCAAGACTGCCAGAACCGAGACCCTCGTTAAGCTATTAGCAGACAAGGCAAATTAAGTGAGGGGCTCGTTTGACAAACGTATTAAGGAAGCCAAGAGTCACCGAAACCAAGGTGCACAGGGGAATGTTTCTATTTTTTTAAAATATCTATTACCAATCAATTAGTTTTTTTTCTTTTTAAAGAAAATTACTTATAAAGCAGCAGAAAAAACAACCATGCCGCCGGTGGGATCCGAACCCACGACCTCCGAATATCGCGTCCGTTGCTCTTACCAACTGAGCTACGGCGACGGCTCACCAAACTGCTGCTTTCGTGGGTATTTATGTTTTGCGTGTAAGCGAACCTTGAGAGTATTCACCAGCGCCCGCCTCGGCCATAGCGGTGGACGTAGCACGTCCTTTAATACCACAAGTGTGACGTAGGACGTCATCTAACGGCGAGGGCGGAAACTGTGCGAGAGCCCTCTTACGCTACCTATGGCATCAAGACTGCCAGAACCGAGACCCCCGTTAAGCTATTAGCAGACAAGGCAAATTAAGTGAGGGGCTCGTTTGACAAACGTATTAAGCAAGCCAACAGTCACCGAAACCAAGGTGCACAGGGGAATGTTTCTATTTTTTTTAAATATCTAGTACCAGTCATTTAGTTTTCTTTTTCCTTTTTAAAGAAAATTAGTTAGAAAGCAGCTGAAAAAACAACCATGCCGCCGGTGGGATCCGAACCCACGACCTCCGAATATCGCGTCCGGTGATCTTACCAACTGAGCTACGGCGACGGCTGTCCAATCTGCTGCTTTCGTGGGCATTTATGTTTTGCGTGTAAGCGAACCTTGAGAGTGTTCACCAGCGCCACCCTCGTCCATAGCGGTGGACGTAGCACGTCCTGTAATAACGCAAGTGTGACGTAGAACGTCATCAAACGGCGAGGGCAGAAACTGTGCGTGAGCCCTCTTACGCTACCTATGGCATCAAGACTGCCAGAACCGAGACCCCCGTTAAGCTGTTAGCAGACAAGGCAAATGAAGTGAGGGGCTCGTTTGACAAACGTATTAAGGAAGCCAAGAGTCACCGAAACCAAGGTGCACAGGGGAATGTTTCTATTTTTTTTAAATATCTAATACCAATCAATTAGTTTTTCTTTCTTTTCAAAGAAAATTACTTATAAAGCAGTAGAAAAAACAACCATGCCACCGCTGGGATCCGAACCCACTACCTCCGAATATCGCGTCCGGTGATCTTACCAACTGAGCTACGGCGACGGCTGTCCAATCTGCTGCTTTCGAAGGTATTTATGTTTTGCGTGTAAACGAACCTTGAGATTGTTCACCAGCGCCACCCTCGTCTATAGCGGTGGACGTAGCACCTCCTGTAATGCCGCAAGTGTGACGTAGGACGTCATCTAACGGCGACGGCGGAAACTGTGCGAGAGTCCTCTTACGCTACCTATGGCATCAAGACTGCCAGAACCGAGACCTCCGTTAAGCTATTAGCAGACAAGGCAAATGAAGTGAGGGGCTCGTTTGACAAACGTATTAAGGAAGCCAACAGTCACCGAAACCAAGGTGCACAGGGGAATGTTTATAATTGTTTTTAATATCTATTACCAATCAATTAGTTTTTTTCTTTTTAAAGAAAATTACTTATAAAGCAGCAGAAAAAACAACCATGCCGCCGGTGGGATCCGAACCTACGACCTCCGAATATTGAGTCCGGTGCTCTTACCAACAGAGCTACGGTGACGGCTGTTCAATCTGCTGCTTTCTTGGGCATTTATGTTTTGCGTGTAAGCGAACCTTGAGAGTGTTCACCAGCGCCACCCTCGTCCATAGCGGTGGACGTAGCACGTCCTGTAATAACGCAAGTGTGACGTAGAACGTCATCTAACGGCGAGGGCGGAAACTGTGCGCGAGCCCTCTTACGCTACCTATGGCATCAAGACTGCCAGAACCGAGACCCCCGTTAAGCTGTTAGCAGACAAGGCAAATGAAGTGAGGGGCTCGTTGGACAAACGTATTAAGGAAGCCAACAGTCACCGAAACCAAGGTGCACAGGGGAATGTTTCTATTTTTTTAAATATCTAGCACCAATAAATTAGTTTTTTTTCTTTTTAAAGAAAATTACTTATAAAGCAGCAGAAAAAACAACCATGCCGCCGGTGGGATCCGAACCCACGACCTCCGAATATCGCACCCGGTGCTCTTACCAACTGAGCTACGGCGACGGCTCACCAAACTGCTGCTTTCGTGGGTATTTATGTTTTGCGTGTAAGCGAACCTTGAGAGTATTCACCAGAGCCACTCTCGTACATAGCGGTGGACGTAGCACGTCCTTTAATACCACAAGTGTGACGTAGAACGTCATCTAACGGCGAGGGCGGAAACTGTGCGAGAGCCCTCTTACGCTACATATGGCATCAAGACTGCCAGAAACGAGACCCCCGTTAAGCTATTAGCAGACAATGCAAATGAAGTGAGGGGCTCGTTTGACAAACGTTTTAAGGAAGCCAACAGTCACCGAAACCAAGGTGCACAGGGGAATGTTTCTATTTTTTTAAATATCTAGTACCAATCAATTAGTTTTTTCTTTTTAAAGAAAATTACTTATAAAGCAGCAGAAAAAACAACCATGCCGCCGGTGTGATCCGAACCCACGACCTCCGAATATCGCGTCCGGTGCCCTTACCAACTGAGGTACGGCGACGGCTGTCCAATCTGCTGCTTTCGTTGGTATTTATGTTTTGCGTGTAAGCGAACCTTGAGAGTGTTCACCAGCGCCACCCTCGTCCATAGCGGTGGACGTAGCACCTACTGTAATACCGCAAGTGTGACGTAGAACGTCATCTAACGGCGAGGGCTGAAACTGTTCGAGAGCCCTCTTACGCTACCTATGGCATCAAGACTGCCAGAACCGAGACCCCTGTTAAGCTGTTAGCAGACAAATGCAAATGAAGTGAGGGGCTCGTTTGACAAACGTATTAAGGAAGCCAAGAGTCACCGAAACCAAGGTGCACAGGGGAATGTTTCTATTTTTTTAAATATCTAGTACCAATCAATTAGTTTTTTTTCTTTTTAAAGAAAATTACTTTTAAAGCAGCAGAAAAAACAAGCATGCCGCCAGTGGGATCCGAACCCACGACCTCCGAATATCGCGTCCGGTGCTCTTACCAACTGAGCTACAGCGACGGCTGTCCAATCTGCTGCTTTCGTGGGTATTTATGTTTTGCGTGTAAGCGAACCTTGAGAGTGTTCACCAGCGCCACCCTCGTCCATAGCGGTGGACGTAGCACGTCCTGTAATACTGCAAGTGTGACGTAGAACATCATCTAACGGCGAGGGCGGAAACTGTGCGAGAGCCCTCTTACGCTACCTATGGCATCAAGACTGCCAGAACCGATACCCCCGTTAAGCTATTAGCAGAAAAGGCAAATGAAGTGAGGGGCTCGTTTGACAAACTTATTAAGGAAGCCAACAGTCACCGAAACCAAGGTGCACAGGGGAATGTTTCTATTTTTTTTAAATATCTAGTACCAGTCATTTAGTTTTCTTTTTCCTTTTTAAAGAAAATTAGTTAGAAAGCAGCTGAAAAAACAACCATGCCGCCGGTGGGATCCGAACCTACGACCTCCGAATATTGAGTCCGGTGCTCTTACCAACAGAGCTACGGTGACGGCTGTTCAATCTGCTGCTTTCTTGGGCATTTATGTTTTGCGTGTAAGCGAACCTTGAGAGTGTTCAGCAGCGCCACCCTCGTCCATAGCGGTGGACGTAGCACGTCCTGTAATAACGCAAGTGTGACGTAGAACGTCATCTAACGGCGAGGGCGGAAACTGTGCGCGAGCCCTCTTACGCTACCTATGGCATCAAGACTGCCAGAACCGAGACCCCCGTTAAGCTGTTAGCAGACAAGGCAAATGAAGTGAGGGGCTCGTTGGACAAACGTATTAAGGAAGCCAACAGTCACCGAAACCAAGGTGCACAGGGGAATGTTTCTATTTTTTTTAAATATCTAGCACCAATAAATTAGCTTTTTTCTTTCTAAAGAAAATTACTTATAAAGCCGCAGAAAAAACAACCATGCCGCCAGTGGGATCCGAACCCACGACCTCCGAATATCGCGTCCGGTGCTCTTACCAACTGAGCTACGGGGACGGCTGACCAATCTGCTGCTTTCGTAGGTATTTATGTTTTGCGTGTAAACGAACCTTGAGAGTGTTCACCAGCGCCACCCTCGTCCATAGCGGTGGACGTAGCACCTCCTGTAATGCCGCAAGTGTGACGTAGGACGTCATCTAACGGCGAGGGCGGAAACTGTGCGAGAGCCCTCTTACGCTACCTATGGCATCAAGACTGCCAGAACCGAGACCCCCGTTAAGCTATTAGCAGACAAGGCAAATTAAGTGAGGGGCTCGTTTGACAAACGTATTAAGGAAGCCAACAGTCACCGAAACCAAGGTGCACAGGGGAATGTTTATACTTGTTTTTAATATCTATTACCAATCAATTAGTTTTTTTTCTTTTTAAAGAAAATTACTTATAAAGCAGCAGAAAAAACAACCATGCCGCCGGTGGGATCCGAACCCACGACCTCCGAATATCGCACCCGGTGCTCTTACCAACTGAGCTACGGCGACGGCTCACCAAACTGCTGCTTTCGTTGGTATTTATGTTTTGCGTGTAAGCGAACCTTGAGAGTGTTCACCAGCGCCCGCCTCGGCCATAGCGGTGGACGTAGCACGTCCTTTAATACCACAAGTGTGACGTAGAACGTCATCTAACGGCGAGGGCGGAAACTGTGCGTGAGCCCTCTTACGCTACCTATGGCATCAAGACTGCCAGAACCGAGACCCCCGTTAAGATATTAGCAGACAAGGCAAATGAAGTGAGGGGCTCGTTTGACAAACGTATTAAGGAAGCCAACAGTCACCGAAACCAAGGTGCACAGGGGAATGTTTCTATTTTTTTAAATATCTATTACCAATAAATTAGCTTTTTTATTTTTAAAGAAAATTACTTATAAAGCAGCAGAAAAAACAACCATGCCGCCAGTGGGGTCTGAACCCACGACCTCCGAATATCGCGTCCGTTGCTCTTACCAACTGAGCTACGGCGACGGCTCACCAAACTGCTGCTTTCGTGGGTATTTATGTTTTGCGTGTAAGCGAACCTTGAGAGTATTCACCAGCGCCCGCCTCGGCCATAGCGGTGGACGTAGCACGTCCTTTAATACCACAAGTGTGACGTAGGACGTCATCTAACGGCGAGGGCGGAAACTGTGCGAGAGCCCTCTTACGCTACCTATGGCATCAAGACTGCCAGAACCGAGACCCCCGTTAAGCTATTAGCAGACAAGGCAAATTAAGTGAGGGGCTCGTTTGACAAACGTATTAAGGAAGCCAACAGTCACCGAAACCAAGGTGCACAGGGGAATGTTTATACTTGTTTTTAATATCTATTACCAATCAATTAGTTTTTTTTCTTTTTAAAGAAAATTACTTATAAAGCAGCAGAAAAAACAACCATGCCGCCGGTGGGATCCGAACCCACGACCTCCGAATATCGCACCCGGTGCTCTTACCAACTGAGCTACGGCGACGGCTCACCAAACTGCTGCTTTCGTGGGTATTTATGTTTTGCGTGTAAGCGAACCTTGAGAGTATTCACCAGCGCCCGCCTCGGCCATAGCGGTGGACGTAGCACGTCCTTTAATACCACAAGTGTGACGTAGGACGTCATCTAACGGCGAGGGCGGAAACTGTGCGAGAGCCCTCTTACGCTACCTATGGCATCAAGACTGCCAGAACCGAGACCCCCGTTAAGCTATTAGCAGACAAGGCAAATTAAGTGAGGGGCTCGTTTGACAAACGTATTAAGGAAGCCAACAGTCACCGAAACCAAGGTGCACAGGGGAATGTTTCTATTTTTTTTAAATATCTAGTACCAGTCATTTAGTTTTCTTTTTCCTTTTTAAAGAAAATTAGTTAGAAAGCAGCTGAAAAAACAACCATGCCGCCGGTGGGATCCGAACCCACGACCTCCGAATATCGCGTCCGGTGCTCTTACCAACTGAGCTACAGCGACGGCTGTCCAATCTGCTGCTTTCGTGGGCATTTATGTTTTGCGTGTAAGCGAACCTTGAGAGTGTTCACCAGCGCCACCCTCGTCCATAGCGGTGGACGTAGCACGTCCTGTAATAACGCAAGTGTGACGTAGAACGTCATCTAACGGCAAGGGCGGAAACTGTGCGTGAGCCCTCTTACGCTACCTATGGCATCAAGACTGCCAGAACCGAGACCCCCGTTAAGCTGTTAGCAGACAAGGCAAATGAAGTGAGGGGCTCGTTTGACAAACGTATTAAGGAAGCCAAGAGTCACCGAAACCAAGGTGCACAGGGGAATGTTTCTATTTTTTTAAAATATCTATTACCAATCAATTAGTTTTTTTTCTTTTTAAAGAAAATTACTTATAAAGCAGCAGAAAAAACAACCATGCCGCCGGTGGGATCCGAACCCACGACCTCCGAATATCGCGTCCGGTGCTCTTACCAACTGAGCTACAGCGACGGCTGTCCAATCTGCTGCTTTCGTTGGTATTTATGTTTTGCGTGTAAGCGAACCTTGAGAGTGTTCACCAGCGCCCGCCTCGGCCATAGCGGTGGACGTAGCACGTCCTTTAATACCACAAGTGTGACGTAGGACGTCATCTAACGGCGAGGGCGGAAACTGTGCGAGAGCCCTCTTACGCTACCTATGGCATCAAGACTGCCAGAACCGAGACCCCCGTTAAGC
The DNA here is from genome assembly GCF_052857255.1 of Amblyomma americanum. Classification (NCBI taxonomy): domain Eukaryota; kingdom Metazoa; phylum Arthropoda; class Arachnida; order Ixodida; family Ixodidae; genus Amblyomma; species Amblyomma americanum. The sequence goes on along the minus strand of NC_135497.1, from coordinate 454,334,814 downwards.
TATTAGCAGACAAGGCAAATTAAGTGAGGGGCTCGTTTGACAAACTTATTAAGGAAGCCAACAGTCACCGAAACCAAGGTGCACAGGGGAATGTTTATACTTGTTTTTAATATCTATTACCAATCAATTAGTTTTTTTTCTTTTTAAAGAAAATTACTTATAAAGCAGCAGAAAAAACAACCATGCCGCGGGTGGGATCCGAACCCACGACCTCCGAATATCGCACCCGGTGCTCTTACCAACTGAGCTACGGCGACGGCTGTCCAATCTGCTGCTTTCGTTGGTATTTATGTTTTGCGTGTAAGCGAACCTTGAGAGTGTTCACCAGCGCCCGCCTCGGCCATAGCGGTGGACGTAGCACGTCCTTTAATACCACAAGTGTGACGTAGAACGTCATCTAACGGCGAGGGCGAAAACTGTACGAGAGCCCTCTTACGCTACCTATGGCATCAAGACTGCCAGAACCGAGACCCCCGTTAAGATATTAGCAGACAAGGCAAATGAAGTGAGGGGCTCGTTTGACAAACGTATTAAGGAAGCCAACAGTCACCGAAACCAAGGTGCACAGGGGAATGTTTCTATTTTTTTAAAATATCTATTACCAATCAATTAGTTTTTTTTCTTTTTAAAGAAAATTACTTATAAAGCAGCAGAAAAAACAACCATGCCGCCGGTGGGATCCGAACCCACGACCTCCGAATATCGCGTCCGGTGCTCTTACCAACTGAGCTACAGCGACGGCTGTCCAATCTGCTGCTTTCGTTGGTATTTATGTTTTGCGTGTAAGCGAACCTTGAGAGTGTTCACCAGCGCCCGCCTCGGCCATAGCGGTGGACGTAGCACGTCCTTTAATACCACAAGTGTGACGTAGAACGTCATCTAACGGCGAGGGCGAAAACTGTACGAGAGCCCTCTTACGCTACCTATGGCATCAAGACTGCCAGAACCGAGACCCCCGTTAAGATATTAGCAGACAAGGCAAATGAAGTGAGGGGCTCGTTTGACAAACGTATTAAGGAAGCCAACAGTCACCGAAACCAAGGTGCACAGGGGAATGTTTCTATTTTTTTAAATATCTATTACCAATAAATTAGCTTTTTTATTTTTAAAGAAAATTACTTATAAAGCAGCAGAAAAAACAACCATGCCGCCAGTGGGGTCTGAACCCACGACCTCCGAATATCGCGTCCGGTGCTCTTACCAACTGAGCTACAGCGACGGCTGTCCAATCTGCTGCTTTCGTGGGTATTTATGTTTTGCGTGTAAGCGAACCTTGAGAGTATTCACCAGAGCCACTCTCGTACATAGCGGTGGACGTAGCACGTCCTGTAATACCGCAAGTGTGACGTGGAACGTCATCTAACGGCGAGGGCGGAAACTGTGCGAGAGCCCTCTTACGCTACCTATGGCATCAAGACTGCCAGAAACGAGACCCCCGTTAAGCTATTAGCAGACAATGCAAATGAAGTGAGGGGCTCGTTTGACAAACGTTTTAAGGAAGCCAACAGTCACCGAAACCAAGGTGCACAGGGGAATGTTTCTATTTTTTTAAATATCTAGTACCAATCAATTAGTTTTTTTCTTTTTAAAGAAAATTACTTATAAAGCAGCAGGAAAAACAACCATGCCGCCGGTGTGATCCGAACCCACGACCTCCGAATATCGCGTCCGGTGCCCTTACCAACTGAGGTACGGCGACGGCTGTCCAATCTGCTGCTTTCGTGGGTATTTATGTTTTGCGTGTAAGCGAACCTTGAGAGTGTTCACCAGCGCCACCCTCGTCCATAGCGGTGGACGTAGCACCTACTGTAATACCGCAAGTGTGACGTAGAACGTCATCTAACGGCGAGGGCTGAAACTGTTCGAGAGCCCTCTTACGCTACCTATGGCATCAAGACTGCCAGAACCGAGACCCCTGTTAAGCTATTAGCAGACAAGGCAAATGAAGTGAGGGGCTCGTTTGACAAACGTATTAAGGAAGCCAAGAGTCACCGAAACCAAGGTGCACAGGGGAATGTTTCTATTTTGTTTTAATATATTGTACCAATCAATTAGTTTTCTTTTTCCTTTTTAAAGAAAATTAGTTAGAAAGCAGCTGAAAAAACAACCATGCCGCCGGTGGGATCCGAACCTACGACCTCCGAATATTGAGTCCGGTGCTCTTACCAACAGAGCTACGGTGACGGCTGTTCAATCTGCTGCTTTCTTGGGCATTTATGTTTTGCGTGTAAGCGAACCTTGAGAGTGTTCACCAGCGCAACTCTCGTACTTAGCGGTGGACGTAGCACGTCCTGTAATACCGCAAGTGTGACATAGAACGTCATCTAACGGCGAGGGCGGAAACTGTGCGAGAGCCCTCTTACGCTACCTATGGCATCAAGACTGCCAGAACCGAGACCCCCGTTAAGCTGTTAGCAGACAAGGCAAATGAAGTGAGGGGCTCGTTTGACAAACGTATTAAGGAAGCCAAGAGTCACCGAAACCAAGGTGCACAGGGGAATGTTTCTATTTTTTTTTAAATATCTAATACCAATCAATTAGTTTTTTCTTTCTTTTCAAAGAAAATTACTTATAAAGCAGTAGAAAAAACAACCATGCCACCGCTGGGATCCGAAACCACTACCTCCGAATATCGCGTCCGGTGATCTTACCAACTGAGCTACGGCGACGGCTGTCCAATCTGCTGCTTTCGTAGGTATTTATGTTTTGCGTGTAAACGAACCTTGAGAGTGTTCACCAGCGCCACCCTCGTCCATAGCGGTGGACGTAGCACCTCCTGTAATGCCGCAAGTGTGACGTAGGACGTCATCTAACGGCGAGGGCGGAAACTGTGCGAGAGCCCTCTTACGCTACCTATGGCATCAAGACTGCCAGAACCGAGATCCCCGTTAAGCTATTAGCAGACAAGGCAAATTAAGTGAGGGGCTCGTTTGACAAACGTATTAAGGAAGCCAACAGTCACCGAAACCAAGGTGCACAGGGGAATGTTTATACTTGTTTTTAATATCTATTACCAATCAATTAGTTTTTTTTCTTTTTAAGAAAATTACTTATAAAGCAGCAGAAAAAACAACCATGCCGCCGGTGGGATCCGAACCCACGACCTCCGAATATCGCGTCCGGTGCTCTTACCAACTGAGCTACAGCGACGGCTGTCCAATCTGCTGCTTTCGTGGGCATTTATGTTTTGCGTGTAAGCGAACCTTGAGAGTGTTCACCAGCGCCACCCTCGTCCATAGCGGTGGACGTAGCACGTCCTGTAATAACGCAAGTGTGACGTAGAACGTCATCTAACGGCGAGGGCGGAAACTGTGCGCGAGCCCTCTTACGCTACCTATGTCATCAAGACTGCCAGAAACGAGACCCCCGTTAAGCTATTAGCAGACAATGCAAATGAAGTGAGGGGCTCGTTTGACAAACGTTTTAAGGAAGCCAACAGTCACCGAAACCAAAGTGCACAGGGGAATGTTTCTATTTTTTTAAATATCTAGTACCAATCAATTAGTTTTTTTCTTTTTAAAGAAAATTACTTATAAAGCAGCAGAAAAAACAACCATGCCGCCGGTGTGATCCGAACTCACGACCTCCGAATATCGCGTCCGGTGCTCTTACCAACTGAGGTACGGCGACGGCTGTCCAATCTGCTGCTTTCGTTGGTATTTATGTTTTGCGTGTAAGCGAACCTTGAGAGTGTTCACCAGCGCCACCCTCGTCCATAGCGGTGGACGTAGCACCTACTGTAATACCGCAAGTGTGACGTAGAACGTCATCTAACGGCGAGGGCTGAAACTGTTCGAGAGCCCTCTTACGCTACCTATGGCATCAAGACTGCCAGAACCGAGACCCCTGTTAAGCTGTTAGCAGACAAGGCAAATGAAGTGAAGGGCTCGTTTGACAAACGTATTAAGGAAGCCAAGAGTCACCGAAACCAAGGTGCACAGGGGAATGCTTCTATTTTTTTAAATATCTAGTGCCAATCAATTAGTTTTTTTTTCTTTCTTTTCAAAGAAAATTTCTTATAGAGCAGCAGAAAAACAACCATGCCGCCGGTGGGATCCGAACCCACGACCTCTGAATATCGCGTCCGGTGCTCTTACCAACTGAGCTACGACGACGGCTGTCCAATCTGCTGCTTTCGTGGGTATTTACGTTTTGCGTGTAAGCGACCCTTGAGAGTGTTCACCAGCGCTACCCTCGTCCATAGCGGTGCTGCTTTCGTGGGTATTTATGTTTTGCGTGTAAGCGAACCTTGAGAGTATTCACCAGAGCCACTCTCGTACATAGCGGTGGACGTAGCACGTCCTGTAATACCGCAAGTGTGACGTGGAACGTCATCTAACGGCGAGGGCGGAAACTGTGCGAGAGCCCTCTTACGCTACCTATGGCATCAAGACTGCCAGAAACGAGACCCCCGTTAAGCTATTAGCAGACAATGCAAATGAAGTGAGGGGCTCGTTTGACAAACGTTTTAAGGAAGCCAACAGTCACCGAAACCAAGGTGCACAGGGGAATGTTTCTATTTTTTTAAATATCTAGTACCAATCAATTAGTTTTTTTCTTTTTATAGAAAATTACTTATAAAGCAGCAGAAAAAACAACCATGCCGCCGGTGTGATCCGAACCCACGACCTCCGAATATCGCGTCCGGTGCTCTTACCAACTGAGGTACGGCGACGGCTGTCCAATCTGCTGCTTTCGTTGGTATTTATGTTTTGCGTGTAAGCGAACCTTGAGAGTGTTCACCAGCGCCACCCTCGTCCATAGCGGTGGACGTAGCACCTACTGTAATACCGCAAGTGTGACGTAGAACGTCATCTAACGGCGAGGGCTGAAACTGTTCGAGAGCCCTCTTACGCTACCTATGGCATCAAGACTGCCAGAACCGAGACCCCTGTTAAGCTGTTAGCAGACAAGGCAAATGAAGTGAGGGGCTCGTTTGACAAACGTATTAAGGAAGCCAAGAGTCACCGAAACCAAGGTGCACAGGGGAATGCTTCTATTTTTTTAAATATCTAGTACCAATCAATTAGTTTCTTTTTCTTTCTTTTCAAAGAAAATTACTTATAGAGCAGCAGAAAAACAACCATGCCGCCGGTGGGATCCGAACCCACGACCTCTGAATATCGCGTCCGGTGCTCTTACCAACTGAGCTACGACGACGGCTGTCCAATCTGCTGCTTTCGTGGGTATTTATGTTTTGCGTGTAAGCGACCCTTGAGAGTGTTCGCCAGCGCTACCCTCGTCCATAGCGGTGGACGTAGCACGTCCTGTAATACCGCAAATGTGACGTAGAACGTGATCTAACGGCGAGGGCGGAAACTGTGCGAGAGCCCTCTTACGCTACCTATAGCATCAAGAGTGCCAGAACCAAGACCCCCGTTAAGCTATTAGCAGACAAGGCAAATGAAGTGAGGGGCTCGATTGACAAACGTATTAAGGAAGCCAGCCGTCATCGAAACCAAGGTGCACAGAGGAATGTTTCTATTCTTTTAAATATCTAGTACCAATCAATTAGTTTTTTTTCTCTTTTTAAAGAAAATTACTTATAAAGCAGCAGAAAAAACCATATCGCCGGAGGGATTCGAACCCACGACCTCCCAATATCGCGTCCGGTACTCTTACCAACTGAGCTACGGCGACGGCCGTCCAATCTGCTGCTTTCGTGGGTATTTATGTTTTGCGTGTAAGCGAACCTTGAGAGTGTACACCAGCGCCACACTCGTCCATAGCGGTGGACGCAGCACCTCCTGTAATACCGCAAGCGTGATGTAGAACGTCATCTACCGGCGAGGGCGGAAACTGTGCGAGAGCCCTCTTACGCTACCTATGGCACAAGACTGCCAGAACCGAGACCCCCGTTAAGTTATTAGCAGACAAGGCAAATGAAGTGAGGGGCTCGTTTGACAAACGTATTAAGGACGCCAACAGTCATCGAAACCAAGGTGCAAAGGGGAATGTTTCTATTTTTTTAAATATCTAGTACCAATCAATTAGTTTTTTTTTTCTTTTTAAAGAAAATTAGTTAGAAAGCAGCTGAAAAAACAACCATGCCGCCGGTGGGATTCGAACCTAGGACCTCCGAATATTGCGTCCGGTGCTCTTACCAACAGATCTACGGCGTCGGCTGTCCAATCTGCTGCTTTCTTGGGTATTTATGTTTTGCGTGTAAGCGAACCTTGAGAGTGTTCACCAGCGCCACCCTCGTTCATAGCGGTGGACGTAGCACGTCCTGTAATACCGCAAGTGTGACGTAGAACGTCATCTAACGGCGAGGGCGGAAACTTTGCGTGAGCCCTCTTACGCTACCTATGGCATCAAGACTGCCAGAACCTAGACCCCCGTTAAGCTATTAGCAGACAAGGCAAATGAAGTGAGGGGCTCGTTTGACAAACGTATTAAGGAAGCCAACAGTCACCAAAACCAAGGTGCACAGGGGAATGTTTATATTTGTTTTTAATATCTATTACCAATCAATTAGTTGTTTTTTTCTTTTTAAAGAAAATTACTGTCAGAGGAGCATGCAGCAAACTGCATGAAATGGCGGCGGATGAGAAGCAAATTCAGAAGACCCAGTGCGTCAAATGTCATCGGGTTGTGGTAATTAAGCGACCTACAAACTTTCGTGTCCGGAGTCTATTATGCATTTAGCACTTATTGTAATTGTCGTGGTAAATGCTACTTCACTGTTTTCTAAACATTCTCGGCGTACACTGGTTTTCGTGCACAGACACAACAACGCGCTGACTCATTTTACCAGTGCATATAGATAACAAGGAAAAATTATAAGTGCCTGCAGGGCACACCTATGCATTCAGTGCGTGAAAAAAGTAAAGGCAGAGTGATATTTTGGGGCTCAGCTCGTATCTGTCCCGGTTTTCCCTCGTGTTTTAGCTCAAATAACCCGCGTACACGCACACACACAACATTATAAGCATTTAGCCTCTCGTCCAATAGTGCCTTTACGGCTTGCCTTATATGTTTATTAATCAGTAATAAGCCAGAAGTTGCCGACTACAAAAATAACTCGAGTTTTAAAACGACTGTTGGTGAGGGTGAAGGAGGGGATAACTTTTCAAAATGAGGGCGAGGGTGAGGGAGGGCCATGGATTCAAAAGTGAGGGTGAGGGAGGAAAAGTGGAAATGAGGGCATTTGCCCACCTCTGTTACTCATTGCACAGTCCAGACAGCAAACCGCGCCTGCCAGCCAGCGGTCGACGCCCACGGAAGCATTTTGTCAGGAACGTCAAGTGACGTAAAGCGCACCACCCTGCATGTGTTGGCAATTTTTCCCCGCATCATATACCACAGCGAGGCTCCTACAGTGACTCCTAAAGGATGGTTGATAGGCATAAGTACACTCTAAGAACAATTCACCGGGCAGGAGTTGCTCCATACTGCTTCAATAGCCCTCGGAGCAATTTTGTTTTTCAGCTGCTTAAATGTTAGTTCTTGCTTTGTTGTGTGCGCCACACGAAAACTTTCACGCGGTATTTGTTTTAGAATACATGCTAATTTCCAGCACGATTACATAGCAATATTCGTTTCACATGGAATATAGAAATATTTTTTCTGCATTTAAATGCGCTGCTGTAGGCTGCGCTCCACGATGGCACTTTGCTTTGTTCAGTACACTGATTTTTGACCGTAGCAGGTTTATTAACGGAGCTAGGAGGCATGTTGATGCAATCGCAGAAGTCGCGCCGCTAATGCCACGCCGTAAATTTCGCATAGCGCTGAAAGCGGTACAGAGAAACTTGATTTTTATAATATGTAGTGGCTTGCTTGTTGGTTCAATATACTGAGGACTGCTGTGCGGTCGCAACACGATCAAGAAAAATTGACACATACACAGGCGCTTGTTTTCTCTGAATCCCTACTTCATTGCATGGTATACTTAATGAAACAACTTCCGATGATGAATATTTTTTTACTTCTAAAAATAGAGAGCACGCACTCAGGCCGACTAGTCTGCACAGGTGGTCACTGTGTCGTCCTCACGCCTGCGTTTTTTGAGGGTGGCGTACCACCGTCGTGAATCACGGCAGCGATGTTTTAGCGGCGTCATGATTGCAGTGCCCTCAAACCAAGCTTTGCAGGTTCATGATATAGTATATGGTGCAAGTGCGGAACTCACCCGAGCTGTTAATCTTGGAAGCGTTAAGAGCGGGGACCTCCATGAAACCCGTGTAAAGGCGATCGAACATGATCATAAGCTATATTCTCGTACGCATGCATTAAGGAGCCAGGACAGACATTTGGTTCGAACGCAGTTGTGTTTACTTTGGTTCACACTCACACACAGACAGCTGTATGTGTTATGAATTGCGACACGGGAAGTGCAACCAAAGTAGACAGATTTTTCCTGGATACAGATAAAAATCACTGCCGCTTCGCCTCTACATACAACGTTCTCCCCTCCCCGCTAATTTCATTTAGTTGGGAAACCCCTCGCCGCAGGAAATAGCCAAGTCGTCATGCAAACTCGCCTATAGACGCTTTACAGCGCCGTAACGTGGGGGCTGCCATCTTTTATCTCTTGAGCACGACGCCATCACACGCTTCCTGACTGCTCGGCGCGCGCCTCGCCGCGACGGCTGCTGGTTCCGACCGGCAGTATTTCGGCTGATGCGGTTGTAAGAGTGGGAAGACGACGCCATGGTTTGTCCACAGCTTCGAAGGACATGTGAGAACCCTAATTTGATCACTTGAGGCGTGAAAGCGTGATCGGGCTTCATGTCGCGGAGAGCCGCTCAGCTCTCCGCCTCTTCCAGCCAAAAGACGGATCGCCTGAATGCCTGTCTTTACATCCGCGGAAAACTTTGCTAAATGTTATTTTTACTGTTAATATGTAAAACGGCAAGTTTTAACGCCCCTGCGGCAGCACAGGCCGTTGCCGTATTGTGTATATGCTAGCAGACATCGCTCTAAAGCGCTCACATGCAAATCGTATGCATTTGTATACAACCTGTTAACGGTGCATAGGAAACCTGAAATATTTTCTGTTGGTTTGTTAAACATAGAAGGGAGACAAAAATGAATAGACGCAATTTTTAACTATCAAGGTACCAGCACATGCATGCATCAAGTAGCATTCACGCGCTGGCGTGCAGTCGTTTCAAAGGATTCCGCGATACAGTTAATTGATGTAACACGCACCCGGACGCGTTCACACTACCGTGAACTTCACAATTATGTCAGCCTCACGTATAAAAATTGTGGTATGCTCCACGCTCGATATGCGGACATGAATTTGCTCGAGTTCTCGTTGGTAGTAAGTAATCAGCTTCACTCTAAGTGCTGTCCTGCGGAGTCTCTTTTAGTGACTGCCTCGCATGACAACCACCCAGCACAGCAGCCAAAACGCAAATGCGTTATTCCGAATGTGGTCCACGAAAACAGCGCTCATACCCAGCAATTCTGGACAAAGGGTTTTTGAGCGGGAAACTGTGGATGAACGCAAATTTTTTATATAATGTAAGATTTCACAATAACAATATATCCGCAGATCACCCGACGGCAGAATTGTATTTATTTTTTCTATTCACGATTTTGCCATCGTAAAAAGCGCTTCCTATTGGTTTTCTATGACAGTCTTAACTGTTAGGTACGATCGGTAGAAACACTTTAAAGGAATGATTTTGATGCATATCAAAATAATGGACCATTACCTTCAATATTTTCATAACAGTATATTACAATTTTCCATTTTCAAAAAATCTTTTCCGGGGATGTTGGACATGTTAGAGCGAAGTTTAACAGTATCACTAAGACGGCAAGTAATACACGGACTGACGGTAAGCGTTGTCCGCTCGCACGACTGTGCACTATAGAATATACAGTAGCGATATGTCGGAGCAGAAGTCGTCCTTCTTTTCCGCTCCTAATTCGGCCTCGCTCCTTTTATTATAATGGCCGCAAACCTTAACTTACGAGGAATGGGGTCTCACTACGCACGCAGATGCAACTGCACAGCAACTGAAAGCACCAAGTGACGGTTTCGGTTGCAGAACAGCTTGTTCATGCGACTATGTTGTGCACTTAACTTCGGAAATTTTCAAAGATTGAAACCTTTCCTTCTATATTGGCTATCTAGCGCTGGCGGATGCGTTTGTCGCGTTCGCCCATTCGGAAAGACTGAACGGTGCAGTTCGGTTCCGTGAAGCTCGCAAACGATGGCATCCCTCCTTTTAACTCTCCGTCGCAATTCTTGCAATCCACAACACAGCACGTATTCCCTCTGCCTTTTCCACATCTTCGCAGAAAGAACACATTCGGCAGCCACCCACGATATTTTCACTACTGCGTCGAGGCGTACATACACGCCGGCGACTTACGAGGCCCGTAATGGCACCGTGTTCCGAGCGCACCTGTGGTGCCATCTGGTCTCTAATGGACGAATATCGCGCTGTAAACGGTCTGCATGCTTTGCCACTCTAATCGAGCGAGCGAACGTGCAAGCAGTCACGAAGGTGCCCATTTGCAGCAGCAGGTGCGAGTAGGAGGCTTCCATTTTCACGCAGGATGGCATGTGGCCGCAGCTAGAATGAGAGTGCCGGCCCCACAAAACGCTAGCACTCCACACAGTGCCTGCGCTGCATAGCATGCCACGTAGAAAATCATGTTCATAGACTAAAACCATTACCTTCAATGACAAATGTGTAGTCCCGTACGTTCGATGAACTGCCGCTCGAAGTTGCATCCACACACAAGGCGGAGTGCAATACCTACTTAGCCAGATGACGGACAACCCGCACTTTCTTAAAGACCCTGAGGCACCACAGCACAAAAGAATATTTAGGTATCTTCCTCGACTGTTCTAAGCTGGCTTTAAGCTTCTTTTTTTCATTTTTACCACAAAGCACTAGGTCTGTTGCGAACTGCTCTGCGCTAGAGCTGACGGAAATGGAAGATAAAGCAGCTGCTGTCTCTTACCTATAGCTTACCATTGCCAAATGAATATCTGCTTCAGCGGTAGTACCTAGAGATAGTCAACACAAAAAGTAATGTTGTGAGCCAAAATTCAGGCGAGCGAAAAGCCAAATGCGACCGTGGCGATTAGCAGACGATCCGCAACTGAGAGCCGCCCGGAGAACAGCAGCGCCAGATTTATTATCATGAGGCGGAGACGCACGTAACTACGTTTTATCCCATACCGGTCGGCACAAGTACTCATCTAGCCACCGTGGTGTAACCATGACGGTTTCAAACATGGTTTCAAACGAGTTGCGCGTAGGCTACGTAGACTTTTCAAGCTTGCGTGTTTTGAAGATAAGCGAATATTTTTTTGCTCCGAGCGCGCGAATTGGGGCCCTCATTTAGCACCGCTGTCAAGTGGCAACTTTTGTATTTCGCGCGCCTTCTTTCAGGGCCAGTGAGTGAGTGAGTGAGTGAGTGAGTGAGTGAGTGAGTGAGTGAGTGAGTGAGTGAGTGAGTGAGTGAGTGAGTGAGTGAGTGAGTGAGTGAGTGAGTGAGTGAGTGAGTGAGTGAGTGAGTGAGTGAGTGAGTGAGTGAGTGAGTGAGTGAGTGAGTGAGTGAGTGAGTGAGTGAAAAACTTTATAGAGCTCTAGATTCGCTGGTCTTCTGCGGTCTCCTGATGGCTTCGTCCATCTTGAATAACGGTCGGTTGCCCTCAGTCCAGGGCTCCGCTGGAGGCAGTGCGAGACCTTAGGGCCGGTAAAACCTTGTTGCAACCTTGCAGCCGGCTTTTCTCAATGTGATCAACATTAACACTTCTTTAAAACCCGACGTTAATACTTTAAAAGTTAGCTATTTATCTTTACTAATTATCTTAGCAAAATGAAAATATACTGGAGACTAAGCCAAAGGCTGTGGCAAGTTGCGCGTAAGCACCTTGAGGGGCCGCCACGATCGAAACGATTTCAGCGATCCTGCTATCGGCGGTAAACGCGGCTGAAGTTAAGCCTAATAAAGTAATATTTCTCAACAACAATAAATAAGAAAAACATGCTTGTGAACTAAATTATAACGAGTCATAAGTATTAAAATAATATATCAAAGAAATGATATGCGAAGATGACACATTGTGCCGCAAGCGCCCCCGCGAGCACCGCAGCCAAGACCTACGGAACTAGAGACCTGCACATTTGGCGGGGTCCTATGAGACTGCGTGCGCCAACTTTCGTTAACTTTTTGGCCGTTGAGGGCGCTCAGTCGGCCTGTTCGTTAGTGTTCCTGTATATGCTCCTGCGGGAGCATATACAGGAACACTACTGTTCGTCAATAACATATACTAAGACATATAGACATATAGAGTCAGGTACCACGAGATAGACACGTTGTGCGTTGCGTGCGGAGAGGAGGAGGAAACGGCTGAACACTTGATACTTTTCTGTAAAGGGCTTCATCCTACAGTGGAAAGCAGCGGGACTGATTTATCCAAGGCATTGGGGTTTAAGTACAGTGGAGGAAAAGTAGATTTTAAGCGGGTAGAAGTAACCAAGCGAAGGTTATCTGATTGGTGGATAAAATCAAGACAAGAGTAAAATTTCATGTCATGGCTAGGTGCCTTGAGCCACCGTCCGATTTAAAGGGTTCAGCCGTATCCATCTATCCGTCCATCCATCATCTGTCATGATGATCATCAGCGTCTGCTTTCGACAAATGATTACTCTCCTCTCACTGCCTCCCTGTGCATTTGCCCCGTCTTATTAGTTTGAAACCTAGTAATGGCCAATGCAAATATGACATTTCTTCAAATCCTAGCGGTGAATATTCTGTTTGCGCGCATGCCAGGCGTAAGACTTTCTGGCATCTTTGCTAAGCAATGGATGAATGATGAATATTCACAGCGTAGACAAATGACAAAACTATTACATCCTTTAAGTAAAATTACTGACGCCATCTTGCTCAACGGGTTATTTGGCTGCGTTCCAATACTCTAGACGTCTAACAAGACGTCTAGTGTGACGTCTAGGAAGCCGTCCACATGTCCATGTATTGGATACGAAAGACTGTAATCAATATGCGCGAAATGTGATACGGCTAATATACACTGCAAAAGGAAAACACATGCGTGCCATTAAACCTGCTGTCTGCCGTACGTGGTACTCGGAGACGGCGAGAAACCTAAAGACAGCAGCGAGCTTTAATCCTGCAAAGACTAAAATCAATTCGCAACATGCCGGTGTGTTTGTTCTGAGAGTGTAGAGATAAAAAAGAATGTACGCGAAAGAATTGATGCAACTAATACAGCAACAGAAGAACCCATTTGTTAACCGTCACGCCAGCCGTCTTACCGCCCGTCGAGCAACGACAGCGACGAATATTAATCTATAAAATCAAGGTGCTAATTAAGACCCGGCATCGTGGCATCGTCAGATGCCGAATCACGTAAACAGACCACGTAAACAGACCTACAGCGTCCGCTGCTGTCGCAAAGCTCTCAACTGCACGATTTTCTACTGCGTGATTCACTGCTAGGAATCGCACGTCCACGAAGATTAATTAGCCACTAGTTTGCGTACCAAATAACATAATGGAATGACTCACATTTTTCCTTTCCTATACTCCGTGTACAGTGCGACGCCCGCAAGAGCACGACTCGCTCATCCGCGTACATCAGCTCCGCCATCTTTAGACAGCAAGTTAGCCTGCATCGATGTGGACTTCGGCGTAGCAGTCTAATCAGTCTTATTATTAGACTGCTTCGTGAGAAATGGAACGCGTCCTAAGATGGCGGCTGTCCGGCTAGACGTCTAAGTAGCCGTCTACTTGGGAGTATTGGAATGCAACCTTTGTAGCGTCAAGCCGCCCGTAGCTGCCGTTCCATATAGTGGCAAAAGGTATGAACTAGAACATTCGCGCTGGAGCAGTGCCAAATGGGCAGGTCTCTATTTCAGTAGGTCTTGACCGCAGTTTCAAACGACCGCGTGGGCAGCGTAGGCGAAATTAGGAGAAACGAAACTTTAACCTGTCCGACACTGCCGACGCGCCGTATACACGGGAGCAGCGCAGAGTGGTACAGCACATCCGACACGAGTGCACAACGCTTCTTCAGTGTTTCTGCCCACTTCAGGTATTTATGAATTCACTGCACATTATACCCCTCTTGGCGTAACAAGTTCACAAAACCGTTGAGTCCTCCGTGCCTTTGTTTTCTGTCGCCGTTGACCGTTGCGATTTGAAATTGCCGATGGAATACAACGAATTTCGCCTGGTGCCGTTTACTGCAGCGGCTTTGCTTTTTCGAGATGAGTTTAAAAAGTGCGTTCAGACTCATTAAAGCAGAAATAAGGGGCTGTGTTGCAGTTCAAGATGGCCCGACGCAGCATTGCTTTTTTAAGCGTGGAATCGTTCGCTACTTTGCTTCGCTTGCTTACATTTGTGGGTGTGTGTGGCTCACTGTGTGGCTGAATCTTAAGTGTCTCGCTGTTACAGATTGGGTTAGGTTTAATGGAATTTAGCGCTTGCATATATATTACGTGCATGTTCGTACGTGTTTTCTGCAGCCGCGATGTGAGCGTCGCATTCAGAATTATCGCGCAGGCCTCACTATCACCGGTAGGTTGGGGCAGCGCGCTGAAAGTCGAAAGCGCGCTCTGAGCCGCATACAGCTAGGCCGTCTGAGTGAGTGAGTGAGTAGAGTGAGTGAGTGAGTGAGTGATTGAGTGAGTGAGTGAGTGAGTGAGTGAGTGAGTGAGTGAGTGAGTGAACAACTTTATTGAGCTCTAGATTCGCTGGTCTTCTGCGGTATTCAGATGGCTTCGTCCATCTTCTTGCAGAACGGTCAGTTGCCCTCATTCCAGGGCTCCGCTGGATGCTGCTGCCAGTTGTGCTCGCCGAATCGACCTTCTTGGTCCACGCGGCGATCGCTGGAGAGCACTCCCTCCCACTGCTCCGCACTCGGGTTTGATATAACGAGTACCACGTCTATCTTCTGGCATGCCCGGCATGCCCACATTATGTGATACAGCGTGGGCGTTTCGTGGCACCAGGGGCATTTGTCATTGTATTGTGTGGGATACATTTTGCTCAGTACGTTTAGGCTGGGGTACGAGTCCGTTTGTAGCTGCCTCCACGCGACAGAGTTCTCTTTGCTAAGGAAGTTGTGTGGTGGTGGATACCGCTTTCTGCACCCCTTGTAGCAATTTAGTAGCGCCTAATAGTCTAGGGGTACAGGTTCGGTCCCCTCGAGGTCGCCTACGTTGGATGCTCGGTAATAAGCGTACCCTCGAGCTATCCTGTCCGCCTCTTGGTTCCCTGCCACTCCCGTGTGTCCCGGCGTCCATACTACCGTATGCCTAATTGGTACTTCGTTTGGTTGACGTTGTGTTATGTGGTCTCCGGGGCGGAGTATGCGGAGCGCTCGGTGCCCTATTCTGCCGCGTAGGTAGTTGCGGCACGCCGTTTGTGAGTCTGTGAGGATTGTTAGTGACTGTTTAGACCGATAGCCCTCCGTCTGAGTTATTTTTAGATGCACAGGCAGCTTTGATTGGCGATATTCGTGCTGAACTCCCCAGTGTGCCTCGCGGAAGCGTTGCTCGAAACTGTTGTGTACCGTAGTGCTGCCGCTCCAGACACCGCTTTTGCGTGGTACAACCTACCGCCTGCTCTAAGCATTGTAAATTTCCCTCAGCCCTCCACCCCGGCTGTCCCCGACGTTTCTCGCTCTTAGCGCGCACGATCGACCCGAACTCCCCACGGTATTCCTATCTCGTGACGCATCTCTTATCTCGTTCCTTTCTGTCGCGTCCACTTTCGTGAACATCCCAGAAACAGTTTCGCCCAGTTCGTTATGGCTTTTGTCGCGGTTTCGCGTCGCTTCCGCCGGTAGGGGGTGTTGTGTGCCAAAAGCAGCGGCGTACCGTGCGTGTGTTGGGGAATGGGGGCCGAGGGCGCTTTAGGGTCTTTATTAGCGAGGCAGCGCCTTTTGTGCTTTTTTTTACTTTTTCTGTTCCCATCTTCGTTCATCTCCTTTTCTTTTCACATACGCAATGCAAAGATACTATAAAAGGAATTACACCTCAGCTTTAAAACACCTGGTTTCCAGCCTCCTACAGTGCATTTGTTCTTTTTCAACAGGGGCTGGCCCAAGGACACCCATCAGAGTGCCCACAACAGCACTATGGAACTTGACCTATGATGGTAAGTGCACAAAGAAAACATGACAATTTTTTGCAAAATGCTCACTTTTGCATTTGCATAAAACTATAGAACGGTAGCCTCGATATTTCCGTGATGGATATCGAGACGTCTGCAATAGTGCATCAGTTTTACTTTAATGCAAAAAATTATTTCTTGATTACTCCATTTGCAAAACTCAGGCATGTCACGAAAATTTACACATTGTTCTAACACAGCTGTGTAAAAACTTAACCTGGTTATTGTATTCAGAACAAAACCTATAGTTATAGGCATACCTTGTCACTTTGTTCACAAAGTTTTGAATTGCTGATAATGCAATTTAAAAGATTCCCATTTTTGGCATATTTCCTCTTCAGATAACTGTGCCGTCTTTGCATCTCTGTGTTCCCTTGAAGCCACCCGTCGTTGTTCGATGGCCTCCTTAATTTCCTTATTCCACCAGCTCCGTGGCTTCCTCTCCAGTGGTTTAGTCATTTTACTTGTTTCATTTTTGTACTGATTAGTAGTTCTGATTATAATCCCACTTTTCCATGGGTCATTTATCTATTGCCTCATCTATGCTGGCTGCTATTAGCACTATTTGTTGGTCTCTTACTTTTGCGTTTTCTTTTTGACTTCTCTGCATTTCTCGCTCGATCAGGACTCCCAACTCTAGACTAACATGCTTGTGATCACTTCCAAAGCTGTAATTCCCCTCTTCATCTATTTCCATCGCAAGTTTGCTATAGATCCCCTGCGACATTAGGCAGTAGTCAATGGTCATCTGCCTGTTACGGGATTCCCACGTGATTTGTCCCTCACATTTAGTTTCTCTATTTACAATCACTAGTTCCCTTTTTGCTTCTCTCAGTACTGCATCGATTGTCCTCCCCGAGAATACCCCTGCATAGCTGTTCCTGTCCGACTTACTTATCACTGTCCATGCCAGCGCAGGCCCCATCCACGTGGCGGGGGCTGCAATGTCCACCAATGTGGCTTTGGATGGCGGTGTCAGCCATTTTTGCTTCCAATTCACCAAGCTGTTCTTGAAGTTTGCGCTTCACTGCCCTTTCTACCTGTAGCTCTTTCTAATGCATCCATATGTAACGACAGGTTGGTGATCGCTTGGTCAGCCCTGTCCAGACGTGCACTTAATACGCTGCATTTGCACATAAAATCCACGCCTTTAGCCTCCTCTACAGATTAAAACCGCATTTCCTTCAAATTCACTGACACTCGCACTCACTTGCAAACACGGGCTCAAATAAAATTCTGCCTACTGCAAAAGCCAAACCTAGAAAATGAAGAGCTACCTTTCTAAAATAGTTAACCAAATGAGCGCTGAAAATCTATAGCTGCCGGCCAGAAGAGACCCGGCAGTTAGGTCACTGACCTAAGTTCTGCCCTTTAGCCTGCACTTCACCCAACTAGCTTAAATCTAAAAACTAGCCTAACTAAACTTAGCCTGAATCTAAACTCAAAATATTGGAAGAAAAACACTAATCTACTTGATGCAGTCACGTCGCTCTCGCAGTCGTCAGTCCCGGCCACCACGCGTAATCCGAAGAGCGCCGAAACATGCGTCCGCACCGCATGACTGTCGGCTTATAGCTTCATTCGATTCAGTGCTGGTTCACGGCACCAATTCTGAAAAAGTGCTGCTGGTGCCAATGCAGTGCATAACCACTTCCGTGATGCAGGTGCAGTGCGTCAGCAGCGTGACACCTCATATGTGCGACAATTTTCAATCGGGCACGTGCAGGCAGGTTTTGTCGTCTGCTCGCCGTGGAGGCGTTGAGTTCTCGCTTGTATTTTTTGTGTGCGGTCGCTTGCATGCCTAACGAGACTTGAGTCGGCCATGGAGTTGGCCACGGTCGACGACGACATTGCATAGTTCTTGTTATGGAGCACTTCTACTCTTCCCATAGTGAATAAGAGAAAACCGACTCTGTGCTATCTTATGCCGCAACTCACTTGCTTGGACCGACGGCAGTTGAATTCCTAAGTGCTATAAAAGCGTGGTCGCATGCTATTTCAATTACAAATTCACAAGACTTTTTAGAAACTTAGAGAGGTGTTCAAAGAAATTTCGGCGAGCTTGAATTCAAGGTCCTTGCATATTTTCCGACGCCTATGGAAGAGCGCCCAGATCTCACCACCGAGAACCCGCCTCGCTCATTTAGCTCTTTATAAGCAGTGATAAAAAAAACAGTCCTTCGGCAGAACCAGAGCGCTTCACCGCTGCTTAGCGCTAGCCGCAGCGTTCCCATAGGAGCAGAAGAATGGCCAGGCAGCGTCGAATCAGCAGCATCTGCCTGCATGCTTAGCGCAGCAGGCACTGGTACTGCGCCAGTTGTACCAAAACACTCTCGGATTCGCCCTGCCCGCAGTTTGCCAACAGCCCACACACCGTCGTGCGATAAGTTTCGTGTGAACTCGCACACACACGCGTGGCCTGTCACAATTAACATGGCAACTAAAGCACAAAACACAAAAAGTTGCCTGCTGTCGCGTAGGTTTCAGTGCCATTTACTCGTAGAATGGCATCGAACCCGTCGACGAGAGCGAAAACGTCCCTCAATTCATGTTCAATATTTACGAGCTAACATATGCGTCCTCTGCACGTCGTCTGCTGAAAGCCATCTGCATGCGCACTCCTTTTTGGCACCTCCTTGGAGGCTGGTGCCGCGGTTCCTTGCACCAAAGCGGCACCAAGGCTCCCCCCAAATCAATCGCGGACGGCGGTGCAGAGGGCGCTGGGAATCGAGGGTTTTGGTGCAGTGCACCATGAACCGGTGCAGGCGGTGCAGTGAACCACAGCTGAATCGAATGCAGTTATAGTCAGGCTACACTTGCGCCACAAGAACGGACACTGCACTAGCACGGCACTTTTGTGAACTAGTGCACAAAGTGCAGCCAAATCGAGACCTTTTTTCCAGTGCAGCGTGCACTTATTGCGCTTCCTTCTTCGTTTTGCATAAGTGCCAGCCTAGTGCAGCTGTAGTGAAGCAATATGGCGGCGCCCATGTCCAGAAAGTGAAGAAGATATGAGAGTAGTCTCTAAATGAAATGACAGTTCTTTCTTGAAAGTAGAAGTGAGGAACTGTTCATGACGTCATAACTGTAAACCTAAGCGGTCAAGTCAAGCCACATGGACAGCATTTCAGCACATATTCGTAAATTGTCTGTGTGTATACATGCGATGACTATATTTTCGTGGGAACGGCAGTTTCTTGGGGATGGTTCATGGCGACGTTCATTGCTATTTGGTGCTTGAAAATTCATGTGGTTCGGGATTTTGCCACCCGTTGATGTTGGTGGCATGCAGTTGGCTGTAATTTTGTAGCGACGCCAAGGCTAGCAGACGACCAGGCCTGCACCAACGCCTCCTCTAACTATATGCCAGTCAAACGGGTAGCGAGAGCACTGCCGAACCCTCTCCTACCACTCTCAGGGCGGCCGCTAGCGGCGCTGAGGTCTGACACTACGTTCCCTCGTGGTGCTGCGGTGTGCTTATTGTGTGTGCTTGCTTGTTCCAAGCTTTTCGATGCTTCTCTAATGCTAAATACTGCAATTATGCGGTATTGCTGCATGCAATTGTGCATGCAGAGTCAGCGTAAAAAGGAGCCAGGTGTCTCGTTTCTTGAGATATCCGCCGACCTCAACGCACGTGCATGGCGGCTCAAAGCGATTTCCAGGAAGGACTGGAAGCCAAAATCTTCTTCCAATTATTCGGTAATGTGCAACCTGCATTTCAACGCATCAGACTTCAAAGATAAATGCAAGAACCGGCAGCTGAAACCAGGCGTTGTGCCGAGCATTTTCTCTGGCTACCCTTCGTACATGAGAAAGGCTCCTGGAACCACAAGAAGTGATGCCAGCATTCGGAAACTTAAGCGAGAGCCTTCAACAGACGGTTCGTCAAAGCTATGCTCGGTCGACAGGAGTACCAGCGGACATCAAGCATTGCCTCTCTAAGTAGCAAAAGTGGACGTACAACGGACGGCAAGTTGGATATGAGTGTGCCTTGACCAACGGAGATGAAAGTGCAGCGTGGTGTTCCTCAATCAACGTAGCGACTCCGGATGCTGTGCACGCTCAAGGCAGCCGCAAGGACACAGGTGAGCCAGATGATAATTTTGCATGTCTTATAGAACTGCCGCAGACCCAAGTTTATGCAACACGCTCCTACGGTGTGCAAACGTCCACGACAGCATGCTCAAGCGTTTTTGTCGAACGGGAATGATGGCAGGAAAAAGAGCGCGCACTCAAAAAAAGGAATGAAATGCTTCACAGGACTGTAGATTCCTAGAAGAGCTTCAAAAACTCAAAAAGAGCAAAGCTACGTGAACGCATTTATGTAAGTTGCATCTGATGCGGAAGAGGGAAATAAGAAGTAGACGTTTCTTCTTGACCAGATAAAAAACTGCAAGAAGAAACGGCCAGTGTGGTCAGGGCAAACAGTGAGACATTGCATCATTATAAGAAACTTGTCTGCCAAGGCTTATGAACATCTAATGTCCGAGGAGCTGCTGAAGCTTCCATGTCGAAATACAATGCAGAAATATATTGGCACAATATCTGGAGAAATCGGATTTAGTGAATTGGTGCGCTGTCAGCTACAAGCAGAACTTGAATCACTACATAGTCCGGAGGCTAAAACATGTGGACTTGTGGATGAAATGAGAATCCAAAGCTGGAATATCATAGGCAAAGAGAGCTTCTGTTGGGGAAGTTGATTTCTGTTCTGACATACAGCACCTTGTTCCTGAATCAGAAAACTGCACTCTGGCTAACTCTCTCTTGTGCTTCCTGCTTTGCGGCCTGCATGGGAATTTCAAAATACCAGTTGCTTACTTTTTTACAAAGGGATGCACCGGCGAACAGCTCGCCACTTGCATTCGCCACGTCATCCAAAGAGTAGATGTGGGATTTGATGTCTTGCGTCTTGTCACCGACAACCACCGGATCAATGTCGTTGCGATGGATATATTGTGCAAAGGGGAGGCGAAAGCACTTGCTCCTCATCCCTCTAATCCCACGAAACCTCTATTCCTTGCCTTCGATCAGTCACATTTTGAAAAATGCAAGATCGCAATTCCTGGTAAAGATATCGGTGGCTCGCAAGAAATATCTTCCAAGTATTTGAAGACATTGTACAGAATGCAACAGCACTTGACAGTACGGCCGATACGATTCCTTACACGCAAGCACTTGTATCCCTCAAACATTGAAAAAAATGAATGTGCGGTCAGCCGTACAGTTGTTCCGCGCTCCAGTAACAGCAGCGTTAGGCTACCTGAAGGACGAGGCTGGCCGTACTTGTGATGCAGAGTTCGCTACAGCAGGGCCAACAATATACTTCATGAAAGCCATACAGAAGTGGTTTACTCTCATGGACGTGAGCAACTGTCAAAAATAAATTCATCGAAATGATCCTGACGCACGTCAATTCACATCAGTTGATGAGAGACTGAGATGGCTTGAATTTGAATTTCTTGCTTACATGGAGGAACTCAGAAAGAACAGCAAACCAGAGAACTTTCTCACAAAGGAAACCTGCCATGCATCGCTCACCAGGACCGAGGAGGACTTTACTACCTGAGCGAGGAGCTGGTAAATGTTCTGAGAGGGCTTCGGAGATTTGCTGATACCGTGCTCAACAACAGAAGCTCCATTGCTAAGCCGTTAGAAGCGTCCGGGCTCTCATGGAACTTCCTGTGTCCGTTGCGAAAAGTGCAACGAAAATCAAAGAAAGATGGTTCTGCATCTCGTCGCAAAGAAGTTTATGAAGCCCATTTTCACGAACTATGCCGTTGGAGTGACGGACAGAAACAGGGCGACAAAGGTTCTTGAGCGGAAACCATTGTCCTGCAAAGTGTTGAAGCTATAGCTGGCCAACTCTGTGAAGCCGTGATGTTGTTCTTCATAACGAAGTAGACAATGCGTAATCATTTTTCTTGCCCACAGTAAGGGTGAAATAAACGCAGTTTATACGCATACTTGAGTCTCTACTACGCGGCGTCCTTCATTTTTGCATGTTTATTGAACCAGACCGATCGCTGTTCTTCCTGCATGGTGCCGCGCCGGTACTGCAAGCTCTTTATTATTTACTTGGCACTGATGCGAAATATATTTAGCACCTACATGTTATAATCTGCTAGCAGCCACAACAAGTGGTTAAATTTTAATGCCCGAAATGTTGAACGAGAAGTCGCTGCTGCGCCCCGCCCATTGGAACGGCCCTTCCCGACCCATAGAAGCGCCACCCCTCAGAGAAAGCGCGCAACTCCGCGGCGGAACGCCAACAATGGGAGAGCGAGCCACCTGCCTGGCATCTAGTTATAGGAGGCGTTGCCTGCACTGATCCAGTGCCAAGTTGCACTTGAACTGAAGCTGCACACTGGCGGCACCGCCGCGGAACTCCACTGAACTAGTGCAGCGAGTGCAGCCAAATTGCAAAGTGACCTTCGGCTTCACTCACTCAGGATACTTGGTCACATTTTTGCTGGGACAGCCACTAGAGGGACCATAGTCTAGCCCGACCATGGCGCAGACCAACAGCACCGCAGAAAAAAATTTAAAAAAAAAACGGCATGCATCATGCGTGTAGTCGCTTTGTTTGAAAGCAGTTTTTTTTTCCTTTTTATAATTCACTTCCAAGATGTCTTCCAAATATGTTTCATGTATTCCACAATTTTTCCCTGCAGCCGATTGCTTTGGGGCCTGAAGTGTATATCAGTCTCGTGCAGCGCCAGAGAGAAGCAATTTTTTCGAAATAAACAACAGGCAGCTTACTTTTTATTCTTGCAATTAGTTCTGATACCTTTTACTATTAAGCATTGCTGTACCTTATGAAATGTCCTAAAGGAAAGCAGATGACATAACGATGCTGCCACTATGCCAATAGCGGCGTTATCATTAGTATCCCCAATAGTCGCAGTGGTAACAGCTGCCTTATATTGCAGTATTTCATCCATATAACATTGCACTTAAAATCATATGGTTTTTAAACGCACACAGTATTTACACTATAGCTTTACTATTTATGTAGTTTTATTGCCCTGCTTATCACCTTGACAGCACCAAACTGCATTTTACTACTAGCACCAGAATTCACAGATGCTACCCATAAAATAGAATGTTCTCGTACCAAAAAACTTCAAAATGCTCTGCCTAGTTTCTCAGCATCAGAGTGGAGCATGCATTCATATGCATGACAAGCTTTCAATTACCACAAAAAACACATGAACAATAAAATTCAGCAGACCAACTTTAATATAAGCCATATTTTATATCCTAACACACTATTTTGTTTCTGCAACATTAGTGTCAAACAATTTAATTCATATACCTTAAAAGAGAAATGGGTGGGCACCTGTCGAAATGGAACTTGTTTGTGTCTCACTACTGCACCAACCAACCACAGCATTAAAAGAAAAATTATTTTAATGTCTCATTCCGTAAACAAGCCAGAGACAACAAAAATTTTGCGCTTGCAAGTTCATACAGAGGATACCTCTTTGTTCAGGAGGCAAGCTTTAAAAACAGAACATTTTTTCGTCGCAGAGGAACAGTGCGCGACAGTCATAGATGCTGGTGGAGCTTCACCGCAGACAAGTATCAAACTATAAACAACATTTTCTCATTAAAAGTGAAGCTTCACTATTTACACAGCCTTACTTCTAATGACCTTCGGTATAGGAGCAAACTAGGTTTGCAATTCACAATTCATCTTGGGCCTTGCACCAGTTTCACTTGCTGGAACTGTGCCTGAATAAAAGGAACCAAACATTCCTGCTTGGCAAAAAAAGGCATGCATACACGCATAGTCAAAGGACTATAGACAACAAATTTTTGCTTTAGTGCTTTCTTCTTTCAAACGATGCTGAATAATTTATAACTGAATTTCTTCTTGATGCTGTTTCGGTTTTGTCGACCTAACGACTGTGATGTCAAGTTGATGTTTTGGTCACATGATCCCCTAGAAAAACTAATATAGTCGCTGACAGGCCATTTTTTGTCATTACAAGTCTTGGAAGAGGCTGGATTATATTAGTTTTTCTAGTAGATAACATAACCAAACATCAACTTGACGTTACAGTCGTAGTTCGGTCGATGAAGCCGAAATCGAAACAGCATGAGATAAGATATTCAATTATAAATTATTTAGCGGTTGCAGGCAAACACCACCCAGTGATCCATGTATTCGAATTTCTAATGAATCGTTTGACAGAAGAAAACACGCAATAAAATTAGGCGTCTATAGTCCTTTCTCGTCAAACTCATGTACAGTGCTCAAGCAGTGCACTGCACTACAAACAAAGTGAAACCTTTCCGCAGTTGCCAGGCTCTAAAGCCAAAAATTACAGAAAATTAAAGTGACACAGATGTACAAGCCAGGTGGGTAAAAGAACATTACTTGAATGCTGTCAGCTCTGTTATAGTTCATTTTTTGAATGTCTGCCCCGCACTGCCCGAGCACTTGGGATAAGCATGATGTAAAGTCCTGACAAAAGGTTTACAATGTCTCATGCTGTAATGATGCAGCTCGGTGAGCAACAACCTTCCCTGCAACATCCTGCTGTTGGCAGCCCAAAGAGCGACCTTTCTAACAGAGCAATGTTTCCTTACGTGAGCACACACACGAGGCAAAGCCAAGCAGCTGACACTGTCATGAACCAAGCAGCCTCTGCCGCCTTACAAAGTCCTTACGAGAAGTTACAACAGCAAAACTGTAGTTACTACAATTTGGAACCCCAGAACTGCAGGGCAACAAGGCTAAGGTGAATGTTTAATGTGTCTAACTTGCTTCGTGCCCTGAAATAAAAACTTGGCTAACGCATGGGCTTGGTGCCCTTGGTGTGGTCCCTCCTTGGTGGGCGACTGAAGATGCCAGTGCACCCTTTTATGTGGTGAACCTTCATGCTGGGACATTGGCCGGCCTTCCACGTGTCACTGTAGTAACTCCTCCGCAGGCATTGGCTCTGCATACAACCATGTGGCATGCAAGCAAAGGCAATAGTTAAGTCTCAGTAAGACAGAAGCAGCAGGAGGAGACTAAACTCAAAGTGAAACAAAAGAAAGTGATAAGAGTTTGGTCTAAAAGAACCATGCCACACTTCAAGTATGACCCATGACTTCTGCACGTTACATACTGTATTTACTCGCGTAATAGACCCACTCGCATAATGAATTCTGGTGTTGATCAACGGGAAATTAATAAAGTAACAGGAAGGGAGCAGTGTGGGTCAGGAGAACAGTGCGAGTTAATGATACCCTAGCTGAAAATCAAAAAGAACATGGGCAGGACATGTAATGTGAAGAGAAGATAATCGATGGTCCCATAGGGTAACAGAATGGGTTCCAAGAGAAGGCAAATGTAGGCAGTCGTGGCACAGCATGGCAGAGGCCCTGGTGAGCTGATGAGGTTAGGAAGTTTGCAGGGATAAGACAGTTGCCATTGGCCCAGAACAGGCTTAGCTGAAGGTCAAAGGGAGAGGCCTTTATTTTGCAGTGATTGTAGTTTGGTCCAATGATGACGACAGCCTCGAACCGATTTTTCAGACTTTTTAAGGCCGACCCACAACGAGCGATTTCCCTGCGAAAAACTGACGAAGGCGGCTGGTAGGTGTTCGCCATCAATCAAGCTGTGCTAGATATGTTCACCAGGTGGTCAGCCGCCTGCTGGAGGCGGCCAATGAAGGCTCTCAGCGCAGACCAATCATGATTGTGTCTTCCGCCCACCACATATAGCTTTGCTACCTAGCTTGAGGGTGAACATGGCGACAAAAAAAAAATCCTGCCGCACCTCACGCGGGAATACGGTCCGAGTAGACCCGACCATGATTGCAACTGCACAGTGTGGGCAGCCCGCGCAATTTCTGCATCTCCTCTAGTCTATGCTCCGACGAAAAAGGACAAAAGCTGTAAAATTAGTGCTTAACCTAAATATTAATATGTTGCCTTTATTGCCACTGAATAAATAATGGCTTAACTGCAAATGTAAAGCAGTTTTTTTTTTGCAATTTACCGAGAATAGAATCACGCCATTTCTGGCAACACTGAAATCATGTGGCCGGCCGACTGTTTTTTGCCGCCTGCGCTGCAGCACACCGATGACACACAGGCGTTCCTCAGAAGAGACATGCACATTTTCACAACCAATATTTCCTACTACGTAGAGCTTTCAGTGAAAGCTCAACTGCTCAGACTAAGATGCAGGCGAGCATTGCACCATCAGCTGACACTTTGAATACAAATTAATTAAATCAATGTGCAGATGGATCAGCTTGGATAGAGCATGGCAGTGTTTATGCGCAATTGTTAGTACACAAGGTAAAGAATGGTAAGAGCAAGCTCTACTCTTCTTCAACACAATGGCCTTTTTTGCCTACAAAGAAGAATATCCAATCTTGTTGATAACATGACAGCAGTAGCATCACTACAACTCAGACTGTGCAGCTTTTCAAGGGAGGTTGGAGCGTAGGAGGCCTCTGGCTGCAGATAGTCGTTCCCCTGCAAAATGGGCTCCTTACTTTGTGTGGTACGCATCAGCAAGCCTTGTGCAAAGTATAGAGCGGCACAGTGGGTATGCACTGCAGTCACAGCACAGTATTGCTTTTAGGCATGGCTCAAGGAATGATCCATAGGTGCGCAAACCTCTGGCAGTTGCCCCCCCTTTTTTAAATAAAGTTTCATAGGCTAGTTTTCAAGATACCTGAATTTCATCACGAAAATGTCAAAAGATAGGCCATGACAAATACATGGTACCTCCTGGAGTTTACTATGCGATATGAAAAACATTCTGACTCAGTTGTAGAAAGAAGGCACGAAGATGGAGCTCGACAACAGAAAAAACATGAACAAGGGTTGAGGAGGAATTCACCAGCAAATGTGCCATCGTTTTGAATCAATTGAGATTTTGTGTTGTGCAAGAATGAGCTAAGGGTTTATTCTCACACATTTAGAAGTTGTATGGCTCAGTATAATTGGCGAGTGATGTGGTGTGGACATGTTCTGTGTGGACATGACAAAAGTACGACTTGGTCATATGGAAGCCAGTATTACACTTGCAAGTGTAACATAACAAAGGGCAAAATTCATGATTTCTTCTCAAGCCAACTTTACTGAGAAGCAATTTTTTTTGTTTTTGAAGTTCACAAATTTTGAGACTGTTCCATTATTCAGACCATTTTCTGGGTTACGTAGAGTCCACAAAATCAGCCCGGGCTGCGCTTTCCCCACACTTACATGTCACCACCCCCCATCCGCAGGACTTCTAAATTAAGAACCCCATTAAAAAACTGTACTCCAAAGTCTTTAAACAAGTGTGCTGAGCGAAACACACGAAACTCACGTAAAGCAGAGTTTCATGGTGCAGTTTTTCTATGATATGCACAAGTCATATGCAATTGCCCTGCCTAAATTTTGGCACTGGTACCAGATTCATTATAGCTAGAGAAATATGTGGGATTTATGGTGGACGGGGACTTGGTAGCCTTGGGGTGGTGGAGTCGAGGGAGAGAGGCTCTATGCTGCCTGGCTACATAAGTGCATCACAAGTCAAGCAATCAAAGATAAAACTAATTTCAGTGTAGCGTTAGCCAGTAATGAGATTTTCAGGTGTAAATCCATCATTTTGGGATCATTTTTGCACAACTTCAACTTTTATCATGACAGCAGCACAGACAAAGGGATAAGAGCATGCCAACGCTAATTTTGAGTGCAGTGGCATGCTTTCGCATGCAGAAAACATTCTAGATGCTAGCCAAGTTTTGCTTTATCCAGCACCTAATAAAAATGGACACTCAACACATTTTGCACATATGCAAAGCAAGACAGAGTGCACCTGTGAGGTGGATATTGCAGTGGTGGACGGTAACAAGAGACATGACTCCACTGATGGACAAGGCACGTTACTTCTCACAGTTCAGGCGAGGTGCATGATAACACTTCTTCTCAGAAACCCCACCATGGAGAGAAACCAAGGGTCCTACACTTAAAGGGAAGAACAAGTCGCGTAGTCAGTTTGTGAACATCCCACTCTTCTTTTTCTCCCTGCCTTGAGATCACTTCCCTATGAAAAACCCTCAGAAGAGACTCAAAAGAAACGCCAAAGCCATCGAAAGCCAAGGTAATGCTGTGTTCAAGTGACGATTAATTCGTGCAACCCATCACTGCGTCCTGTTCACTGTTCGATACACATACCAATGCCCATGAGACCACAGCTGTGTGCCGAGAGTCCACTTGTATCTTTGCTGTGCCTGTGTGTTCGCACTAAGAAAGTCTCTTGTATCTGACACCCAGTGTCATGCCACCATCCTCTGTTCTTACTGAACAAGTGTTTTATATACTGGGGTGGTGGTTAAGTGGCCTCATCTGTGTATGCACTCAATACACTCATGACGAATTACACAACTCATGCAAAAACTGTCAAGTACCAAAATTAAAAATGGACATTAGTGATGTTGCTGGCCCAAGTCACTCTGGAGTGCATCTTGGAGCAGCAAAATCAGTGTCTGGCCGGCTCGCTGGGGTTTGAACCAAAAAAGGTGCTTACAAGCATCAGTAAGCTGGCTTAGTTTACATAGCTGGCAGTGGTGAGTACAGTCGAGCCCGCTTATAACGAACATGAGCGTCACGCAGCGTCCGTTTGTTATATCCCGAAGTTCGTAGTAAGTGGACCACAGCTTTAAAGACAGTTGCGTGTCAAAACACAACTTTTTCTTTGCGAAAAAGTCCGTGATGGATGTCTGTTTCTGCAGCGAGGGTCCGATGAGGGAGGTTTTCAGTTTATTTAAAGCAGAAGCGTGCTATTGCCGACGCCCATAGACAAGTTGTCTTAGGCTCTCTACGTAGCTCATTGCTACAAGCGCGCTTACGGGTGTTGGCTCCGAAGTTTCATCCTTTTTTGACACTTCAGAAACGATGCCCTCGTCCGTGCACGGTTCCACAGTGTCGGCGTCATCATTGACAGAAATAAAATCATTCCAACCAATGTCATGACCCCTCATGTTCGAGTCGACGACGTGCTGCCACAAATCGCCGCCGGGCTGGTCATCTTCCGAAGCATCAGGCTCGGCATCAGACACTGTGTCGACGAAGCCGGCCTTGCGGAAGCAGTTCCACTCGCCAATGGCAGTCACCTCCGCCCAGGCCGCTTT
The DNA here is from genome assembly GCF_052857255.1 of Amblyomma americanum. Lineage (NCBI taxonomy): Eukaryota > Metazoa > Arthropoda > Arachnida > Ixodida > Ixodidae > Amblyomma > Amblyomma americanum. The sequence goes on along the minus strand of NC_135497.1, from coordinate 454,305,565 downwards.
CATCATTTCTACCGCTGAACACAATGGAAATGGGCGCACTGTTCCCGTCCACTATCCCGAATTACAACCAGGGCCCGAGATTTGAACGAAGCGCAACAAGAGTGACAAAAGCACGATGGGGTAGGCACAGGCAGCAATCAAGCCAATGAGACTAAAGATACAGACGGACAGCGCCAGCGGAGAGACCAATGAGGGGCGTCCGTGAGTGTCAGTGCAGCCACCTCTTGGCTCCCACGGAAGGCCTGCTTCACGGAGCGTGAACAGCAGCGGCGCGGTTGATCACGGAGGCCATGCGCGGATTTGCAACAGAGTGAGGAGAGGGGAGCGAAGTTGCGAGGAAGGGCCGGGGGGACGATGTTGGAAGGTGCATCGGCGGGGAAGGGTAGCTTGTTCGAGAGCGGGCGGTTGGCCTGCGATGAGTCTCGGGAAAACATGCCGTGCGCCAGGCGCACAAAGGGGTCGGAAGCCGGTTATCTCACATCACAGCACCGAGTTTACGCCGTCCGTTCGCTGTAACCGATCAGCAGGGCTTAATGACGTTCGTTATACATGTGATTTTGTGCCACTGAAACAATGTATACTTTGACGGTAGAGCAGGTCTTGTTCGTTATAAGCTAAAGTTCGTCTTAAGTGTTGCCGTTATATGTGGGCTCAACTGTATAAAACTGCAGCAGAGAATTACTGCATTTTACCAAAACACTCAAGTACAGAATATGGTAGAATCTTGACGATACGAATCTCATGGGGTAGCGGAAAAATTCGCACCATCCGAAATTTCATATCATCCAAAACTAGCATAATCTGTATACAGAAGCATGGGCAATGCATTCACGCAGATCTCTTCACAGATGACAAGATTTACACCTACAGCCATGCGGCCACAGCACACTAGTCGTGGCGCGCACATCATGGCTGGCAATCATGAAGTCGTGCCCACGCTCTCTACTCTCTGTGTGTACCGCACGATTAGCGATTGTATCTTGCACGTTCGTAACATTCGTAGTGGCGCAGAAGCCTGTTTGGAACATCCGGAATTCTGTACATGGTACCCAATTTTATGAACTCTTATCATCCCAAAATTCATATGAGCAGTGTTCGTATCAAAAATTCTACTGTACATGCTGTAGTTTTCAGTATTGTGAAATACCGTAAAAACCGGAATATAGGTCGAACTTTTTTTCAAAAAACTATGGCGAAAAGTCGACCCCCGTCTTATATACCAGCCATTGGCGGAATAACTACAGAAGTCTTGCAACAATGGGCGGCTGAAGCCAACAGCCTCCATCACCATCACCATCAGCAGCAGCGCGGCGTGTCAACATTAGCGATATTCTCGCACCGCCATTTTGCGTTTCCGTTGCTGTGAAGCTATTTTGGTTAAAGGCTGCCTTTTCACATATTGTTTCAAAATGAGCAGAAGCCGATGGCAATTCACAGTCGCCTTCAAGGAAAACACGATTGAGTACGCGGAAGCTCACAGCAACCTGGCGGCACAGCATAAATTTGGAGTATCCGAAAAGAACATTCAGTACTGGTGGAGGCAGAAGCTGCATATTACAACTTGCAGCAACCAGAAGAAAACATCACTTTGTGGGCAGACCGCAGCATATCCAGAATTGGAAGGAAAGGTTGCGCTGCATGCAAGATCGCTTCCTGTGACTGCCGAATGCATCCGCGTGAATGCGGTAGAGATTGCGCGTGCCTCTAGACTCACGAGGGCGCAATTCAAGGGCTCGCCATCCTGGGTGCGGCGATTCATGAAGAGGAAGGGCTTTGCTCTACGGCGTTGTACTTCTGTGTGCCAGAAACAAACACGCGGGCCGATGGGCATGCGATATTGTTACAAAACTGGCCGGGTGTACATACGAGCAGCATTTAAATGAAAATAAATACTGTCACCATTGTGCAACCTGTTGAGTCGCATTTGGTTCAAGGTAAGGATGTCTTTGGGTACTTTTTCCACTGAAAAAGATTTCTGAAATTTTTAGAATTGGTTACTTAGCGTGTCGACCTATATTCCGGTCCGACCTACAGTCCAGTTTTTACGGTATATGTATTTCAAAATGCCTTTCGGGCTCAAATTATCAAAGCTCAAGATATCACAAAATAAAGGATGCCAGTATCAACATGCTTTTTCTATCGGCTTAAAAAATTGAATTTGGCTTTTCTTGGCATTGTGAATAGCACAGACAAATTGTGCTATGGGCTGTGCTCTGTGAAAATTTTTTTTGTGTTTTTATGGCCCCACATTAAAAAGAACAAGTATGTGCCATTACATAAAAGAAGGTGGCAGTTAACACGTGTTGTCTGCCTCTCGTCTTCGTTCCTGTTTCTAAAGTTTACAGCATACATCATGTGCAGAGACACTGCATGTGAGGCATTGTTTAGTGTCTATGCACATCCCTTCCTGTGTTGTGTTGCCCTCAGCAGAGTGCAGCAAGCATTAAATTTAGAATTGCCAAACTAGCCAAACGCTTTGCATCCTTACAACACAAGTACAGCACTGCCAGCAAGTGGCTGTTTTTAATAACTGCGCATCATACGCAAAACCTACTGTGCAAGAAACACTGCAGGAAGGCACGTTTGGTCTTTCACTACTTAGACTTTCCGTCACTAACAATTTGTGTCCAGGCTAAATCTGTTACTATTTATGTGAACATTACCACTGTATTTTTTAGTGCAAAAGCACTTCTAGCTGCACTCCCCGGGTTTCAGCGGTGTCTGTGTGAAGCCTCCGAGTAGCAAGTGTAACTGGCTCACTGGACACCTCAATCATGCTGTTGAGTAGGCAGTGGCATTTATGCGCCTTTTTTTTGCTCAAAATCAGGGGAAGCTCTAGACTTCATTGATTTTGGGGAAAGGAAAGGCGCAACTGGTTCCCTGGGTCAGTGGACACCTCTGACACCTCAATCACACTTTGAGGTATGTGGCCGTGGTGTCCACCTGCAAAAAAACCATGCTTTCGCACATTATTTCATGCTTAGCAATGCTGAACAACCAGCCATTTTTTCTTACTGCATCCATTTATTAGTCACTGTCAGGACCAATCAGCTACTTGCTGAGAGGGTGGCTCGTGGACAGCCAATGCAACTACAGGCTATGGCTGCTTTGTTTAGAACACCAAAAGTGAGCCCCAGCACCTTAAGAAAAAAAAAAAGTGAAATGTTTCAGACAGTGTGGCTTGTAACTTTCCAAAATATGCCTTTTTCTGCCACTACACACTAAGATGCTTCTTTGTTGTTCCCCTCTCATTTTACATTGAGCTATTCAGTCTCATACACCCAGCTACTTCAAGTCGGGTATAAGTATACAAGCTGCAAATGAAAGCTGTTAGTCCAATACTATGGTAATTGCAGTGATGAGATTGACTAAAGTCACTTTGAAGCAGCTTTTAGAGCAGCCAAAAGTGCCTTTTGGCCCAGAAAAGTGAGCGTTTGGTGCAGATATATACTGTATGTTCTAGTGTATAAGTTACATTATTTTTAAATAAATTTTTCGTCGCAACCTGACGTGCCACCATGCGCCATCTTTTGCCGTTCCTAGCAACTATATTTGAAAAAAGAAAAGTCATTGAGTAAAAGATAGGAATAATGGAGTTAATACAGTTTTAGCGCAGCGGGATCTGCTGTCGAACCCAGATATATTGAACCCGCATATTTCGAATTATTGACTATATTGAACACAAAGATTATCCCCTTGAAAATACTATGTATAAGTATAGGACAGTAGCATAGTATATCAAACTCCAGTTTCGCCGGCCGTTCGATATTTCGAACGCTACGCCGGGCCCCTGGGAGGTGCGCTTTCTGCAAAGACACTCGCATCTCCGTTCGCACAGTGCCCGACACGGAGGCGAGCGGCGACGTTTGCAAGCCATGCCTCCTCGGAAAAACGAGGAAACTGGTTGTAAGTGAGGGCACCGCCTTCTACCTGGTGAGGGAGACGTGAGAACTGGAAGGAGCCAGCATGGCCTCCGCAATGGAGCGGACGCGCACGCCGCCGGAGCCGATCGCGGAAGCCACGAGCCAGGTGGTGGTTGCGCCCGCAGCGCCACACAACTGGCACTATACTAGGCTACTAGCACCAACGGCACATTTCTACTGAGTTTTCTCCCTCTCTCTCCTTCATTTCCCTATGTGCCTTCTCATCTGACCGGGGTTGCCAGATTGGGCTATTAATAGCCAAATTAGGCTACTTTTTGTCCGAGTTGGCGTCAAAGTTTTCCTTTTGGCTATGTGGCTATTTTTTGGCTATGTTTTATTTTTGGCCAACAGCCTTTTTCAGCGATTGATGCGTCTGCAGAGCGGCTCTTTGTTGAAGCGCTGTTAGTTGATACCAAACTTTACGTGAAATATTGCGATCTGTGTGGGCAGCCCAACAGCCTTTACACAGAAGGCAGAAAATGCGTACTTCTAAAGTGTGTGTCATTCCCCAGAGCTAGCCTGTAATCTGGCAGTCGATGTGACTGCCTTGGTGACTGACACTGAGTGCCTTGTATATAATGCACAAGAATTCTTGCTCGCGAAACTTTCAGGTTGATCGTACATTTTCCAATAAGGTGTTGTGATGTGTTGGGTTTTATGGCACATAGGCTGCTAAGGCCATCATGCGCCAAGCTCAAGGTGTAGAATTGGTTTTCTGTAGAATGTTTAGGAATACGAAAAATCGTCGATGGTGTAGATGGCCTAAAAATATTGAACTGCCTAGTAAAAACAGAGAAGAAGAAATCTGGAAATAGCTAATGGTAAAAGCCCCAGAGAAGGTAAGGTAGCCTCAGCGGCTATCCTTGGCTGGGCAAGGATCCTGAGGCTCCGAACCAATCAAATAAAAAGCCTCAGCCTTCTTCTCAGGAATGAGAAAGTGGCTGAGGTGCATCATGCAATAAAGCGAACCAGTGGTTCAAAATTTACAGTTTTTCAAGTACTCCTGCTTCTTTTAAAAAGCTAAAAACTGAATGTATGTTAACAATGGCATTGTCATTTAAGAGCAGTGCTGGATGAAAAGGAATGCATTCATTATAAAATTGGGTAAAATACTTTTTCTTAGTGTTTCTAGTTGCACATATGAAAATAAAACGCGATTAACCGTAAGATCATCTCCGCATTCACAAATAGGTTTGTCTTGTTTTGTTAGGAGGAAGTTATGCGTAAGGTGCGTGTGACCTATCCGGAGACGGCATAAAATCACTTCCTTAAAACGTTCCTGGTGCACACGATTTAAATTCACCTAAAACTAGCTTCACCAAGTGTAGTTTATTGTTCACTTCACCGTTCCATTCCGACTGCCATTTTTCTCTTAATTCACGCTGTTCCAAGTTTATGCAATGCTTAAATGGTATATTTACTTTTTTTATTTCCTTCCCACGAGCGTTAGCAGTGCAGTAACTGCCCTCTCGTTGCCTCTTATTCCGACATGACTGGGAACCCAGCAGAACTTTGTTTTGTCCTCGAGCTGCGGCTGTTACTATCTTGTGCATGATGTCACCAAGAATCGGAGTGACTGCATTTCTAGAGTGAAAAGCTGTAAGTATACTGAGGAAGTCTGTGTAAATAATACTGTTGGTAAGGTTCTCGTTTTCTATTTTTTCTACGGCCACACAGACTGCGTAACATTCTGCAGTGAAGATGGATGAGCACTGTGGAAGTCGTACTGTTTTCTCCGACTTCCCTCGGACCACTGCGCTTCCTACGTAAACGTCTGTTTTTGAATCATCTGTATAAAACTGCGTAAAACTACTGTATTTTTCTTCGAGCGCAAGGAATTCTTGTACTATATGTTGTTGCGGAGATTGTTTTTTATGGAACTGTGTCAGAGTGAGCTCACAGATTGCAGGAAAATTGTACCATGGAGGCAGTGGATCTCGTCTCCGAGCAATGTCAGGTAATGTATCTAGTACGCCTAGGTTTTGGCACATCTCTTCAATACACAGAATGAGTGGCCTGATAGCGAGCGGTTTGTTGTGAAACAGTGTTCTAGATGGGCACTTTGCGACTATTTGGCAACATAGGTGTTTGGGCAGTGAACGGATGTTTAAAATGTATGAGCATGTGAGCATGGTACTTCTATCTGTAAGCGATGGTTTGTTGATTTGTACATGAAGACTAGGTATGTTTGACGTTCTGTAAGCACCAGAGTAAAGATGCAAAACTAAATTATTTATTGGATCTAGTCGTTTCAGGTATGAAGGCCTCGCTGACCCACAAACTATACATCCGTAGTCTAAGGTGGAGCGTACCATGCAGCGATAAATTTGTAAAAGACGTCCTGTCAGCACCCCAACGTTTACGTGACAGTACTTTGAGCATATTTAGGGATCCGTGGGTATCTGTGTTCCGTTCAGGTGTATGAATGGGTCGTCTTGTATGCCTCGTTTCAGCGAGAAAAGGATGGCTACTATTTTTTGTGTGGAAAACTGGAAACCGTTCTGATCTGCCCATGTCACTAGTTTATACATTGTCAACTGTATTTGTCTCTCGCATGTTGCAATGTTTGAGGATGTGCAGGCTATTTCAACATCATCAACGTAAACTGAATACAGGATGGACTTTGGGATTATTTTACTTATGGAATTCTTTTTTATAATAAACTATGTCGTGCTTAAAACACATCCCTGAGGAACCCCGTCCTCTTGAACAAAGCTCCTGGGCAGGGTTGATCCCAGGCGTAATTGAAATGAGCGGTCGAAAGGAAGTCAGTGAGGCAGTTTAACATCCTACCGCGGAAACCTAGGTTGCCCAGGTCGCGGAGAATCCCAAACCTCCAGGTTGTATCATACGCTTTCTCCATATCGAAGAAAACGGCAAGACAGTGCTGTTTGTGCACACAAGCTTCTCTTATTGTGTTTTCGAGGCGGACAAAATGCTCTGTTGTTGAGCATCCCTTTTTATAACCGCATTGATGGACATAAAGAAGTTCATGGGAATCAAGGACAAATGTTAATCTTATATTAAGGACACTTTCAAAAGATTTCGTGAGACAGCTTGTGAGGGCTATCGGCCTATAGCTACTTGGGGAAGTTGGTGGTTTTCAAGGTTTCAGGAATGGCACTATGATGGCTTTCTTCCACGCTTTAGGTATTTTTCCTTCTGTGAATATTTTGTTAAAGAAATTCAAGAGTTCCTCTATGGCAGGCTGGGAAAGATGGGCAAGCATTTGATAGTGTATCTGGTCGGGTCCTGGAGCAGTTTTTTTGCCGGCAGACAGTATAGTACTGATTTCTTGGAGAGTGATTACATTGTTGTATTGTTGGTTTGCAGCTCCACTTGTTGGAAGTCTGCTTTTCACCAATACTTTTGTATTTCAGGAATGAGTGTATAGTGAGATGAACTAGAAACTGCAGCGAAGTGTTCCCCCAAAATGTCTGCCAGTTCATTTATGCTTGTTTGTATGCCAGGTGTTGTCAAAAGAGGAATCGTGAATGGTGAGAAGTTGGCATTTATTTCCGAACCTGCTCCCACGTTTTCTTTGATGTTATGTAACAGCTTATAGATGAAATGTAACTCTGCCATGAGGCTTTCTCGGCACTGTGACGGACGTACCGAGCTCTGGCTCTTGCCTTTTTAAAATGTACGAGGTTTTCTTGTGTTGGGTACCTGCGAAATTTACCCCAAGCTCTATTTTGTTTTTTTGCTTCCTTGCATTCCTTTGTCCACCACACTTTGTTTTTGCCGCACCACTCCCGAAGACTGAGGAATAGCCAAGAGTGTGGCAGTAATTATACAATTCGTGAACATTCGTTTATCTCATCGATGCTGAGGTTTTCTAAAGCTACGTATATCTTCTAAATTGGCTTGTGCTCTAAAAATTTAACAGTCTGCTAAATGCAGCTTCCAAGGTCGCGGTTTAGTTGGGATGATTTCTGGTGCGGATGTCAAACGTTTTAACACAGGAAGGTGATCACTGCCATATGTGTTGTCGATAACATCCCATTTAAAATCGTTACAAACAGATGGTGAACTAAAAGACAAATCTAAACAGCTCATATTTCCTGAGGTTGGAGAGCAGTATGTGGCCTTTTCCGTGTTTAAAAGACATATATTGTTTGTGAGAATAAAATCTTCCAATTGTTTGCCCCCTAGAGTCGCAGCGGTCGCTTCCCCAAAAAGGGGAGTGAGCGTTAAAATCCCAACTACCAGATGTGGCTCTGGAAGTTCATCTATCACTTCTTGTAGGTCATGAACTGTTATTGTAAAATGTGGAGGAATGTATATGGAACAGATTGTTAGTATTTTGTAGCTGACGATGCTGACTGCTACCGCCTCAAGTTTTGTTTTGAGCTTGATTTCTTGAGCAGAGACGCCACTTTGAACGACAATTGCGACGCCTCCCGAGAGTCGATTTGCCTGCTCTCGATCGCGTCTAAAAGTTTTATATTGGTTCAGGATATGCACATGTTGTGGACCAAGATTGGTCTCCTGAAGACATGAAACTATGGGTAACATTGACCCTAAAATATGTGTTATGTCACTGTAATTCCACATAAGTCCTCTACAATTCCAGAGAATTAAAAAAGCCATGTTTATGCTTTTGAGAGGAAATGAAAGGGGATTTACTTATGTGGTATGCCCATTATGAGGGGCCTGTCTTTTTTTCGCTCAAAAGAGCTGTTCCACCGCTGCAGAGTGGGCGGACATCCATCACCTCGGCAGAGGTGCTGGAGGACCGCGCAGCCGCGGTTGTGTTAGTTTCAGGCCTCTCCCGACGGGGGGAAGTCCTGTGGGATGCCGACCCATCGTCCGGCACTCCCTGCTTTGTCAATGGCAGGGCAGCTTTCGCTGTCCCTGCCTAGGACGTGGATGGCCCTGCCATAGGCTCGGTGGGAGTGGCCTTGGCAGGTGCCGGAGTGCTGTGTGGTGCTACGCCCCTGCGCACTACATCAGCGAAGTTTGTTTTGTTTTGCTGTGAAGGAGAATGTGTTCGTAAGCGCAAAACGCCTTCTCGCTTCTTTAAATGAAATGTTTTCCTTCGTCTTTATGGTGATTATCTCTTATTCTTTCCTCCAGGACGGACACACCCTGGAGTATGCAGCATGGTCTCCTCCACAGTTTGCACAGCGCGGGGCTGCGTCACATTCATCGGAATGGTGATCCTTCGAAGCACGTTTGCGCAAGTTTTGCGACCGCGGCAGCTCTGTGAACCGTGGCCAAACCTTTGACAATTGAAACATCTGCGAGGGTTGGGTATGTATGGTCTTACATTGCCTTTCAAATATCCCACGTCGATAGTGTCAGGCAAGGTGGGCAAGGTGCTGGTGTTGAACGTAAGGATCAAGTGTTTTGTGTCTATTTCCTTATTGTCCTTCCGGATTTTGATTTGGTGGACATCTATGACGTCTTGGTCAGTGAGCCCTTCGAGCATTTCTTTTTCAGTGGTGTGAACAAAATCATTTTCGAATATTACCTCTCAGACAGTGTTAAGTGAGCGATGAGAAGTCACGGAGACCGAGATTTCCCCTATGGACGTTAGGTTGGAGAGGTTAGAGTGTTGGACATTGTCGCAAAGTTCGAGCAATAAGTTGCTGCTGGGCATTTTTGACAGCTTACAGCCAATGCCTAAGGTTTCAGTCAAGCACTTTGACACAAGGAATGGAGGTACTATTCTTGCTCGTTTTTCATCGCTTTGACTGTGGATTACGTGAAACTTGGCGAATGTTGGTTTCTTTTTGGCAAAAAAATCTGCTGCTTCGTTCCGCCCTCTCTTGAGAGAGCGATCTGGTTTTGAAAGGAGGGGAGCCATAAGAAAAATTTAGTTCTTCGGTCATGGTGCCAGCCACCCACCACGGAGTCCATCAAGGGGACGGGACAGGAACTTGAAAGCAAGTCCTGCCCACGCCAGCTGTACACCTCAACTATAACCAAATATGACGCAACTCAGGGTAGTTGGTCACACAAGGTTAACCCTCGCCGCCAGAAAAAAAGGAAAAACCAAGAAGTGAGAAGGAGATAGGAGAATTGTGAGAAAGAGATAGGAAAGCAAAAGACTGGGAGGAGGATAGGAAAAGGCAACTGCCGATTTCCCCCGGTCGGGTCAGGCCGGAGGTGCCGTCTACAGGAAGCTGGGGCCAAAGTGATGTGTTGCCTCCGCCGAGGGGCCTTTAAGGTCCAAACGCTCGGCATTGGCTCAACCACCAGGAGCCCATTTTCCCCGGACACAGCGATGCCACGCACGGCTAGGCGCGGGTGCTCGGGTCCGTGGTGATGCACTGTTCACCATCATCCCCCTGCAGGGATGTCCCTGCGGATGCTCGAGAACCCGTGGTGTCGCCACTCACCAACGCCTGCGAGTTGCAGACGCCCCCCTGCGGGGATTTTTCCAATAAGGAAAAGAGTACAGAGAAACATACGCCACCACTACCTCGGGTGATGTCACCAACAATTATGCGAGACACAGCCCGAGGTGATGGAGGCAGTGCTGGACATCTTGTGATGGCTCAGCCTTGCACCTGCCTTGCACCTGCCTTGCAATGATCATGAATCTAGAAGCCCACTTTGAAGCAATGAAAAGCAGAGAGCGCTGCTACCCAGGAAGAGTACATATTAATCAAAATGTACACTGATGACCAAAATTGACTTTTTGTTGAATTTTTATGCCCAGTTATCAGTGAATTTGAGGGAATGAACAAGATCTTTCAGTGCGAGGCCCCGGCCCCTGTCTGGGTAGATGAGGAATTTTTCTTGTGTGAATATTGTAATAAGGAACGTCTTGCAAAGCACAGCGTCGCAAACAACCAGCGGTACAGTCCAGGCACAGACCAGAGGCAGCCGTCAGTCCAGAGCACGCGCGAGGGACTAAGCGTTCAGCGCTCGAGCTTTCGACCGTTTGGCACTTCTCATCGTCTTCTTAGTTAAGCGCCAGCCTCTGAAGATTCCAAAGCCGAAGGCCAGTCTTACAATACATTAATGGCAAGAGTCAGAATGCCTGCAACTACGCAGAAAGACAGCGCCAAATGGAAGTAGCGCACATTATTACATTTCAGGGCATGCGGTATGGGAGTTCTTTTTCTCGACAACCTTGAAACGTACGTCTTCTCTCAGAATCTCTGACAAATGTTTTCTGTTGGGTAGGCACCATAACTTTATTTTTGCATGCATTAAAAGTGAACTGAAGGGGCTTCCTGCGAACCTAAAGCTTCTGAGCAACCTGCACTTTCCCGAACCAAAAAAACAAAGTACTACAATTTTGACCATCGCTCATTCGGTGCTTTTATAGCGGAAAATTCAATTGAGGCAATAGAATTCGAGTATTTCCTGCTCCAAACAATGTCGACGATCTAATAGAGGATACCCGGCTCAAAGTGAATTCTGGGCAAGCATGAGAAATACAAAACATATTGCCGGTGAGCCAAAGTCCATCCAATGTCTAAGCTGGCACTTTGTTATCACTACCTTTATGAAAGGCCGCTGTCGAACGAATGTTCAGCCAGGTCTCGCTCACTAAAATCAAGCTGAGAAATAGAATGTCTAACTAGACTTTTTAAGCACACCTCCACGTGATGTTAGGCCTGGCCAGGAATGAAGGCTGCTACAAGGATTTTAAACCAGCCAAGAATTTCTGTCCAGCTTAAGCTCTAATATTTTGTATGGGCCAAGCAAGTTTTTTTTTTTGATAGCGTTATTTATTGCCTCTGGGCATAAGAGGAGTTGGGAAGAAAAGAGAAAGAAAAGAAGAGTGGGTGGATGCTAAATGAATTCGGCATTCCGCGGAGCACTCTAAGTATACTGTTAAAAAACAAGCAGGACATGCTTGCTCAAAGCAGGTGAGCAAAGTCGCTCGGGAGCATGTCGTGTGCGCCCCGCTGCTTTCGACAAAATTGAGAGGGCACTGTATACATGGTTTCTCAAAGTCCAAGCAAAAACATCCCCGTGGATGGCCCCATGTTAATGGAGAAGGTCAAATGGTTTGCCACGGCTCTTGGCGAAGAGAACTTTTTCGGTAGCACTGGGTGTTTGCAAAGGTTTAAAAACTGCTGCGGCATTGTGGGAAAAACCATTTTAGGCAAAAGTGGTGCTGCAAGCAGCCAGGAGATGCAGCAGTGGCTTTCAGAGAAGTGGCCGAAGATCGCTGCAAAGTTTTCACTTGCCGAAGTCTTCTGTGCAGACAAGACTGGTCCCTTTTGGCAAATGCTGCCGAATAAGACACTCGATCTCCGTGGGAGCTCAGTAACGGTGGGAAAATGAGTGAAGTGCGTGTTACAGTTCTGCTTGTGGCAAACATGGATGGCTCGTGCAAGCTGCGTCTATTTGTTATCGGAAAGAGCACGTCACCGCGCTGCTTCAAGAATTGCAAGCAGCTTCCCGTCCGCTACGGCTGTAATATAAAGGCCTGGATTACACGCCAACTTTTTGATGAAAGGCTGCAGGCTTGGGACGCTGAGTTGGGCAGGTCGGGCCACCGAGTATGCCTTCTGTTAGACAACTGCTCGGCCCATCAAACTCGGGCCAAGGTATCACAAAGGCTTTCAAGGTAGGCTACAGAAGGAGACTTGTTCAACGGCTTCTTTTAAACCTCCATATGGGAACTGATCTCCAGATTGACCTGCTCGGCGCCATTCAGATGATTACCGGCGCTTGGAACAACGTAAAACAGGCCACGGTAGCCAACTGTTTCGGCAAGGCAGGCCTTGAAGTGGCTGGAGATGAATGTCCTGAAGCTTTGGATAACACTGCTTGGAAGATGCGTTTCGCGACTTGTCCCATTATCCCGGCGTCGTCCTATCGCAACTTAATGTTGAGGACTTCATCAACACCGACAGCGAAGTTCAGGCTGTAGCTGACCTCACTGATGAGGTCATTGTGGCCGGAATAGCTGGCGCCCAAGAAGGCGATTCCAGCGACGACGAAGACAACTTGTTCCAGAAGAGATGCACCCGTGCACAGCCGCTGAGCTGGCATCAGCGTTCTGCCTTATTCGGCGTTGTTGCGATGAAATGGAAAGTACCAAGCTGTCGTACCTCGACTGTCTCGAGAAGATCAAGACTGGTGTTTTCAACTTCATTAATCACAGCCAAAAGGAGTCGAAAATTTGCAATTTTTTTTCTGTGACAAAGTGTTTTCACGTTGCGTGCCATGACTCTTGCAATCGGTAGTAAGCCACAGCTTGTCATGATCACGAGATGCGGGTTAAGCCTCTATCTGTATATCGAATTTTTGCTATATCGAACTATTTTCCGATCCCCTTAGAATTCGATATATTCGGGTTCGACTGTACAGTGATTCACTTCCGCAGGGACCCAACTACTCCTGCACAGAAGCAGGTGTGCACTCCTCAGGGACATCTCCCGGTGCGGAGATAGGTCACTGCAGATCGCGCTATGCTAAAACTGTTTTTAAAATGTTATCCTACGACTAAAATAACATAACCTTGCAACAACCAGACTGAACGCAGCCGCGCCACGAATTGCGTGCCGCCACCGCATCCAGTCCAGCCACAGTCTCGAAAGTTTCGATTCCGGCGTCGCATCCGTATGGCTGTGACTCCTAAAAGGGATGCTAGCAGTAAAATCGATGCCCACTCAGAACTTCGCGGTAGTGTGCTGTTTCCTCACTTCGGCCAAGCAAAGACTTTGAAGTAAACACTGGCACTATTTGTAAATGTTTGTACCATGCGCATTTTCGGCGCACCCTCAACGCCACGGGATGACCAGAATAAATCTGTGTGTGCTGCATGCCTATTTTGCTTCTGTTTTCATTACGCGGTGGGACAATGTGCCCAGCCAGCATGATGCCCGCCTTCATATATGTACTAAGAACTGATTGAAGGATTTATGGAAAAATTGCGGTTTCCGCTATTGCTGCCTAATGCAGAGGTATAGATCATACGGGGTGCCCGAGAATTTTGTTTGTAACAATCTTGTTCATAAGGAAATTTTGCTCATACAGAGTTTTGACACACGCTTGGCGCAGATTACTCGTAATTTGTAGTAATGTAGCAGTATGCAGCAGGTTTTGCTTTTTGGCGCAATTGGTGCAGCAATCACATCACTATAATTGCCCTATATAACACCCACAAGCTTCCACTCTTGAGGACATTACGAATTGCACCAGCTTCCCAGTTTTTCAACAAACTATACTTTCACACCAGCACTAAGCTAAAGACCCTCTATAGGTATCAATAAAGTTGCACTTCAAGCTAAGCCTCGAGAAACTCACCCTGAACAGAGGCATCAGCTGTCCAGTCCAATTCAGCAGCACTTTGAACGTTGATAAGGTGTTGTGAGACGAACAGGTCTCAGCCAACGCTGATGCATCACTTTCTTCCAGCTTTTGCTGCTGCACTGGCTCACCCGCCGCTGCTGGGAGTGGGACACAGTCGGCTGCTGCTGGTTCTAGATTGGGCCGAGACAAAGGTTGTTAAGGCACATTCACAAAGACAAGTTGCAAAGGTCATGTGGCCACTTTTGTTGCTAAGCAAGTCACAAACAGTTGCTTTGGTTGAAAAGTAACTGTTATGGGCAGTCGCTGCTTTGCGAATGGAGTTGCAAAGCTGCTGAAAAAAAGGAGCAGAGCCTCTGAAGTGACACAGTGCATGTTTATACAGTCGAGCCCATTTATAACGAACATGAGCGTCACGCAGCATCCGTTCGTTATATCTCGAAGTTCGTAGTAAGTGGACCACAGCTTTAAAGACAGTTGCTTGTCAAAACATATTTTTCTTTGCGAAAAAGTCCAATATGGACGTCTGTTTTCGCAGCGCAGATCCGACGAGGGAGGTTTCCAGTTTAAAGCAGAAGCGCGCTATCGCCGAAGCCCTTGGCATAGACAATTTGTCTGAGGCTCACTATGTAGCCCATTGCTACAGGCGCGCTTATGGGTGCTGGGTGCGAAGTTTCACCCTAATCCGATACCTCCGCGTCACTCTCGTCCCGCACTTCAGAAACGATGCCCTCCTCCGTGCAAGGTTTTGCGGTGTCGGTGTCATCATAAACAGAAATAAAATCATTACAACCAATGTCATAACCCCCCCCATTCTCGGAGTCGACGCGCTGCCATAAATCACCGCCGGGCTGGTCATCTTCCGAAGCATCAGGCTTGGCATCAGACACCGTTTCGACGAAGCCGGCCTTGCGGAAGCAGTTCCGCTCGCCAGTGGCCGTCACCTCCGCCCAGGCTGCTTTCCTCACCTCTACCGCTGATTACAATGGCAAATGGGCACGGTGTTCCCGTCCACCATCCCGAATTACAACTATGGCCCAAGATTTGAACGAAGCCATCGAAACGTCCGCGCCGCAACATGATAAACAAGATTTACAAAAGTGCGCGACGGGGTAGACATGCAATGTGCACAGGTGGCGATCAAGCCAATCAAGCTAAAGATAGAGGCGCACAGTGCCAGTGGAGAGACCAATGAGGGGCGTCCGTGAGCGTCAGTGCAGCCACCTCTTGGCTCCCACGGAAGGCCTGCTTCACAGAGCGTGGCCTCTGCAATTGGCATCGGCGGCGGCGCGGTTGATCGCGAAGGACATGCACGGATTTGCAAGAGAGTGAGGAGAGGGGAGCGGAGTTGCGAGGAGGGGCGGGGAAGGCGCGTCGGCGCGGGAAGGGTAGCTCGCTTCAGAGCGGTATGAAACGGGGCGGGCAGTTTGCCTGGGATGAGGCTCAAGAAAACATGCCACGCGCCGGGCGCACAAAGGGGTCAGAGGCAGGTTATCTCGCATGGCAGCGCCAGGTTTACGCCGTCCGTTCGCTGTAACCGACCAGCAGGGCTTAATGACGTTCGTTATACATGTGATTTTGTGCCACTGAAACAATGTATATTTTGGCGGTCGCACAGGTCTCGTTCGTTATAAGCAAAAGTTCGTCTTAAGTGGGGCAGTTATATGTGGGCTCGACTGTATCTAACTTCAAAGTGCCCGTAAGCGTGCATTAGACAAGTGCACTTCGATGCAGCACTCAACATGGCAAGCAATCATGGAGCCTAACATGAGAAACAGTTTTACTAGTGCTTTTACTCTCAGCAATAACAGAAATTCTGTAGCACCAGAAGAACAGTACATTATTTTCAAAGAGATGCCACATAAAAATCTGAACACAAGAGAAGAAACAAAACTACACTGCTACCAGATGACTACCCAAGTACACATTCATTATATTACATTTTCTGAGGGGATGACAGTATATCGCATGCTTCACAGATGTGCCCCTGGCCATACTCAGCGCATGCAGAGCTGCGTGCTGGCAGCTATGATGTCATGCCACAGATAGCAGCACCAGAGACAATTGTGCAGGCAGTGTTCATCAGACACTTCATCTCATTCTGTGGCGTCCAAATACTAACAGTGAAGGCACAAGTGGGGATGATGACTTGGGTGGACAGTAACCACCAAACCGAGCGCGCATGTGGTTAGAGGTGTAAACATATGCTCTCGGGTCATCAAGCAACAACGGGCAGCCACTGTCCCAAATATGGTGCCCAGGTAGCTGGGACCAGCCAAATAATGAGTGCATATGTTGCTCTTTAGGTGTACAGTTAAAACTCGATTTAATGAAGTTGAGGGGAGCCGTGAATTATTTCGTTAAATCGAGAACTTCGTTAAATTGAATGAGGCATTTCTTGGGCACATAATTCAGTACATTCGATTACAGTAAAACCTCGTTAAAACATACCCGCTTAAACAGTACTTTCGTTTTAAAAGTAGTAAAGTCAAGTCCCCGACTGAGCACCCATTGAACATAATGCATTTTGCATCCGCATAAACCGTACCAGCTTATCGCGGTCGTATCGGTTAGCACGTACCATTTTCACTTTTCGTCGCACTCGCGCGTGACGAATTCACGCCGGTAGCACCGACCCAAAGGACGGTTCGGCTAGCGGCGCAACAATCTTCCCTAAATACCGCCGACGGGACGGCAAGCCACACAGCTAATGACAAATTGGCGCCAAAGTTGGTAATGATACAACTAGCGCAATCTTTGGGGGTCCGTATGGTCATCGTCATGACCCCCTGCGCTACTTTCGAGTGGGTAGCGCCAACACCACGACCGGCGCCGCTAGCGCGTATGAAAAGAAACAACAAAAATTCTTACTCGACAAGAAAGGCCCGAGGGGACTACAAATTTATTTTCCGCCAAAGAAGTCGGTGATCTTTGAATGCGTGCGCTTTGTGAGCAACGGCCGCACCGATTTCTCGTAGGTCTGAAGTGTGTCCAGCGCATCTTCCGTCCCCTCGTGTGCGCCGGCAAAATGTCGCAGCAGATCGAGAGCATCCATCACCTGACCTGGTGTCGGCACGGGAGCTTCGGCACCTGCAGGGTTGTCGGCAGCGTCTTCAGCCGTCACTCCCTCCACGCTTCCTACAAGCCGCAACATATCGGCATCAGTCAAAACTTCCGTTGTGACTGCGTTTGCGTCGGCGTTCACGTAGTCTGAGAAACTTATGCCTGAGGAGTGGTCTTCAGCGTTTTTTTGCGCGAGAGATTCCCCGACGAAGTGGCGCGGAGGATGTCATCTTTCCCTTTCAATATTGTGGAGAGAGTACTCGCTGGAATGCCATGTGATGCAGCCACGTCACATTTCTTCTGTCCACTTGTCACAGCACGAATTATGTCCGCTTTCTCGTCCAGGGTAAGCCTTTTTCGTTTCTTGCAGGGCTCCATCTGCTAGTCAGGAGGGTTAGCGGCGCGCTTGCTCGCACACACCACGTCCGCGTTCACGATAGCAAGGCTAGACAGATGGAGGCCTAACAAGCTGAACTTGACAAAGACGTGCGTTCAAAGGCACGGGGAAATCCGCACAAGAGCGAACACAGAGCACAACACACAAACACACACAAAAAAAACATGCGAACTGCAACAGCGCCGTCTATGAGATGTGGCACGGAACTTTTTTACTGCTGGCGCCATCTCGTGAGCTCGACTCAAAATTAAAACTCGTTTTGCGCCGCGCAGTTTGAAAAAAGCGACGGGATGAAGATGCTCCGCGCTGTTACCGCTGACTCGCAATCAATAAATTTTGGGGTGCTGTCTACAAAATAGACCAAAAATTAACACTTTTTCACCTTTATTTCTCGAAAAAAGGTTCGTTAAATCGGGACAGATCACGGAATCGGTTTCGTTATTTCGGGTTAGTCAAAGCATTGAACCCTATGGGCGTCTGAGGGGGAATTAGGATACCTTCGTTAAATCGGGTTTCGTTAAATCGAGTTTTGACTGTATATGCAGAAGCAAGATAACAATGCAGTCCCTACATGGCTCAGCAAAAGCATTACAAACTCATCTACTGGTTCTACTATACAGAGCCTGGGCTCCAAATGTTCCACTACATAACTAAAAGTCATTTCCAACAGCCCTTTGGCCTGCGATCAAAGTGAGACTACCTTCTGAACTATGCGAGACACACGCCTAACTCATACCGTTCTTCGTTTCTGACCCGGCACAGTCACCAAGATACAGGCTATGCGTAGCTTTATCAGAGCCATGTTTTGGCCTCTCGCTTCTAAATCGCCCTTTTCGAACTTGTCCTTAAATCCACGTCTAAGAAATGAGCGTTAACATGTTCACTGCGGCAGTATTTTTGGAGCGCTAATTCCAGTAAGTCATGGCCTGCCGGTGGGTCACCCTTAAACTTTCTCCGGTGCAGCGTGACCCATCAGTGGGCCACCAGCACAACTTGGTATTCGTGCCACACAGCAGGGATACACGTGACCCACCGGTGACGCACGATGCAGTGAACGTGTTAAGAGAGATTTACCCTCCTGAGTTAACTGAAGGTACCCCTCTGGAATAATAAGCAGTAGATATCCAAAAATTTTCTTGCAGTGTCTTCAGCTTTGTGAAGAGCAAAGTGAACATCATCTAGAAGGTTCATTTTCGGGGAGAAGTCTGGTTTTACCTGAAAACGAAGGGCCCTAGTTATACCCTATGGTATTACATTATAAGGAACTTCTGACCACGAAATAGAAGCCAGAAACCATTTAATTAAAAGAATAGTAAGCAGCATAACTTATAGGAATATGTTGCAGCAGGCTGACAAGAAGGAACATTATACTAGGTTCGGTATACTGGAAATACGGGAACTATTCCATTATACAGTTGCCGACGGATTTTTCAGACTCAGCGAGACCCGGAAAATGGTCCAAATAAATAAACAGTCCGAAAAATCTGTGAACTTCAAGAAAAAACACATTCCTGTGAGAAACAGGCTTTAAAAGTTGCCACTCATCACTTTTAGCTTGCAACCAAAAATATTAGACTGCACCTGAGCCAGAGTTATGCTTTAGTCATGTCTTCACCAACTCAGAATAGCGGGCAGTGCAATGAGGCTGGAGCTGATGCCACAAATGAATACACGCGCTGCGCGAAGCAAGAATGGTGTGTCCATGGGCAACGACAGTCATAAAGATCGAAAGACAGAACCTCCGTGGCGGACACTGCAGCTGTCCTGTCTTCAACGTGATCGCACTGTATGCCACCTTGACGGCAAAGCTCAGTTAGGGTGTCTGGAAGGAGAGGTGTGAAAAATGCGGCACGCTCCCCATAGACAGGAGTGGCCCATTTGCGTGAATGCTGCTAGGGCCAACCAGGGCGCTGCAGTCGGAGTCGCCAGCAGCGTTCCGGAGGAGACGACGGAGCAAAGGCAGTCTGCGCGTGGTTTGCCGTGGTTCGTCGTCGTGTGTTTCAGTGCGGTTTGCTGCGTGTGGTGCTTCTTTATGCTTGCTGCATGCTTGCAGAATGCCATCTACGTCTACGAAAAAGGTTTGGAGATGGTGCTTTGCTCCCAGGTGTGATTCCCGTTTTAAATCGTGCTCAGAAAAAGTGTTGATTTTCCGTCCGCTGGCTAGCCCTAATCTCTTCTCGAAGTGGGCGCTGCTATTCCCAGAGCCGACAATTCACTGCAGGAGAATTCACTTATCTGTGAAAGACTGTTTGACGCATGTTACGAACTTTTAGCACTTCTACGCATGCTGATGCTTTGACAAAACTGGTGTAACAAAAAACAACGTTCTGAAGCTCTCTAAAGCTGAAGCTATAATGGCGTGCGACACATCTCTCAACTTTGTGTTCATGGTTTGACAGCAGCAGTCTTCCAAGCGCTGATTTTTCTTGCTTTTCTTGTCTGTCAAGAGGTACATCCGACAAAAATTCCTGCACATTGTGAACGGCACTGAGCAAGTGATCCCGCGCGACGTTCCAGTTTTAAGACAGGATGCAGTGCCTACCCCCTTTAAGAACCTGCCGAAGTACATTTCTAAAACATTGCCGATGGACAGGAAGAGGTGGACAAGCAACTCGCAGAACTGTTCCATCGAATGAGAAGTGCACAGAACCAGCAAGGTCAGCATGTTCGCAGGAATTGTGCAGAGGCAATAGATGTTGAGGAAACGATTGGCGGCGATTCAGCCAATCACTTCATATACAACCTGCCGCGTCCATCGGAACGCTTGTCTATCCAGACATACAAGAACAAAAATGCAGTTTCACACTAAACTGCAGAGTACTTCGGCACCGAGATTCCACCTTTTTTTTTCCAAAAGATTCTTTTGTTCGATCGGCAAGAAGAAAAAGCCGAAGTAAAGTGCAGTGTATTTCCATCAGGCCTCTTTCATTTTCGACGCGACATTCAGTCCAAAAAGAAGAACAGGAAGTTAGACTAGCTTAATTTCATTTACGTTTTACGTAGGCAGCACGAGGCACCCCACAGCAGGGCCAGCGGATTTTCGTGGAACAAGTGCTTGGAGAGACTCTGAAATCTCTCGCCGCGCCCTGTGTGATAGTTTAATGATGCTCTGCCAGGTAGAAACGCAAAAAAGAGATGCCAGAATAAACTTCCCGGATAACCCTTGCTTTATAACTATCGCATTCACCTAGGAGAAAAAAAAATACTCCATATATAATGGTGCAAAACACATTCTGCCCGAGGAAAGGTGCACGAAAGCGCACTGGCTTTAAAAAACATGCATAAAATGCGTGCTTAAGCCACCTGAAAAATTGCTTAAAGTTCGCACAGGTCCCCAAAGATGCTGTTGTGTTACCCCATGCTCGCAAACCACATGACAGCAGTCGCACAATATAAGCTTCGCGATGTCTAAAGAACTGCGCAGGCTGCTATAACTTCGAACACTAGGTAATGTGCATTTCCACTGCAGTCTAGTCCCTCCGCGCGCTGACGGCGCCCCTGACAACAGCGCCGCCGCGCGGCATTCCCAGCCGGTTTTCACACCTCCCCTTCCAGACACCCTAGCTCAGTGTGCCAACTCAATTGGCAACAATGAAGAACAAATAGCCAAACCTATCCAAGTCCAAAGAAAAGAACTTTCACACTCCACAGAGTCATAAATATCGGTCACGAATATGCATGTTTCTATAAGGTGCGTGATGGTTCCTCAACGAAGTCCGAAATGTTGCACAGGTCTGTATCATTGAAGCCCGAAAAATCTGTCGGCTACTGTAGTGTGCTCACATGTCATTTATTTTCAAATGCCTTCAAAGTACCTGTCAAGAAAAAAGTTGCCTGAAGGAAGACAAAACAATAAATAAAGCCAAGATGTTTTACAAATTACGGGAAAAAGATAAGGAGATACAGTAGCCGACAGGTAATTCGGACTCCAATAATTCAGACTTGTAGGATATTTCGGACCTCGATGAGGCACCATCAGACACCCCATAGAAGCGCATACATATTCGCTATGGATATTTCAGACTTCAAAAATCCATAAGTTTGATTTTTCAGACTAATTTCAGTCGCCTGCGGGCCAAAATCAGCCATCTTATCGGCTTTTCGCCAGCGCAAAAGGCTCCATCTTGGATTGAGGTGGATTTACGCTGTAGTTGGATTGGCTTGACATACTTTCGGTACCTCATTGTTGCCAGTAGAGGTCCCTGCGATCTCTGACACTTCGAGATGACAGCCGGATTGCCATCGCCGTCAACTTGCTTTTGTCGCCGACGTTGTCGCGGGCAGTTATCGCTTGTCCCATACGTTGAAAATTTGTTGTTGGGGGAAGGAAATTGTGCAGGAGCTATCTCACATCTCGGCGGGAAGGGATAAAGGAGGGACTGAGAGAAGAAAGGAAGAAAGAGGTGCCGTAGTGGAGGGCTCCGGAATAATTTCAACCACCTGGGGATCTTTAACCTACTCTGACATCGCACAGCACACGGGCGCCTTTGCGTTCAACCTCCATCGAAACGCGGCCGCCGCGTTCGGGTTCTAACCAGGGTACTCCGGATCAGTAGCCGAGCGCCCTAATCCCTGAGTCACTGCGGCGGGTCTCATATGTTCGCCATTCGCCGTTTCGCCACTTGGGTTTCTCTGACCGCATCGACCGAGTGGCGCTCAGTCTTAAGTTACATCCGTTCGCCGTTTTGAACGAAAAGTGCCTTATCTTTGCGTGTGTTTGACGAGCGGTGTGGTGTACACTTGGGTTGTGGATAACATGGCCCCGCCGGGTCCGTCAAAGAAGCGTGGGAAGTATTCCAACTACAGTGAAAGCTCGTTAATTCGACCCCCGTTAATTCGGACAATCGGATAATTCGACCTGCACGTATGGTCCCTACAATTATATATAGGAGTCTATGGGGCAAAACTCTCGTTAATTCGGACAAATTTTACCGCCCATCGGTTAATTCGACCTAGTTCCACGGCCCGCCAAGAGCGGCGCTACTGTAAAGTTGGAAAAAAAGAATGTAGCGTAGGCCATCCGTACGGTCATCGTCATCAGCAGTGCGAGAGAGGGCGAGGGAAGCAAGGTTAGCAGTGGCCGAAGCGCCCGGTGTCTTTCTTTGTGCTTCGTTGCCTCTTGCAGTCGTGCTCAGTCGTTGTGTTAACCCTATCTTCAGCAAATCTCGTTTTGGCGTGTGTAGTCGTTGCCCCATGTTTCTTGCTGCTACGATCGCGGTTATTGAACCCTAACACGCCTTTTCTGGATATTGCGTGCTTTGCCAGCGTGTTTACTGTGCTGTTTTCGAGTGCGTAGCGCGCCGTGCCTGCGCGCCTCGCCATCGCGTCCTGCTCCGATGGCGACACCGGCAAAGCGGCCGAAGTACAACCAGGCGAAGGACCTAGACACGAAAGTGGAAATATTGAAGGTGCTGAAGGATGGTGTTTCACGCTCCGACGTGATGGTCAAGTACGATGTTAAAAGAACTACCTTGGCCACTTACGTGAAGAATGAAAACAGCATTATGGAGGCGTTTGACAGTGAAGCCTACGGTGACAAAAGGAAACGACTGCGGACTGCGGCCCACCCGGAACTCGAAGAAGCCGTAATGCGATGGATTAGAAACGCACGTGAGGCCTACCTCCCTGTGAGTGGGCCATTAATTTGTGCCCAGGCTGAAAGGTTCGCCACAAAAATGAACCTTGAAGAGTTCAAAGCTTCTGAAGGTTGGCTTGCTCGCTTCAGAAGCCGTCACAATCTCACTTTTAAGAGTGTGTGTGGCGAAAGAGCATCCATGGACGAAGACAGGATCGAGGAGTGGCGGATCACCGGGCTTCGTGAACACCTAGCTGCGTACGACGCTCCGAATATATTTAACGCCGACAAAACAGCGCTTTTCTTTAAAGCACTCCCGGATAAGACGATCACCTTTAAAGGTGACCCCTGCACAGCAGGGAAAAGAAGCAAAGAAAGGGTCACTATGCTACTTGCCGCCAACATGACGGGAACAGAGCGTCTGCCTTTCCTAGTGATCGGAAAGGCTCAGAAGCCGAGGAGCTTCAAGAACGCGCGGCGCCTTCCGGTTGAATACCAAGCCAACAGGAAGGCTTGGATGACGTCCAGCATATTTCAGTCCTGGCTTCATCAAATGGATCGGCGTTTTCGAGCTGAGAAACGGAAGGTCCTCATGGTTGTGGACAATTGCAGTGCTCACTGCAAGGTGTCGGGCCTGGAATGGATTAAGCTTGTGTTCCTCCCGCCGAATACAACCACAGCCCTTCAGCCCATGGACCAGGGCATAATCCAGCATATAAAATGCAAGTACAGAAAGCATGTATTGCAGCGCATGCTTCTCTGTATGGAAGCTGGGAAGAAGTACGACCTTACGCTCCTCAGCGCTTTGAACATTCTGGCGCACGAATGGGCCAACACGCCTACAGCAGTTACTGCGAACTGCTTTCGGCACAGCGGTTTTGTGCAACCGAACTGCGGTGTGGGGGAACTGCCGACAGAAGCAGCTGACGCAACCACAGAAGACGACAGCTGTTTCGACAGCGTTTTGCCTCCTGCCGTGCGGCTCGCGGATTACGTGTCCATCGATGATGGTGTCGCCATTGCCGGTCAGCTGACCGAGGACGAAATCCTCCAAGAAGTGACAGGCGCCGACAACGACGATTCGTCGGAAGATGACAGTTGTGAGCACCTGCCCCAAACGCCGAAGCGCACGGTGAAAGAAGCCGCAGAAGCCTTGTCCGTGCTGGAAGACTTCTGTGAACAAATTCCGGATGGTTCGCGTGCCGCGGAGCATCTGGCAGTCGTTAGAGCTATTGTAGCCGCTCAAATTCACCCGAAAAAGCAGACGACGATAACAAACTTCTTTGCCAAATAAAGGTATGTCATGCTGGGGCAAATTTCTTGTTTTTTGTGGTTCATTCGATATTTCGACATTCGGTTAATTCGACAATTTTTCACGGTCCCGTCAGTGTCGAATTAACGAGCTTTTACTGTAAATGCGGTGACCTTGCTGTCTAGCATGTACAGTGAAAGCACAACTTTGGGGTAAATACAGGCGCAAATCGTCGCCAGCAAGAGCAATTTGCCGCAAGGTAAAATCAGTGACATTTTTAAGCCGATTTCATCTGAATAGATTTTTTTGTACTTCACGGATTTTTCGGACTGTTCGATTATTCGGACCATTTTCCGGGTCCCTTCGAGTCCGAAAAATCGGTCAGCGACTGTATTACATGCCAACGACAATTATTGAAACGGAACAGTTCGGCAATTTCAAAACAAAACAAAAATGACAAAATCTATCTGAAAATGGCGATTATCTTTGCGAATACATCACTGTAGATCTCTTGCACGCTGAATGTTGCTTTGTTTTCATGCAGATGTGCATGAAAAGGGGGGGTTTTGATATGGCACATTTCAAGCTATTATGATGCCTTTTTTTCCCTTTTTGCTAAATTGTATGTGTGATTGCTGAATATGTGTGCATAATTCGGCTAATATGCATCATAAGTTTGCACTGATGAATGTCACTACATTGTTTTGTGGCGAATTTTTGTACACATTCGATGATTCACCGTGCTGCCAAGACAACCAACAAGCACTCCGTGCTTAGGCTACACAGGATACAAAAACTGATGCACTAAATTTAGATTAATAAATTTTGGTTTTTCACTTGATGAAAATAGCAGTGAACTACATCCAAAGAGGACAGCAACCATTGCATCTGTAACAGGACACTGAACCAGTTAAAAAAGAAAAGACATTACAGTGCTTTCAGGTGAACATAGGCTAAATGGCTAAATAATAATTTACCACACAGCTTCATTCCCCAATGGAACTAAAGAACGATTCACAATGTGTGGTGGCAAAGGGGCCAAACCCTGCACAAAGCATGACAGCGGTAAATTCAGTTCTTTTTTGGTGCTGATAATACTACCTGTTGACGAGAGGTAGACTGAGGGCAGTGTGGCACATTTTCCAGGCTGTCTCGAACTCCAGGAGATGCTGTGCCTTCATGTATCTTGTGGGGAGAAGCCAACTTGGGAGTGAAGACGGTCGGGTCTTGAGCTTCAGTAGATTCGTCAGCTTCGGATGTTTTCTCAACTTTGATCTGAACCACTCTCCCAGGAGCAAAAGAAGTGGTGTCGGGAGCAAGAGGAGTGGAGTCTTGAAGAAGTTCAGGGGGCACTTTGACTTCACGTTCCTCGAAAGAAGCCGGCATGGGAGCATAGAGAGGAGGAGGGCCTTGAAGTTCAAAAGACACGCTGTGTTCATATGACCACCTGGTTGAAGCCGCCTTGGCATTTGGAAAAGAGAGGAGAATAAAAGGTCATTTTCATTTTCAGTCCGAGCATACTTATTCTTTCCATATCTGCACAGTTTTGGAGGAGGTATTTGTGCTGTAAAGACCCCGCAGAATTCTATAAAATGCACTCCACAAGTATCGCATTTATGCCAATGTAACGCAACTTTTTCTACTGAAAATGAAAGTAGCTAGTGTGCTGGGCTGTTGTGCTGTGTTGGGTATTATGACCCATAAGCAACTAAGGCCATTATGCAGCAAGCTCAAGGTATAAGAAAGGTTCCTGCAGAGTTCTATAGAAATGTGAATAATTATTTTCTTCCATGTGCAGCCAGGAAGAAAAAAAAAAAACAGAAGAAAGGTGTTCACAAAACAACAGTCACAAAACATTTTATAAATGCTGGCACTGTCTTGCACGCAAGTTCAGCCAAGCGTGCTTGACTAAGTCCAAAGGACACTTTCACTACAACCGTTCTTTTTTTTATATTGGCACTATCTCAATGCTTCTTTGAATTTTTTACAAATTCATGAAACTCGCGAAGTGAATCAGCAATGCCGAACTTTCCTTGTTCCAACAAAGCTTGAGCTCGCTGAACCTGCTCCAAGCTTTTGTTCATCAACCCAGAAGATACTTCCTCAGCCCTCTTCAGGGTTGACCGACGTGATGCAACCTTTACATGCAACCGACATGATGTGCGAACATGAAGGAAGCAAACTCGGGAGAGGCCCTCACTATCCGAGCTGCACACAAAAAAGTGTGCCGGAAGTCACGCGCCTTCGCAAGGACTACTGCGAGCCTTTGGCCAACGACACAGCCATTAGTAACGCTGGGCGCAGCGGCGTCATCTGCGGCAATGCCTGCCGCGCATGCGCAAGCACGCTGAGACGGCGGCCAAGTAGGGGGAGCTGGCTTAAAAAAATGTGACTCACCGCCTCTCCTGAGTTCTTTCCTTCCTCCATGTGCGCGAATGAATTGGCTGCTAAATTCTACCATGAGCCAGCCCACCAGCACACTGGGTTGCCAACTGTGGAAACGTTTTAGTAGATTGCCAACTGAAAGCCTGAATGGTTCCAAAAATATTTGTTTTCCCGTGACCGTGTCTTCTTTTTGGAGCAGCTTCGGCACAATATTGATCAATTTGCCGCTTTTGGAGCAGACTGCCCCAGCAAAATGCAAATTTATCAGAATGGCGCAGCTGCAGCACCACTGCATAGGCCTACCAAAGGAAGCCCCAAAATTCAACAACACAATGCATCACATACTGGGGCAGCGGGAGTGCAGTGAGACTAGTCACAAGAGACTGCCCATGTGAAACAATCCTACCTTGTTCTAACTGGTTAAACTGATCTATGAAATCCCAACGCCAGCTAATGCTCAGCATGCCGCAGTGTGACACAGTATACTGCTAAACCCACAGCAGTGTCCACTGAACCCGGGTGAGCAACCCAAGCAGAGCACAAATACAATGAGTGCTGCATGCTAACGCAGCCTTTGCCTTCCCGTGCACTGAGTTGCGTTAACATGTATGCTGTAGGTTAATGAGCACACCGCACTTTTCAGTGATGTTTTAATATCACATTAAGCAGCAGCCAGACAATCAGTCGTGGCACTGCCAGCAGCGTAGTCAGGCTGATGATGAACTGATACAGGAAATCCGCTTCAGTCACTTGCGAATAATAAAAATTGACACAGGTTCGTCGCAATTCTGTCGAACCTTAACGCAAAGTGAAAGCCACTTTTCTGCAATTCTTTACTTTTATTTAAGCCTTATCGTTGCAGTTTTTAGTTTATTCTAGCACGATGGGCAAGCATCGTAATAGCTACACGGCTGGGAGTTAGCTTTCAAACACTGCAAGCCTGCGGAGGGCAGGAAATTCGACACGGCCGAGAAGTGCGTCTGACAATGGTGCAACCAAAAGGATGCACTGAGGAACACAAGCTGCAAAAAGTGCGTGTTCCAACGCAAGCCGTGCAAGTTTCCCGAACTGGAAGAAGAGTTGCTCTGCTAAGTGATGGAAGCGCGGAATAGCAGCTGCGCGTTGACAGCAGACATGCTGCGAGACTTCTTGTGGGATGAGCGTGCACCAGAGCACAGCACCAGCTCGGAGTCGGAACACTCCGCGAGTGACGAATGAACGCAGAATAAATGCCGCTCATTCCCTGATTGCTGTCTTTTTACTTAAAAAATTATTTTTTTTGCACATTGCGTGCATGGGCCACACCCGAAAATTAGCCCTCAAATCTGGAAAAAAAAGTGCAGCCCTTACACGCATTTATACGGTACAGATCTTCTTAGTGCTACACCTTGCCCTGCCTAGCACCTCCACATTCTGCACGATGCCAGGATGGGCACACATCATGAAGTCCAATTCATTCGCAGTCTCCCCATTATGGCTCTTCCACATCTGCTTGCTGTTTTCACATTCACAATAAAAGTAGCAATTCTTAGACCCTTGCTTTGCACGAATTCTACCAGCAGCTTTCCCATTATTCTTGGTGCTTTTGCCACAGTTGCTTGCAGCCTTCCGGCTTCCTCTCTACCTTTCCACCATCGCATCACATTGACTAGATGCCTGCACTGCCTTGAATTTGTACCTTTAACTGAGCTTGATTATGATGAACGCCACCATCTTGCCAACGCTAAAGAATTTCTCCAAGTAGCTGCCATGCTTTCACTGATCAAGAGCACTACTCCATATTCCCTCCTGCCTGGTAGACCTCATAAAACTCACTGTGTGCGAGAACAGGCCTTCTTCCGGCTCCATCGTTGAAAGAATCATGTCTTCAGAACCCTGTGCTTCATCAGACGATGTGGGCTCAGTTCGGTACCAAGGAACATCTTGATCCAAGTCAGCATGCCTAAGCAAGTATTCTGGATAAAATAAAGAAATGTTTACATCATATGGAAAAAAAAATCACGCATGAAGCATAAATATTGCAGATCCTTTATGCAGCCTGCTAAGCTGTTCATGTCTACTGCGTAAAGAACATAAAAAACAGTTCATTCACTCATCAGCCTTGACTTTCTGTCATCTAGTTTCAACCATGGCTTGTGTTAAGGTGGGAAACTGGTCTTAGAAAAAATAGTTTATTAACGACGTCACAATTCTGAGACCTTCAGGAAACGTATTTTTCTGTGCTGATAATTTTTCGTTCAATTTAATGCAAAACTGCTTGTGCAAAATGCTTGTGCACTTAAGTAATATGTTATGCAAGTTTTTTCTTAAGAGTTTTTAAGAAATTCTGCTGCAGGTAACTAGCTGGTATACGTGCTGTTGGTTTGCCTTGACGTCAAAGAATGCAATAGAAGTAAATTACCATCTTGCCTATCATAGGGTTCTGAAGTTGCCACTTCAGAAAAGAGAAATAAGGTGTGCATTCCCATTTCTGAAGTGGAAACAACTTTAAAAAGCCTGCAACTCAAGTTCCATGCCAGGCAGGATGGTACTTTCAACCTTATTGCATTCCTTGACGTCACAAAAAAGCAAAGGCAACCACTATATAGTGGTTAGAACAGATTTGCAATAATCAGTACTACAAATAAAAAAAAATTCCCCTTTGCCTTCCTTGGTATGTATAACACTGCATGCAAGAAATGGTCACTCAATTTTGCAGGCGACTACAAGATTGGGTTGTGTGTTGTGTTTTATGGCACATAGACAACTGAGGCCATCATGCGCCAAGAACAAGGTATAGGAAAAGTCTTTTGTTGAATATTATAGAAATGTAAAAATCATCCCTGGTGTAGAGGCCCTCAAACGTTAATACTACCTAGTGAACACACACAAATTGTAGAAATGGCTACTAGTAAAAGCTTTAAAGAGGGCTGGGTAACCTCAGTGGCTTTCCTTGGCTGTGCAAGGATATCGAGGCTCCCAACCAATCATTATAAAAGCCTGTCTCCTTTTCAGGCATGAGAAAGTGGCTGAGGCATGACAAAGTGGATGAGGTGTACTAAAATTCAAACAGACCAGTGGGTAAAAATTTAGTCTCTTGAGAAATTCCCTTCCGTTAAGAAAGATTTTTTAAAAACACTTGATATATCAACAATTGCATCATCTCCTAAAAGTAGTGCGGGATGAAAAGGAATGTATTCATTATAAAACTGAGTAAAGTACTTTTTCCTTACTTTTGCCACCTTCGCACAAGAAATTAAAATGTACTTAACCGTCGCTTCATGTCCGCATTTTTCACAGACAGGTTGATCTTCTTTTGTCAGTATAAAATTGTGTGTGAGGTGCGTGTCCTATATGAAGACGGCACATAATCACTTCCTTAAAACGTTCCTGGTGGGTGCAGGACTTTCATTCACCTATAGCTGGTATTACATTGTGTAATTTGTCATTTACTTAATTGTTCCATGCGGACTGCCATTTCTGTCTTATTTTACAATAAATTAAGTTGATGCAATCTTTGAACGGTATATTTACTTTCTTTACATGCTGATAACAAGCTTGAGCAGCGCAGAAGTCCGCTCTTTCGTTGCCTTTAATTCTGGTATGGCTTGGTACCCAGCAGAGTTTTACGTTTTGTCCTTTAGCTGTGGCTATTACTATGTTGTGTATGACATCACCAAGTATAGGAGTGACTGCATTTCCAGAGTGAAGGGCTGTAAGCACGCTTAGCGAGTGTGTATATAATACTGTTTGCGAAGTTCCCATTCACTATTTTTGTACGGCTCCAGATATCGCGTAACATTCGGCAGTGAAAATGGAGGCACACTGTGGAAGCCTTATTTCAATCCAATTCCCTTGTACCACTGCGCTTCCTAAGTTGGTATCTGTTTTTGAACCATCTGTATAAAAACTCAAAGTACTGTACTCTTCCTTAAGTGAAAGAAATTCTTGTATGTTGCTGTGGAGTTTGTTTCTTCTGGAAGTGTGTAAGAGTAAAATCGCAGATTGCAGGGAAATTGTGCCACGGAGGTAGTGCGTCCCGTCTTTGCGCAATACCAGGTAATGTGTTTAGGACGCCAAGATTCTGGCACATCTCTTCAAATCGCAAGAGCAATGGCCCGGTAGATTGAGGTTTGTTGTTAAAGAGCGTTCGAGATGGGCACTTCGTAGTTATATGGTAAAATAGATGTTTTTGTAGGGAACGGATTTTTAGAATGTATGAGCAGGTAAGCATGGTTCTTCTGTCTGTAAGTGATGGTTCATTAGTTTCTACATATAAGCTGTTTATGGGTGATGTCCGGTATGCACCAATAGCAAGACGTCAACCTAAATTATGCACTGGATCCAGTCGTTTAAGATACGATGCACTCGCTGACCCATATACTATACATCCGTAATCTAAGGCAGAGCGTACCACGGCGCAATAAATTTGCAAAAGACATGTCCTGTCAGCACCCCAACGTTTGCGTGACAGTACCTTGAGTATTATTAGGGATCCAGAGGAGGCTTTCTTTTTCAGTGCGTTTATATGGGGCAGGAAAGTGAGTTTTTTATCAAAGGTTATCCCTAGAAATTTGTGCTCATTTTTGACGGGTATCTGTGTTCCGTTCAGGTGTATGAATGGGTAGACTTGTATGCCGCGTTTCAGCGAGAAAAGGATGGCTACTGTTTTCTGTGCGGAAAATTGGAAACCGTTCTGATCTGCCCATGTCACTAGTTTGGCCATTGTCAACTGTATTTGTCTCTCGCATGTTGCAATGTTTGAGGATGTGCAGGCTATTTCAACATCATCAACGTACACGGAATACAGGATGGACTTTGGGATTATTTTACTTATGGAATTCTTTTTTATAATAAACTATGTTGTGCTTAAAATACATCCCTGAGGAACCCCGTCCTCTTGAACAAAGCTCCTGGGCAGGGTTGATCCCAGGTGTAATTGAAATGAGCGGTCGAAAGGAAGTCAGTGAGGCAGTTTAACATCCTACCGCGGATACCTAGGTTGCCCAGGTCGCGGAGAATCCCAAACCTCCAGGTTGTATCATACGCTTTCTCCATATCGAAGAAAACGGCAAGACAGTGCTGTTTGTGTATACAAGCTTCTCTTATTGTGTTTTCGAGGCGGACAAAATGCTCTGTCGTTGAGCATCCCTTTTTATAACCGCATTGATGGGCATCAAGAAGTTTGCGGGTTTCAAGGACAAATGTTAATCTTATATTAAGGACACTTTCAAAAGATTTCGCGAGACAGCTTATGAGGGCTATCAGCCTATAGCTACTTGGGGAAGTTGGTGGTTTTCAAGGTTTCAGGAATGGCACTATGATGGCTTTCTTCCACGCTTTAGGTATTTTTCCTTCTGTGAATATTTTATTAAAGAAATTCAGGAGTTCCTCTATGGCAGGCTGGGAAAGATGGGCAAGCATTTCGTAGTGCATCTGATTGGGTCCTGGTGCAGTTTTTTTTCCGGCAGACAGTACTCTATTTCTTGGAGAATAATTAAATTGTATTTTTCCTTTCCCCCTCCACTTGTTGGAAGTTTTCGTTTTTCAGCTATATTTTTGTGTTTAAGAAAAGACTGCGTACAGTGAGAAGAACTGGAGATTGCAGCGAAGTGTTCCCCCAAAATGTCTGCCTGTTTCCCTATGCATGTTTGTGTGCCAGGTGTTGTTAGAAGAGGAACTGTAAACGGTGAGAAGCTGCCATTTAATTTTCGAACTTGCTCCCACATTTTTTTAATGTGATTTGACTGTTTCAAGAAGAAATGTAACTCTGCCATGAGGCTTTCTCGGCACTGCGACGGACGTACCGAGCTCTGGCTCTTGCCTTTTTAAAATGTACGAGGTTTTCTTGTGTTGGGTACCTGCGAAATTTACCCCAAGCTCTATTTTGTTTTTTTGCTTCCTTGCATTCCTTTGTCCACCACACTTTGTTTTTGCCGCACCACTCCTGAAGACTGAGGAATAGCCAAGTGTGTGGCAGTAATTATACAATTCGTGAACATTCGTTTATCTCATCGATGCTGAGGTTTTCTAAAGCTACGTATATCTTCTAAATTGGCTTGTGCTCTAAAAATTTAGCAGTCTGCTAAATGCAGCTTCCAAGGTCGCGGTTTAGTTGGGATGATTTCTGGTGCGGATGTCAAACGTTTTAACACAGGAAGGTGATCACTGCCATATGTGTTGTCGATAACATCCCATTTAAAATCGTTACAAACAGATGGTGAACTAAAAGACAAATCTAAACAGCTCATATTTCCTGAGGTTGGAGAGCAGTATGTGGCCTTTTCCGTGTTTAAAAGACATAATTGTTTGTGAGAATAAAATCTTCCAATTGTTTGCCCCCTAGAGTCGCAGCGGTCGCTTCCCCAAAAAGGGGAGTGAGCGTTAAAATCCCAACTACCAGATGTGGCTCTGGAAGTTCATCTATCACTTCTTGTAGGTCATGAACTGTTATTGTAAAATGTGGAGGAATGTATATGGAACAGATTGTTAGTATTTTGTAGCTGACGATGCTGACTGCTACCGCCTCAAGTTTTGTT
This sequence comes from Amblyomma americanum, assembly GCF_052857255.1. Classification (NCBI taxonomy): domain Eukaryota; kingdom Metazoa; phylum Arthropoda; class Arachnida; order Ixodida; family Ixodidae; genus Amblyomma; species Amblyomma americanum. The sequence goes on along the minus strand of NC_135497.1, from coordinate 454,272,225 downwards.
TTGAGCTTGATTTCTTGAGCAGAGACGCCACTTTGAACGACAATTGCGACGCCTCCCGAGATACGATTTGCCTGCTCTCGATCGCGTCTAAAAGTTTTATATTGGTTCAGGATATGCACATGTTGTGGACCAAGATTGGTCTCCTGAAGACATGAAACTATGGGTAACATTGACCCTAAAATATGTGTTATGTCACTGTAATTCCACATAAGTCCTCTACAATTCCAGAGAATTAAAAAAGCCATGTTTATGCTTTTGAGAGGAAATGAAAGGGGATTTACTTATGTGGTATGCCCATTATGAGGGGCCTGTCTTTTTTTCGCTCAAAAGAGCTGTTCCACCGCTGCAGAGTGGGCGGACATCCATCACCTCGGCAGAGGTGCTGGAGGACCGCGCAGCCGCGGTTGTGTTAGTATCAGGCCTCTCCCGACGGGGGGAAGTCCTGTGGGATGCCGACCCATCGTCCGGCACTCCCTGCTTTGTCAATGGCAGGGCAGCTTTCGCTGTCCCTGCCTAGGACGTGGATGGCCCTGCCATAGGCTCGGTGGGAGTGGCCTTGGCAGGTGCCGGAGTGCTGTGTGGTGCTATGCCCCTGCGCACTACATCAGCGAAGGTTGTTTTTTTTTTGCTGTGAAGGAGAATGTGTTCGTAAGCGCAAAACGCCCTCTCGCTTCTTTAAATGAAATGTTTTCCTTCGTCTTTATGGTGATTATCTCTTTTTTCTTCCAGGACGGACACGCCCTGGAATATGCAGCATGGTCTCCTTCACAGTTTGCGCAGTGCGGGGCTGCGTCACATTCATCGGAATGGTGATCCTTCGAGGCAAATTTTGCGCAAGTTTTGCGACCGCTGCAACTCTGCGAGCCGTGGCCGAACCTTTGACAATTCAAACATCTGCGGGGGTTAGGTATATATGGTCTTACATTAACTTTCAAATATCCCACGTCGATGTGTCGGGCAATGTGCTGGTGTTGAAAGTAACGATCAAGTGCTTTGTGTCTACTTCCTTATTGTCCTTCTGGATCTTGATTCGGTGCACATCTATGCCGTCCTGGTCGCTGAGCCCTTCGAGCATTTCTTTTTCAGTGATGTGTACAAAATCAGTTTGATATTACGCCTCGGACAGTGTTCAGTGATCGATGTGCTGTTATGAAGACCGGGATGTCCTCTATAGAAGCAATGTTTGAAAGTTTTGAGCACTAGATGCACTCACGCAGTTCAAGGAGAAGGTCACCGCTGGCCATTTTTGAGACCTTGTAGCCAGGGATTAAGGTATCGGTTAAACATTTAGACACAAGAAATGGAGATACTATTCTTGCTCGTTTTTCATCGCTTTGACTGTGGATTACGTGAAACTTGGTGAATGTTGGTTTCTTTTTGGCAAAAAAATCTGCTGCTTCGTTCCGCCCTCTCTTCGCTCTTCGTTCCGCCCTCTCTTCGTTCCGCGCTCTCTTGAGAGAGCGATCTGGTTTTGAAAGGAGGGGAGCCATAAAAAAAATTTAGTTCTTCGGTCATGGTGCCAGCCACCCACCACGGAGTCCATCAAGGGGACAGGACGGGAACTTGAAAGCAAATCCTGCTCACGCCAGCTGTACACCTCAACTATAACCAAATATGACGCAATTCAGGGTAGTTGGTCACACAAGGTTAACCCTCGCCGCCAGGAGAAAAGGAAAAACCAAGAAGTGAGTAGGAGACAGGATAGTTGTGAGAAAGAAGAAAGGAAAGCAAAAGACGGGGAGGAGGATAGGAAAAGGCAACTGCCGATTTCCCCCGGTCGGGTCAGGCCGGAGGTGCCGTCTACAAGAAGCTGGGGACAAAGTAGTGTGTTGCCTACGCCGAGGGGCCTTAAAGGGGCTGCGAAACACCGCTTGAACGGATGCTGGTTACGATTCAGATGGATTCTTTATGTCACACAGATGCTGACGCAAAAAGAATTACGAGAATCGATGCATAGGAACGGGAGTTATTCAATGAAGAAATTTCAAAATACAAGCAAACAAAATGCTGTCCTCGATTTTCGTGCAGCTTCCCATTCCCATTTCACTCTCCCAATGACGACACTCAGGGCGACCAATCAAAACAGCCTATCTGAGCACGTGGCGGAAGTTTGCACTCCATGGTTGCCTGTTCTCTGTAACTCGTTCATGCCAAGGCTGATAGCGCTGTTTGCATGGTTACAACTACGATGTGAACGCCCAGCTGACCCAGCGATGCTTCACTGTCACGTCGACGGCGCAGAAGGGAACACTGATCAGTGACGTTCCCTTACTTATGAATCCAAACTCGAGCGCGAGATACTGCGACGGTGTGACAGCCTGCGCAAGATATCAGACACATTTAGCATAGCGCGTACCGCTACTGCTTACCGCCAACCATCGCTCCTAGCGCACTGGTTGGCCACGGCGAGCAAGGAGCATGCCGCACTGTTGACGGGAATGTGGCGCCATCTGGCGCCACCGCCCGGTGATTCTCCACAAACTTATGATGCGCACTGCCTGCTAAATGTAGAACGAATGCATCCTTCCTTGGGACCGAAACGAATGCCTATAGAGTGCAATGGCTCGATCAGATCGATTCCGCAAAGCCGCTCTCAGATACATAGAGAGTAGACATAAGTGTTTAGTGCTAGGTCGTAGGATGTTTACAGGGAGGCGCAAAGTCCTCGGATGCAAAAAGTAGCCAGTGCCTCTGGTGGCGTGTTTTTGTTTTACTTGATTTACAGTGCTTTTATCCAGGGCAAACAAGCAGGTTTTGTTAATGTAATATAAAACACAAAAACTAGACAAAATGTATTTCTAGTTATTAACCCAATCATCAAGCTCGCGCAAAGTGATGTCATATCCGCTGCTAAAAACCGCCACTGTATGGTGACACCGTCAGCGCCACGAATTGGTTTTTGCGAGCTAATTAAAATATTAAAAACCACGGTATGCGCGGTACGACCGATGCTAATAACATCACTAACTCATTCTATGCAACCAATAGGCAAAACAATGCACTGAAAATGTGTTTTGGGGCCCCTTTAAAGGTCCAAACGCTCGGCATCAGATCAACCACCAGGATCCCCTTTTCCTCGAACACGGCGATGCCACGCACGGCTAGGCGGGGTGCTCGGGTCTGTGGTGATGCACTATTCACCATCATCCCTTGGGGGCAGACGCCCCCCTGCGGGGACTGCAAGATTGGAGTAAAACTCTCCCAAATTGCTAGTGACAGCTTTGTGGTCACTGAAGGCACTGTGCACATTTCAGAAAATAACCACATGGGCACAATGACCTAGGTGTTTGTAACAGCTGCTGTTAGATAAAAATAAGGGGACATCACAGCATCAATAACTTAACGGCACGATCACACACAAGTGAATACGCACAAGGAAGAAAAAAAAAATGACAATCCCCTTTTTTTCAACACAAGACTACAATGCACTGAACGAACTGTAGTAAAGATAAAATGTCGGACCTACGGCAGGCAAGCTCTTCACCACTACTTCCTTCTTGCAAAAATTTTTTCTTGGCAAAATACTGATTGAACGTGTATGTTAGCAAAAACCACTACCTAAGTCGTCTTTGGGAAACCGCCGGTACTGGAAATTCTTTTCGGGTGTAATGCCTCGCCAGCTCTTCACCACTTCTAGTCGCATTTTGTTCGTCGCTGCACGAAACCTCTGCTTTGCTTCTGTGCCGTCACATGGCTTCCGTCGCTTCTTCTCCTGATGCCAGGCCTGCAGGAAGGTGATGTGCTTCAAAATACATGGCAGAGCAAACAGGATGGAATTGCATGCACTGCTTCCCTTGCCCTCTCAACAGCAGACTGCCCCATTGCAACTAAGGTCGGCAGGATGCACACTTGCAAGCATTAATGTGCGACACCTGCCACGGCTCACCTGTATTCCACACAAGAAAGCATCGCACATTTACCTTCAAGCTGTCACCACAAGCCACTGGCATGCATTTGCCATTGACATGCCCTTTTTTTCCCCAATGGTCCCAAATGTGCTATCGCCTTGGATTCTCATATGAACCTAGCACTTCGTGGCATGTGTCTTCGAACATTAGTGGCAGCAGAGCACTTTTTTTCTGCACCATCTCAAGACCCCCGGCGGTCGAAATTTCCGGAGCCCTTCACTACGGCGTCCCTCATAGCCCGAGACGCTTTGGGACGTTAAACCCCCGTAAACCAAACCATCAAGGCAACAAGGAAGAAAATTCAAGCCACAGTAACTACTATAAGCATTACCCTTCTGAGATGCTGGAGAATGATGCTCACCGAAACTTTTAATCAAGGTTCTTAGAGGAACACCGATGGCAAATTAAAGGTGGCATGTAAAGACAGGCTACCACATTCTAACAAAGAGGCTAATTTGACTGAAAGCGGAGCTTTGGTAGGTTAAGAAAGGTAAAAGAATCAAAGTAGATTCCCTTTAAGATGAACCTGAAGGGACAATGAAAATATGCTAGTGATAAGATAAAGGCAAAATGGTGATTATATCCAGTAAAACCTCATTTATATGTTCCCGGTTTGTACGCTCAAAATTGCAGATATTAAAAATGTCCCTTAAAGGATTCACACTATATTTCTCCCAGTTAATACATTCCCAGATAACATGATTTCCCAGCTACTGCATTTAAAATTTCGACAAATTGCGGCCACATAATATGCTTACTGACTTAACACACATGTGCAAACATACAAATGAGTCGAACATGAGGGCATGCGACAAGAAAAGCTGAAATGCGAGAGCAATCACCCGCCATGGTGGCTTCTCTGCACTGCCTAGATGCAACGAGGCGAAGCACCACCATCACTAACAACAACAAATATAAAAACGACACGCTAGCACTTAAGAGAGGTTTTTCAGGGACGCGACACGGAGAGAAAAAAAGCTTAGGTTTCTTCTCAGGGCAAGGGAGCAAAGCCTCTGCGAACTACAGCGATGTGGTTATATACAAGCGGGTTAGATCTGGGGAGTACAGCTTAAAAACCAGAAATGGTGCAACAATAAGCTGCCGCAGTGGCTTTTCTGCAGTACATAAGTGCTGAGGGGCGAAGCACCCGTAAATAAAGAAGAGATTTTGGTTACTTTGTCATTGCTGTCGATGAACCGGATGCATTACAAAGTCTCTTCCACGCTTAAAATAGCGCCGACACAGACTGAATTCTGCAAGCACTAGAAAAGGACTTGTTCAGAACTTTCACCAAGAAATGCTGACAGACATTTTTGTAAAGCGAAATTGTCAATAAATGTCTTTGTACCTCATTCAACAGCTACATTTCTCAAAATCAGCTGGTTTGGATCATACATTTTCCTGGATAATAAGTTTTTTTCCACAAATTTTAAAAATCATATCACCGAGGTTTTACTGAATATCAAGAGCACCGAGGAGTAAGGGCATGAAAAATCTCACATCCTACTTGAAAATGGCACTGGTTTAGTTTCTCTTCTTCAGTTCTCTCCCTTCCTCATTGACCACTACTTGTAAGTAGGTGCTGTGAGCAGGCGCGCCTCACATCTGCCCACCCGCCACAGGAGACACAAACTCAGTGCCAATACGTGGCCATTTCAGATTTCTGTGCAGTGAAAATCCATGCTGTAAATACCACGTCAGTTTAAAACTCAGCTTCCATGTCAAACTGACTAGCAGATGCGCTCAACCTCTAAATGCCTTTTCATCTGCCGGAGACAACGCGTGGCACACGATGCGTGGGTGACACCAAGGCCTGATCATGTCAGATCACCGCGTCACGCTCAGACTGGTGCCATGCCTTACCTACCCACACCCGCAAGAGCGCTTTCCCGCAACTTCTTGTAAAAGCACGGGGATGCTACCTTGCAAAGGTGAGTGGAAGCACAGAACCTCTCCTGTGCGGGCACATTTTTTTGCCATGGAAGCATTCCGTCAAATTTTTTCTCTAGCCTGCCTCGAGATTGCCTTGCCGATGCTCGACGAGTACTGTTGCGAGGAGTTGCCGTGGGTCACGAACACCTTGAAAGTTCGTCTTAACCGAAGGAAATGTGAAATAATTCGCCCTAAGTGGAAACCATATGTTCTCATCTTGTTCACCTTATTCAAGAATTCATCTTAACAGGGTTTGTGTTAACAAGAATCTACGGTACAGGTACTGCTACCATCGACCATTTCCATAAGCAACCTGCAGTGCGTGTGCGGATCCCTAAAGCTAGGCTACACCGCCATTCACTTTCACACAGTGATCACGAAGTCCTTTTTTGGTCTTAATGTCACGAGTTTCGATCGAGTAGTGAAACAAATTTTAAATCAAATTCTCTCAGCAATAAATGCATCTCTAGCTGCCGGACAAGCATCGGTATAGCCAGAAGCAGCCAAAGAATGAGATTTTTACTGAGGGGTATTACCCACAGTGTGCCTTTGACTAGAACACCCTCCACCTATTTACAGGTGCAGGCTTAGCCTCTGTGCAATGCCTTGAATCAGTTGTGTTGCACTCTAACTTCAATCCCTTGAGGGGCCAACAGACCTCGAGTGCCCAGCTGCAGTGAAAAATGCAGTGGTGCCGCCACACCATTTGCAACACGGGCACAGAAAGCACTTTTGCAAGCCACTGCTTCAAACTGAAGCCATGCTAGACCCAAAAACAAAATTATATGTGCTAATAAAATTATTACTAAAACAAAAACTATGCCTGGAAATATGTTTTTGCTTACTGGAATGAGAACCAAACTTTTTGTCTCTGCTTTCCAGCACAGCTGATAGGCAACTGCAGTCAAAGCAGCTCTGACTCCATTAGCAAATGTTCCAGAAATGTCACGCCTCTGAGAAAGCTGCACTGCTGGAGACCATGCAGAAAGAAATGAATGTACAGATTTTTGGGCATTTTGGTAGGAGCACACACTTTTCCAGCTTCGTATTGTTGCTAAGCACCACTTCAACAGCTTGAGCCATTGATGAAAACTTTGAGGGATTAATCCTTCAAGGGGTTCCCTATTACGCATCGGGGGTTCTTTAATGTGCGCTGACATCTCACACCACACGGGTGCTTTTACATTTCGCTTCCATCGAAATGGGGCCGCAACAGCCTGTACCTTGCAACTTCACACACAATCACGCTCGCTTTGCACCTCGCAGTTGAGCCAAAGCTGCAGTTTATCTGAAAGGTGAAAACTGAGGGATTAATCCTTCAAGTGGTTCCCTATTATGCATCGGGGGTTCTTTAATGTGCGCTGACATCTCACACCACACGGGTGCTTTTACATTTCGCTTCCTTCGAAATGGGGCCGCAACAGCCCGTACCCTGCAACTTCACACACAATCACGCTCGCTTTGCACCTCGCAGTTGAGCCAAAGCTGCAGTGTATCTGAAAGCCTTCAATATGCCCATGTGGGATGTCAAGCCACATGGACAACAGAAGCCATTCAGAAAGGAGGTTCCCAGCATTAACCACAGGGAAAACTGTGCCCGTGGCGCATCGATTAACACGATGGCAGTGCAGAAGTGATTGAAATAAAAGCCTGGTATTGGCAGGAAAATGTGGCACTGCGCAAAGAACGACCACAAATGCAAGCAGCCATGCAGTCTCCTAAGGCGCCATTCAAACCAAACTCCACACTGTTGATCTTCCACGGCTAGGGAAGCATATGGGTCCCGTGAAGAGGGAACCACTCCCATCAACGGCGTCTAAGCAGACGTCGAGCTCGAATCAATAAAGTTGTTTCTCTCTCTCTCTCTCTCTCCACACTGTTGACTGTAAAGTAACACACTTGTGAATTGCTACTACTCCTCAAAGAGGCAGACAACAATGTCGCAGAATGCACTGAAACCATGACTCCTCAAAAGAGAAGCAATGGTTTCAATGTGCTTCTACTACACTGGCTGGAAAAGTACCATAAAAAGGGCAACATCCTCTGCAGGTGTTCTGGAGGTGCCATTGCCATGCTTCCACAGAAGCTGGAAAATTCCTTGCTCTCGATCAAGCCAACGGAGCCGCTCGCCAAACGTCCCCAGCTCCAGGTGCGTGAAAAGGAAGTGAAAAAGCTTGCCCGTGAAACGTCTCGGCATCTGCAAGCCGGCAGCAGCAAGGCCACCTTGCTTCTGCTGAAAACTGAAAGGAAATCACATCAGCATCAACTACTGCATGAAGTGATGCAGCTGCCCAATCAATGAAACTGCAATGCAACTCCAATATTTCCGACCATTTCTTGAAACCAGTAAGGAAACGGAATGCACACCACTGCAAATTCATCTGACCATTAAAAAAATGCTGCGTGGTACACAAGAAAATATGGTACAAAGGCTGCCGTAGGTGCTGAATGTGGAAACATTATGGTCAGTCTTTTTAACAAGCACACAGACATCAACTGCTTACCGTCACAAAAAAAAAAACTTGTGAAAGTTAATGGCTTCGCAACAACCCCCCCACTTATACCACACTGCCGTACCGCTTCTTAAAGTTGATTGTTCAAAGACTAACTTTATGCCCTTTCATTCCAGCAACGTTTGCACATATACTGACTGTTGCATCAATCAGGGAAAGTAGAAAAAAATTATCTCAGCCTAACCACGTGTTTATTTTGGCTCAAATTTTGCACAGAGGTTGCATTCGATGGTCAGTTTTGCTTTACACTACATTTAGGTGGTGTACCTGCCTGATTCAGTCAGAATTGCCCATCATCTGCGGCGACGGCGAGCCAAAACCGAAAGACTTTTGCAGCAATGGTACCCGTGGCACAATATCGCGCACACCGGAGAACAAGCCCTTTTTTAAATCAACTGCGCAGTTCCCCCACCGCTGTCTCCTCAGTAGAGGGCTCATTTCTCCGGTGGGTGCGAGATGACTCCACGGGTACCATTGCTGCGAAAGTTTTTCATATTCGGTTCGCAGTGACCGCAGACGATGGGCATTTCCGAATCATTCTGACCAAATAAGGCAAGTACGCCACCTAAATGTAGTGTAAAACAAAACTGACCATCAAATGCAGCCTCTATGCAAAATTTTAGCCCGAACAAGCATGCCGTTAGGGTGACAGAATTTTTTCAGATTTTCTGTGATTGACGCAGCACTCAGTATACCACTAAGTAGTCGCTATGAGTCGCCCCATTTCGACTAGTGAGTGGAGACCACAACCGAGCCTTAAGCCGAAATACACCAAGCACATTAACAATTTAAAACAAAAATGGCCTGCAACACAAGCACACTCTCGACAATGCAAACATATCCCCACACTGAGAACCATGACAGGTTCAGCCAGTCGGTGAATACCCTCAAGGCATAAACACAGCACCCAAAACTGGAGGTCAAAAGAGGTTAGAAATAAACATGCACTTAAGCAGGTCTCGGTGCTGGGGGTTCGCTGATCCACAGCTTCAATGAAAAACAAATGGGAAAAGCATGAAAGACGAGCACTGGTGAAGAGGCAGACAGGACATGCATCCTGTCCCACCTGCTGCTTCCTTTGAGTTCGTCTTTTGCTTGAATCAGACTCCACCACTGACCATGCTTACTCTCTGTATCCCTTTACAGGCAGATTTCACTGCTATATGATGGCATGGGGTAACAAGTATACGACACATCCACCTCCTCCCCAAAGCCCTTAGCAATTCTTACTTGCACCTCATTCCACAACAGTGCTTCCTTACCGTGCTGCAACTGAATAACACTAACAATTCTGTTAGCTAAATGTTTTTGGGGTGTGTGCGTAATAATCAGCAAGTACCATTCAGTAAGTTCATTCCTTACTATACAACATCAACATTCTAGAATACTTTCAAAAGCGCACTTTTATCATGAGAAACAGCGCGGAAAAACATGACATGAAAACATAGACACAACACAAGCGCTGACTCACAACTGAATTTTTTATTTGTAGAAACAGTCCTAATAAGCTTTCCTTTCCAGAAAAAAACACAACACCCAAATGCTAAAACAAAGAAAACCAATGCTAGTCATTATACATGACAGTGAAAAACACACCACAACGCCGTGGTGCAAGCACACATGATAGATGTCTTTTCTAAGATATCACTGAGTGCAATTGATGGATCATTAATGCAACTGTCTGTGTTATCGTGAATATGGAGGGCTTCGAAAATTTCACATGTTAGCTGGTCATTACCTTTGCCGAAGATGATGGTGTTAGGAAAAAGAGGAGTGCATGTGCCTTTCCTCCAATGACAGGCAAGGTTGCATGAAGAATCATTGGAGCGGGAATTAAGTGCCCTCTTAGATGGACATTTATGCCCTAACCACTGAGCGCGCTTGCACCACCCCGTTGTATGATGAGACTAAAGATGTTGATGAGCCTAGATGATGAGATGTTGTATGATGAGACTAGCATTGGTTTTCTTCATTTTAACATTTGGGTGTTTGTTGTTTTTTCTGGAAAGGAAAGCTCATTAGGACGCTTCCTTTGAATAAAAAATTCAGTTGTGGGTCTGCCCTTGTGCTGCCTCTGTTTTCGTATGTCCCGTCTTCATGCACTGCTTTTCAAAATGGTTCACTACCAACTGGCCGAAATCACAGCCTTATGAACTCTTTCCTCTTATTTGATCCCTATGGATAAGACAGCAATAGAAAAGCAGTTTTTATGTTGCACTGATATGTTTCTTTTTGGACTGGTTGGAATGAGGACAGCCGTGCACTCTAGGAACTCCTTCTACATGCTGACCTTGGTGTAGAATGCTGGTCGATGCATGGACTGCAACATTCTATTTCCAGTTCTTCTTTGGTTCCGCTCACAGATTTTTGTAACAGAGGGATGCTGAAAAGGCAGTTCTGTGGCAACACATTTGTACTGAGGAGTAAAGTTGCCTTCCACAAACTCATCTGAGCCAGACCAGTGCATGTAGTGTGGGTGGAAATTTGTGACTACAAGACCTCTACACACACACTGTATGCCATATTTTGAGTTGGCACACCCATGTTTTCAATACAAATGCTGATTACTTGATAATCTACTAATTCTGTCTCGAAAATCATATCTCAGCCTGGTCACACCAGTAACAAGGCTTACACCCATGACCTGCAAAGCTGTTTCAGAAAGCCTGGTGGTTTTGCACCAGATGGGGCTTTGCACCTTCCAGACACAGTGCGTGTGTTAGTGTAATTAGTTCAAATAGTAACACCAATGGAGCTCCAATACATACTTGCCCTCTTGCAGGAGCCACATGCATCAAATGGTTTGAATAAGCTAATTTCTCCTAGAGCTGATAAGTGCCACTGTTACATTACATGTAGCAAGAGCGCGTGCCCACCTTCCACAAGTACGAGAGGTTTCAATGACGTTAGGCGAAGCCACCCTATCCGTTTTTTTTTTCTTTCTACTGCCAGAAAATGACGCGCTCGAAACCCGTCTTTTGTTCCACGTAAAAAAATTCGGCAAACATCAGACTTTGAACTGCGAGAGGCCACGCAGTAAATGAATGGCGCCACTTTGAGGGAAAGCGCGCCTTCACGGCAAGGCGCAGTCGTTCAACGAGAATCCGATAACCTGCGCGCCGTTTTCGACAGAAAGCAGAGTCGATCACACTTGTCCAGAGTGCTTGGGCGGTGTGCTGCGGAGCGAATGAAGTGAAATATTTTCGCAACTGCTTTGCTAGCGTTAAGGCGTTGATGCCTGCGCGGTTCACTTGTCTATTCGGCTGCTTTCCAGCGCAAGCATCATCAGTGAAAGTCAATATCTGCTTTAGAATGTCGCCTTATTTCCCGCGGACGGCATCTCTCGAGCGCTCTAGACAAGTGTGATCGACTCTATACCACCACACGGCCCGGCTGCTACCCACTGACTGAACATCAGACGACGAGTCCACGGGCGTCTCTGAGGGCGCCCGTGCACCCCTCATCGCGGGATCCACTGTGCACGCAACAGCGTAGTAATCGCACCAGCGTAACATGACACGGCCACAGCGCGAGGCAACACCCCGCGCAGTCGTAAGAGCGGCGGAAGCCGACACAGCTCAGCTTTTCGGCGAACAAGCAACCAAGCCTACACTGGCGCACGTTTCACAGACGAAGAGAGCAAGCCGCGTTCTTACGAACGCTATCAGCACGTAGTACACGCTGATGCTCTTATCGCTTTTAAGCAGAAGGACAGCGCTCTTATGATCGACGGTTGCCGAACTGACATGACATGTGGACCACGACCAGGTTTCGCTAAGATTCTGACTTGAATGCGGAACAAAATATAAACATAGTAGACGCAATTAGGAACAGACGGACGCAAGCCACGTTAATGAACCAATCCTACGCGCCTCTTCGAGAATGAAGCCGTGGCCGGAAATTCAAACGCCTCTCTGCAGACATAATACGAATTAACCCCCACAGACTTAAGCAGCAGCAACTTACGGACTTGCGAGGAAACAGAGATCGTTCCTCGCTGGATTCTATTCTCCCAGGCTGTAAACTGACGCCACCAGAACGCTGCACGTGAACGCTTTTCGCGGCAAGCTCGTTCGACTGATACGCGAGAACAATACCTGGGCCCCGGCCGCCCTGGCTTCGTGACGTCATAACAAAAGAAGAAAAGATATCCCGAAATGCGCGAGAATAATTTTTTCACGCTGAATCTGTCATCAGAAGAACTTTTTCTTTAATTTCAACACAAAATTTAAGCTTTGAAAGTGTTCCTGTCAGACGCGACCGTCGCACGCACGCCAAATGGCACGCCAAACGGTCACATGCCCGAGCTGTTTCGTCAGGTGACCTGCCGCCGCTGCCGCGCGCGAGAGCCGCGGGCCCGACTCCCTGCGCCAGTTGACGCCGCTTTCTCCGACGGCCAACAGCCGCGCGCAGCTTGAAACATGTGCGACCAGCTCCAAGTCAATCAGGCGTGCCTCACCGTTAATTCTGCTTACCCACAACGCCTTGATGTCTACGCGCAGACGTCGGAATGCTACGGGGTGAGTTTCATCAATCGCGCTTTTTGCGGCCGTGAAAGCGATTACAGGTTTGCCTGTGAGGCCGCTGTAACCAGTAAACAAGAAAACATTGGGAGCTCCGAAAACGCTTTTGAAAACTGATGGCAACTGCTGTGTCCAGTTGTGTCTTCGAAACTTCTCTTTCTTCCGCTGGGGGCCCGATGCAGTGTTTCGCAACAGTTTTTAAGACGGCCAAGAACCACCGTGACTCAGGACAGCGGAGTCGGGGAACGCACCTGAAAACGTCCGAGTGCCCTTTTCTGCTCGTGTTGCGAACGTTAATGAATCACTTTCCTGCTGTACTACCTGCGAGAGCAGTGGTGTGTCTGGGGTTCCAGGCCGCAACCCTACCGCTTCCTTCCAGGGCCCAAACGTCAGGCCTTGACGACCCAGCAGCGCTGGTCGTACACATATTACTCGGCGACAGCTGTTCGTGGTACCTCCCATGGGTCCCAGGCGATACACCACGCAAAACTGGAGGTTACGTGTGTGTGGTTACAAGTAATAAATGTTTTCTTGTGCCCATTTATATGTTGTAAAAAAAAAATGCCCGGCGTTTCCGAGAACTGCAGCGCAGAATTGTCACAGAAATAAAGCATATATGACAGCAGTCGCTGTTAATTTTTCTCAGCAATGATATGGTTGACCACGCCGTACAGTCGTTTAACGCTGCCGCACATGGTTGGCAAAGAATGTCATAACCCCGCACCTGTTCAGCGTTTGTTTTTTTGCCGTATTGTTTGCAAGAATGCGTGGTTATTGTTATGGGTTCGCGCTGACTGCCGCAGCATGTGCGGGAGTAGTCCTCATAATCAGTAGCGAAAAGCCACATGTGACGCACTATGTGACCACTTTTCGCAGTTACTGACTATGAGAGCCATTTGTTACTCTGCTCCAGAGTCGTATGCAGTACCTTTGTCATCGTGTATTTATTGTACTCATTTGCTAGGTCTTTGGTAGACTGCAGTCCATGCCCCAATAAACAGACTACACTTTTACCAATGACATGTAAGCACATATGCCAAAAATGAAATCGGTTTCAAGGATTTCGGTTTAAGTGCTACATGGTGCATTCTGCATAAAAATAGTCTTTAGTATGCTGCAAATAAAATTGATCCGACATATGTGCTGGTTATTTTATTAATTTTTATTTATTTTATACTCCATATCATGTTACAGATCTAAGCAGAACAAATACAGAAGTGCTTATTACAGATCCAAGGGCAATAAGTAAAATTAACAACTTAAATAGATAGCTTGCAGATTTAATCACTATGCGCTGTCATTATGTCGGTGAATTCCACTCGCTTATGGTATGCGGGAAAAAGGAAAATTTAAATGTGTCAGTTCGATCAAAGTACCGGGTAAGTGAACCGGGATGACTGTGACGTGCAATGCGTGTGGCTAGAAATGATAAGTGTAGGGTGCAGAATCAAGCACCAATTTGTTATTTATGAGCAAGGAAAGAAATTCTCATCAAATATGTTTTCTTCTTGCCTCAAGGGGTTGGATTCTATTAGATTCCATTAGCTCAGGCGGAGAATCGAATGGTAAAAATTTTTGGGTAGGTTGGCTCATAATTGCATAAATAATTATCTTATGGCTTTACTTTGTATTCTTTCAGCTTTCTTAATATTGGTTTTAGTATATGGATCCCACACCACGCATGCATATTTGAGCTTAGGAGGCCTGATTAATGAGTTGTAGGCGAGTAGTTTAACCTGAGCAAGGACTTTTTAATGTTTATTCCGTAAAGAGCATAGTTTACAAAAGGCAAACGAGCAGATATTTTCCACATGTGAATTCCAGGAGAGATTCTTAGTTAATGTTATACCTAGCTAGGTATTTAAAGCTGGAGACTTCATGTAATGATGACTGTCCTGCGATCAAACGTACTTTTTTGTGTCACACAAAGAAAGTTTGTTTTTTCTTTGTTTAGGGCCATGTCCCATTTCTGGCACCATGCAAGGATGTTAGAGAGATATTTATGTCAATCTGGTGATTAGAACATACAGTGTCCCGGACTCACGGTATAGCAAGCAAACAAACAAACCTCTATGCCAAGAACAGTAGAAATAATAAAGGCCCAAGTACACTGCCCTCCGGCACTTTAGAAGTGACTGCAAGCATTTATTTGCCCATTCTATATCTGGGCCGTAACATGCACATACCTGTGAAGACATCCTTTTAATA
The DNA here is from genome assembly GCF_052857255.1 of Amblyomma americanum. NCBI lineage: Eukaryota > Metazoa > Arthropoda > Arachnida > Ixodida > Ixodidae > Amblyomma > Amblyomma americanum. The sequence goes on along the minus strand of NC_135497.1, from coordinate 454,257,141 downwards.
TCAAAGTGGCCATTCAGAATGCCAATGACATAAGAGAAGCGTTGGCAAAGTAGGCAGAAACCTATGTTCTCAAGGGTGGATTTAAGTGAGAAATTTTGTGTTGAAAAACATGCTGAACCCCATTTTTTTTTTTATAAAAAAGTTTTTAAAAATATGTGGTTTAACTGGGACCGCCACATGTTCTGGGATTTTCTTTTAATGGGCAGTGTATCACCATGGAGAGTAAAGCCTTGCTTTACATAACAGGGTCTAAAAGTTAGACGGGTGATGATGGTAAAGTCTCCACAAATCTCTCTAGAGTCCTTTCTTATAAGAACCAGGATTGCTGTTGGTTACTAAATGTACTTCATTTTGGAGGTTTGCAAAAGGAAACTGCATTCTGAGAAAGAATTTTTCAGGTGGAATTCAGATTTGAAGCAGTTCTTGTGAAGCTTTATTCGAGATGCACAAATTGGAAAAAAGTGGTGCTTTACCCAAACACAGTGGGCGTTATGTATGTTGTACCCCATAAAAGACAACAGTCGCCACAGGTGTCACTTTTTGCATCAAAAACTGTCCCGTTCAGGTCTCCCTCTCTTCTCTGTTTTTAAAGCAACTAAACTGGAGAGCTTCAGCAAAACTGTAGTTTTGCCTTGTTTTTATCAAATGCCTGTACAGTTTGGGTGAGTAAGCTGCTCATTTTGCTCTTGGCACACTAACTGTGCAAGGTGAGTTCTGGCTGAACACTAAATCAGAACAGAACTTGTTTTTGGGTAGGTTGGCTCACAACTGCATAACAGAACAGGGGTGCATAGGCAGTCACAAGTGAAAAAACACTAGTCTGTGTCCTTCTGTCTATGATTGTCCATGTACCTCTCTTGTGTCTGTTTTCCAACCACTAGACTAGTGTACTCTAGTTCCACTTACAGGCTTGTTTACTGCAGTGTTTGCAGTAAAAAAATAAAATAACCTAAAATTGCTGGTTTGTTTCCTGTAAATGTTTACCTTTGGCTGTGACTTAGTGTTTTGTATTGTTTGGTAATGTGTGCATGTGAGCTTCTTGCTGAAATAAATATTACTGACTAGTCTAGAGTGTATGGCAGCAGGCCCGCCGCGGTGGCGCAGTGGTTATGGCGCTCGGCTGCTGACCTGAAAGACGCGGGTTCGCTCCCGGCCGCGGCGGTCGAATTTCGATGGAGGCAAAATTCTAGAGGCCCGTGTACTGTGCGATGTCAGTGCTCGTTGAAGAACCCTAGGTGGTCGAAATTTCCGGAGCCGTTCACTACGGCGTCTCTCATAGCCTGAGTCATTTTGGGACGTCAAACCCAATAAACCAAGTGTATGGCAGCAACCACTTCATCCTTTTGTTCAAGCCAGTTTTGAATAGTTGGATGTGCAGTGTTTGTAGAATCATTTTTCACGTTTGCTTGCAAAACAGCTGAGAAGCTTGAAGAAGGGAGGATAAATAAATCTGCCAGCCTGATGGCATAACACTGCCTTATGTTTTCTAATTTTTACTGGTGGTTTTAATTGTTTTATCTAATGACTGCAGCTTCCTACGCTGTGCGACCATGGACATTTCGAAATGATTTTCAGGAAGTTGCTTCTGGCATGTTTTCTTGACGCAGTACTCGGGCACCCCAGTTTATCGGGTGCCAAGAAAATGGAACACACTCCTTCCTCTTCACATGTCTCTTTTAGTTCGTGTGTTCAGTCAGGAAAACATGTCAGGCAAATGGGCATTCGTCTGTGTGAGTAGCTAGAGGAACACCACTACTCATGACAAACTTCTTAAGGCAGCAGTCTTGTTATTGGAACAAGCGTGGCCATTTCGTCGCACTAGAGTGCTAAAATGGTATTGGAGTGCAAGCACAAGAATGAAATGTGAAACTCGTGTAGTCATAGTGTGTGAAGCCCGGTGCACAAGCAACACTTCACTCTGCCTTCTTTTAATCTCTGTTTTATTTGTTTTCTTCTTTTGGTCTTCCTTGTTATCTGTTTTCGGTTCCCTATTTCTTTTTTTCTTCTGTATTCTCATTTCTTAAAAAACGCCAACTCTTTCATCAGAGGAAAGTGACATTAGTTGATAGCCAGTTGTTTTTAAAAAAATATGCTATCGTCATAGCAACTAGCCCAACTTCAGATTTGAACATGTCGCACAAATTTCTGTTGATTCTTGTAACCACCTTATTCTCTTTCTGTAGAATGGTAAACAACAAACATTTTTGGTGCTTCCGTTATCTGAACCTCTTCCTTAGTACCTTTCTAGGGTATGATGTGTGACACTTGGCTGGATGTAGTAGCTTTGCTGCAATCAAAAAAGAATTGTAAGTGTATTTAACTCTTTCCTGACCGCAGGAGGAAAACGGCCAATTTCAGGGGGATGTGCGTAAAAAATTTATTCACTCCCAAATTTTAAAATGATGCCTTATTGCAGCAGATCATAGTGTAGCTAATAGAGCTCTTTGTTTAATGACACAGAGAAAAAAAGCAGGATGTGTATTGGTGACGAAGGAAAAAAATCTTTGATTTGCAAAATTGGAGGGGCTCACACAAAAGGTTGCTAAAATATTAAATACATTTACTCAGAAAATGGGAGAATCAAGAATCTAGGATATACAGATAGGTACAGAACTCTTCATGCTTAACTTTCTGATCAGTAAAAAAAAAACAAATAGTAATTATTGCATGAATGAAGCACTTTCGGCTTCTCCACAGTGTAGTACCATGGTCGACTCTGAGCCATCTTGGAGAAAACTCTATCCACTGCACTGGTGACGGCACGGGATCATTCAGAATATGCCTAGGACCTTTAGGGAGGCTTGGAAAGCAGTAAATCTCCTTGGCAATGGTGGAAACGAAAGTTAGATATCACCTGTTGCTGGTGCAGGCTGGGCATAGCAATCATCTCTGTTCGAGCTAAAATCAGATGAATGGACTTCATCTCTTCACAGAAAGCTGTTGCTTGCTACTACAAAAGTCTATGTCTCGATCCTGAGGAATTGCGAGAACACCGCCATTGCTGAGCAGGGTTAGTGCGAAATGAAGAGGCTACCATGGGTGCCATGATCGCTCCGCGTTGACAGGTTTCACGAGAAGTTTGACAATATTTCCCAATACGGTTGATGAAAAAAAACGAATCCGATACCAAAGTGCAAGTGCACTTCTTTTTCAACATACTGTGTGGCTTTACTTGTCCACATGGGGTCACGCAGAATGGGCCATTTCGTGTCATCATTCATATTGAACAGTTTGAATAGGCAGGGTAAGGAAAGAGTTAATCAGTGACAGCGAGCTGGCAGCATGAAATATTTTTTCTATCCATGAACCTATTTGACTACCACATCAAGTTAAACCCACTCTACTGTTGTGTTACTGAGATCACAGATTGTCTGCATGTGGGCAAACTGGTCATTCACAAAGTGCTTCTTGAGTTCCTAAGGCACAGTAATAACAGCATAGGCTCTCTTCTGCCGATGTGTGACCATTTTTGTGTGTCAAAGGGCTTTTGATTAACTGCCAGTGCACTGAATTACATGCAACTGCAGCTTTCTAAATTTTTGAGGAAAGTGGTGTGACAATCCCTTTCCTTTTTAAGCGGCATTAAACATTGGGCACAAATCGAACATTTTTAGTTTTCACGTTGAGGTATATGAAAAACTTGCACTAGTGCTGGCACAGAGCTGGGGTGAATGGATGATTGTGGGCATGATGTTTAAATGAAATAACTAGAAGTGAGGCCTGAAAGCGTTCCTGCTTAAAGTTCAAGCATGCAGCATCCATGCTTAGGAAATCCCGATCCAGTTTTTTTTTTCTTAATAGTAGGCATTGATTGTGGGGCTCTTTCTGGCCATATTCATGTTTGTTCGGCAGCAGAAAATCCACTTGTTGGCAAGAATATTGGATTTGAAGATGGCATGTTTCCTTTTTTCCTCCCTACTTGGTTTACACTTGTGATGCCAAGATTGGAAGGGGCTCTGTGAGCATCGTTTGCAAGTGAATGGCTGTGTAGTCTAGCCTCGGGAGATCCACGCAAAACCATGTGGACGTCACCGCAGTTTGCTGACAATGCGTGCATTTCATTTTTTTAGCTTTTCTAGCTTGCAAAAGCTGCATTTTCAGTGAATGCAGCATCTCTGTGATTAGAATGCAGCAATCGGTCAACTTCTGATTTGTCTTCAGTGCCCTTCTTTAAGTGCGACAGATTATAAAGTGCAGGAGAGCTGAAAACAGGATTGTGGACAGTGGTGCCCATTATGCTGTTCTTCTACTGATACCTCATGAGGGCTTCAAGCAGACCAAGGATGGTGTGGAATTCATTTTAGCCTGAGGAACAAAAATAAACATAGCAGCAGAACACAAGCATCTTTCTAGATAAAAATGGATGGTGCACAGGGTTTTACCATCTACAGCTTAGCTAAGTCATTTGCATTACCAGGCCTGTCCCACTGGCTTCCAGCTAAGCCTGTGTTATGCCAGCCATCCCTGCAGAGTTTCTGTGCTCACCACTCCTCCTAAGTCTCGGCCAGCCTTACTGCATTTCGTCCCCACCCTGGTGGCTTGATGGTTATGGTGCTCAGCTGCTGACCCGAGAGACAGGCTCAGTCCTGGCCATGGTGGTCACATTTTGATGGAGGTGAAACACTAGAGGCTCGTGTCAGTTCACGTTAAAGAACCCCAGGTGGTCGAAATTATCCGGAGCTCTCCACTACAGACAGCGTGCCTCGTAACCTGAGTCACTTTGGTATGTTAAACCCCACAAAACCAAACCAATTCATACTGTATTTCTCATTTATTACCTGCCGTGCCCAAGTTCATGACAGATTGCCGATAGCCTAGGCTTACTGGGTAGAAGAAACACATTTCAGCACAGTTCATTTGTACATGAGCAAATATCTAAATGCAGGCCAAGCAATTTAAGCTCTGTAGAACTGGTTGCTTATGCTGGCAGAGTTGCTACTTCATTTAATTGTACTTTTTGCAGACTTGAGTGCAACAATATTTCCGCCTCTTGCATGGCCAGTTCAGCACCATATCTCAGCTAAAGGGAGCAGTGTGCTTTTAAGGCATTCATTTCATTGTTTCATTATCTCTCTGATAACGCCAATCACTTTCTCCATTCATCTGCTCGCACCAGTGAATTGTGAAACCCAGGTGCCTTGTTCATATATTGCTGCACAGGCTATGCGGTCACGGCCGCATGACATGGATAAGGCGTTGAGAGTTCACCAGCAAGAAATGGGTCAGAACTGAAGGGCCATTATACATCGAATGTGGAAATTGGGTGGCTTGTGGTGTTTTGTGGTATTGTAGAAGAAATTGCTACTCGGCAGTCAAGGGTCTTAGTCATCATGAAAGACCATTTGTGACTCTTATCAACAGTGGTAGTGGTCTTTGTTCTCCTTTAGATAAGTCTTATCTATGCTTATTCCTGGAAGGATAGCAATGCTGAGTTGCAGGAAAGAGGGTCAGCAATTCATCATGCAAGTGTAAGAGTATTGTCTGATATGTTGAAGATTAATGGCTGTTTATCTCACTTGGCTAGACTGAAGACATGTCAAGGTTGATTTTGCACTAGGGCCTTTCTGGGATCACTTTTTGAATTAAAAAAAAAAGGAATATAATTCATTTTTAAAGTTGGCCACCTTGTTGAGGAAGTTCCTGAGTGCCAATTTTGCAAGTTGTATAATGGGGAATTTTCTGTTTTAGGAGCTGTAGTACGTCTAAAGAAGCATCTAAAGACATACTTTCTTGAAGTGGTTTGTCACTTAAGGGCTTGGAAAGTTCCAGGGGTGCGAAAATGCTGACAGTCAAGCATGTTTTCAGTGGCTTTAGCTTTGTGCACTTTTTTTTCAGTCACAGTGGCTGATATCAGTAGCCTGAATAGCGAGGGTTGGCTAGGCACCAGGTTGCAGATTATTTGTGGCATGCAACAAAAAGAAAGAAAAAGAATTCTTGAACCACAGCGGTGGCCAAGTGGTTGAGCATCCGCCTTGCATGCGGGAGGTGCGGATTTCGATCCCCAGTGCCACCGGGTACCCACCGGTGATACAATGGGTACAAGCTTTCCCCTGGTCTGGTGCTCGGCTCATTTAGGGTGAAATGTTTGGGAAATGGGTCTTTGACCCCACCTCAAGAAGTCAAAAATACCTTGTGTCATGGCACTCTTTGGCCATAGATGCCCTTGCGCCATAAAAATCCATAATCGTCATCAAAAAGAATTCTTTCCACAATAGCACAACAGCATAGGTTTTTTTGAAGATCATGCCATTGTTTTTTGGTGCTTTGACTTCCCCATTGAAAATTTTTGTCATAACTGAGCACCAGCAATTGCAACAACAAGCCTTGTTTATTTGTTGTAGTACTTCTGAATGTGTCAGTGTGGCATTAGTGACAGGCCTAAGCTTTCTTTTGCACTTTGTTTTGTGGGGCTTCTTTGTATGTTTGTTTTGTGGAATGCATCTGTAGGGGGAAAAAAAAAGACTGCATTTGTCACATTGATGTTAGTAGGTATGTTACACGAGCAAAAGTTGGAATTCAACACAGTAAAAAGTGTAAAAAATTCAGGGGGAATTATTGTTGACCTAAAGTGCGGTGAGGCGAAAGCCTTTAGCGTGGTGTTGCTGCTTGTGTCACTGATGTGTGGTTAAGGTGTTAATTAAGTACACAATTGTTTGTCAATCTTAAATCCTGGAGACACTGGAGGGTGTTTGGGAGGCATCCGTCTGATTCGACGCCTTTCTGCAAACACTCTCGAGCGTCCTAGACAAGGAAAAGTACATATGCGTAGGCAGGAAGTAGTGTAGTTGTTATCAAGCTCAGCTGCAGAACGGAAGGATGGTGATTCGAATCCCATTGTGCAGAAAGATTTTTTTTCTTATCGAGTTGAAGAACGTAACGGACAGGCGGACGGATGCGAGCATGAGCCATTAAAGGCTTTCGCCTTAATATTTGCCTCTGACACTTGCCACTTGCTGTAGGTTGCGCAGTTATGCACTTTCTGGGTAACTTGGTTGGCCCGAAAGAGGATATGTGATGCACCTCTGTACATTTGACCTGAATTCTGGCTGATGCTGGTGCATAAGAGGAAATGCTTTTTCATAGCATGGAGGCCACTGGTTGTGAGGCATCTGCAGTCGGATTGAATATGGTGATCAGGCAGGGGTAGGTAGTGGGCTGTGCATTGACTGGGCCTTAGTTATTGGGTGCCTCCCAAATGCAAGGGCCATGGACCTGAGACACTTGTGTCATATTTTGTCATCCTGCATTATGCATTTGGGGCAAGAGCCAGAAATGCAGCACCATTATGTCAAGGCTACTCACAGAACACGTTTGTGGGCAGACTCTAGTGCATCTAGGTATTGCATCTGTGTTTGTCCACGGCCAGTGCTCATCATCATAGTGAAGTGTTATTGGACAGCTTTCAGTTGCTGCAAAAAAATTATGGTTGATAAAATTCGATGAACTGTCTCTTTAACGTAGTCGAAGTGAGTGTTATGAGCCACAGTAACACTTTGCGTCAGAAATGTGTTTTATACTTTTACTTTTTATTGTGGTACAAACAAGTGCACTACTGGTGGTTCTGTCAGTAATTTATACCTTAAGTCAACAGAGAATGTAGGGCCAAACCCGGCAGTGGCAACATGCTGTGTGTCACTCTGCTGGAGGCATATCTACTCGCCTTGAGTATCTATACTACGTTTTGTGATTAAAGTTAAGTTTTTTTGTTCACTGGGCGCAATACAGAGGATTGCTTTTGTAGGAGGGAACTTCAGGTGCCTAATTTTTTTTCTATTGCTACTAGTTGGCATGTCTTGCATGTTTAAGCCCTGCTTTTTCGTTGTCTTTTAAAATGTCTTGAGAAAAGACTGCTGCCATGCTAACAGCAGTGTTCCTACCAGCAGAACTCGGTGGTGGATGTCTGTGATATTACCAGTCTTGTTTTATTGATATTTAACTGCCACATTGGCCCAGTGGCTGTGATGTTCAGCTACTGAGCCCGAGGACGTGGGATCGAATCCTGGCTGCAGCAGCTGCATTTCTACGGAGGTGAAATGCAAAGATGCCCACACGCTGTGCAATCTCTGCATACATTAAAGAGCCCCAGGTGGTCTCTCCAGTCTCTCTCATAACCCATGTTCAGCTTCGGGAAGTTAAACCACACATATTATACCATACCTTATTTTATTAAGTTTTTTTTTAAACCACTTCTGGGCTTCAAATTCTAGCTTTAAGTAAACCCATGCATATCAGTTAATGTCACACCCCTCATTATGCAGGAAGTAAGCTGTCACTGTCACTGTCACAGTCACATTTGTAATGCCAGGGTTTGCAAATGCCACCTACCCAACAGAAAGCAACATTCCCATGTTGTGAAGTTGCGTTATAAATTATGGTACAAAGTTTCCCAGTCCCGCAGATAGATTTATGTTGACTATTTGGGCATACAGCTTTCAGTTGCTGCAAAAAAATTATGGTTGATAAAATTCAATGAACTGTCTCTTTAATGTAGTTGAAGTAAGTGTTATGAGCCACAGTAACACTTTGCTTTAGGGTATGAATTAGGGGTAGCACTAATGGGGCGGCATTATTTTCTTTATGAAAAATTCGCTTTGCCCTCCTCCTCCTTCGTATGTGGTTGTTACAGGACCACATAAAACAGACGGCACGTTCTTGATAGTGCCTGCGGATGACATTCCCATGGGCTGGCCAGTGAATGCCAATTTTTTTTTGGTGGCAGCATCCTCTGCCAGTTACCCAAAGTATGACCTCTCAAACAGCTGCCACTTTAAAAGAAGAGTGTTAGCAAATAAATTAGAATGAACTGCAGTGGTCCTGCGAGACTTCAAGTCACAAAGAAAACGGCACGAAATACGGGGACAAAAGAGAAACAAACATGACAGGACCAGCACCAACTTACAACTGAATTTTATTTCGCTTAAAACCTGCCTTTTTGTAAGCCAACACGCGTAACATCCATGCAATCGTGCATTCGCAAAGTCACGAAGCCAACACACAGTACAGACACTGAAAGAGATCTAATACATGAAGCACGATAACGATAACGGTGACTTTGCAAATGGGTGATTGCACGGATGTTACGGAGTATTGGCTTACAAAAAGGCAGGTTTTACGCGAAATAAAATTCAGTTGTAAGTTGGCGCTGGTCCTGTAGTGTTTCTCTTTTGTCCCCGTATTTCGCGCCGTTTTCTTTGTGAATCATGAACCAGTTAGCCCAAACTACAGTTCTCTGAGGACAATGCACGTAATTCAGGCAGAAATTTGAGTGAAAAATGTTTGCTTGAGCGGAGATTTGTGTGTTTGGTGTGTGCAGTGTTCACTCCAACCAGTTCCCCGTGGTCACCATCGGAGCCGCCATAATTTCAGCGTTATCCTGGGCAGTAACTACCCGACTGAGCTGCAGCTGCGGTTGCATCACAATGAGGAGCCCTTGGCCAACTGCACGTGCGTATTGTGATATCAGTAAAACAAAGTTCTTCATTGTTTCTTCAAAATTTCATTACAGTGCAATATTTTACATTGTTAGCTGTTCTTAGTTCATTTCTGAAAAATGTGGCATTGGTGGTGTCTACATTGCCTTTTGAGAGCCCTCCAGTCCTGAAAGACTCCCAGAGGCTCTCTTGAGGGAGCATTCTCTGGTGGGTGCACTACTGGGCACCCACTGGTAAAAATTTATCTATGGCCCCAGCACCTCGCCTATCTCCTGGCACCTACCAAATACAAGGTGGATGCTTTAACACTAGGCCACTTTTATGGTGTCGTAGTGGTGGCATAGTGATTGAGCATCCACTCCATTATATCAGTTATATCTCCGTTGCTTCACCATCACAAGCCTGTTAACACTGGGTCATATGCAGTACATACTCATAACAGTCCTGTGACTGTTTTTTTTTCTGATGCCTGATACCTGTGAAGGTCAAGAGCAAAATTGAAATTGCTTCAGTAAGGCTCTCCTTATTCATATTGGCTCCACTTTTCACACTTATGCTTTTTATTGCAATTGAAAAGCCAACAAAGGTGGCACATGCAGTGGTGGGAATGTAGTGCCAGTTGTGCAAACCTACACCATTGCATTAAACCTGCTACTTGCTACTACACATTTGTTCTTTGGTGAAATTGCACCTAGGCTGCACCAGAGTACTATGCCAGTAATTAAGAGCCGTGGTGAATGCGAAGTGGCTGAGGCTACCCCCTAATATGCACAGGCATGATTCTGGTTCTTCTGATCTGTGAGACCGACAGAATCCAATCCCATCCTGTATCGCTTTATAGCCCTTTAGCATTTACTATATTAGTACACGATGTGCGTGTTTGGCACATCTGAAGAAAAAAACAAACTGAAATCATGAAAGAAAAACACGATATATTGATGCCAGCGCTCGTGCAGATGAAGGCGCCAATCAAGAAAAGAAAGAAGTGTTGTAGAAGCGCTCGTCTAGGTCTACACCACTGCTGACTCTCGGCCTGTTTAACGCCAACATGACTTTCAGCCGCTTAACACCGTGACATCTGTTGCAGGTGTTGGGTACGTCGTTAATGTACCGTATGTCTCCTTCAAGCTGCAATTCAAGCCCCGGACAAATACCCAAGGTAGACACGCCAATCCACTCCAACAGTCACCTTATCAAGTCTCTACTAAAGAACATGAGGCTATCAGCACACAAGTGAAAGAAATGCTCACAAACAATGTTATTCGACCTTCTAGGAGCCCGTGGGCGGCACCTGTCGGGCTTGTGATAAAGCACGGCACCTTACAAGCCTGCGTTGACTGCCGTCGGTTAAACATCACTAAAAAGGACGTGTACCCGCTGCCCAGAATTGACGACGCCTTGGATCACTTATACAACACCAGATATTTCTCCTCCATGGACCTGAAGTATGGATATTAGCAAATTGAGGTAGACGAGAAGGACCGCGAAAAGACTGCATTCATCACTCCAGATGGTTTGTACGAGTTTCAGGTGATGCCATTTGTTGTTTGTTCGGCACCCGCGACTTTCCAAAGACTCATGGATACAGTTCTTGCGGATTTGAAGTGGCAGACTTGTCTGGTCTACCTGGACAACGTCATTGTCTTTGCCCTGTCTTTCGAGGAGCACCTGCGTCACCTTGAGGAGGTATTGCAGGCCATAACGTCATTAGGCCTTACTCTAAAAGCCGAAAATTGCCATTTTGCATACAAAGAGGTAAAGTTTTTAAACCATGTCGTGAACCAAGAAGGAGTCCTTCCGGGTCCCGAGAAAACATCCGCCATATCCAATTTTTCACTGCCGCGTGACCAGAAGGAAGTTCAGCGCTTCCTCGAGCTATACGCGTATTACCGCGACTTCGTGGAGAATTTCTCTAAAATTGCCTCACCCCTTAGTGATTTGGCAAAGGCGCATGTACCATTCAAGTGGGAACCACCACAACAGAAGGTGTTTCGGAGCTTCAACGCCACCTGCAGTCACTCCCCGTGCTGGCGCACATTGATGAACTTGCCGACACAAGGGTCCACACCGATACGACCAACGGTGGTTTGGCCGCTGTCCTAGTTCAAATTCAGCGGGACCAACCATGAGTCCTGTGCCATGTGTGCCTGCCATATTTGGCACTTTACTTCAAAAGCTTTCTGGCCCGATCATTCTTTTTCCCCGGGCATATCTTTGAATTTCTTTCGGTGGTTTCTCACCAAATAAACATATTGATAAGTTTTGCACTCCAGAAGATCAAATACTGTACTGGAGGAAAAACCTGTTTTTTTACGAAATCATTTGCACGTAATGCACTCAAAGCTTTCCTTGGGATGAAAAAGTCTGAAGATGTTTCGCAGTGGCATATTGCACTGTTTCTTTTTTTTTGAGGTCATGCTATCAGCGCAATGTTTTTATATTAAGAGCAAATGAGTCGTTGTTCGTATAGGTAGTCACTGGATGCAAGTTTAACTTTGTAGTTGTTCTTGAGTGCCTTTCTTGGCTGATAGAGGGGTTAACATGTGCTCTGTGATTTTGCAGTTATCACAAACACCTTGGTGAGCACGGTTCCTATCTGCTGAGTGTCTCCAACGAGGGCCATTGCAGCTGGCAGGTGGCTGAGGAGCCAGTCAACATTTACTACCGTAAGTGTCTGTTAGTAAATACCGGACTGGTTCTGGACAAAATGGTGGTGCGAGGTTTGAGGTACTGACAGTGGCCTGCCATGCACTGCTGTTTGTGTTATATTGGGACAGGTTTTAGGCATTGAGGCAAGGTCGTGGTGGAGGTGGTTCTGGACGGCTTGAGATTAACTTAAAGTGCAACTGAAGAGGTTTTAGAATTCGATGATTTTAAGCGAGCCGAATGTGTGAAACTTGCAGGTAAAGTATGCGAAATCTTTTTGCGCTAGCCTTTGAAATGGTGATGTCATCATCGACTAAAGCGGCGTCGGCGTTCTAGCTTCTCTGCAGTACACAGCAACAGGCAGAGGCTGTAATGATGACGTCGCATACTGCGGCGCTGTTTCCGGCGAAGAAGCAGTTGTTTCAGATTAGAAAATGAATTCCGTCAAAGGCGAAGCTCACGAAGCATTGTTTGGCGGCATCGAAAGACGCCTGGCAGCATGTGGACGAAGGCAGCGGACATCTGAAATTCTGGCAACACTGACGTCACGCGAGTTTCCTCCAACGCATTGAGGAGAAGCCTGAACATTGTTCCCGTTATGATCGGTGATTACATCGAATGCAAAGTAGTTTTCCACTAGTATTTAACGTCCCAAAAGCGATTCGGGCTATGAGGGACGCCGTAGTGAAGGGCTCCGGAAATTTCGACCACCTGGGGTTCTTTAATGTGCACTGACATAGCACAGTACACGGGCCTCTAGAATTTCGTCTCCATCGAAATTCGACCGCCACGGCCGGGATTGGGCCCGAAAGACGCGGGTTTGATCCCGGCCGTAGCAGCCGAATTTCCATGGAGGCGAAATCCAAGAGGCCCGTGTCCTGTGCGATGTCAGTGCACGTTAAAGAATTCCAGGTGGCTGAAATTTCCGGAGCCCTTCACTACGGCGTCCCTCTTAGCCTGAGTCGCTTTGGGATGTTAAACCCCCATAAACCATAAACCAAACCAAATTGGTGATTACATCACCAATTTAAATGCTAGTGCAAAACTACTTTGCATCCTTTACCTAGAGGCTTCACAGATGCGAATTCTTGGATAACCTTGAATTTTCAATTACCATTTCACCTTCCCTTTAAGCTGTATGTGAAGAGAAAGCATGTATGTATATTGAAATCTAGGCACATGACATTCATTACCCTTATTGAAACATAGCTGCCACTGAAGGGATTAGTGCTTGTGAACTTATGCCAAGCAACTTGGTTACTGTGCCATTGTGCCCTGTTTGTTCTCGCTTTGTGGGAAGCAGCATTTCCATTTTAATGTTTTTAGCAGATTGAGCAGAACAAATTGTTGTTTTGACTGGCAGCTCAACACTTTGCACAGTACCTTTCAAACAAGTTTAGTGGTCTTGCTCTCTTTCCTGAGCAGAGACATGGTAGCTACTTGCTCTGTGGCTTGTTTATACCTGTTGCCTGAGCTGTAAGCTTATCTGTTTGGTACACTTTAGTGCTTAAGAGTGGTAATGCGGCTACAACACTTGTTTTCTAGTGATTTGGCTGGCGTGCCTCTGCTGCATGCCTTGTGGAGCCAGTTGTGTTATGCTTCCTTTTCTTGACTTAGCAATTACTGTTTACACTGTTTACTGGCTTTCAGCTGGTGCTGCTTCTGCAAATAAGTTGAAAATTCTTATTCTATTCTTTCTGCCATTGTATTCTTGCTGCTGACAGCAAAGTTCTCACTCAGGGCTCTGAGTTTCATTTACCTTAAATCGCATAGCCATTAGAAAGAGAAGGGAAAAATAAAAAATACATCATAAAATGCACGAAAAACACAAGGTACAAATGTAAATATGACGGTAGTCTAAAAAAGGCTATTACATAAAAGGTGCCTTAGTGATTTGTGGAAAAGGAGAGGGTCATTTATTAACCTGATGTCTTGTAGGAGACGGTTCCAGTAAGCTGATGTGGATGAACAAATAAAAGGAATAGTTGCTGTTGCTAGTGGCAGCATGAACTTTATGCACCGAGAGACAAGCATCGAGGGATGAATTGAGGATTTAGCTTTGGATGATGGTAGATGATGGTGATGCTCAAGAAATAGCTACAAATGTTTTTTTCTTTTGTAGATGTGAAGTTCCTTGTGCAGTCATAGTTGGATAAGATGAAGCATGCAGAGTTATTCTGAATTAGTTCAAGAGAAGATGTGTCAAAAGTTAAGGTTCCCATATAGATGAGCATATTCTCATGTAGGTCGAACTACTGGTTTGTATGTTGTTAGTCGGGCGGCAGTAGGTGCTTCAGAAAAATTTCAATACAGATAGTGTAATGTGTGGCTTGTGTTAATTGTTAGTAATGTAGTTTGTGACAGTTCCATGTAAGGTCAGATATCCACACCTTAATTCTGCTGACAGGCTGCAACAGATCTCAGATAGTGTTATTGAGAACATATTTAGCTGAAACAGAATTAGTATGTGACACATGCATAAACATGTGTTTGTCAGTATTGAACTGCACTAACACTGGTGGTGAGACACCAGTGTTAGTGATCATAGCCATCAATGAATAAGTAAATAGAAGCGACGGCAGAGTTGTACAGGTCACTAGTACAAATTGATAAAGAAGACCTAACTCCGAGCCTTGTGGTAGAGCAAATCCCATTGCCACTAGTGGGGAGTTGACATTATTTTCAGAGACAAACTGACTGCAGTGAAGAAAATGCTCTGTCCATGTCAGTAACATTTAGTGTACGTTTAGACTTTGAAGTAGGGGGTGTGCGAGTATTGAAATTTTTTAATTCGAATATGTAGAAAACATGTCTTTTTATATCAAACATCTGTTCAGCATAAAAAAAAAATTCAGAAAGAGATAAACTGGAAAATTTTGTTGTCCTTATTTTTTCCAACATAGTGTATGGTCCTTGCAACCGAAATAAACATAACTAGACCGACCCAGGACCATGCTTCAAAACTTGACATGCATAGAAATGTACATAGTATACTGCTTGATTAGACAGCCTAACGGTATGCGGCCTGTAAAGTGGCCATGCAAAATGAATGAAGGCCCCTAACTTACTGTGGCGGAAAATTTTAAATTGTGCGAATTGAGAACAAAGAATCTGCAAAGTTCCTCCAGAGACATCAACTGATTCTTAAGAATACACCAGAATACTCAGAGTCAATGTATTGTTGTAGTGTGAAGGCTTTTTCTTCTTTTTTGAGCTTTTCCAGGCTTTTAAGGTGGCTAAAGTGACCTTCACCACCAGAATTAAGAGCCACTAGGTGAAGCTAGTTTTCTAATGACCTTGGGGGCAAATTGCGCGGGAAGCAAATGCCAAGGAAAAGTGGGTTATGAATATAGAAAGAAGGCAGTGCAGGTCTTTGAGAAAGAGAAAGCACTGCAAGAGTTGAATGGAGTATGGAAAGCAACGAAAGACAAATGGGCACAGGGCCGGGCAGCTTTAAACACCCAGCAGGGACGGCATGGCGATGGCTGATGGCAGTGGCTGCTGAGGCTGTGTGCATTAAAATACCAAAGGCTTGGCTTTGCTCAATTGCGGCACATGCGTCTCAAGTGTCACCTATTAAATAACATCAGCGGATCTGCTGCTTCCGTACTTTAGCGTGCTATCTGTGTTTTGGGGAGGGGGGTCGCTGTGGTTGGCCTGAACAGTTTGAGATTGCGTTATAAGGGTTCTTTTAAAATTCTTCCGAAGTTCTCAAGCTCCCCACTGCATTAAGATAAAACTGCCATTTTTTTCGTGACACTGTCATTTCTACTAAAAAAAAAAATGTGGCTCTTAGCACACAATTTCATGAAAAATGCGTAAATCTGCGATTTTTCGAGAAATCACGGGAAACTGGAGGTCTTAAAAATGAGTAATAATGAAATCCATGAATTCACACTTGACTGACAACTAAAAATCATCATAAGTGAACAGCACGAACTGAGACGCACACTAAGAGTAGAATGGGCCAGAAAAGGAACTAGTACATGGAGTAGGATACACAACCGAACTAACTCAGCGCTGACTAACGACTGAAGTTCTATTTCCATGGCATCTTGTATAAATACACAGATGACGTAAAAGAGATCCCGGAACACAGGTGCCGAGACCAGATGAAAAAAAAACAAATGCTCAGATGCTGTTTACTTCATGATGCATCATAACCAACTAGCTGACCAAAACGTCTTAATGCAACTAAAATTGAAATAAGGGGTAGTAAAACCTGATTAATTCAGACTTCAAAGAAATGGAAGAAACGTCCAAATTACCTGACTTATCCCCCCCCGCCCCCCCACACACACCTGGAAAAAGCAACTGCTGTGAAAATGCGATGTCCTCAAACGGCTTGCAGCTGGGTTCAAGCAGCTGGCAAACGCATGGCCAATAACTGCCGTGCCATGGGCTGGCGGCGAAGTACATGAACCAAAATTGCACGACCAGGCTATTTGTTGGGCCTAGCAATGGGAGCCCCCCCCCCTGTCGCCACACCTGCAATTACGTGCACGTCAGAGGTGCGTGGTTTACTATGCAGGATTTTTACAGTCGCTTGCGCTGCAACTGACATCTCGGCCTGGCACCCCCTCAGGGGCCGATGCGAAATTCCGCAAGCTGGCTTTCCTGCATATTATAAGGCCTCTTCAATTTAGCTGCACTTGCTGCACTAGTTTCATGAAGTTCCGCAGCAGTGCTGTGGACGCGCAGTGTCAGTTCAGGCAGTTCATGTACAGCTTAGCACTGGCTGCTTCCGAAACGAAAGGTTGAGTGTGGGCCTGGCCATCTGCTAGCCTTGGTGTCGCCACTAAATTACAGCCAGCTGCATGCTGCGTGCGTGCATGCCCAGCTCACTACCCTACTGAATTTTCAAACAGTACATTGCAGTGAAGAGTTGCCATGAACCGGCCCCAGGAATTAGTTGTTTTACTGAAAAACAAAAGTGGTTGCATGTATTGCACTCAAATGTTTTACAAATGTGCGCTGAAATGCGGCTCATGGGGCTTGACTTGACCACTTAGGTTTACTATTCTGATGCCATGAACACCTGCCCACTTCCTCTTTGCAAGGAACAACTGTCATCATTTCTTCCAACCTACACGTGGGCTTGACCATATTGCTTGCACTACAGCTACACTTCCGTTCGGACAGGGCAAGACAGGCTCGAGAACTCATGCTGCACTAGGGGGGCATTTTAGCTCAACAAATACATAAGTGCAGTGGGTGCACACTGCACTGGCAAAACAAATGTGTCAATGCTGCACTCCTTGAGCTGGTGCAGCAAGGGCAGCCGGGTCTAAGAGATCTGTTAACACAAGTTGAACCCGCATATATCGAACTCAAAGAGGGTCATGAAATAGTTCGATATGTCGATAATTTGATTTATAAAAATGGCAAGTGATAGGCTTATCTGCAACCTAAATGCAAGAATACATTGAACTTGCACTAGTGACATGCTTCTTACAGTCACATGCTGCCTGCCGGCGTCCTAGCGGCACACCTCTCGCAAGGCATTGCCAGGTCTAACTTGTTTTGTATTGACGCCTCAGCGGATGGTTCTTTGGAGCTATCCACTGCCTATTATAAGATGCCTAATTCTGTTACCAGTACACTGTGAATAGAATAGCCGCTCATTACATTTAAAATACAGCTGATTTCCTCAATGCCTTCAGCAGCGAAGGATGCTATGCAAGGGCTGCTGTTAGTCATTAGTTAGGTTGGCTTCGCTGCATAACATCAATTTGGTGCGGAAATGTGTACAAGAGACCCAAGGCCACCCTCAAGCATATTCCACATTCACCTCATCACGGAGTTTCACAGCGCTAGCGCTGTGAGCAGGTACCCAAGGCCGTGCTGCCGACGCGTCTCCACGAGCGCTAAGGATCGAAGAATGCCGTTCGAAGTGTCACTTGCAGGGAAACGGCGCAGAGCTTGATATATTGGATGGCCGGTGAAATTGTAGTTCAATATACAGTGCGGCTTTCTTACACTTTTCACAGGATTTTCAAGTGGATAATCTGTGTGTTCGATATGGTCAATAATTTGGAATGTTCTGGTTCGCTATGTCGGAGTTCGACTACAGTTGACCAAAACGAGATGGCAGACCTCGTACTAGAAGAGTTGTGAAGGCGACAAGACGAGTGGCATGGCATTCAGTATGTGACACATTATGGAAAGATCAAACAAATAACTGCGCGCTTTCACGTTGTGATTGTTCAGAGCAGGTGGTCAGCTATCTTGCTCTCATCACGTATGGTATGTGGGAAAGCTCACTTGCGGAATTTCGCATGAGGTCCAAGCCTAGCAGCATCCGAATGTGATAAGCGATAAAGAAAGCAAAGAGGATGCCTTTGTATTGTTTTCCTAACACTTTAAACTCGATCTTCAGATAGTTTGCCGAGGTATTGTGGTTTTATTGTGACCGGATTAATGAAACTCAGTACGGTATTTGATTACTGCTGAATATTCTGAAATTCTCAAATATCAGTTTCTCGAAGCAGGTGTGAACCAAATAACAAACATATTCAATTCATAGTCAAAATTTTTAATATTTGCACACCTCTGTTTTGAAGCTTTATTAGTGAGAAATAGTTAATTTTGTCAAATGTTTTGGCAGAATCAAAGAAGATGCAGTCAGCCTGAGAGCAGTAATTTAGAATTGAGTGTAAAGAATGAGTAAATGCTAGTGAAGTAGAATCTCGATGATGCGGATATCAAGGGGCGGCGAAAAAAATTCATATCCGAAATTTCGTATCATCCAAGACGAACAAAACGCGATCTCTTTATGGCCAAGGGGCTACAGCTCACTTCTCACACTGTGCACAGTGCGACTGGCTGGCGATCGCTACTTCAGCAGTGTGCAGGCCACGCTGACTACTGCCTATATGTAAAGCATGACTGGCAGTCGCGAAGTTGGCGAGCAGTGCACCACTGCTCACTGCTGGCAGTGTGTACCACATGACTAGCGATCGTGGCATCGGGGATGTATGGGCCGCGCTCGGTGCTCGAGGGTGCAGTCGCGATTCGCACCTTCGTATCATCTGCAGTGGCACGGGAGAGTGTTATACCCCTGTCACACGGGACTTCTTCACAGCCTTTGCCGTAAAGTTGTCTTATTGCACTAAGGGAGGAAAACCGAAAAGGAGCAGCGGCGCTGCTACACGGAAAATCCAAAGGAGCTAGAGCGCGGCCTCCATGAATGCCAAAAGTCACCGCTGTGTGTGAAGCAGCGCTAGTAACATTATGAAATTAAAGCAGACGGTAGCACTTCGGCTAAGAGGATAAGACTAGTGCTTTCGTTTATGTTAGAAAAAGTAGCTATCACGATAATAAACGAGCGTTCTGAAGCTGAGAAACGGATATTTTGAAACAAAAGTTTCTTCTTTTTTTTTTTTTCATCGTTCCCGGTCTGACCACGGTAGGCACACTTTTCCGTTCGGCTCCTCGTTGTGTCTGAGAGGCGTGCTTTGTTGCTTATGTCCTTGTGCGTATTTCAAAGAAATTAGGTTGTGCCTGGTTAGCGTGCTGCCGTAATCATGAGCGACAAATCGCAAGACGTTAGAACGAAGTGTGTAATTGCCATGAAGAGCAAACAAAGAAAAAACAGCAAAGCGAGAAGTGCAAGCAAGTTTGTGTCGATGTGGCTGCTGAAAAGCGTTCAAGTCCTTTCTTAGCAGTGTAGATGTCTTAAGTCATAGCCTCCTCTACGGTTAAGTGCACTGTAATGCAAAATTAACCATTAATTAAGATAAATCAAATATTTTTTTACGTTTTAAAAACTAAACAATCCTTGTGGTCATTTAGTTTATTGTTTGAAGTAAGCATTGTTTTTTTTTTTAATATTCAAGAACTGCTTTAGAAATGCTGTGTACCATGGTAACTGGGGGTTAGCAGATGCAGTTCTTCTAGGTATGTATGTGAGCATTAGTGTTATTTTAGTTATTTTATTAGTGAACATGTCCCACTTATCCTGGGCAGAATATACATCAAAGTTCGAAAGGTAATGGTTGATGAAAAGGGAAGGTCCATTCGAAAATTAACAGCTTTATAATTTTAAATTACTTCTCATTTTTTGCGCTAGTGGGTACATTAATGTTAAACTGAAATTGTACAAAGCAGTGGTTGCCAAGACCATGTAAAAGTGACATGGAGCTAATAAGGTCTGCATTGCTATTAAGAACCAAGTCTAGACGGTTAGAAGAACCAGCAGTAGTCTTGTATGGGCCATTATTGATTTAATTGAGGTAAACAAAGAATTATCAAGAAATTCCTAGCATGGTGCGTGGAGTGGCACTCTGTGGCATGGAGTAGATCTTCAAATTATGGAAGGGTATACCCTAGTAGTGTTAAGGAAAAATTTGGATAACATGTAATAGTCATGTTAATAGTATCACGCAAATCACTAATAAAGATAGAATAGGAATCAGAGGGACAATAGCAAGATATCTTGGGCTACACTAAGCCACTAGAACCTCAAGTTGGCATTCTTTGCATTTTTTTGTGCAAACCAAGACGTGACAACAGTGTGTATTTTTGTGTCGGCCATGTTTGCTGGCAGAAGCAATTATACTGATGATGATGAATCAACATTTATTAAGCCCGAAATAAATCGGTGGTGCACGCAGGCACCAGATGGGGTGGTTCTCTATTTACGAGACCCATATGTTTCCAGCAGCTCCTGGCCCCTGTCCGTCAGTGCGAGCTGAATTGGTATAACAAGGTCTCCCATTGCTCAAGTGGTTGGGGATTGGGGGTGTTGGCGGGAAGGGGAGGAGGGGGGGGTCTTGAGTTTTGTGCACTCTGCCAAGACGTGCGGCAGGCTGCCCTTTTCTCGTTTGCAAAAAGGACAGAGCATATCGTGTTCCGTGGGGTACATGCAGTTCATCAGTACGGGATGCGCAAGCGATCCCACCTGCGCTCGACGCACGATCGTCTGTTATTGCCTGGTGAGTTTGGGGTGCGGTTCTGGCGGTCTGCACCTTTCCTCGCGGTACATCTGGCTAATGTCCCGAAAGCTGTTGACCGGGTGCGGTAGCTCTTCCGGCTCGTGCTCGGCCCGGATTGACATTTCTCGAGCATGGTAGTCGGCGATGATGTTGCCTGCTACCTGCAAGTGAGCCAGGACCCACACGAGCTCCTTGGCTCTTCCCGGAGGCTTGCACTTGGATAGAATGGCTCAGGCCGCGGAGGAAATTACCCCCCTGCGGAAGTTTCCGTAGGCTGTCTTTGAGTCGGTGGCCACGGTGTCCACGCTCGGCTGTACAGGTGCAAGGGCCACGGCCGCTTCTTCGGCAACTGCGTGGTCTGTTGTCTTCAGGGACGCGCTAACGATCAGCCTGTCTTTTGACGTAACCACCACCGCTGCACGGTCACTGTTTTCGGGGCGAGGCGTCCACGTAGAGAACCCTAGGGTTCTCTTCCAGCTTCCGGGCTATGGATTTGACCCGCGCAGTGCGCCTCTCATCGTCCTTGCCCGGCGTCATGTTCCGGGGAAGGGGTTTGGTCTGAATGGTCGTCTTCCAGTCCTCCGGAAGGGCCGCCTTGATGGATACTGGCTCGATCTGCCATCCTATCTTGCGTAGGACGGCTCGTTTGTGTTCCGTGTGACAGAGCCAGATTCTCTGATTAGAGAGGTGGGCTTCGATGAGCTCCTCCACCGTGTTGTGGGCGCCCATTTCTAGCAGTCTTTGCTTGGACGAGTATATGGGCATGCCCAGTGCTTGCTTCGTTGCCTTACGAAGCATCGTGTTTAGGGTGTCCCTATTCGCCTTCGTCAGCTGGAGATAGGGGGCGGAGTAGGTAACCCGCGACACGACGAACACGCGTACCAGGCGCATGGCATCGTCCTCTTTAAGCCCCGGTTTCTGTTAGATACCCTCCGAAGCATACTAAGTATCTGTTCGGTTGTAGACTTGATCTTTGTGACGGCGGCGGGTGCCTTCTCGTCGCTCTGAAGTAGTAGGCCAAGAATTCTAATCTGCTGTGTTGACTTGATGACCGTTCCGTCGATGGTGATGATCACGTTCGGCGGCAGCTCCTTCTTGGATTTTCCCGGTTGGATCATGAGCAGCTTTGATTTCTGGGGAGAGCAGCTCAGTCCGCACAACTTTGCGTACTCGTGCACGGTCGTTGCCGCCCGCTGCAAGGCTTCCTCCGTCCAGGCATCGGACCAGGCTGGGGTCGTCCACACCGTAATATTGTCGGCGTAGAACGCGTGGTCCACGCCTTCGATTTGCTTGAGTAGATCGGGCAGGGGCAGGAGGGCCAGATTGAAGAGCAGGGTCGACAAGACCGATCCCTGAGGTGTGCCCCTATCGCCGAGCTCGACAGGGTCCGACTTCTCTTCTCTCCCCTATCCTGAGGGTCGCCGTTCAGTTTGACAGAAAATCTTTTATGTAGCCAAATGTCTTTCGGCCACACCTGGTCTTGTTCAGACTCTGCAACACGCTCGCGTGGGACGCGTCAAACGCTCCCTTCAGGTCAAGGGCGAGTATTCCGTGTGGCGCGTGCCTCGTTGCGGGCTTGATGACCAGTTCATGGAGTTGGATCAATACGTCTTGGGTGCTGAGATGTTGCCTGAAGCCGTACATCGTCTCCGGCATCTGATCTGTTTTTTCGATGTGCTTCTGCAGCCGGCGAAGGACCATGCGCTCCATCACCTTCCCCACGCAGGACGTGAGGGAGATGGGCCGCATGTTGTCTATTGTGAGGGCCTTGCCGGGCTTTGGAATGAAGTGGACCTCGGTGTCCTTCCATTCCTTCGGCAACCGTGAGCTCTCCCAGGCTTCGTTGATGGGCTCTAAGAGGCCGCGGGCCGCAGTACCGCTCATGTTACCAAGAAGTTTGTAAGTTATGGCGTCCCTGCTGGGTGCACTTCTCTTGTTACTGTCATCTAGCGCTGTCCACAGTTCCGTCATGGTAAACGGCCGGTCCAGCTCTTCATTGTTGGGACCTTCGTACCTCTCAGGCACCGGGTACTGGCCTTTCTTTGTCTTCAGGTACTTCGCCTTCAGGTCTTCCAGGAGCCTGCGGCTGTCTCCCTTGTACGTGTTCAATACTTTGGTGAGGTTGCGATTGGTCGCAGTTTTGCTACTCAGCGGGTCGATCAGATGCCTCAAGAGATACCACGTCTTCCCCGTCGAGAGCTTGTCCTGCAGGCCGTCGCAGGTCTTCAGCCAATTTTCCCTACATAGTTTGGCCGCTGTCACCACTTCGCGCACTTTTGCTTGTGCTCCCAGGCACCCTTAGAGCGTGTGGGGGTAGCGGTCTCGATCACAAGGGAGATGCCCTCGACTCAGCGTGGCAAGCTCAGCCAGAGACCAGCTACCAAGTGACAAGGGGGTTGGTCGTTTGGTGCCCAGCTTTCGTCGGTCACAAGCCAGAGAATGGGTCGGAGCCAAAGGTTCACAAAACAAAACAGTTTATACAGCTAAGAGACAATACAGGGGATTTCACAATCACTCATACGAGCAGATACAAAGTGATTCACAAATACAATGCAACTCATGCAAAGTCACAATTCAACAAAATCTTCCCACCGAAAGTGCACTAACAGAGAGAGACAAATAAACAAAACACAATTTGTTCACCGGGCACTGCGACAGTCCAACGACCTGGGGAGCACGACGGGGCCGATCCGCAGGCTGGCGCACGTTGCCTCGCTGGTCCTTGGCTGGTCGAGTGGTGTTCTCCCGGGAGTCGAGCGGGCGCGTTTCTCGGAAGCTTAAACGGCGGCTCGGGCTAACAGACAGCGGTTGGAGCCCCTCATTTATAGCCGCAGTCCACGTCTGTTCTTCGCGCCAGGGCAGGCATGCACATACACGCAGCTTCAACTGCACAAACTCCTTCTCCTTCTTGCGCCGGGTGCGCGACCCCATTGGTCGAGCGCGGAAACCACCTTCTAGAGCAATCTAGGTCATTCGCGGCACGCTGAGTCATCGGCGCCGGAGCGAAGGGGGGAGGGTATCACTTTGGCACGGTCAAAGTTACCCCCTTTCCATCGACAACGAGCAAAAACTTCCGAGACATTCGAGAAAAATCGACGCCGCGCCAGCGAGCTGAGTGGAAAGTTACACAACTTCCGGGGCTCCTTCCCCGCTTTTTTTTTTTTTTTACCGCGCGCGGGCGTGATTGCTTAGGCGCAGCGCTGGGTTTTTTAACGATGCGCCGAATTTTGTGACAGCCGCATACTCGGCGATCTCTTTGTCCAAGACTACTTTACGCTTGGCCAGCTTTCTGTTGTGTCTCTGACGTTTCCACCGCCGCGTTAACGAGTGCCGGACCGCCCACATGTGGGTCAGTCTGGCGTCCACGTACGGCGTCTGCGACGTCATTGCGATTTCTTGGGTTAATTTTTTGAGGGCCTTCTTCTGGTCCCTCGCCCATTCGGCGTAGGTCTGTTGTGTTTCAGCTTGTCCCGATTCATCCTCGGACGCCTCTTCTTGTTCTTAGGTAAACTTTCTCTTGTCCCAATCCGTGATCTGCGCCGTCCCCAGCACAGCCCGATATCGGGAGCCTCAGATCGTGATGCTGATCACGCTGTGGTCAGACCCTAGGTCCACTTCTTCGCTTCTCCAGGAGATGTCTAGCGTGCCCGATAACCACGACAAGTCTGGCGTGGTGTCCCTCGCGACACTGTTGCCTCTTCTGGTGGTTACGTCCGGCTCGTTCAGGAGGGCCATCTCGTGATCCTCCATTGCTTTGGCCAGTGCTTTTCCTCTCTTGGACTGGAATTGATAACCCCACGTTGTGTGAGATGAATCAGGAGCAGCCTGCTCCCCGCCAATCCTTTCGCCTGGCTCACGATGCGGTCAAATTCGTACTGTCGTTGGGACGGCCAGCAGTACGCGCTCATTACAAATAAATTGCCCGAGCTGCCAATTTCTCTTGCATGAATTTCGACCAGCATGTGCTCACATCCGCCCTGCGCTGTGACATGTTGAGTTGCCGCCACGTTGCTGCGGACGAGCACCGCCGTTCCGTTCTCCGTGGGGTCCATGTAGGTGACGTACCCCGGGAGTCTTGGTTTCCCAGTTGCTTCCTGTAGAGAAATTACATTGGGCTTGTTTTCTTGCCCATCAATGTGTAACATTAGTTCCACTTCTTTGTTGCGAATCTCGCGGTGGTTTCATTGGTAAATTATGGTGGTGTCCCCCCCGGTGTTCTTCTTGTGCTTCTTTCTTGGCTTCGACATCATCCTTTCCCGAACGTCTTCAGTCGACTGCGCCTTTTCGCGATCGTGTCTGATTTTTTCGGCCCGCTCCTTTTTCAGGGACACGAAGTGGTTCCTCACCGATGTTGAGGGTAATTTTGGCCCTAGGCACTTGTGCCTCACTGATGGCGTGTGAGGCTGACTCTCGACAGCTTTGAGGCGGGCGTCCATTTTGCCTAGCCTTTCATTAATTTGGGAAATTGCGGCCAAAATGGCCATCAGCTTTCCTTCTCGTGGGATCTGTGCCGTTGCCGTGGTCGCGGTCTGTGCGGTCGCCGCTGCCTCTCCGCTCGCGGGGCTCTCTTCGGCGTCCATCGCCTCTTGATTACTTGATGCGCATTGCGTGGCCCCAGCCTCTCCCTCCATCCGCCCTATGCGGGGTGAGGGGGGGGTCCCTCCATGGCACCCTGCGTAAGCCTGCGGCGTTGTTTGCTGCCGTGCTGTTGTTTTGGGGTTTTTCATTTGCCGAGCTGCCGTTACTCGCCAGCGTTTCGATCTTATTCATAAGCGCCTGTATTTGGGCGGTCTGCTCCTGGATCTGAGCGTTTTGGCGCTCTATGATCCTCTTAAGCTCTATCACTTCACTACTGTCCTTTTGCGGATTCGCTTGTGAGTTAAGAGGTTGGGAGGGGGTGAGAGGTGGGAATTCAGTGTCGCTGGTCGGAGCGACGGGAGCCCTGTTGGTCCAGCCCACCTTTTTCTCGGCAATCCCTCGGCGTCCAGTTGACTCGCTCCGGGACCTCGAACTGTCCCCAGGTCCCGGCTGGCCCGGAAGCGCGAGCGCCGGTTGCTGCCACCGTTGCCGCCCCCGGATGGTGTCTTCGATCAGGAGCGACTCTGGCAACCGTTTCCTCCGCCTCTGTTGTTGTTGCTACGGCCTGGCGTGTGTGACCGGCCCCGTTGTTTGGAGTTGCTACAGCGGGGTCCGCCTGCAGGACCTCTCTTGTCTCGGTTCCTTCTCCCGGCGTCTTCTTCCTCTGCTCGGCGCCGTTCCCAGCGCCGCCGGCAGACGACGTAGGGTGTCTTGAAGCGGGCTTTGCAGGCCTTGTCCGCAGTCAGGTGTTTGCCTCCGCACAGGCCACACTTCGGGACACATTCGTGGTCTTCGGCGGGTTTGGAGATTCCGCACCCTCGGCAGATCGTGTTCGAAGGATCCGAGCACACGTCCATTCTGTGGCCCACTCTTCCGCACGCATAGCATACGTCGATTTGTTTTCTGTGCAACATGCACTCCGTGAGCAGGTTGCCGTATCTCACGTAATTGGGTACTTTGTGCCCTTCGAAAGCAATGACGACTGATCGGGCCTTACCAATTCGGTTTGCCTGTAGGGCTGTTGGGTTATGCTTGTGCACAACATTGGCTTGAATCTCCTGGGCCGTATCCTCGAGCGGGATGCCCCTTATGACGCCCTTCACCGTGCCGTTGGGGGCCGCTTCGTAGGGACTTACTTCATGCGCTGTGCCGCGTATGTCGATCCTTCCTACTGCAGCGTATCGGTCGGCGTGCTCTCTCTTGGAGGAGCTCACCACGACGATATTCTGCTGGAGGTTGGGGCACACGATGTCCTCACTTGCTTCACTGGCGGGGATTTGTGCCGCCACCGCAATTGTACGACTTAGTTCAGCACGGGTCACGTCACTCAGGTGGAGCCCGCCTCGTGGGCGTAACACGATTTGTATGCCGCCGCGTGGCAAGTCTGGCATGCGCGCGCCCTTCAACAATTTGCCCTTGTTTACACGTTTCGCCCTTGAGTGACGTGTATCGCTGCCAGTGGCGCCACCACCGAGGTTGTTGCTCCGGCTGTTGACATCAGCTGTCGTGGCCTTGGCGCCATCTTGGCTCGTTTGAAGTACGTGATTTAGGGCTAGCTTGCCCATGCCTTTGTGCCTGACTCTCTCACAGGCAGTTTTCCAGCCTTGCGATCTTGTGCACTGGTCCGGTGAAATTTCGATGCCGTCCACCTCTACACGCATAGCGGTAGTCATCTTAGGTCAATACTCACTTGCATAATCACCTATGGTTCGATGTTCTGCTGGCGGCTTCGCCGAGGCTCTGGCTAGGCCTACCGCCGTTAGGCCCAGCGGTGGAAGCTCCTCTCGGCACACAAAAGTCCTCTAAATTCGTAAAAAGCGGTGCCCTGCCTCGGAATTTGGGTTCTCGGTGGTCCACATAACTTCATGCATCCGGTCGATGCACTTTCATTAAGGTGCGACTCAAAAAAACCGGCAGTTCAAAGAAAAAACACGGAGCCCAGGTGAGATGCGTCCGCTCGCTCCGCCGGACGCTGGCGTTCCCCTCCCAATTATACTGAGATTGCTGGGGAAGAAGCAGCTGGGGTTTGTGATGCTGGTACTTTTACATCTGTCTTTAACAAAGTAATGCAACCTGTAGATGATTCATCATTAAGACTCACAAAAGACCAGTGATTGATTTAATTTGGGGGCCTCAGGAGGTCATCGGTGTTCTTTCATTGACTCTGTGAAAGCTTAAAAAAATGTGCATTGAAGTTCCATAGTGAATTGTTACTGGTTCGCGAAATGAGTGGATTCATTTCATGACAGAGCAGTGCACTTGCTTAGTTATAGTGTGATTCCTACCCTATCACTTTTCTTCATTTGCTCTTTTTTTGGCAGCCCTAATTGCCGCAGCAGCGGTGCTCCTGTTTCTGGCCTTACTCTGGAAGGTGGTGTCCTGTGCCAAAAGGTGGGCAGTCTGTCATCTCATTTCTCTGTGCATTTATCACATATCACTGTTAGCCTGTGGTAAGAACCAAGCATTGGCGGCACAAGCTTGAAGGAAGGCGGAGCAATGAACATGAAACGCATTCCCTAAGAAGAGGTTATTAACTTTCTAGCCTGATGCATGCTTCTATGGTGGCTATGGCATTCTGCTGCTGGGCCTTGTGTTGTGAGATCTGATGCAACAGCAGTTCCATTTCAATGGGGGAAAAATGTAAACAAAGAACCCTCTGTGGTTGAAATTAATTCGGACCCTTCCACTTCAGCGTCCCTCATATCTCACGTGCAGCTTTGGGACATTAGGCCCCACATGTAGTCCAAAATCTCTACAGAAAATACCTTTACTGTGTAATGGCCTGTAAACTGAGGATGTCATAAGGCGTGGCCAGATCCCTGTCTTTCACGGTTACTTTGAATGCCACTATAGCAAAGACCACTCCAGTGAAATCACCTGTTTAATGGAGCTATTCTTGCATTCTAGTTCACAAACTTGCTGGTCTATAGCAAAATGTGCATTGCAGTACACACATCAGTGATATGCAACAGCCAGCTGGAACTGAGTGGTGACACTGACACGTGGCCGTGGGCCACCACCTCCACTACGGCATTCCTTTTCTCTTTAGGAGAGGGAGAACAGAAAGGAAGGAAGGGGCAATAAAAGGCAGGTTGCACTGGCCTAGTTTCCAGTACGCTCAAGGTCGAGAGGCAGTGCATAAACAGGGTGGGAATTTTTCTAGCCCACTCTCTTCTCACTGTACTACACATGGAACTAAAATTGGGTCCTCACCGGCTGCTTTCCCCTTTTGCATTGTTTGTAAATAGAGAGAAAGCTCTTTAACGAGAAACAGATTTTAGCCGGCGTGAATATTCGCTGACATGCTACTCTGCATATGGGAGGGAACTGGGGAGTAAAGATGGAAGAAGGGTGTTAGAAAAGAGTGCGGTCATTGAAAACGGTATTAACACAATAGTTCACTGCATGATGGGTTCTTTGGACGAGACCGAGGTCAAGTTGTGTGCATGTACAGTGGGGTGATCAAGTGTTCGGGCAATTTAGAGTTTGTCTGAAACACCTAGTAACGTCTAAAAAGTCAAATAAGAATATTATTACACATTGGTGCTGTCTGTAGCAGCCTAAAGCATCTGATATAGAGTCCACTGTGAGTGGCACTTGGGTGACGGACTGCATGCATTGTTCAGTGCACACGTTCGTTGGCGTGTGCTGGACATTCGAGGAGAATATGAAGTACAGTCTCAATTGAGCCGCATTTGTCACAATACAGACTGTCTGCTTGCTTGAAACGGTATCGTAGACTGTTCGTAAATGCAACATTAAGACGGAGACGATGATAAGTTGTTTCTAGATGACGCGGAAGCCCGAGTGGTAGTCTTAATTTGAGCTGTGGGTTGTGAAATGGAATGGAGAAAGGGGTAATGATGACTTGGCAAGTTCCAGAGGCGGTTCTGTTCATCCTAGGTATATCGTTTGGCGAGTTGGGGCGCATCTGATTTTGTGATGATGCGCTTATATTTACGACGCTGTAGACCTTTGCAGGCTGCTTCGTCTGCTCTCTCGTTGGCCAGGATGCCGCAGTGAGCTGGAATCCATTGAAAAATTATACAGTGGCCTTCAGCAACAGCCAAGTGGTGCAGGTATACAATGTCAGGAGAAATTGGCTGGTGATTTGTTCTCTTCAGTAGGTTAGACAAGGTTTGTAGTGCTGCTTGCGAGTCCGTGAAGGTTACCCAGCGCCCTGGGTTATGGTGCAAGATATAGGCGACCAATGCAAGGGTAGACAGTTGGGCTAATTGGTTCGAGTTCATCTTGAGAAACAGCGCAAAGGATGGGGCACAAGAAAGACAGCAGGACGAGCGCTGACCAACTGAAGTCAGCGCTCGTCCTGTCTTCTTTCTTGCATCTCATCCTTTGCGCTATTTCTCAAGATGGGAGACCGCTTTTTTTGGTCTGTATAACTCTGCTGTGAAGGAGGATGTCCTACGCTGTAGGCGCCATGAAAGCATTTGGCCTGATGAGGGCTAAGCAGATCACAGCAGCTTATAGCTCTACAGCCTGCGGCATGCTGTTCTTGGCAGTGACGCCTGGTATGAACTGCTTCATTTCAAGACGTGACATTGTTCAAAGAGGAAATTTTGGAGCCAGTAGTTTACGTGGCTGACTGGATTCACTCTAGATGCAGATATCATCTGCATAAAGCGTGATGTGTACTCCTTGTAGTAGGTTTTATGTTATTTGTATTAGCATGATATTGAACAACAGGGGGCTGAGAACAGCAGCACCCTGTGGTATGCCCTTCTCTGCTGCGGGAAACAATGTTGGGCTGTCTGGGGTACTCATAAAATTTGTCGCTCTTTTAAATAGTTTTCGATCCACTTGTACAGCTTGCCTCCAAGTCCAGGACTGCCCAAGGTTGTGAGAATGGCATGGTGGCAAACAATCAAAAGCAGCCTTGACGTGGAGAAAAACTGCGATCGGGATGCGCCCGGCATGTAGGTTTGCTTCAAGTGATGTGACGAAGGTAATGACATTGTCAATTGCAGATCTCTGCTGACGAAACCCATTCATTTCTTGGGGGTACTCTTTGTGGCTTTCGAGAAACCGTGTTATACACTTGTGGATCATACGCTTCATAAGTTTACCTACACAACTCAGTAGGGCAACAGGCCGGAAAGATGAGTAGTTAGTTGGCTGCTTTGCGAGTTTCAAAATGGGAATAATTTTAGCCAGCTTCCACTCCGCAGGTATCTCACCAGTAGCCAGGAAGAGTTGTAATATTCTAGCAGGCGAAGCCAGCAGCTATGAGGTAGCTTTCCAAGAGCTTTCTAGCCCACCTTATCATTTCCCGGAGGCGTTCTCTTGTTTGACTTAGCGATAGCCGTGTTTACTTCTATTATTATGAACGGTTAATCCATCGCAGGTACAGCCACCTGTGGGAGGTACGATTGACTATTTATGTTTGGAGATGAAGGCTGTGAAATCACTGATAGAAGCCTGCAATATTCTTCCAAAACTTCTTTTTAGAGATTTCCGTTGATGCAGAGATAGTGCGGCGAAGGGGTGAATCTGGTGTGAAGGCGTGCGCATACCTCTAACAGTCCGCCAAATTCTGGCAGCCAGTTTTCGTGCATCCAATGTTGAACAGAAGTCTTGTCACCTTTATCGACTAAGTTTGTCTAGGTAGCGGCGAATGTGCCTTTGTGCCTGTCAGCAGGCCCTAAGATCCCCAAGGGTTTTCGTGCTCAAAAATTTCCTTTCGGCACACCTGCGCACCGCACACAGCCTTTCCTATTCCTCAACACTTAACAATACTCGGTCGCTTTTAGCTGAGATACGTGTGCCCAAGTCCAGGCAATGAGCTAATGTGGAGACTAATTTCGCGTTCTAGGTTGCAGCTGTAATTCCCCTGCTCTCTCCATTCCTCGGATGTAGGTTATGCTGCCATCGTTTGGGGGCTCAATTGAATACTTTGCGAAAAGGTCAGCAAGTTTTGCACCTCGTACAAAATGTGTGGGAGCTACCCCAGATTTCATTGTGAGCATTAAAGTCTCCATAAATAATATGTGGTGAAGGTGATGTCGATATTAAATGTTCCAGCCTCAATACGTCTAATGGCTTGCCTGGCTCCAAATATACACAACTGAGAGGGTAAACTTGCGTATCAATTATTGTCAGGGTGCACACATACTCGTCGCTGTGAGGCGGGACATCAGCCAAGGAAGCCAGAATGTCCTTGCGGAAGCCTACCAGCAACCTGCTGACGTCATCCTGTTGCTGCGAATGAAGGAGGTGGTAGCCGTTTTATCCAAACTAGCCTCCAACACGCGATTCTGATATCACAATAAAAGGAAAGTGATACGCTCGCACCAGCTGTGGATAGTCTGAAAGCTTCGACTGTAGGCGTTCCACTGAAATATGGTGCATTTGCGGAAGATGTTTTGAATGGCTAGATGAGGTGAGGTTGTTGTTGCAGAAGCCAGATTACTGCTGTGTTGAGATGCGCCCCTGTGGGCCGTAAGATGCTGACACCAACGGCTCCATTGACAAAACAGCTTCTACCTCAGGGAGACTTCTTGACGAAGGGCTTGCACGGACAAGAGCCTTAATGGCTGCAAACAGCTAGGGTATCAGTAATCCAAAAACATCTTGTTCTGTGCCAATCTACTGCTTTTGATAGGTCATCCTCTCACGTTACGGTGTCTTAGGCGGAGGGCGAGAGTTGGCATTTAACGCATTTTGTGTGGAAGATGGGGTTAACTTCAAAATAAGCGAAGAGACCGAGGGCTTGCCGCGCTTTTTCTTAGCAGCAGCTGCTTAGGAGTTTCCACCTGTCTTGTCTTGTTGAATTTGTTGATCTTGGTCTTGCAAAGTTGCAAAAACAAATTCAGGATAAGGAGGCTGTTCATGACGTTTGGACAGTTTTCTTTGTACTTGTTGCACTGTGCGTGCAAACATAGTGGCTTTCTTTTTGGGACACCCTCCGTATGATGCGGGGTGTGGGCCATTGCAGTTTGCGCATTATGGTTGCGCTCTCGATGTACATTCCTTGTGTGAATAAAGGGCCAGCACACACTTTGCAGCAAAGGGGCCGGTGCAATGTCTTGAGATGTGTCCATGTCTCTGGCATTTGAAACATTGCGTTGCTGGTCCACGGTATTCAGTTACAGGGCAACTGCAAAAGCCCAGTATAACCCATTTACACAGCGGGGAATTTTTGGCGAATTCCAATATTACAGTGCGGCTTTGTATCTCTTTGATGTCTCCACCGTCTTTACGAATGCAAACGGT
Organism: Amblyomma americanum; assembly: GCF_052857255.1. NCBI lineage: Eukaryota > Metazoa > Arthropoda > Arachnida > Ixodida > Ixodidae > Amblyomma > Amblyomma americanum. The sequence continues at coordinate 454,224,320 of NC_135497.1, read as the reverse complement.
GAGTCTCTTTGCTGAGACAGCGCCCTGCTTACGAAAGTACTCATGCAGGTTTTCGTTTGAGTAATTGAGAGGTACGACCTCAATTCTACCATTGCTTACCGTGTACGAGTATGGGATGTGGGCCTCTTCAGCCACTCCAGCCAGTTCTGTCACTGCAAGCAGACTGTTCTCAGCGGGCAGCATCGATACCGAAACCATCAAGCTTCCATCCCTCTTTAGACGATGCCTAAGCACATTTTCTTGGGCAGACATCACAACTGCCATTGCCATGACGTTGGGGTTGGCTTTCCATGAGTCTCCTCCTTGTGTAGGCCTGAAGACGACAGCAGGAACTTCAGCAGCACGTTTTTCCTTGTAAGACATGGCAGTAAATGTGATCTGGTCCATGTCCTCTGCATTTTCGCCCAAAGGCTCGCCGGTTGCGTGATCTTGTTGATCTTCTCGCGATCTATTGTTTGCATGTTCATGGTCCGTGCCCGCTGCTGCTGCTGCCACTGCTGTGTTGTCATTTGCCAGAGTTGCCATGAGTGCAGCATGGTGTGCAGCCAGTGATGGGGCGAGCCTGGCTTTTCTTTGCTTTCTCATTTGTTATTGCTGGGGTGTCCAATTCCACCACACCACTGCCTCTGTCATTAGCGTCCTGATTATTTCGGCTACTGTATAGATTACAGTACTGTAGAATTTCTCATCTTTATCTTAACCATGTGGTTAATGGCATTACCCTCATTGTCACTTATGCATACATCTGATTTTTGCTTATGCCTACCTCCTTTCTATAGAGTATGCTCTTTTATCTTCACCTTATACCTCATTATATGTGGTTAGCATCTGCACACGGCATCTGCATGTGGAGGTAACAGCATCTGCACATGAGGCAGATGCTGTTGCCTCCACACTATCGCCATATGCCTCCTCAAGAAAATAAACTCAATTGAATAGCCCTTCTCCAGGCCTGGGATGAGTGGCCACATGCCAGTCACTTGGCAGCCAGTCACATGACTGCCTTGAGCATATGCTTATTGCAGTGCTGCAGGTGAGATTTGCATGTGCGGCCTTTATCGCCCATGACCATCTGCCGTCAGCGCACACCACTTATTGCCAGCTCTGTCTTTGCTCAACAGCATGCAGTGTGCACTTTCCCTGGCGCTACCATAGCAAGTTGGGGCAAGCGCTGCCCATCAACTGGTGTGTAGATAAAGGTCCAGCTCCAGACACTGCACGAAGTTGAGCAGGAATGCTAGAGCAGCTACTGCCAGCACAGCATTCTCGACGCAAACTAGTGTTTTGCTGGCCCAGATGCCCAGAGTATTTGTCTTTGAACTTTCCAATCCCTACTCTTTGTTTTCCAGCACAGCTGTCGCTGGTTTATCTTGACAGCCTCGGGGAAACACCAGCTGTGCAGCACAGATGTCATGCTGACATGCTTCAGAGGAGATTCTTAGCGTGCGCTGGCATGTCTTTGATGCAGTTTACAACACAGCACATGGCGTCAGCCCCTCATTGTGATTAGATGGTGAAGCAGCTGATGCCACCCTATGACGTTTTAAGCCAATTTGCAAATGTCACTGTGGCCTCCACAGTTGGTACACACTGGAATGAACATGGAGTGTGTGCTGCTTATGGAGGCCGCGAACTGCCATCCGCAACAATTTCATTTGCCCTTAGTGTTGTTCTGCTGGGAGAATACCTGAGCTCAAATTTTATGCCTAGTATGCTTTGAAAGCACCACTCAGAGAGCCCAGATTCAATCATTATATCTAGTATGCAAGGAATGGTGTATTGCAGGGGTTCTCAATTTTTTTAGCCCCAGGGAGCCTCAATGGCTTTCAGAATGTGCGGAGGAGTCCCGTGCGTCATGGCTTCCATCTCTTCTCGCTTGATCGATTTCCAAAAAGCAGCATGCAGACACGGGGCCCCTCAAGAACTGCCCAAATTAAATCAGTAATATGAATTTGGCTATGTAGATAAGCAGCCTGTTTTGTTTGTTTACTTTCTGTTTACAGTATATTGCGGACCCTAAAATGGGTCCTAGCAGGAGGGGCAGAAATACTTGAAAGGAACAGAGCAAATAATATATCAGAAAACAAACACATAAGTACTGGTTTACGGGGTTTAATGTCCCAAAGCGACTCAGGCAGTGACGGACGCCGTAGAGGGCTCCGGAAATTTCGACCACCTGGGTTTCATTAACGTGCACTGATATCGCACAGTACATGGGCCTCTAAAATTGCGCTTTCATCGAACTTCAACCACAGCGGTCGGGATCAAACCCGCATCTTTCGGGTCACCAGCCAAGCACCATAACCACTAACCCACTCCTGCGGTGCACATATAAGTACGAACACACAGCCAGCAACAACAAACGATAACGTAGCAACCATCAGTAAGTAATCGTGTCAATGGCATTGATGTTTTTTAGTACTTCAGGGGCGAGTTCATTCCATTCAGTGTGGGCTCTTCCTTAAATGCCTCCGCGCACGGGGCCAGTACATAGCCCAAGAGTGGGCTTCCTTACATGTCCTGGGGGGCATGCGAAGAGACAGACCCACTGCGTGGTTCGAGCACCGAGCCGAAAGGGGTCCGGTCTGCTCTTGCCGCGCTCGTGCCCTCTCAATCCGAGAGAACTAGCACGTTCACAGTACATGCATTTATTGTGCAGGCAACTACAACACAAAACACAAGCACTGTATGGTACTCCTTCAACTACTGCACATCTGGCGTCCACCGCCACCCGACAGCGGACTGCAGCAGATGCGCGCGCGGACATAGGTTGGTGCGCGCAGATTGGTGCGGCGGGAAAAGTCTGGAGCGAGCCGCGGCTGCCTCAGGTCAGCGGCGGCGGTTACTCGGCGGGCTTCGCTGGGCGCTCGCAGATTCTGCAAGGACGGTGCACGAGGCTCTCGGCGTGTGATGTTAGGGGCCTGTGCGACAAGGCACGCTAATGACCGTCGGCAAAGGCCTCGGGGACAGCGAATAACGGTCGCTCACGTACCTTGCCGCTTGTGTCCAGCCCGTGTTCCGCCCTCGTCACACGCCTGTCTCCAACTCCCCCCGAGCCCCCGCGACCGGCCCCGGAGCAAGCACAGCTTTGCGCCTACTTCACGCCCCCGCGGCCCAATCAGAGGAGAAGGTAGCACAACACCACGTAACACAGCCGGGATCCCCGCGCGACCGGAGGGCCCAGCGGGCGTCAGGTGCCGTACCAGGCCTTCGTTAGCGGACGGGGTGTCGGAGGAGTCGAAAAGGAACAGCACAAGCTGCCGTCGAGGCAGCACAAATCCCCACATCAGTTATTGTACGCAGAAAAAATTAGTATTTAAAGACATTGATTCTAGCACTGTACAGTGTTAGTGGTTTGGCATGATGATGTCTGGTTAGTCATGTGATGGTCTTAAAATATTAAAATGGATGAGGGCTCATGAAAAAATTTTTTTTTTTGAGTAAGAAAGGAAACTTCAGTCTTTTCATTTTTCTTTGCGTTTGCAGTGTCTTGTATTGTGCCGTCATATTGGTTGGAGAGTCAGTAGAACAATATTTGTTGCAGATAAATCAAACAGATTATCACTCAATCATTTTCATTGCCTCAATACTATGCTTTTGTGCAAGGGCCCCTGACAGTGCATGTGTACTTGAGTTTAGGTCTGATAATCGACTTGTAGGCTAAGGGTTTTGCACTAATAGCGGTAGCTTTTAATTTGTGCCTAACGAAGCAAAGTTTTCAAGAGGAGATGTGCATATGTTACTATATATATGCTTATTTAAACGAACATTATTGGTTATTGTAACAACTTGGTATTTTTATTTGTTGACTGCCTCGTGCGGGTGATATAGAAGGTTAAAGGGAAATTATAGGCTATTTCTTTTATTGGCCACTTTCATGAAGGCTCTTTAATCACTATTTTGTTTTGTTTTGAAGACAGTTTTTGGCTGTTCTGACTCTTTTAGTTTAAGGGGCAGCTGAAGAGGTTTTATAATTCGACACGCTTAAAGGAGTCAAATTATGGGAAACTTGCTGGGGAAGCACACAGTCTTTTTGTTCTAGCATTCGAAATGGGGAAGTAATTGCCATTTAAAGCCGCAGGAGCATTAAGGCTTCTCTGCATTATGCAGCGCCGGGTAGGTGCTTATGATTGTGTCATATTGAGGAGACAGTAAATTTCCAAGGTGGGAACGCAATCTCAAAAAAAGAAATCAAATGGCATGAAAGGTCAAGCCCCTAGAGCGTAGGCAAAGACACTGGATGTCTGAAATCTTCCTCAGTGTGACGCCATCCCTGAGCTTCTCCTCACAACACAGAGCTATGAGCTCTGTGTCACCTGGACATCATTATAGTTTTAACCTGTGATTATGTCATCATTCTAAATGCTAGTGCAGAAAGACTTGCAGTGCTCTACCTACAAGCTGCATACAATCGAATCCTTGAATCTTCAAAAAAGCACTTCAGTGTGTTTCAAGCAACTACAGTATGATTAGTTTTAAAATAAAGGGGTGAAAGGGGCTCTGAAACACCTTCCGAGGAAAGCACATCAACTCGCTCATTCACTACATTGTGTTGTCATGAAAACCTGAGCCAAATAATACACTTCTACACGTAGCAGAGGACCGACAATCACGCTCAAAAGTTGACGAGCCCTTCCCGGCAACATTTTCATGCTCACACCCTCCTCCGTCACTCACACCTGCGTATACAAGTTGGGAGATGGCTATTGGTTAGATTCTTTGGGACGTCGGGCAGCTACCATGGCCGTTGCCAATAAGCTGCATAACTCCAGCAGGTTGGGAAGCTCCGCTCGGTGGAGCGCCGGCCTTCCAGCGTGCAAAAAGTGACGAGAGGAGAGGGAAAGATGTGAAGATGCTGAAAAATTCAAAATTTGACTAAAGGTAACTCAGCTTCTACAGGGCGCATTAAAAATAATTCTTGCTGGACATTGTTCATGAAACGGCATGCTTTAACATCCCAGGCATACCGCAACTGTATTAGAGCCCCTCTCAGAGCCCCTTTAAAGGAAGCTTGGTAGTTGAGGCATGCATAAATATGTCTGTTTGGAGGAACCCAGAAAACACTCTGAGGAAGCCAAGAGCCTCACGAAACCCAGTTTGCAAACACTGTGGTCTGTTGCTTATACATTTTTTTTTCATACTTACAATGCATAAGTTGAAGATTCTAAATTGGCTGATTATTACAAAGAACGTACTGGTAGCTATGTTATCGTAATTAGACTGCACTGTACCTTCATATGTGTATAGTGACATGCTGCCCGTCTTCAATGTGGGACAGCAGCATGATAGCGTTTTACATGGATTAGTAGTGGTAAAGGACCCTTAGGCTGGCAGGCATTCCTGTGATGCTGTAATGAAACTCATTACACAGTCACACAAGCTGAGAAGCAATACATTCTATGATGTTGTTAAAGCACCATTTGCTACTAACTAAATTTTGTTACAGCTGCATCAAGCTTCACAGGGGACTGAAAGTGGAATTTTAATCATGTGTTTTGATTCCTGCAAGCTGTTCAGTATTGTTTTATTTGTACATTGGTTTAGGTAGTTGTGTAGCTTTGTTATCAGTAATTGTTTGATTTCCATGCACAAGCTTTTTAACTGACAGAAGTTAATTACCTTCAAGTTTCTCAATACTTGCTTGATAGTTATGTTCAAATGGTACTATCAGCAACAGAAATTTACAGGATGCGAGTGTACAGGAAAAAATTTACGGCGATATATGCACATAGTCCAATCACCTGAAACCTCTGAAAGTATGATGGGACGGACGTGCAGGCTCCATCCTCTGGTAACAATGCCAATCGACTAGGACGTGAGATAAGCCCTGCAATTATTTTTTTTTTCCAAGAATATGCCCCCCGAAAACTTTTGCTGCTGATAGTACTTACTCTTTCCTACTCAATATTTTGTCTTAGTACTACTGATGTGGTATGCAGTTTGCTGCGAACAGATGTTTTGCATTTGTCACTGCAATACAGTCGTGAAACTTAATCTTAGACCTGTCTGACAGCTTTCATTGTTTTCAGGCTGGGCACAGCTTTCAGTCAACCTAGCCGCTCTCCCTCGGATTCTCAGGTATGAAGCTTCAGAAAATAGCTGAAACAAGCATTTTAGAGCGATGAGAGAGAGGAATGATGTTGTGCAAGAGTGTAGAAATTGTATTGTTGCTTGGATACTTTTTATATATTAGTATAGAAGCTGTCTGCCTTCACCCAGTATTCACCACAGTCATATTTTAGTAATTAGTTAAGTAGCTAATTAAGTATTAAATTTTAGTTAAGTAGCTATCTACTGTATATTACCGCATATAGTAGACTCCCAATGCAAGTCAACCCCCAACTCGCATCCCTCATTGACTAAAAAAAAGTTGATTTTAAATGCAAGTTGACCTGTACCCCCCCCCCCCCCCATTCCCCTCCCACACTCTGTGTGATGGCTTCGCGGCATACGCAGCCCAAAGCAAAAAAATGATGGCTGATTTAGCGTGGTTAGGCCAAATGTGAGATAGGTGCACTAGCGAAATCTGAGATTAGGGTTATAGTGCTAGCGTACTAAAAACGTGTAACGATGCAATCGCAAGGACAGCAGGCGGAGACAAATGGAAATCAAAGCCCATAACTGTCCTGCTTCCATACTTGCATGCAGCCGGCTGACTAGTGGCAAACCAAACCACCAAACTAACCAAATTGCCAACGGTTCTGTAGTTTCAAATTCTGTCACGACGCGTGCTCTGGAGGTTACCGGAAGTTTTCTGTCGCGCTGTCTACCTGGTCTACTGCTCGCCAGGGAAAGCAACCATTTGTTGGAGCGAGCCGAGTAAATGGCGTACAGTTTGAATTTTTGTAGCGGAACCGATTTGCACTCGAATTAATACCGTATTTACACGATTGTAAGTCGACCCCCCCCAAATCGCATGTCCGAAAAAAAAACTCCGGTGGAGCGCTTCAAAAACGAAAATTTATTGCATAGATGGGCTATTCATCCTCACTTGAGTCATCTTCAGTGATACTGCTGTCGTCGTCATCGTTGTTGCCGCTGCGATCCCACAGCACATCGTCCTCCATGGAAAGCCCGCACTTCCTAAATGACCGCACCACGACATCGCGTGGAACGGCCGCCCAAGCTGAAATCACCCACCCGCACACAGCCACCAGGGAGGCTCTCTTCACGCGCCCCGTTGGCGTAAGTTCCCGCCCTTCTGCCGCCAGCCACTCGTTCTACTCACGCCGGAGCAAGTCCTTGAATGGCTTGTTAATGCCAACGTCTAGCGGCTGCAGCTGCCCCGTCGGACCGCCGGGAATCACCAGCATATCTGTATCTTCTTTTTGGAGCTCTGCCTTCACTTTCGCGGTAAGGTGGCCCCGAAATGAGTCCAGCACGAGGAGGTTCGGATTGCGATTTTTGAGGGATGCCCCTGGCCTCAAAAGCCACACTCGACGGTACCAATCAATAACTAAGTCGTCTGTCATAAAGCCTTTTTCGTTCACTCGCACAATCACACCTTTCGGGAACATTTCCTTTGGCATAGTTTTTCTTTTGAAGACGATGTACGGTCGGAGCTTTGTGCCGTCTGCCAAGCATGATAGCATAACAGTGAACCGAAGTTTCTCGTTTCCTGCCGTGAGAAGCTTAACCTCGCGAGCTCCCCTCATGCTCACTGTTGTGTTGCTCGTCATGTCGAAGTAGACGGGAGTCTGGTCCTCATTGCCGATTTGGCCGAGCAGGTATCGCCGCGAGTCGCGGAGCTTGAGGTAGTGCCTATGGAAGGCGAGAACTTCCTCCTCGTAAGCAGCAGGCAGCTTCTGGCATACACTAGTACGCCGACGAAGAGAGAAGCCAGCCCTCTTCATAAATTTCGAAGCCCAAGCCCTGCTGGCTTTGAAGTCTGTTCGGAGTATTCCAGCTTCCTTAGCAAAGACCCGGCCTTGTTGCGTGATCATTTCGCATGTCACTGGAAGGGACCGATCACGTATTTCGGTGACATGCGCTGCAAGCTTGACCTCCAGCTCCAGAAAGCGTCCAGACTTCGGCCCGCGGAAACCTCTTCGCTTGGAGTCGCAATCGAAAATTTTGTCTCACTGCTTCCGCCACTCTTGCACCAACCGTTCAGAAACGTCGAACTTGCGGCCCGCCGCGCAGTTGTTGGTTTCTTCGGCGTAAATGATGGCCTCTCTCTTGAACGCTGCAGTGAATGAGCGCCGAATGCTTTTCGAACCTGGAGAGCTCATGGCGAAGCACACGGCCAGCAGTCGAGTCAAAAGCACCAACTCCAAGCACCACCAAACAAAGAGTGATCGGTGTCGGGGTGTCGGCTCTTCCAGCAAACATCGGCATTCCCCAGAAGCGCCGCTGTTACGTATTGCGCAACCAACTGAAATAGCGGCTCTTCCATCAGCTAGCGACACTCCCGGGCGCTGGCGCAGACTCCGCGATTGGAACAGCGGGACAGCGGCCCTTCCCGCGAGTGAAATGAAATGAAATTGGTTTTGGGGGAAAGGAAGTGGCTCAGTATTTGTCTCAAATATCAGCGGAAACCCAGTTGTAAGGGAAGAGATAAAGGAGGGAGTGAAAGAAGAAAGGAAGAACGAGGTGCCGTAGTGAAGGGCTCCCGAATAATTTCGACCACCTGGGGATCTTTAACCTGCTGTACTGACATCGCACAGCACACGGGCGCCTTTCCGTTTCGCTTCCATCGAAACGCTGCCGCCGCGGCCGGGTTCTAACCCGGGTATCCTGTTCAGTAGCACTGAACCATCGCGGTGGGTAACGGTGTGCGCAGTAAAAAGAAAAAATTAAAATCCTGGCCAAAAAGCCCGCGGAATACCTGAATGCTACGCTTGGAGCCGTAGAGCAAACAAAAACTTCTAACATCGCAGTAGCGTCCCTGATAGATTGTTTTTCTTGCTTTTATTGGCAGTTCAAGGTTTCGTTTCGATTGTAAGTCGACCCCCCACTTCTGAATTTTAAATTTCAAGAAAAGGGTCGACTTACAATTGTGTAAATACGGTAATTTAAAAGAAGAAACTTGTTGACATGAAGCTTTAAGCATCCTAGCGGGAGCCGGCACGAGGCGGGGGCTGCCTGTGGCTCGGCCGAAACTACCATAAGCCTCGCAGATAGGTTGGCTCTGCATATAAGTCGTCTTCAGATTTCAGATTAACTATTTTTTGGGGAAAAAAATATGTTAACTTATATGCGTCAGTGTACGGTACTTATAATGGTTTTTCTGTAGTAACTGATGTCTGCCATGGCTGGCAGTTGGTTCCTGGAAAGATTTTCTTTCTTTTTGAAATCCTTATTTTTAGGAACTCTTTAAAGTGTTCGCTGAAACACTGTGTATATGTCAGCCCGAAAAATTTTATTTTTATCAGAATAGTAGTTAAATTTTCACCTTTTAACTCTGTATTCTCCTTAAGCATGCCAAGTAATTTTTTAGCTTGGGACTCAGGTACTCTTTTTACATAAACAGACATGTATACATAAACAGACATGTATATATGCGGTTGTAGGGCACTTTTGTGAGCCTTTATCAAGACTAGCACGAGGATAACTCAGCGTACAAACTGTATAATGTTTTGCCGAAGTACATGGCAGAACGCTGCGATGTCTTCATCTGAGATGGGCGTATTTATGATTGGCACAGTCACAGCAAGAATTCTTCGTAAGTTTTTATTTTGCACTGCAGTGATTCCTTATTTCTTGAGTATGCTTAAGCTCCATTTTTTTAGCACTTTTCCAAAACTCTTCTTTTCATTTAAAAGAGATTTGTCAAGTCACCTTGAGATCTGCATGATTTTGTTTTCAATTTTTTGTGGTAATTTTGATTGCTTCAGAAGTTTTATTGAAGTCAAGCGTCATATTTGTCTTGGTGCTTTTCTTGCATTTCTCTCTATTGAGCGGCTGACATATTTCTTATAGGTCCTGTCGAAGTTAATTTAGCACCTTGTTAACCTAGGAATGAAACGTGGCTTTGGCACATGTGTCTTTCATTGTGCTTCAGCATGTGCTGCAAGAACTTACAGTAGTCGCAAAGTGTATTACAATTAAAAAAGGGATTTTGGTTGACTTTGGTTCAGCATAAATAATCACTGTGTGTTTAGATAGTGTCCTCTGGCAAATCCAGTTCATGATGAACATTTAGAGGAGGAAATGTGGAGGAGTAGATTTTCCAGAGGACTTTTTTTTTCTTCACGGACATAAATTTAACGCATGATTTTGTGTTGTGTCTCATCATGTGCTAAGCATTTCAAAAGTGGATGGATGTATCAGCTCATTGTTTATTTTTTTTTTTCTGGCTGTGGTAATTCGAGTTGGTTTTTGAGAATACCGTTCCAGTGCTTTTTTTTGTTTAATTTTATGTCATTGTATTTCAGCCATCACAGTTTGTGCAGGGTTACAGTCTAGTACTTTCTCAAATGCTGGTTTGATCGTGATAGAACATGTTGACTGACCGGTCAGCATAAGTACACTCACAAAGCAGCTTGCTTGGCCATTCTTTTGTTAGTTGTGCAAAATGTTGAGGAAGATGCAAGTGATATTCCAGCCTAAATTATGGGTTGCTGAAAGATCAGTATGACTTATGGTCAATGGTTATCGTGTGAAAAAAAATGTGTCAAGAAATATTCCACATTAACATGCCTTGTCATCCCACTCATTCTAATTCTAGGAAATAGTCAATACACTTTTGTGGCATGATGTGACACAAATGCATGCCTTACAGCAACAAGAAACTGTAGTGACAGGGGCGTGACAAAGAAGTGTGAAGGTGAAATCGACCACGTCATGGCTGCAGTGAAGCACCTTCAGCAGAACATAGCAGCATGTGAAATGTGCAGTTGGGTGTAGAGGCACATTCAAGGCATGGAAACATAATTTTGCCCTATACCAACATAGACTGGTCTGCAGGAACAAGACAACTAAATGCACTAAATAATGCTTCATCAGCTACCTCTCTGCCTGTAATTTAGGTGCTCATTTGGGGGTCTTTCTTCTTTCTGAGACATCACAAAATCTGGAGCCCTCTGCCCACTGCCTAAGCACATGGTGCTGATCACGTGAAGCCACCTGTCCCACAGACTTGGGGAATTTCCCTGAACACATAGGACTGCTCATTGTGCGTACACCATGCGCCACACTAAAGCCTTTTTCACATGCAAGCGAACCGCTCGCGAACTCCGCCACCGCGGCGCATACACCCTCTCTCAAGCGGCGGAGGAAGCCCCAAGCGGCTGGAGCGGCGAGGTTCGGGCAAGTTGGAAATTTTCACAGCGGGGACGCGGCAGCACCGCATCTCAACCAATGACGGCCCGGCGTTGCCACGCGAGTTTGTACGCCGTACGTACGAACTTTGTTTGGGAAATAAGTTGTATAAAGTGCTGTTTAATGCTTAAAACGCAATAATTATATTTATTTAAATAAACTGTGAAAAGAAATGACAAAATAATGCTTTTATATTACGCTTTTTTTTGTGTTTGCAGGCCACCAAAACCGGTTGCAGGTGCATATCTTTTGCCAGCAACATTGGTTTTCGCAGCGGTGGGAAACGCGGAGCGTCGATGCATGTGAAACGAAAGCTCGCGAACCGCTTCGCAGCGCCGCGCCGCTGTTCGCTCTGTTCGCCAATTCGCTTGCATGTGAACCGCCCTTAGGCCGCCGGCTGGAGTACTACAACTCCTAGAATGCAATGCGGCAGTGATATAGGTCTGTTGATTTAAAACTACAATGCTCTCTGCTTGCAGCAAGGCATACTTGGCACTGCAGTCGCAGTTGAAGATGGCCAGGCAGTACCTGCAGCACCCCCCAAGAAACGGTTGCGTTCGCTGGATGCCTTCAGGGGGTAAGTCACGGGGCAAGCATGGCCTGAAAGGATCTCTTCATGTTTTCTGCATTGTCATTTTTCAGAAAACTTCAAACAGAGATTAATAAAGAAAATTGATAATTGCAAATATATTTCAAACATCGTACAAAAGAATTGTGAATCTGTTTTAATACAGCATCTTGTCAGGTGTCATCCAAGGCCTGATAGACGTAAGAAGCACTGTTACTCGTGTTATACGCATTACAATAATTGCAGCTTTCCTTTTTCAGTTTTCAACAATAGGCAACTTTACATAAAATTGCTTTAGCAGGTCACTGAACATTTGGTTTGTTCAGTGTGCTGTTGACACGTCAATCTACACTGCTACGTGTCTACCAACTAAGTAAACTTAAAAAAAAAAAACTGGAAAATGATTCAACAGCTACACTTGACAATGAAGAGAAGGCAGCAGGTGTGGAGCATCTGTAACTGTTTTATTAACCCATCAAATAGTTTGTTCGATGATGTCTCTGGCCACTTAGCGCATTACTCTCTTCATGGTAACTTTATTCTGTCGCTGGTGTAGCCTCTTTTAACGAAACGTGCCAGGCAAATTTACTGTAATCAAGAGAACTGACTTTTTAAACATTGAAAGTTGGAAGTCGTGTTAGAAATATGGGTTAGATAATAAATATCGACAATATATTGCGTAGGAGGAGAGAATGTGTTTCAGCTACTTAGCTTCTGTTTCATTGCCAGAAAAAGTTGTCGCAATGTATGGTGTAGGGCACTTTTTTGTTGCGTATCTTCTTAAAATCAGAGTAGGCGGGCATATTATTGCCAAAGTGTCATCTGCGCTCTGTAAATGCTATCTAAAAATTATGGTTTTGTAAGATTTGCTCATCAAAAAATTGCTCATCGGTTACGCTCTGCTGCATAACGTGAGCAAAAGCAGACCAGATGCTGTTGAGAGGATGGCGCTGTTGAGCAATGACAGATGCACTGGGATCAGCACATTTGTGTAATCGTTGAACACAGACAGGTGCAGCACCTTGCTGTTGCACGCATGGTTGTTCTTGTGGCGCTCAGTTTAAATGTGTTCAGGTCCGCCGTTGGGAAATCCGAATACAAGTGCTCACTGCAGGGGCACAAAGTCTCACTGGAGCCACAGTCTGTCGCACACAGAGCATGAGTGGCCGAATGGATTCTCACGGATGTCATGCTGGTATTCACAGCTTACGCTGTCCCACGTTGCACGCCATAATTTCTTTACTGATGGCAATGCATCGCTCGTTCCACTGGCATTCGTCAGCACTGCCTCTTGCTGGCACTTTGAATGCGCTCACTGCTGCACAATCTTGCGGGGATGTGCCCCAGCATCCAACAGCTTCCTGCGCGTGCCATGTTGCTCGGCAGTGGTCACTGAATGTTCAGGTATGGCTAAGGCCAACAATGAAGCCTCACGTTGCCACTTTCGATGTACACGTGCAGCATCGGCTTGCAACTGGCGGCAGCACTCGGTCTGGCTTGTGCGCCCATCAGCATCATATTTGACTGCGTTCACAGTGGGATCTTTCATGTGCCGACAAGTGCAGTGTCACTGTTGGAGGCAGTGACAGGCAAGACCCATCGCTGCTGCTTCCTTCTTTTGCTTTGGTTGCTGCTGCGTCTGCCAAGGCATTCTTTGAGCCAGCTTCATCAGAGTGCTTCATCTGGCAGTATGCTGCATTGAAGTCAGTAATCCAACAGAAGCGGTGTGGTCGTTTTGGTGGTAGTATTTCCTTCAAAATCTCAATCAAGATGACCTCCTGTCGAGGTCAATATTTCTACTGAATGTGGCAGAGCTGTTCGCTGGATACCTCTCATTATTCCAATGACCTGGTCCTCTGCTGCATATACTAAGAGATGGTCGTGCTGATCAAGAAGAAATGTGATGTTTGTTTTTGCGATTTTCCTGATGTCACGTCGCATCCTTTATGTGCTTGCTTTATCAACTTGGAAATTCGTTTGGTTGCAGTGTGCGCACGTGTGGTCTCTTTTTCACTGTCCTGTTTTTTTGCACCATTTTTTGTTCAAGATCAAGAAGATTCTGCGCCACCTTGTGCGCGTG